>NC_137974.1:73568816-74183457 GCF_963924665.1 Micromys minutus
TCCCATCTCCCCTCCTCCTCCCATTGTCTCCATGAAGGTGCTGCCTCTCCCAACTATCCTCTCCCACCTCAGCACCTTGCAATTCCCCTACACTAGGAAAACTTGGCTTCACTTGACCAAAGTCCTCTCCCCCATTGATGTCAGAAAATGCTATCCTATATTGCATATGTACCACTGACCATAGGATATGTGAACTCATTGGTGGTTTTGTCCCTGGGAACTGTGGTATGTTTGGATAGTTGATAATTTTGTTCTTCCAATAGGGTTAGAGAAACTTTCAGCTCCTTCAGTCCTCTCTCTAGCTCTTTTATTAGGGTCCTTGTGTTAAGTCTGATGGTTAGCTGCAAGCATTCACCTCTGTATCAGGATGGCTCTGGCAGAACCTCTAAGGAGGCATCCATATCAGGTTCTTGCCAGTAAGCACTACTTAGCATCTGAAATACTGCATTGGTTTATTAGGCACATATAGGATGTATCCCCAGGTGACATGATCTCTGGATGATTTGTTCTCCAATCCCTGCTCCTCTATCTTGTTCCTTTATTTTCTCTCGTGAATGTAATATTCTCCCTTCTCAGGAGGACTGAGATATCCACCTTCTGGCCTTTCTTCTCTTTGAACTTCATAAGTTCTGTGGATGGTTTCTTGGGTAATCCAAGTTTTTGGGGACTAGTATCTGCTTATCAAGTGAGTGCAGACCATGAGTGTTCTTTTGTGACTGGGTTACCTCACTCAGGATGCTAGCTTAAAGTTCCATCCATTTGCCAAGGAATTTCATGAAATCATTGTTTTTGATAGCTTAGTAGTGCTCCACTGTGTAAATGTACAATTTCTGTATCCATTCCTCTGTTTAAGGACATCTGGGTTTTTCCTGCTTCTAGATATAGTTAGGCTGCTATAAACATGGTTGTGTGTGTGTCCTTGTTAGATGTTGGGGTTTGTTTTAGGTATATGCCCAAGAGTCCTCAGGTAGTATGTCCAATTTTCTGAGAAAATGACAGACTGATTTCCAGAGGAGTTGTACCAGTTTACAATTCCACCATCTGTGGAGGAGTGTTCTTCTTTCTCCACATTCTTGCCAGCATCTGATGTCACCTGAGTTTTTGATCTTGCCTGTTCTAACTGGTTTGAGGTGAAATCTCATTGGTGCTTTGATTTGCATTTCCCTGATGACTAAAGATGGTGAGCATTTCTTTAGGTGCTTCTCAGCCATCTGATATTCCTCAGTTGAGAATTCTTGTTTAGCTCTGTCCTCCATTTTTAATAGGATTATTTGATTGTCTAGAGTCTAAATTCTTGAGTTCTTTGTATATATTAGATACTAGCCCTCTATCAGATGTAGGATTGGTAAAGATCTTTTCCCAATCTGTTGGTTGCCATTTTGTCCTTTTGACATTTTCCTTTGTCTTACAGAAGCTTTGCAATTTCATGAGGTTCCATTTGTCAATTGTTGATATTATAGCATAAGCTATTGGTCTCTTCTGGAAATTTTCCCCTATGCCTATGTGTTCCAAGCTCTGGTTTATTTCGGTTCTATTAGTTTCAGGGTACCTGGTTTTATGTGAAGGTCCTTGATCCACTTGGACTTGAGATTTGTACAAGGGGATAAGAAAGGATCGATTTGCATTTTTCTGCAAGCTGACTGCCAATTGAAACAGCACCATTTGTTGAAGAGGCTGTCTGTTTTCCATTGAATGTTTTTAGCTTCTTTGTCAAAAATAAAATGACAATGGTTGTGTGGGTTCATTTCTGGGTCTTTGATTCTATTGAATTGACATACCTGCCTGTCTCTGTATCAAAACTATGCAATTTTTATCAAAACTGATCTGTAATATATCTTGAGGTCAGGGATGGTGATTCTCCTGGGAGCTTTTTTATTGTTTAAAATGGTTTTTGCTCTCCTGGGTTAATTATTATTCCAAATGAATTTGTAAATTTCTCTTGCTAACTCTATGAAAATGAGTTGAAATTTTGATGGGGATTGCATTGAATCTGTAGATTGCTTTAAGCAAGATGGCAATTTTTATTATGTTGATCCTTCAAATATATGAACATGGGATATCTTTCCATTTTCTGTGGTCTTTTTTAATTTCCTTCTTCAGAGACTTGAAGTTCTTGTCATACAGATCCTTCACTTGCTTGGTTAGGATCACACCAAGGTATTTTCTATTCTTTGTGGCTATAGTGAAGAGTGTTGATTCTCTATTTTTTTCTCAGCCTGTTTGTTCTTCAAGTATAGGAAGGCTACTGATTAGTTTGAGTTAATTTCATATCCAGCCACTTTGCTGAAGTTGTTTCTGAGCTGTAAATCTTCTCTGATGAAATTTTTGGGATTAGTATACTTAAGTATACTATGATATCATAAGCAAACAGTGATATTTTGACTTCTTCCAATTCCAATTTGTATCCTTTGACCTTTGTTTACTGTCTTATTACTCTGGCTAGTATTTCCAGAATTATATTGAATAGGTAAGGAGAGAGTAGGCACCCTTGTCTAGTCCCTGAGTTTAGTCGGATGGCTTCAAGTTTCCCACCATTTAGTTTGATGTTGGCTTCCGGTTTGCTGTATATTGATTTTACTATATTTGAGTATGAGTCTTGAATTCCTGTTTTTCCAAGACTTTTAACATGAAAGAGTGTTCAATTTTGTCAAATGCTTTCTCAGCATATAGAAAGATAGATCGTATGTGTGGTTTTGTTTTTTTTTTTTTTTTTTTCTTTTTTTCATTTGTTTGTTTGTTTGTTTGTTTTTTGGAGTTTGTTTATACAGTGGATGACATTGATAGATTTTCATACATTGAATCATCCTTTCATTACTGGGATGAAGCCTACTTGGTCCTGGTGAAGGAACGTTTTGTTGTGTTCTTGGATTTGGTTTCCAAAAATTTTGTTGAATATTTTTGCATCTGTGCTCGAGAAGGAAATTGGTCTAAAGTTCTCTTTCTTTGTAGGGTGTTTGAGTGGATTAGGGATGAATCTAATCATGGCTTTAAAGAAAGAGATGGGTAGTGTTCCCACTGTTTCTATTTTGTGGAATAGCTTGGAGATTAGTGGTATTAGGTCTTCTGAAGGTCTGATAGAATTCTATACTAAACCCATCAGGACTTGACTTTTTTTTTTTTTTTTTTTTTTTGATTGGAAGGCTTTTGATGACTGCTTCTATTTCTTTAGGGATTATGGGGATGTTTAGATGGTTTGTCTAATCCTGTACCTGGTATCTGTCTAGAAAATTGTCTATTTTCTCTAGATTTTTTAGTTTTGTTGAGTATAGGTTTTTGTAGTAGAATCTGATGATTTCTTGAATTTTCTCACTTTCTGTTTTTATGTCTCCCCTTTTATTTCTGATTGTGTTAATTTGGATACTCTCTCTGTACCCTCTAGTTAGTCTGCTAAGTGTTTATTGATCTTGTTGATTGTCTCAAAAACAAAGTTCTTGTTCTTGTTTATTTTTTATATAGTTCTCCTTGTATCTGTTTGTTTGATTTCTGCTCTGAGCTTGATTATTTCCTGCCCTCTACTCATCTTGGGTGTATCTGTTTCTTTTTGTTCTAGAGCTTTCAGGTGTGCTGTCAAGCTGTTACTGAATTCTCTCTCCAGTTACTTTTTGGCAGTGCTCTGAGCTATGAGTTTGCTCTTAGCACTGCTATCATTGTATCCCATGAGTATGGGTATGTTGTGCCTTCATTTTCATTGAATTCTAAAACATCTTTGATTTTTTTTCTTCATTTCTTCCTTGATCAAACTATCATTCAGTGGAGCATTGTTAAGCTTCCAGGTGTATGTGGGTTTTTTTTTTTTTTTTTTTTGCTTTTTTGTTTGTTTGTTTGTTTTTTGTTGTTGTTGTTTTGTTATTGAAGACCAGTCTTAATCCATGGTAATCTGATAGGATGCATGGGCTTATTTCGATGTTTTTATATCTGCTGAGGCTTATGGTCAATTTTGGAGAAGGTGACATGAGGTGCTGAGAAGAATGCATATTTTTCTGTTTCAGGATGAAATATTCTATAGATGTCTGTTAAATCCATTTGGTTTATAACTTCTATTAGTTTCACTGTCTCTGTTCAGTCTCTGCTTCCATCATCTGTCTACTGATGAGAGTGGGGTGTTGAAGTCTCCCACTATTATTGTGTGTTGTATAATATATGCTTTGACCTTTAGTAGAGTTTCATTTATGGGTGTGGGTTCCCTTATATTTGGAGCAAAATGTCCAGGATTGAGAATTCATCTTGATAAATTTTTCTTTTGATGAGTAAAAAGTGTCCTTCCCTGTATTTTTGTGTTTTGGGGGTTTTTGATAACTTCTGTTTGAAAATCTATTTTATTTGATATTAGGATAGCTACTCCATCTTGTTTCTTGGGACCATTTGCTTGGAACATTTTCCCAACCTTTTACTCTGAGGTAGTGCCTGTCTTTGTTTTTTAGATGAGTTTCCTTTTTGCAACAAAATGCTGGATCTCGTTTACTTATCCAGTCTGATAATTTGTATATTTTTATTGAGGAATTGAGTCCATCGATGTTAAGAGAGATTAAGGAATAGTGATAGTTGTTTTCTGCTCTTTTTGTTGTTAGAGGTAAAATTATGTTTGTGTGCTTTCCTTCTTTGGTTTTTGTTGCAAGATTGGTTTCTTGCTTTTCCTAGGCTGAAGTTTCCCTCTTTGTGGTAGAGTTTTCCATTTATTATTCTTTGTAGTGCTGGATTTTTGAACAGATATTGTGTAAGTTTGCTTTTGTCCTGGAATATCTTGGTCTCTCCAACTATGGTAATTGAGAGTTTTGCTTGATATAGTAACATGGGCTGCCATTTGTGTTCTCTTAGGGTCTGTATGATGTCAGTCCAGGACCTTCTAGTCTTCATTGTCCCTGTTGAAAAGTCTGGTGTAATTCTGATTGGTCTGCCTTTATATGTTACCTGTCCTTTTTCTCTTGCTTCTTTTAGTATTCTTTCTTTGTTTTGAACAATTGTTGTTTTGACTACTATGTGTTGTGAACAATTTCTTTTCTAGTCCAATTTATTTGGTGTTCTGTAGACTTCTTGTATATTTGTGGTCATCTTTTTCTTTAGGTTGGGAAAGTTTTATTCTATGATTTTGTTGAAGATATTTACTGTGCCTTTTAGTTCAGAGTCTTTGCTCTCTTCTACACTTATTATCCTTAGGTTTGGTCTTCTCATTGTGTCTTAGACTTCATGGATTTTTTGGGTTAAAAATATTTTTTGAGTTTTGCATTTTCTCTGACTGTTGTATCCATGATTTCTGTGGTATCTTCTGCTCCTAAGATTCTCTCTGCCATCTTTTGTATTCTGTTGGTGATTCTTGCATCTATGACTCCTGATGTCTTTCCTAGGTTTTCCAACTACAGGGATGTCTACTTTTGTGATTTCTTCATTGTTTCTATTTCTGTTTTCAGTTCCTTCACCTGTTTGTGTTTTACATTAGCTTTTTAAGTGATTTTTGTATTTTTTTGTGTGTGTTTTCTTTTTACAGGCTTCAGTTTGTTTGCATGTGTTCTCCTGGATTTCCTGTACTTCTTTAAGTATGTTTTTTAAGCATTTCTCAAGGATCTCCATCATCATCAGGAAGCATGATTTTAAGTCTAAATCTTGTTTTTCTGGTAAGTTGGGATATCCACTATTTGACGTGTTGGGAGAACTAGGTTCTGATGTTCTCAGGTTGTCTTAGCTTCCATTTCTTAGATTCTTGAACATACCTCTTGCTATCTTGTTATCAGTGATGCTAGGTAATCTTGTTGTCTCTTACTGGAGCTTGTCTCTCCTGTGAATCTCTGGGTGCATGATCTCTAGAGGGATATTGTTCCTGGGTGTTTGGCTCTTTGGATAGGCTGTGAGTTCCAAAGGCAGTGCCCAGTCCTGATGCAATTAGGGCGGCTCTAACTTTGGGCTAGAAGTGTTTGTTTTCAGGCAGCACAGCCCCCTGCACCCTGAGTTCCAGGTGGCCTTTCCCAGGCTAGACAGTGTGGAGGGAATATGGACTTGCACCTGTCCTCAGGGATAAGAGCCTACGTGCGGCTTTTCTAGGTGTCCAGAAAACTGTGGGCAGTCCATCAGTCCTGATTGATGTTGAGCTCTTAATGGGCAGTCTGTGAGTTCTGATGGCAAGGGGCCAGTTCTAGTTCTAGATGCAGATGAAAGCCCCTGGGTTCCACGGGGAGAGCCCTCCTGTGCCTTCCTTTGGTGCTCAGTTCTCTGCAGACCGGCCACAAGTTCTGATGGCAATGTGCCTAATCTGCCTGTGGCTCTGGGCTGAGATGAAGGCTAGAACATTCTGATTTCAGACTGCACCACGATCCCTGCACCCCGAGAGTTCCCAGAGGTCCTCCCCAGACAATCAGCATAGAGAGAGCTTAGGCTCACCAGTGTTCTTAGTGAGGAGAGCGCTCCTGTGTCTTCCCTGGGCCCCCAGTTCATTGGGAGCCGGTTGGGAGTCCTGATGGCAGTGTGCCTGATCCTCCTGTCATATAATATTATTTCAATTAAATGCTTTAAGATAAAACAAAATAAAAATAAACAATAAAAACTAACAAATAATAATGCTGATTGTATTATTAATGAATCCCATTGTGTACATACACATACCATATTACCTCCTTGTTGCCCATAAATACAATTATTATAATCTATTAATTTACATCAAAAATACGATTTTTAGAACTCAGCCTCTAAACTTTAAACATCTACTTGACTGTTTTGAGAAACAATCACTTAACAGCAAGCACTCAGACACATGCTATTACACATGGGACACAAAGGATCCAGGACCACAAGTGCAGACCCACATAAAGCCTGTGTGTGTGCGCACACACACACACACACACACACACAAATACACACACCATCACAGGCTGACAGGCAAAGACAAAAGGCAAAGTTGAAGGCAAAAATATCCCTATCTCTATCAAATAGACCTTTGTCATATAGATGCCATTTGTCTGGTTGTAACAGTTTACAACGGCAAATTTTCAAATCTATACCTCAAGTCTCCGTTCACATGTGCACATAGACACACAGACACACAGACACACACACACACACACAGAGAGGGGGGTGTGAATTAGATATTGCTCTGTATTTTTATACATGGTATAGATGCCCATTCAACAATGTAAAGTAAGATACATATGAGAATCATCAAAGTTACAGATCTATATAGTAGTATATGTTCATATTTATATAGGTACTTTCTTATCTTTTATCCTAGGAGTGTAGTATTGTTACAGAGTGATGACTTCTACTACCCTCCTTTTAAAGTTGCATAGATTTTGTGTAAAATCCCATTAATCACCCCTTTATATTGTATAACACTTCACAATGGACTTTTACCCTTAATCCCACAGAAGTCTATATTCAGATATAAAAAGAAGACAAAGTGAGCCTCCCCACTAAATGGAATGTTTGCAATCTCTAGCTGTGATTTCAAAGAGGTTTTTTGCAACAGTGTTATATCCCACTAGTTTTAATAGGAAAAGAAAAGTGGTTTACATTATAAACTTTTAAACTTTCTCTTATTTCCATGCCAATTGCTTGCCCCTCACTTGAACCCAACCATCCCCCATTTATTCCAGTGCTTTTGTACTTGTGATTCTTCATTAGAATCAAAAGAGTTTCGCTGAATGAAATTCTACTGTCATATGGGTACAGATTAAAAAGGCCAAGCACATAAGTGGCAGCAATTTGTAGATTTTCTAATGTGTGGGTTTTTTTTCAATCTTAGCTTATTGAACTAAACCACCAAAACATTTTAGATTTCTCTCTAAAGTTTGACCTTTACTTGTTCAGTTTCTTTTGTATGTAAGTTATTTTTTGCTCAAGAAATGGAATGGTTATTTGGTTTGACAGTGACCCCCTCACTGTTGCTAGTAATGTTTCTCAGCGTTTTCAGAATTTGTGTTTATGTGCAGTATATAAGTTAATGTCCTAATTATATCCTTGCCTTGGCATTGGTGATTTTAAAACGAAATTTGCATACACAAATACCATATTTAGATATCTAATTTTTAATATTGCAAGTTATTAATGAAATAAAATAATAACACAAAGGACAAATAAATGCATAAGTTTGAATTACCAACAAATAAGTTTTGAAAAAAGCCAGAAACTTTGTTTAATGCTTAGAATCAAGCATTTGTAGAGCCTGAAGAAAATACATGATAAAGATGCCTGCCAAACAGAAATAAACCAAATAGAATCAAAAAGAACCATTCAAAAAATCAACAAAACCAAGAGTTGGTTCTTTGAGAAAATCAACAAGATTGATAAACCTCTAGCAAGACTAACTAGAGGAAACAGAAAGAGTATACAAATTAACAACATCAGAAAGAAAAGTGGGGACATAACAACTGAAACTGAGGAAATTCAAGATATCATCAGATCCTACTACAAAAACTTATACTCCACAAAATTGGAAAATCTGGATGAAATGAACAAATTCCTAGACAGATACAAGATCCCAAAGTTAAACCAGGACCAAGTAAACCATTTAAATAACCCTATAACACCTAAAGAAATAGAAGAAGTCATCAAAAGTCTCCCAACCAAAAAAAAGCCCAGGTCCAGACAGGTTCAGTGCAGAATTTTATCAGATATTTATTGGGGATATAACACCAATACTCTCCAAACTATTCCAAAAGATAGAATCAGATGGAATACTACCTAACTCATTTTTTGAGGCTACAATAACCCTCGTACCTAAACCACACAAAGACCCTACAAGGAAAGAGAACTTCAGACCAATCTCACTTATGAACATTGATGCAAAAATACTCAACAAAATCCTTGCAAACCAAATCCAAGAACACATCAAAACGGTCATTCATCATGACCAAGTAGGGTTCATCCCAGGGATGCAAGGATGGTTTAATATAAGGAAATCTATCAATGTAATCCACCATATAAACAAACTCAAACATCAAAATCACATGGTCATCTCACTAGATGCTGAGAAAGCATTTGAGAAAATCCAACACCCCTTCAAGTTAAAAGTCCTGGAAAGAACAGGAATCCAAGGTCCATACCTAAACATAATAAAAGCAATATACAGCAAACCAACAGCCAACATCAAACTTAATGGCGAGAAACTTGAAGCAATCCAACTAAAATCAGGGATTCGACAAGGCTGCCCACTCTCCCCCTACCTATTCAACATAGTGCTGGAAGTCCTGGCTGGAGCAATTAGACAGCAAAAGGAGATCAAGGGGATACAAATCGGAAAGGAAGAGATAAAAACATCACTTTTTGCCGATGACATGATAGTGTACTTGAGTGACCCCAAAAATTCCACCAGAGAACTTCTACAGCTGATAAACAAGTTCAGCAAAGTGACTAGATAGAAAATTAACTCAAACAAAGCAGTAGCCTTCCTATACTCAAAGGACAAACATGTGGAGAAAAAAATTAGGGAAAAGGTACCCTTCACAATCATCACAAAAACTATGAAATACTTGGTGTGACTCTAACTAAGCAAGTGAAGGACCTGTACGACAAGAACTTCAAACCTCTAAAGAAAGAAATTGAGGAGGATCTCAGAAAATGGAAAGATCTCCCATGCTCATGCATTGGAAAGACCAACATCTTAAAAATTGCCATCCTACCAAAAGCAATCTACAGATTCATTGTAATCCCCATCAAAATTCCAACCCAGTTATTCATGGAACTGGAAAGATCAATGTGCAATTTCATATGGAATAGCAAAAGACTTAGAATAGCAAAATCCATCCTCAACAACAAAAAAACTTCTGCAGGAATCACTATTTCTGACCTCAATCTATATTACAAGGCAATTGTGCTGAAAACTGCATGGTACTGGTACAGAAATAGGCATGTGGATCAATGGAATAGAATAGAAGATCCAGAAATGAGCCCTCATGTATATGGTCACCTGATTTTTGACAAAGGAGCAGTAAACATTCAATGGAAAAAGGACAGCCTATTCAACAAATGGTGCTGGTCCAACTGGCACTCAGCATGCAAAAGAATGAAAATAGACCCTTTCTTATCTCCTTGTACAAAGCTCAAGTGTAAGTGGATCAAAGATCTCCACATTAAACCAGATACACTGAAACTATTAGATGAGAAAGTAGGGAAAACCTTAGAACACATAGACACAGGAGAAAATTTCCTGAACACAACACCAATGGCTCAAGCTCTAAGGTCAAAGATTAACAAATTGGACTTAATGAGATTGCAAAATTTCTGTAAGGCTAAGGACATCGTCAAGAAAACAAAACGGCAACCAACAGAATGGGAAAAGATCTTTACCAACACCACATCAGATAGAGGACTAATATCCAAGGTATACAAGGAACTCAAAAAGCTAGACACCAGAGAATCAAATAACCCTATTAAAAAATGTTGTACAGAGCTAAACAAAACGTTCTCAGTTGAGGAACACTGAATGGCCGAGAAACATCTGAGGAAGTGCTCGGTATCCTTAGCCATCAGGGAAATGCAAATCAAAACAACCCTGAGATTCCACCTCACATCAGTCAGATTGGCCAAGATCCAAAAATTAGATGACAGAAGATGCTGGAGAGGCTGCGGAGAAAGAGGAACACTTCTCCACTCTTGGTGGGGTTGCAAACTAATACAACCACTCTGGAAATCAGTCTGGCGATACCTCAGAAAATTGGATATAGTACTACCTGAAGACCCAGCTATTCCACTTCTGGGCATATACCCCAGAGATACTTTAATACACAACAAAGATATATGCACCACAATGTTCATAGCGGCTCTATTTATAATAGCCAGAAGCTCGAAGGAACCCAGATGTCCTTCAGAAGATGAATGGATACAAATATTGTGGTACATAAACACAATGGAATACTACTCTGCCCCCAGAAACAATGACTTAACCAAATTCTTAAGAAAATGGCTGCATCTAGAGAATATCATCCTGAGTGAGATAACCCAGTTACAAAAGAACAGACATAATATGCAGTCACTGATATTGGGATGCTAACTCCAGAGGCTTGCACTCCCCCAGAAACAACTCACAGACTGTATGAAGTCCAAGAAATAAAGAAAACAAAAAAAAATTTACAAAACAAGAAAACTTTGACTATTTCCATGTTGTGTTTTGTTTTGCATGTACTTTATGCTCATGGTAACTATTAGGTTTTCAATGCATACTGTCAAGCCCTTGAAAAAACAAAGTAATGACTAAAAAATATGTTCACATAGTTTTATGTAAAAATTATTTTAATATTTTAAAAATCAGTACTGACAAAAAATGTATAATTTTAAGCAAAAAATGTTTAAAATCTGTACATTTATCTTTGTTTTGTAAAATAAAGTTGTTTAAAAAAAAAGAAAAAAAAAAGATGTCTGCCAAAGGCATAATGTTGAAAAAGAAAGATGAATTAATGCTATGCCAGTGAGTGGAGTATCAGTGATATGTATAAAGATACCAATGATAACAAAGGTTGCTTCCTTATTTTATTCATGGAGAGTATAAATACATTGTGAGACCCAAGCACCAATGTCAGGGTGGGAAAGAGTCACTACAGGTCAGGAGATTAAGAAAGATATAATCATTCATAGGAATCTGGGAAATATTTGTTTATTGGCACACATGCTGCAAAGCCGGCAGAAAACAGCAAGCACTCAGACACATGCTATTATACATGGGTCACAAATGATCCAGAACCACAAGTGCAGACCCACATAAAGCCTGCACATAAATATACACACACACACACACACACACACACACACACACACACATACACACACACGCAGAGGGGGGAGGGGGAGAGGGAAAGAGATAGAGGGAGGGGAGGGAGAGGAGGAGGGAGAGGGAGAGTGGTAGAAAAATGGAGAGGGAAAGGGGAAGGGAGAAGGAGAGGGAGAGGCCTTCACCATGGCTGATGGGCAAAATCAAAAGACAAAGGTAAAGACAAAAAATGTACTCTTCTGATCCTAAGAGCATATTTATTCATAATTACACAGAGATTCATTTTTCTGGGAATAATTATAAAATAGATTATATCACTGTTTATTTTGGAGTTCCATGAATGGCCACTTTCTGCTTACTTAGAGCCCCCAAGATGTTCAACATTTGTCATCATGGCCCATGTTAGATATCCATGATGGCTTTGTGTTGTCTAAACAAAAACTGCTCTAGAATGACTTCCTTTCCCTAACACAGCATGTTAGCCCTGAGGCTGCCTTACTTTACTGCGGATCCATCTCAAATGCAGCCACCAAACCCAGTGACTATTGCTAATGCCAAGTAGTGTTTACTGGCAGGAGCCTGATATGGATGCCTCATCAGAGGCTCTTCTAGAGCCATACTGATACAGAGGAGGATGCTTGTAGCCAACCATCTCACTGAGCACTGGAATCCCAGTGGAAGAGCTAGAAAAAGGTTGGAAGGAGCTAAAAGTGTGCACACAACCCCAAAGAAAGAACAACAATATCAGCCAACCAAATTCTCAGAGTTCTCAGGAATTAAAACGCCAACCAATGAGAACACATGGAGAGACCCATGGCTCCAGTTGCCTATGTAGCAAAGGATAACATTGTCTGGAATCAGTGGGAGGAGAGGCCTTTGGTTCAGTTAAGGCTTATTTTCTCAGTGTAGGGGAATGCCAAGGTGCTGAGGTGGGAAAGGGTGTTTGGATGTGGGAGCATCTTCATGGAAACAAGAGAAGGGGAGTGGGGAAAGGGGGATAACATTTGAAATGTAAATACAGAGAATATCCAAAAAATAAAAGAAGTCCTGGGAAAAGGCCCTGCTGAAAGCAAAGGCAATGGATACAGAAAGAAGAGCTCAGAAGAGACAAGGGGCAGATCCACATTTTCCAGCTGTGTGCTCAAGTACATTATCCTCCTTCAGTCACATTTTTCCTGTGAAAGGGAGGGGGGCATGCAAACTATAGGGCTGTACTGGACATAGATTGGGCTGTAAAGGAGTGTTCAGCACCATGAGTCACCAAATACAACCTTAATCATCTTCAGACACTATTACTGCTGGAGAAGTGTGAAAAGAAGTTGGAAATAGTGAGCAGAAGAAATCAGGGGGGAAAACCAAGGAGTAGAGGTTACTATATATAATGATCAATTGCCCATTGGCTTTGAAAAAGCATCAAGGATGCTTACGAGCCTCTTTTTTACAACTAATAAAGAGCAGATCCAGTTCTCATAGACAGATTTTTCTAACCCTGACACTTCAAAAAATTCTTTAAAGGTGTAAAAGATTTAAATATCTTCAAGCAAAAGGTAGAAGAAAGAAAGAAAGAGAGGAAGGAAGAAAGAAAAAAGAAGGGAAGGAAGGGAGAAGGGAGAGAAGGAGGGGGAGGGAAGAAGGGAGGAAGAAAGAAGGAAAAAAGAAAGAGAAAGAAAAAAGGAAGGAGGGGGAGGGAGGGGAAATAAGAGAGAAAGAGAAAAAGAGAGAGAATGAGAGAGAGAAAAATAAGAGGAAGAGGAGGAAGAGGAGTAAAGAAGAAAGAATTTGGTTTCTTATTTGGCAAGAAAGGAGCAGCTGTTATCATTCCCTAACAACAAGGATAATAAAAAGAAAACACACCAACTCTTTTTTATCTAAACAACTTTATTTTAAAAAACAGAGATAAATGTACAGTTTTTTAAAGCATTTTTACATAAAACTTATGAATATATTTTTGTCAGTATTTGATTTTTTTTAAAAAAGGTTTGATAATGTTCATTGAACACTTACTAGTTACGATGAGCATAAAGTACTTGTAAAACAAAATGTAACATAGAAATAGTCAAAGTTTTCTTGGTGTGTAAAAATTAAACATAATGATTTTTAAAAGATACATCAGAAAACTGAGGTCACAGATAAAATAGCAGCCCTCAAAATTCTATGACTAGATGAGTGCAGAGGCTCTTTCTCTGCAGAGGCAAACTCTGTTCAGAAGATCTGAGGTACATACCTGAATTGCTGGAGGCTCCTTGTGAAAGCAGAAAACTCCAGCTGGCCAAACACAGGATTCTCCACATGCTTCAGGTTTGAACTCCATGTTTGGTCAGATCCTACTAGTGAATATCACAGGAGAATCCTCTTTGCCTTCCACAGGGGAAGAAGAAACGAACCATTGTGAAATGTAATCTGATTAGTAAGCTACCCTTACTAAGGCCTAATTGTTAGGGTTTTAGCAAAGTCAAACCTGTCTGAGAGAGGGAAATACTTACCTTCACCCACACTGACCATTCTAATCTAGGAGTGGGTGACAGAGACTCAGGGGGGGTTCTAATTCAGGAATATGTAAGAAGATGTTCAGAAGTGAGAAAAAGAAGCAGATGGAATTTCAACAAAATAATGGCTGAGCATTTCCACCAATCTTGTTAGATACCTGCAGGAAGAGTACCTGGCAAAACATACTTCTTTGACTACAGGGTGATCAAAGTTTCAATGATTCTAGAGAACGTGAAATGTTGCTGATCCTAGAACTGGTTACAAATTATCAACTGCTATTTTGGAAGTTTTAATAAATATGTGGAATATTTTTTATAACTATTAGGTAAATGCTTTGGGGACAGGTGAAGTTAGAATTCTACCAGTGAATGACCAATGCACCCGTACAGTAAATATTTTAGAATCTAAACAGAGTTATGGCTTCCACTATCTAAAAAACAAAAATATCATCCCAAAACTTCCTAAGGCCTATAGCTGAGAATTCTTTGGCTTTCTGTAAACTGTTATTTTCATTGATAAGTTTGAAAAGTATTTTTAGTTCATAATTTCCTTTACTCTTTAATAAAAAACTTCATTTAAAAACTTCATGAACTACACTGGAAGATGGAATTTTCATGGTTAACCTATATCTATCATGATGGGGTCATTAATATTTGGTCCAAAATAAACTTTCTCTTATCACCTTTGAGATGAGATTTAGAGTTTTTGTGGTTTTGTTTTGTTTGGTTTGGTTTGTTTTGGTATTTGTTAGTATTGTTGATTTTATTGATACATGTCTCTAGCCTACACTGTGATTTTCCCATCACCTAAGATTAACTTTTCTTGAGACCCTTCCTAAATGTTATGACATACACACACACACACACACACACACACACACACACACACACACACACACACACACACAAGTCATATGCAAGCATATACACACACATACAAACATACTCACCGAGCTGTTTATGTATATCCACATATACATTACAGACTACAATCTGCGTATGAGACAGAACATGTGGTTTAAATTTATATTCTGTAACTAGGTGACCTCACTTAGTTTCATACATGTTATTTTCCTGAAAATTTCATATCATTATTCTTCAGAGATGCCTAAAATTCTATTATATATATCATATTTTCATTATCCTTTTATCTGTTGATTGACATCTAGGTTTGTTCTATGTCCTAGCTATATAAACTTGCATATAAGACATAAATAGAGCAACACAAGCCATGGATAAGCAAAAATCTATAAAGCTGCATATGAAGTTCACTGAGTATCTGAATATAAACCGAAGAATGGACTGTGTCATATAGTCATTCCTTTTATTTTTTTAGAAGACACATCAAGCTGATTTCTATAGTTGCTGTATTAATTTGTACTCATGAATGTAACACAGCTTTTGTAAAAATTACATTTAGATACCAAGAGATAAGACATAAACATATCCAAGAATTCATGGATGTGATCAAGAGACCAAACTTAAAGGAGAGAGGAAAAAAGTGACTTTGCATACTAAAAGCATAGAAAAAATGATCAATGAAATTATAAAAAAAAAATCTCCAACATCCAGGCAAACATATCTACAACTGAAACAAATAGACTTCAAAACAGACATAGCCAGGAAAAAAAGAACAAAAAGCAAAAAAGAACTTATCCAAGAGTGATTATCATCAATATTTAAAAACTACAAAACATTAAAAGTGGCAGAAAAAAATGCCAACTTGCAATAATAGAGGAGCCATCAACAGAAACTCTAAAACACAAAACAGTATGACGTAAGGCAAATTCCTAAAGCCTTGAAGGTAAAAACTTGACACCGGGATTGTTATATCTGATAAAAATTTCTCTTGAAAAGTATGAAAAAATTATATTTCACAATAATCATAAATTAAGGCAATTCATAGTCACTAGTTGAGTATTACAAAAGATTATTAAAATAATTCTTAAAAAAGTGGAGGAAAAGAGAGATAAAATACAAGTACACAGGAAGGAATAAATCTTTTAAGAGAAAAGGATTTATAGAAAATATAGGCATAGGAAAATAGCAAACGAGGACCAGCGGGGACCCAGAGATATAGGTCTGGGGAGAAGGGGATGCGACTTGCCAGGGTCAGACAAATCGATGCCGAGTGCATGCCGAAAGTGCTCCACTGCCCTGCCTGATCCAGGGACCAGGAACCCAGCATTGGACCCTCTGTTCCCAGCTGGCAGCTTTTGGATGCAGAACAGGGCTCAGACCATTCACCACCAGGAAGAATGGAGATCCAGAGACACAGGCCAGGTACAAGGGAAAGGCGAGAACCAATCACT
Source organism: Micromys minutus (assembly GCF_963924665.1). Classification (NCBI taxonomy): domain Eukaryota; kingdom Metazoa; phylum Chordata; class Mammalia; order Rodentia; family Muridae; genus Micromys; species Micromys minutus. Next base: position 73,585,301 of record NC_137974.1, read on the forward strand.
GACAACAAGATGGCAAGAGGAAAGCAAAAGAACGTACCCCAGAAAAAGACAAGACAACCTGGCAACACTAGAAACAAGCTCTCCCATCACAAAAACAGAGGAATGCCAAACACTCCAGAAAAAGAAGACTCAGACCAGAAATCCTACCTCAATGATCTTAGAGATCCTTAAACAAGAACCAGAGGAAAATGATAAATAATTAAAAGCTTTTAAAAAAGAAACAAGAAAAACACTCAAAGAACTCAAAAACTAGAAGTGAACAGAACCAAAGAGATGAAGGAATGGAGAAGGAAATTAAAACAGAAATGGACACAGTAAAGAAAACACTAAAAGAGACAACCCTAGAGGTAGAAATCCTAAAAAGGAAATCAGGAGTCACAGATGCAACCATTTCCAACAGACTACAAGAGATGGAAGAGAGAATCTCAGAGGCCAAAGACAGCATTGAAAGCATAGACAAAACAATCAGAGAAGATGCAAAACCCAAAAAGCTCCTAACCCAAAATGTCCAGGAGATCCAGGACAGAATGAGAAAACCAAACCTAAGGATAATAGGCATAGAAGAGGGCAAAGAATATCAACTAAGAGGTACAGTAAATATCTTCAACAAAATCATAGAAGAAAACTTCCCTACCCTTAAGAATGAGATGACCACGAGCATAAAAGAAGCCTACAGAACTCAAAATAGGTTGGACCAGAAAAAAAAATTTCTCGCGACACATAATAGTCAAAACACCAAGTGCCCAAAGCAAGGAAAAAATACTAAAAGCAGTAAGGAAAAAAGGTTGTGTAACATATAAAGGCAGACCAATCAGAATCACACACAATTACTCAACAGAGATTATGAAAGCTAGAAGAGCCTGGACAGACATCATGCAGACACTAAGAGAGCACAAGTGCCAGCCCAAGCTGCTATACCCAACAAAACTATCAGTCACCATAGATGGAGAGATGAAGATATTCCAAGACAAAATTAAATTTATACAATATCTGACCACAATCCCAGCAGTACAACAAATTATAGGTAGAAAACCCAATACAATGAGGGGAACTACATCCTAGTAAAAGCAAGAAAACTCCTAAGGAAGAAAACCAAAAGGAGAAAGAGACAAAGGCCGGATTCAACCTACAAAAGCAAAAATAGCAGGAAACAGAAACCACTATTTCTTGATATCTATTAATATAAATGGACACAACTCCCCAATAAAAAGATATAGACTATCATAATGGATACATAAACAAAACCCAGCATTTTTTGCTGCATACAGGAAACTCATCTCAGAGACAAAGACAGACACTATCTCAAAGTAAAAGGTTGGGAAAAAAAAACTTACAAGCAAACGGCCCCAAGAAGCAAACTGGAATGGCTATTCTAATATCGAATAAAGTAAACTTCCAACCAAAAGTTATCAAAAAAGATAAGTAAGGACAATTTTTACTCATTGCAGGGGAAATCTGTCAGGAGGAACTCTCAATCCTTAAAATATATGCTCCAAATACAAAAGCACCCACATTCATAAAAAACAAAAAAAACAAAAAAAAAAAAAAAAAAAAAAACCCTACTAAAGCTCAAAAAATACATTTCACCCCACACAATAATAGTGGGAGACTTTAATACCCCACTCTCACCAACAGACGTATCGTGCAAACAGAAACTGAACAAGACACTGTAAAACTAGCAGAGACTATGAACCAACTATAATTCCTAGGTATCTACAGAACATATCATCCTAAAACAAAAGAATACAACTTCTTCTCAGCACCTCACAGCACCTTCTAAAAAATTGACCACATAATTGGACACAAAATGAGCCTCAATCAATATAAGATGATAGAAATTCTCCCATGCATCCTTTCAGATCACCATGGTCTACAGCTGGTCTTAAATAACAACAAAGACAACTAAAAGCCCATATACACAAGGAAACTAAACAATGCTCTATTAAACTATAGCAGGGTCAAACAAGACATAAAGAAAGAAATTAAGGATTTTCTAGAATTCAATAAAAATGAAAACATGACATACCCAAACCTATGAGATTTAATGAAAGCAGTACAAAGAGGAAAAATCATAGCTCTGAGTGCTTCCAAAAAGGAACTGAAGAGAGCATACACTAGCAACCTGACATCACAATTGAAAGCTCTAGAACAAAAGGAAGCAGATACACAAAAAAGGAGTAGACAGCAAGAAATAATCAAACTTAGGGCAGAAATAGACCAAGTAGAAACAAAAAGAACCATCCAAAGAATCAACAAAACCAAGAGCTTGTTCTTTAAGAAAATTACCAAAATTGATATACTCTTAGCCAGACTAACTAGAGGGCAAAGAGAGAGTATCCAAATTAACAAAATCAGAAAGGAAAGTGGAAAATTAACGACTGAAACTGAGGGAATTCAAGAAATCATCAGATCCTACTACAAAAACTTATACTCAACAAAGCTGAAAAATCTGAAGGAAATGGATTAATTCCTAGACAGATACAAGATACTAAATTTAAACGAGGACCAGGTAAACCATCTAAATAATCCCCCATAATAGCTAAAGAAATAGAAGCTGTCATCAAAAGCCTTGAAATCAAAAAAAGCACAGGTCCAGATGGGTTCAGTGCAGAGTTTTATCAGATATTTCTTGACAAAGTAATACCAAAACTCTCCAAACTAGTCCGCAAGATAGAATCAGATGGAACACTACCTAACTCATTTTTTGAGGCTACAATAACCCTCATTCCTAAACCACACAAAGACCCTACAAGGAAAGAGAATTTCAGAACAATCTCACTTATTAACAAGGATGCTAAAGGAACCAACAAAATCATTACAAACAGAATCTAAGAACACATCAAGACAATCATTCACCATGATCAAGTAGGCTTCACCGCAGGGATGCAGGGATGGTTTAATATAAGGAAATCCATCAATGTAATCCACCATATAAATAAACTCAAAGAAAAAAACCACATAGTCATCTCACTAGATGCTGAGAAAACATTTGAAGAAATTCAACACCCCTTCATGTTAAAAGTCCTGGAAAGAACAGGAATCCAAGGCTCATACCTAAATGTAATAAATGCAATATACAGTAAACCAACAGCCAACATCAGACTTAACGGTGGGAAACTTGAAGCAATCCCACTAAAAACAGGGACTCGACAAGGCTGCCCACTCTTCCCCTACTTATTCAACATAATACTGGAAGTCCTGGCTGGAGCAATTAGACAGCAAAAGTAAATCAAAGGGATACAAATTCTAAAGGAAGAAGTAAAAATATCAGTATTTGCAGATGAGATGATATTGTACTTAAGGGACCCCACAAATGCCACCAGAGAACATCTACAGCTGATAAACAAGTTCAGCAAAGTGGCCGGATATAAAATTAACTCAAACAAATCAGTAACCTTCCTATATTTAAAGGACAAACATGTGGAGAAAGAAATTAGGGAAAAGACACCCTTCACAATAGTCACAAAAACTATGAAACACCTTGGTGTGACTCTAACTAAGCAAGTGAAGGACCTGTACAACAAGAACTTCAAACCTCTAAAGAAGGAAATTGAGGAGGATCCCAGAAAATGGAAAGATCTCCCATATTCATGGATTGGAAAGATCAAAATTTTTAAAATCGCCACCTTACCAAAAGCAATCTACAGATTCAATACAATCCCTATTATAATCCCAACCCAATTCTTCATTGAGCTGGAAAGAGCAATGTGCAATTTCATCTGGAATGACAAAAGACCTAGAATAGCGAAATCCATCCTCAACAACAAGAAAACATCTGTAGGAATCACTATCCCTGACCTCAAGCTATACTACAAGGCAATTGTGCTGAAAACTGCATGGTTCTGGTACAGAAATAGGCACGTGGATGAATGTAATAGAATAGAAGATCCAGAAATGAGCCCTCACATATATGGTCACCTGATTTTTGACAAAGGAGCTGTAAACATTCAATGGAAAAAGGACAGGCTATTCAACAAATGGTGTTGGTCCAACTGGCACTCAGCATGCAGAAGAATGAAAATATACCCTTTCTTATCTCCTTGTACAAAGCTCAAGTGTAAGTGGATCAAAGATCTCCACATTAAACCAGATACACTGAAACTATTAGATGATAAATTAGGGAAAACCTTATAACACATAGGACAGGAGAAAATTTCCCGAACAGAAGACCAATGGCTCGTGCTCTAAGGTCAATGATTGACAAATGGGACTTAATGAGACTGCAATATTTCTGTAAAGCTAAGGACACTGTCAAGAAAACAAAACTGCAGCCAACAGAGTGGGAAAAGATCTTTACCAACCCCACATCAGATAGAGGCCTAATATCCAAGGTATACAAAGAACTCAAAAAGCTAGACACCAGAGAATCAAATAACCCTATTAAAAAATGGGGTACAGAGCTAAACAAGTTTTCAATTGAGGAATATCGAATGGCTGAGAAACATCTAAGGAAGTGCTGGACATCCTTAGCCATCAGGGAAATGCAAATCAAAACAACCCTGTGATTTTACCTCACACCAGTCAGATTGGCCAGGTTCTAAAACTCAGATGACAGCAGATGCTGGTGAGGTTGTGAAGAAAGAGTAACTCTTCCACTGTTAGTGGGGTTGTAAACTGATACAACCACTCTGAAAATCAGTCTGGCAGTTCCTCAGAAAATTTGACATTGTACTACCTGAAATTTCAGCTATTCCTCTTCTGGGCATATACACCAGAGACACTCCAATATACAACAGAGATGCATGTACCACAATGTTCTTAGGAGCTCTATTTATAATAGCCAGAAGCTGGAAAGAACCCATATGTCCTTCAGTAGATTAATGGATACAAAAATTGTGGTACATTTACTCAGTGGAGTACTACTCAGCTATCAGAAACAATGACTTAACGAAATTCTTAAGAAAATGGATACATCTAGAGAATATCGTCCTGAGTGAGATAACCCAGTCACAAAAGAACAGACATAATATGCAGTCACTGATAATGAGATACTAATCCCAGAAAGCTCTGAACATCCCAGAAACTACTCACAGACTATGTGTTCAAGTAAAAACAAACAAACAAACAAACAAAAAAAAAAACAGAAACAAAAACAAAAAACCATTATGCTCAATCCTTACACACCAAGAAAACTTGACTAATTCTGGGTTACATCCTGTTTTACATGTACTTTATGCTCATTGTAACTAGTAAGACCTTAATGCACACTATCAAACCTTTGGGGAAAAAAAGCCAAGCACTGATTAAAATGTATTTGTATACTTTTATGCAAAAATGCTTAAAATTTGTTCATTTATCTTTGTTTTTTAAAATAAAGTTTTTCAAAAAAAAAGGAAAATAGCAAACATGTCACATCAATTAATCAACAAACCCTTAGGATTAATGGGGTAGTTGGCCTAGTGCTGCTTGTATTCTAATGACACACAAAGACAAGAGTCTTCACATAAGACACTGAGGGACCCTACCCCCAGTTAATGCTTATAGGCAAATAAAGATGCCAGCAGCCAATAGTTGTGGAGAAGAGACATAGGCGGGATTTAGGTTTTCCAAGCATGGGACCATAAGGAGGAGAAAGTAGAGGCCGGAAGAAACCTCCATGAAAGAGGAAGAACGTATGGAAGAGGAGAAAGGAGAGCCAACCTGAGCTAGGTGCCAAAAGAATATGACTCAGAAGGCTGCCTAATTCCAACTAAGAGCAGCACAAATGTAATATAGTAATAACTTGGGTTATGTATAGGAGGTAGATTCTACCAGCATTAAGAGCAAAACACCAACCTTTGTGCACACTTTGATAGACCTATTGATCCAGTTGTGTATGTAGCTGAAGAAAGCAGTATCTGGCATCAATGTGAGAAGAGGCTTTTGTTCCAGAGAGGGCATGTTTTCCCAATGTAGGGGAATGCCAAGGCAGTGGGGTGGAGAGGGGGATCAGAAGGGAGTGCACATTTGTGAAGGCAACTGAAGGGGAAGGGGAGATGGGAGCAGGGGTGATACAGGGATAACATCTCAAATGTAAATACAGAGTATCTAATAAGAAAAGAAAGAGAAAAAAAAGAAAGAGCAGCCAAAATGGAACATAACAAATAGTAAGAGATAACATGGGGTTATGGATAAGAGGTATATTGTACCAACATGGATGGTAGACAGTTGCCCAGCAATTGTGCTTAAGGCATATGTAAAACTATATTTAAAAATATATACACAGTGTGTGTCTTTCATCCGGGAAGATAAATGGTCATAGGCAGGATGTAACCACATGTAGAGATGTTTTTTAATATATATTTTACTACAGGAGAGAAAGAAATAGTATTTTACTAAACTAAAAAACAATACTAGTAATGACAATTAGTGAATATATGTCAATTTTATAGGTGTAAATAACTCTAAGTCTCTAATTAAAACATTTAAGCTAGCAAATTCAACCAAAACCCAAAATTCAGCAAGGCTTGTTTACAAGAAGCACCCTAATGTCACAAAGTCCCCAAAAATAAAGGTTAAAATATGGAATTCTAAGTACTGGGTAAGCAGAGGCAGGAACCATACAGGAGAAATTCCTACCTGGCAAAGTAGACATAGAGAAAAAATTAGAAGCTGTTAAGAAGATTACTTATATCAACAAATTGAAGACCCATCATAAACATATAATTATTATAAACATATACACACTAAATTTTGATGTATCTAATTGCATAAAAGCAAACATTACTGGATACACACATTATATGAAAACAACAACAATAACTTAATCAACGAAGAACTCTGTGATGCACCATACCAAAGAGCACATGAACTGGCCATTACTTCTCTATCCAGCAGTAGGGAAGACATTCTGCTTAGGTGAACTTATATCACCTTTCCTGCTGCTGTTTCATAGATCCTTGGGAAATGTGACCATTTTGCTTTTTAATGAAATTATAGAATTTAATAGAGTCTTGGTCTGGACTAATTTAGAGGACATTCTTTTTGTTTTGTTTTGTTTTTTTAAGAAAAACTACAAATCACCTGGCTATAGTTTCTTTTTAAGGAATTATTATAGATAGATAGATAGATAGATAGATAGATAGATAGATAGATAGATAGATAGTAGATAGATAGATAGAGAGAGAGACAGAGAGATGATAGATAGATAGATAGATAGATAGATGATAGATAGATAGATAGATAGATAGATAGATAGATAGATAGATAGATAGATAAATGAGCACACAGTAGATATCTTCAGACACACTAGAAGAGGGCATTAGATCTCATTATAAATTGTTGTGAGCCATGATGTGGTTGCTGGATCTCAGGACCTCTAGAAGAATAGTCAGTGCTCTTAACCACTGAGCTATCTCTCCAGCCCCAACCACTGACTATAGTTTTTGGTTCATAACATGTATGCTAGCAGGTAAAGCTAGGCTTTATATTACAAATGGATTTTTAATTGGATATTTTGTTTATTTACATTTGAAATGTTAGCCCATTTCTAGGTTTCACCTCCAGAACCTCCCTATTCTATCCCCCCTCCCACTGCTTCTATGAGGGTCCTCTGCCACATACACACTCACCCACTCCTGCCTCCCCATCCTGGCATCCCCCTACACTGGGGCATTAAGCTTTCACAGGACCAAGAGCCTCTCCTCCCACTGATGGCTGACAAGGCTATCCTCTGCTACATATTCAGCTGGACTCATGGTTCCTTTCATGTGTACTCTTTGGTTGGTGGTTTAGTCCCTTGGAACTGTTCAGGAAGTGGATGTACTGGTTGGTTGATGTTGTTCTTCCTATGGGGTTGCAAACCCCTTCAGCTCCTTCAGTACTTTCTTTAACTTCTCCATTAGAAACCCCATGTTCAGTCCAATGGTTGGCTGCAAGCATCTGCCTCTGTATTTGTCAAACTCTGACATAGCATCTCAGGAGACAGCTATATCAGGCTCCTGTCAGCAAGTACTTCTTGGCAATATCTAAGAAGAACACATGTTCCACCACGTTCATAGCAGCCTTACTTATAATAGCCAGAAGCTGGAAAGAACCCAGATGTCCTTCAACAGAGGACTGGATACAGAAAGTGTGGTACACAGTGGAGTATTACTCAGCTATTAGAAACAATGACTTCATGAATTTCATAGACAAATGGATGGTACTAGAAAATATCATCCTGGGTGAGGCAACCCAATCACAAAAGAAGTCACATAGTATGCACTCACTGATAAGTGGATATTAGCCCAAAAGCTTCAAATACCCAAAATACAATTCACAGACAACATGAAGCTTAAAAAAAAGAAAGACCAAAGTGTGGATGCTTCAGTTTTAAGAAGGGGGAACAAAATATTTATGGGGAAAAATACAAAGTTTGGACTGAAGAAAAGGCCATCCAGAGAACTTTCTTATGGTTCAGAGATTGATTTTATTGGCCATGCAAAAATAAATACATAAATTTAATTTTTCAAAATGGTATTTGAAGATATACAAACATTATAGAGTGTATTTTAAATATTTGTATGTCCAGGAGCTATTCACCAAATACTACATGGCGTGCTTGGTAAGACGTCTAACACATACTTTCATTTAAGACCCTGCTGTTTTGGGATATTTGGGTGTTTTGTTTTATTTTAATTGGAAGAGAAATAAATTTGGAGTGTGTTCAAATAGCAGTGCCTGAAGAGGCTTTTGGAAACAGCAGGGAAGCACTCTATCTAACCCCAATTAGTCCTGTTTCCCATAATCAGGGCAGTTCTGTTTTTCAATATCACCACTAAAGATGGTGATAATCAAAATTAATATGGTTAGAGAGCAATTCAATAACAAATGTTTATTGTTGATAATTTTCATTCCCTGTCATAATTTTGACAAAACCTGTCAGTTCTGAAAACTATTTCAAGGAGTATGTGAGCTGCAAAGTAGGCAGGTGCATCTGAATTATACAGTAGACATGCTTCCACAAAGCAATGTGAAAGTCAGTTTTGAGCAAATTAAATTCTATTTAGGTTGCACTCCATGTGTTGACTAGTCATCAGGATAATTAAATAGTTGAGTATGGACCTAAACAATTTAATTCATACATGAAGATTATTTTCTCTTAAAATTTTTTGGAAGACTTATTGTTGGGGTTTTATTTCTGTGAAGAGACACCATATCTTTGTGGTTTTTTGCAACTCTTATAAAGGAGAACATTTACTTGAGGCTGGCTTACACTTTCAGAGGTTTACTCTATTATGGTAATGGCAGGAAGCATGCCGGCAGACATGATGTTGGAGAAGGAGCTAAGAGTTTTATATCCAGATCAGCAGGCAGCAGGATATACTAGCTTTAAGCTTCTGAGATCTCAAAGCCCAACCCTCAGTCATTCACCTCCTGTAACCAAACCACATTCACTTCAAGGCCACATCTCCTAATGGTATCATCCCCCATGGACCAAGCATTCAAACACATGAGTTTATGAGGTCTATTTTTATTCAGACAACCACACTTGTTAATAGTGAGAAGCACTGTAGCCACAGGACAGGGCCAGTTTCTCCTTTCTACCTGCTTTCATATGCTACTTTAATTATAAAAATATCTTGTTTCCCCATTACTACTACAAATGGATTATCAGAGGCTAGAGAAGGGAGTAGAGAAAAATTATACTGACCACAATATAAGGCAAGAACAAGGAGCTACACAGATAAACAAATGCTAATGTTCTGTATTAAAATAGGTCAAGTGCAATTGATAACTATTACTCAATATATACATTTATCATATCATTTTATATCTAAGAAAATATATACAATTATTATTTAAAGGAGAAATTAAATTCAAAGGTGAATGAAATGATTGATGAGAACAAAGGGAAGAGGTAACACATGTGTTTGGATTTTGGTTTTGCTTTGCTTTATTCTGTTTTGCTTTGCTTTAAGACACACTCTCACTATGTAGCCCTGGCTGACTTGGAATTCCATGCATACACCAAGCTAGACTTAAATTCACAGTGCTGGCCTTAAATGTATGTGGTACCACACACAACTATTGCATCATCATTTAAACTGTGTTTGCTTTATAAAGTGCAAAATCGGTGTGCATGGGTAAATCTGATCAGATCCTGCTAAGAATGTATGGAATAAGAAGTCCATGGAAGACAGTTGGCAAGCTCTCATTATTTAGTGTTATATTCCATAACTATGTTCCTGGCAACCATTCTCCTGGAGGACACACCTACCATAAAATTGGTCAATGGGACAGAACCCAGGAGTTAAAATAAAAATTAAACAGAAATAAAAATCAATACTTCAATACTTTAGCAACTGCTCCCTGCAAGGCTTCTATCATTGTATTCCTTGATAATATATGGAGTGTAGTACTCCTCCACTATCTACTGAGTAAGTGAACCAATTAGTGACTCCTGATAGAACATAACACAAAGAGACAGTGTCTAACACAACTATGGTAGACTCGCCAACAATCAGATACCTGCAAGTTATTCAGTGAGGATCCTGTTTGTTTACAACTCTATTCCCCCTCGTTGTAATGACATCCATTTTCTTCTGGGATTATATCACTGAAATCCACATCCCATCTTTCTCCCGCATAGAGCTAAATATGGCATGTAACCTGTCACAATACGCATGTTTATTTATATACACAAGTAGGTTATTTGGTGTACATCATGTACTTCAGGTGTTGAACGTGCAGTTCAGTTCTGCCAAATAGTCTCATCCAGCTGATTAAACCCTAGCAGTGTCATGGGATTTTCAGGTCACACAAGAACAAGCTTTGTTTCATTGATTCTTATTATCCAATTATACTATTAAACTCATTTCCTAGAACATCCTAATACTACTAAGGTCAATTTATCTCTTTCGCCCCACAGTGACAGGTTTACTCTATTAACAATCCAATTCAACATTTAGACTTTAAAGTAGTGGGTAAAAAGACTGTGGGAAGTTCACATGTGAAGGATCATTTGAGAATTCAATCAAGTGAGAATGTTTGTGCTGAGGATTATGAGGAGGACATCTCTTACAGAACAGTGTGAACACAAGCAGAAAAAGACAAGTGCTCAGCTTTGCCACTGGACGTGTATGGAATCAGGGGGCGTTAACATGGGGCTGACTGGGTTATCTTTCAGCACCAATGAAGGGCTCTGAACACAGGTCTGAGATGATGACTGTTGGACACTGATGTGGCCATGTGGCCATGGTGACGGCTAATAGACACTCCAGGAAGGGCGCTCTGTCAAGGAGGTGGTGCCATAGTTGAGTTGAAGTGTATTGAGAATTTCAATAGGACTGATGGTGGCTGAAGGAGAGATGCAAAGATTTGATCTAAGGAAGAAGTGTCAAGAACCAGCCACGGCTTTGAGAAGATGACCAGGTAAATGATGCTGAGTTTTGAGTCTGGAAGATTAGGTGCTAAAACGAGAATCCAAGAAGCTGGCTGAGGATGGGCATAGATTTGATGGCCCACAACACGATCTTGGGACCATGTACACTTCTGGATTGGTTAAACAAGAGTCTGCCTAAAAGCTGTCAGGCAGGAAAGTAGGAAGTCAAAGCATAGCAAGGACCATGAAAGACTAGGAAGAGAATGCTAAATAAAATAAGACCTTGTTAGCATTTCAGACCTTAAGCATGTGACGGCTAATAAAACATTTGCTAACAAGGCCTCAGAGCCTGTGGAAAAACAAACCACTGAAGAAACTTCAAAGCCTTGTACTTACATTCCAAGGAATATACTTTGTGTAGAAAACCAAGAAATGGTAAACTACAAGCTACAATATAACTGAAATCAGTCTATTTGAATAAATTTGCTGTCTCAGTTTCTAGTGACAGAATATCTGAGAGAAATGACTTCAAAAGAGGAAAGTTTTCTATACCATGGCTTTTAATGCCACGGGTTTCAAATCAAGGTCAGTTTGCTCGTTTGCTGTAAACCTGTGATGAGACAGGGTCTCATGGCATCAGGAGTGTGTGATGGAGCAAACCTGCTTACCCCATGATATCCTGCAAACATTAACTGGATACACTGGTCCACTGATGAAGTTACAGTTTTTAACATATAATAATGTCCAAAGAGCCCCATCATCTAACAAGGGAGTTTTTGATACATGTACCATCATGGGTCATTTCAGCTTCAAACCACAATATATCTTATTCACAAATACAACCTTACAAGTTACAGGCATAATATTAAAAATAACAAATGGTCAACTCTGAAACTACACATACAGGATCATTATATGAACTAAACAGGTTGTGAATATACATTTAGGAACAAACACACACACACACACACACACCAATAACAATTAGAAAAAAGTGGTCATAAATTTGAATGAGAGCAAAAGGTGATACATGGGAAAAGTTGGAGAGTAGAAAAAGAAGGGGGAAAGTAATTTAATTATATTATAATCACAAAATATTAAAGTCACAAAAATATTAAATACATATAATGTTCACACCCAAAGGACTTAAAGTATGATATTGTAAAAGACTATTTAAAAAGAAGCATCTCTGACATAAAACTGTTTAGAAATGTAATTTTGGTGCAAGTGTGTTTATAGGCATCTTCTCTTATAGACTGCATCTGAAATATGTTTGCTGGCTTTTGTCTGTACCCAAACTAACAGAATGAAAATTCAAACCTGAACACTAGTTAAAGAAGTTTGCAGACTCTCCCCCCCCCCCGTCTCTGTCTCTGTCTCTGTCTCTGTCTCTCTCTCTCTCTCTCTCTCTCTCTCTCTCTCTCTCTCTCTCTCACACACACACACACACACACACACACACACACACACACACACACACACACAGACCACATACAGAGTGATACAGTAACAGAGACAGGAAGTACCTGAAAATTCAATATAATAGCTACATTTACCACAGACTAAATATGCGTCCCTCAGAAGAGAAGAGTCCAAAAGTCATCTGATGACAGTCAGCCCAAATGGTTTCCGGAGACAAATGACCAAGATGGCCTTAAACCCTCCCCTCAACTTGCTGTAACTTTCTACCATCTTCTTCCAAACTAAATTCTTGGAGGTTTTACTTTACAAGTTCCATTGTAAGTGCCTTCCCTGCCCCCTTTGATATGTAAATCATTTTAAAAGCTTCTTGACAGTTTTACAACCTAGAAATGTCTTTCTCAAGGACCTGAAAGTCTTCCCTTTGAAATGCAATCATTAAAGAAGAAAGCCCACCAACCTCTGAGCCTCAGTGGGAGGGTAGGAACCTAAGCTCAAAGGAAGCAGGGCTCTAGATCTTAAACTACCTGATTTTACAAAGATTTTTTTTTTAAAGTTTACTTTTCTTTAAAGCCAATTAGGGAATACAGGTGTCCCTTCACTCCAATCCTTCCTCCATCCACTTTCACCTCAGTGGAACCCAGCTTTGTCTAGGAAGTCCTCCACCACTGAGCCACATGCCCTACCCTCTTAGTAGACACGAAAACACACACACACACACACACACACACACACACACACACATTTACCTGTAATTGCAGTGTTGCAGAGTCTTGTACATACCCTTCATCCCTGCAGATCTAACCCATCATTTTAAACCTGCTAAAGAACAGGAAGCCTGCTTGGTGACCGTGTGGGTCCCATTTGCTCCACTCTCCGCATCTTTGCCCACACTCTCACTTCACCTTGCTTCCCCACATGCAAAACTGACAGGGCTAAAAAGCCAGCAAGCCTGGCAAGGGGACAAACAAATGAGAGTAGAAACTAGCTTCTGTGTCTAAGTAGGCAGGAGGTGGGTCCTTGTTGCTGGAAGATGTCAGATAAGTAAGGCCCTCGAAGGCAGGATGCTGTGCTAATATGTCTCTCAGACTCAATATTAGCCTCTGGTATACTGGTAGGCTTTTAAATGACTCAAAAAGACACTGCATTCTCATCGTGTGGTAGAGCAAGGGTCTTCACTGTGAGAAGACCCTCACACATTAAAACTGCTCCCAAGTTCCATGGATCTTAGGCTCTACATAGATTTACATAGGTACCAAAAATATATGAACTTCAGAGTTTGTATTTCAAGGGTTTGTGAAATTTTCAATATTTATGGTGAAATGTTTGTGGTAGAACTGGTAACCTTACAAATTCTAGTGGTGAATTTTAATTCTAAAATTTAAAACTTCATGAATTATTGAAAAAAATATTAATATTGGTTATAATAGCCATGTCCCTATATATAGAAGTGTCACAAAATTTTTGTTTACTGAGATTAATGAGAAAAATTGTTTCTGATTAATATTTGACATATCCATCAATATTTATCATAGAGTATATTAAGATTCTAATGAGAATTTTAGTTTTCTATGTGCAAATATGTGACATTTTTCTATTTTTCAGTGTCTATTGAACCTTGAAATTCACCAAAATCACAAACTGAAAGCTCTTATGCCAAGTCACTTTCTCTAGACTGGTGGGTCAATATTAGAAATCATGACTATAGAATTGTGACACTCTGGGTTGGACAGTAGTACTTTGATTTTCAAAACCTACATGGTGGCTCATAACTGCCTGTAACACCAGTTCCTGAAGATCTAATGCCCTCTTCTGAACTCCTATTGGAACATGTACATACACACACACACACACACACACACACACACACACACACACACTGGGGCAACAGGAATAACAACCACATACATAGAAATTTTTAACTTTGTATGCTTATAAAAAACGGGGGTTCTTCATTGGAGATAGAGGAAAAGCTTAGAGAAGGTAATGAGGAAATTGTGAAAAATCATATACAAAATTGTCAAGACTAAAATAATGTATACTTCCACACCTAAATTTTTAAAGCTGCATTGAATGTTTAAAAATACATCTGTGTTACCTTTATAAATAAATGCTTATTATAAACCCTGGCCCTTATTTACTTAAATAAAATGCAATCAGAACAGATTAATATGCCTTTTATAGACACAGGGTTTTTTCCATATTTCTATGGCAATTTTTTTATTAGAACTAACTCTCATAAGAGTGCTGTAGGAGTCTAGGCTTGTAGAAATATTTATTATTATTATTATTATTATTATTATTATTATTATTATCATTATTTGAATCTGAAACCAAATGAGCTAAATAGAACATCTCTGCACAGTGAGCAGTAGATGCTTTCCCTCCTCAATTCTGCGTTTCTCCGTCAACTGTTAACCTATCAAATCAATGCATTATTTATTTCAATATTGTGTGAAGACTCTTTTAACCTAGTGCATGAGTCACTCTAAGAAAGAAGTAGCAGGCTTTTGGTAGGGATTTGGAAGTATCTTTAATTTATGAGTCACTCAATAGAACATGACTTACAAACCCGCTCTGAAATGACAGGAGAGAATAGAGCAAGAATGTGAACTTGACGGTATGCGGCTCCAGCAGGAAAGTGTAAATGCTGTAAATGTTTCAGAGCATAGTTTATTATATAAGTCACTAAATATGAATTGCATTCAATCTTTAATAACTTGGGAAAAAAGGCATTCCAAAGCTGGGCCCCAATTTTGAAGGCTGAGAAAATGACTACAGCTTTGTAAGCAACATTTGTTTTGCTGCTATGAGCTAGTTTGGAAATTCAGAGTAGTATTAAAAATGTTTCCTTAAAAGAAATGCATTTATATCTCAGGTTCTCTGCATCCCCACGCAACAAGCTCCTAAGGATGTCCATAAACAGAATTCATGAGTCTCTTTCTTCTCTGACTACACTTGACTGATGAGCACCAACCTTCAGTCTTAAAAATATGATTGTCTTATTTCTTTTCAAATGTGTGCATGTGATATTTGCCTTCACTTGTGCAAACGGTTTAGTGCTTCTGGTACTCTAATAGGTTACCTGTGGGGTCGTCTGTTCTTTCCCACATGATTTTCTCTTCTACTTTGAAATAATTTGCAAAAAAACAGAATTAGCATTCATGAACAAATTTGAGCCATTTCAATTACTTAACCATGTTTAAAATGCCTAAATGTGCACTTTAGCCATCTGAGAAGCTTAGAAATTTTGAACATTAAATTTCAAGTGAGAATTTGTATTGCATGTTGGGGAAAAAAAAAAAAACTAATCAATCTAGATCGGCCGTATTTATTCCCCAGTAGCATTGAAATGGTGGATTCAGAATGTCTGGGCCTTTTTTGTTGTTGTTGTTTTTCTTTTGCTTAAGTTTTTTTTTTTAATGTTAAAAATGAGAGCAAGAAAAGGGGGAGTTACTTTTTTTATATAATATGTCAAGGCTGGCGGATGACTGGGAAATTGGGGGCAATCACGCATTGCAGCAGAAACAAAACAAAGCACAAAGCAAAAGACACAAACATAATAGTTTAAAGCCAAAAGCAAAGTGATTTTTCTGGGCTTTTTCATTTTTAATATTATATAGAATTGGGAGTGACTTCCTTAGGGGGAAATGTCTTACTTTTATCCACTAAAGCAGGTCACCACCAAAGCAATAGCAGCCCCTGGGGATTCATCTCCTCTGGACCAAGGTTTTGGTTGTGCTGTCAATCAAAGGTCTCTTGGGGAAGGCTGCACACACAGATGCTGAGTGCTTGCCTACTGCTAGCGTTGGCCGTTGAGTTTAAATCTAATGAAGTCAAGCTGATGTCAGTGCCAAAAAGTTGCTTTGTTCTTCTTATCCAATGACCAACCAAACCATTGAAGTAGAAACTATTAGTAAGAAAGTAAGGGGCACTATGATGAATATCGGGTTCTCATTTTGTTCTTTGGGGCTGTCACTGTCACAGCACCGTATATCAAAGCCATTTGTTCAAGGTAGTTTCCTAGAATATGAAAATAGAACATGTGGTTTGGGGGCTGTAAAGCTTTGGTCTTGTCCATCTAAAGCTGAGCAGTTCAGCCACAGCATTACAATGGCAAAGCCATAAGTTTCCTGGGGTTGTTACCTTCTCACCTCCTGGAATTTGTCCACCTGGTTAAAAGCTAACCAACAAATTAACACAAAGATTTGTGGTTCATTTGTATTTGCAGTTTAAAAGGTGCCCCCATAACTTAAGACCAAATTCCATTCCTTTAAATCCAGTATATTATATGAAAGGGCACGTAAAATAGCCAGGAAAGGAAAGCAGATGTTTCACTTTCTGATTCAAGGCTGATTTCCTTTGGGTAGTTTGCCTCTTTTTTTTTTTTTTTTCCTTCTTCTACTTCTGTTGTTTCTTTTATGGATTTATTCCTGGGCAACTTGGCTCAATTCAATTCCATGTCACAAACATGTATTGAACATCTGTATTTTATGTCATCAAATATCAAGAAAGGTGATTGAGAAGTACCACATTGGCAGTCAATCAGTTTTTCCTTATATATCTAGCTCTAAACTACACATTTATCTTGTCTCAGTTTGCAGCACTAACTAATTAATGTTGAAAAGGAACAAAAGGATAATAAAACTTGAGTCCATATCGAGTTAAACTAAAAATCCTTAGAAAGAATAGAACTCTCTGTGGGAGCTGTGGGAGACTACCATGGAGAGCAGCAGTGGAGATGAAAAGAAACCATTCTGAGCCCACCACAGCACCAATTCAAAATTCTGGAACCCAGTGAGACAGCTGCTAATAGGTCACGGGAGAAGAGATGAGAGACCACACAAAACTCTTTAGGTGCACTTTCTGAAAAATGAGCTGTTTGACAAGCAGTACCAATCAGAAGGTCTCCTCATGCAAGTGTTCCTTTGCAGATAATTCTCTGTGGCCTCTTTGAAAAGGCAAACACATAACCTATGGAAATGTGTGATCTTTGAGAATTAAAGGCAGGCATCAGACCACTTCCCAGGAGGCAAATTACCAGACCAGCATCAGGGGCGGAACACTGGCTCTGAAGCAATCTTTATATCGCCTAATATGTGAATTTTAATAGCAAGAGAAAGAAGGGTCAGTGCTTAGAAATTACTTCAGGAAGGCCTTGATAAATGAGCAGGATTAGAAGGGTCCCTTGTCCTGCTTTTAAGGATGGCTAACAAAAGAGATTACTGATAGTGTCAGAGAAAGCAAATTAAATGTCAAGAATGATATCACCATCATTCTACATAAAGGGATTCCCAGCTGAATATGCACCATTTCTCTATTAAATATTTTCCGTGAACCTGGTATTGTGATGTGATGGGGCATTGGAAACCAGCAAGATGCCCTGACACAGTTCTGACGCATCTTCTCCTTTTCCAGCAATGGGGGTGGAGGGAAGGAAATTCTCCAACTGTTGACTGATTGGTGAAGTTGAGCCTTATGATTGATGAGTTGAATGCCTCCATGCGCTTTTACTGTTTCCAGCTGCTCCAGCCATAGGGAATTATGGGGCAGAGTGGAGCCGAGACATGGATAAACTCAGGCATCACCATGCAGAAGGAACTTGGAAGTCCCCGTTCATTTAGTCTTGTCTGTATTTTTATGACACAAATTAAGTTTAAAAACCTTAAAGTGCATAGCGTGCTTCTAGGCACTGTGAGAGACAGGACTGAGTAAGAGACATCTCTAGTTCCCAACATGTAGGAGGCACTACATACACAGAACTGATGAGTGAGACATATTTTCCAACAGATTTAAACATGAGCAGAGTCACACACCAGTAACCTGGGTTTGCGTGTCCTTGATAGAGACTACTTTCTGTGCCTTGTTTTACAGCTTTCTCGCTCACCCCATCTCTGGAGTTCCTTCAACAACACCTTGCAGGGTATAGCTCTTAAATCTTTGTTTGAAATACTCTTTGATGAAATGATAAACCTGGATAGGTTTGTTCAGGGGACAGGGGATGAAGTAACTGTTAAATCTCTGCATTAGGAAATGTTATTAATATTTGAGGCTTAAATACAGAATATGTTTATATTTCATGTGATCAATGACCCATAAACCACAAATACAGCTTTATATAAATAATATATATTTTATTGGTAACTAATATACTGTTAAACATTATATAGGTTTGTTGAAAGACTCTGCACCTGAAGAATGTTTTCCTGTCCTGCACTCCAGGGTATTTGTTACTTTTTGTTTGTTTGTTCTTTATTAGATATTTCTTTACATTTCAAGTGTTATCTTTCTCAGTTTCCCCGCCAGAATTCCCCTATCCCATCGCCTCTCTTCCTGCCTCTATGAGAGTGCTCCTCCACCCACCCACCCACCAACTCCCATCAGCCTCTCTGTCCTGGCATTCCCCTACACTGGGACATCAAGCCTTGGCAGGACCAAGGGCCTCTCCTTCCAGTGATACCTGATAAAGCCATATCTGCTACATATATGACAGCAGCCATGGGTTCCTCCATCTTTGGCTGGTGGTTTAGTCCCTGGGAACTCTGGGGGGTCTGGTTGGTTAATATTATTTTTCTTCCTATGGGATTGCAAACCCCTTCAGATCCTTTAGATCTTTCTCTAACTCCTCAGTTGGGGACCCGGTTCTCAGTCCAATGGTTGGCGGCAAGTATCTACTTCTGTATTTGTCAGGCTCTGACATAGCTTCTCAGGAGGTATTGTCTACTTTGGTGACAGTATATGGCATGGATCCCTAGGTGGGGCAGTGTCTGGATGGCTTTTCCTTCAGTCTCTGCTCCACACTTTGTCTCTGTATTTCTGTCTGTAAATATTTTGTTCCCCCTTTTTAATAAGGACTGAAGCACTGATCCTTTGACGTTCCTTCTTCTTGTGCTTCATATGGTCTGTGAGTTGTATGTTGGGTATTCTGAGCCTCCAGACTGATATCCACTTATCAGTGACTGCATATCATGTGCGTTCTTTTGTGACTGGGTTACCTCACTCACAAAGATATTTTCTAGCTCAACCCATTTGCCTAAGAATTTCATGAAGTTATTTTTTTCAGGGAACCCATTGTCCAGGGACAGGGTGTCCTTCCCAGCTCTCTGACAGGCAGAGGAAAGAAAAGCAGCAATATTTAAGTGTGTTCTAGAAGTAAACTAAAAGAGAAAATAATTTCAGTGGAGGTCGTTATTGTTTATTTCATGATGTGGAAACTCCTACAGAGGGAAAAAGACTCTAGAAGTTCATTCCTACTAAGAAGCTGTGCTGTGCTGAGAACACTAACCAGGGAGCTCCTTCTAGATGATTGTATATGTCCTATTTGGTGTGATTGCTACTGATGCTACTTCTTCTTTTACTTGGAATCTTCATGCAAAGGGATACTCTGCACCATTAGGAACTCTCTCAAACAAGAACAACTCACTACTTTCATAGGACATTCCCCAGTCCATTTCTGCTGGATATAAGCCAAATGCTTGGCCATCAATCTGTTGCTTCCCTTGGTCTGCCATTTGACTCCTACTCTTTTGCTTTGACATATCCTTAGTAAAACCATGCATCCACACTTTGGAGGATATTATTGTACATCATTCCCTGAACTACATAGAATACTTCAACAGTGTGATATTTTATTAAAATTTAGATCTAAAAGCAACTCAATATCCAAGCAAACTAAAATAGAAAAACAAGTTGACTTTCTCTCTTTTGATATTCATTTCATAATTACTCCTTTCCTAAAGTATGCATGCTTATGTAAAGAGAAAAAGAAAGAAACAAATGGGGTATGTGAATTTTAAACTCAGGTTTATTGGGATTATCTTTCAGTAAGGCTGTAAGATCTACTTTCTTAGAGAAAAATAATTACCACTCTTATTCTAAGAATCATTTTTTAATATTGTTCTGAGTAGCATACTTAATTATCATCTTAACTCAACAGATACATCAATGTTTTATTGACAATTATAAAATTTGAAAAATTATAGATTTTATACAATGTCAAAATATTGCTGAATAAAAAACTCAAAATATCTGTATACAAATGATTTCTTTAAAATTGGTATGAAGCTTAAATGTATACACAAACGTACAGTGATTTGAAGAAAACACAGTCTCATGGTCTTACCATGGATCAACAAGCATCTTTTCAGAAAAACAAAGGAAATACTCTCTCAATGGATTGATAGTAAGCGCATCTTTTCAGAAAAACAAAGGAAATACTCCCTCAATGGATTGATAGTAAGCCCATCTAAAGCTTTCAAGTCTTATCCACCAGTAGCACACATGGAACATGATGGGAAAGACACTACTTTTAACATTTGCTATATAATGTGATAAATGAAGTAATGATACATAAGTCAATGACAAACCACATAGTAACTGTGGTCCAGGAAGACTGTAATGGAGCTGTAGCTATTAAAGTTCCCCAGAGCAATCACATACTTGTAGTAATATTAGTGTAAATGAAACTATTCTGTTGCTAGTCATATAAAAGCATAGAGAATACAACTATAGAACTTTGCATAATAATAATAATCAAATTATTGTTCATAACTAATATATCTATAATACTGTATAATTTAAATTCTAGTTATGTGTTTTTGCTTATTAAAAACTAACTTAGGGGATAAAAAGATGGATCAGTAGTTATGAGCACCATACTGCTCTTCCATAAAATGATAAAATTGCTTAATTACACATTCCTGAGGATGTATGCTTGTCTTTAAGAAACACAGACAGGAGAACAGGAAGATTTACATTTAATTCATGTTTTTATTCCAGAAGGGTATCTTTAGATTAGAGATGAACTTTCTATATTTCTATTCAATCAATAAAGTTTACTATAAATATATTGAAGCTTTTCTAGGAGTAGTTATCATTTATAACTACTTTTCTGGTTATATTTTGTAAACTTCCTTTATCTTATACTAATTATTACAAATCACTTGTTTACAAAATCAAATTATTTTTTTACCACAATTGTGTTCAGAAATTTATTCTTTATACTTTTGTAAAAACCAGAGAAATTTTCTGATATGTTTAGCTATTCTTAAATTACAAAGTTTATACTGCACATTATCAAATGATTTGAAGTTAACACTGGGCAACCAACTATATAATATACGTGTATTTTTGGAATCTGATGCAGCTAACTGCCTCAGATGTTTCTTAAAAATTGGTACATTGAGTGACCCGCAGACGGGACACATAGGAGGATCACAAAAAAAACTGAATTTTAACCATGTTCTGGGTGACTTTTGTAATTCTTAATTTATAATTAAATCTCTATAGTTATTTCACCTAATTGATTTCTTTGCTTTGTGAATATTGGCTTAATCTGTTTTCTATTATTATATTTTATTTTGGGGAGCTCTATTATTGAATTTGTAATTTTAATTCTCTCAAGCTATACAGTTTGAGCACTCATGGGAAATAAGTTTTTGCTCCTTGTACTTTTCAATCACACACTCCTATCTGATTAATCAGTTGTTTTGAATCATTTGTTGTCTTTCCCAGCTTTTTCTTCCTCTATGTGGGCTTCCCAATTTAGGACAGAACTACCACCTTACTTAATACAATGGGATTTAACTCACATTATACTTTGAAAACACTGTCTTGGAGTTAGTTTAGTTATTTGTTCTGGTATAATGTGAATATCTTCTCTCCTTATTTATGAAAAAATCTTAAAAATTAGAGTTATTGCATCTTACTTTGTGAAAGAATAATTTTCAAAGTGACATATAAAATTAACCATATCAAAGACTTTATTTATCAATTAATAAGGAAGCCTGAAACATTGTACAACCAGTTCAAAGGAAATTTTGAGAAACAGAACACTTGTTTAGGTGTTAAAGAAGTACTTTTCTAAAGTTTAGTTTCACTCTAGCTCTTCATTTTCTTTCAAGATATTTGAACACGTTAATGCATAGTTCTTTCAAAGTGTATGAACATGCCTCAAGGTACCACCATTAACATGCTTTAAGCTATAAGCAGGATTCTTTTAGATGTCCACAATAAAAGCATCAGGATATTGACATTTGCACTAATCAGAAGACAAACTGTGGATGCACTGATGTTTTGAGAAGTAGAATTAAATTGTGCATTTAATTTTTCTTTTCTCTGAACACAAAAACAAGGAGACTGTTAAAATGTCTTTAGTAACATAATAGAATTATTTATTAAATATTGTATACTTTTATGACTATTAAATGGGTAGGACACATTAAACATGTTGACTTCATGCTAAGGAATACTAGCTACTAGTTGAAAAACACCTGTGCAGTTTTCCAAGTTGCTAGTTAAATATGTCACTACGAAAACATGACTTGTGATACTGACTAGTGGAGAAAGTATACTTTCTAAAATGATGGTACTTGGTGATTTAAAAAGTCAAAAAATAACCTTATCACCTTAGGGAAAACAATTAAGAATATTTTAATTAATTAAATGTTTAGAAAATCTGTACTCTGAATGTCTTAGGGATTCTATCCCTGTGAAGAAACATCATGACCAAAAAGGCAAGTTCAGAAAGTAAGAGCTTATACAGCTTATACTTCTACATTGCTATTCATCAGCAAAGAAAGTCAGGATAAAAACTCAAACATTACAGAGTCCTGGAGGCAGGAGCTAATGCAGTAGTCATGGAGGGGTGCTGCTTACTGGCTTGCTCCTCATTGCTTGCTCAGCCTGCTTTCTTATAAAGCCAGATTCACCCCACATTTATCACTAATTTTAAAAATGCCTTATAGCTGGTCTTATGAAGGCATTTCCTCAACTTAGGCTCTTTCTTCTCTGATTACTCTAGCTTGTCTCAAGTTGACACACAAAACCAGCCAGTATAAGTTACCCCATATCAACTTGACACACAAACACATATTAAGCCACAAACCATCCTTTTTTATTTATCCCCAAAGTCTTACCTTTGAAACATAAATTTAGAAGTCCCATGGTCTTTAAAAATTCAAGCACAATAAAATTTTGGTCTCTTTAAAATATCTAATCTCTTTTAAAACCCCAAATTTTTAAAGTTTAAAAGTCTGTTAACTGTGAAATCCAGGAAAACACTTTTGTTTCATGTGAGAAAAATCAGGATACATTCACTATCAAAGCAAAGCAAAACCAAACCTATCCAATGTCTACGATCCACTCACAGTTTCTGGACTCCTCCACAGGGCTTGGGTAACCTCTCCAGCTCTGCTTTCTGTAGCACACACAGTTTATCTAGGATCTGAGTGGCTCCACTCCACTGCTGTTGCTGCTCTTGGTGGTCATCCCATAGTAGTGGCATCTCCAAAGCACTAGAGTCTTCTGCTACAAGTAGGCTGAGCTTTTAGCAATAGCCTCTCAGATGTTCTCTTCATGATGCCCACCTCAACTTCTTTGCATGACCCCTCCAGTTCTGGGACATCAACTGTCACTGAGGCTGCTCTTTTACCAATGGCCTTTCCTGGCTTCTCACAGTGCCAAACTCAGCTGCTCTCCATGACCCCTTTATACCTTCAAAACTGGGTGACTCTTACATATGACCAAGTTAGGCTCCCAGCATGAAGTACAGCCTTGGCTATCTCTGGAACATAGCTTATTCGAGTCCCCAGAAAACATTTTGCAGATTTCACCTCAGTGATGCTGGCCTCTTCTTAATCACTGCTAAACTCATAGCTCCATTTAATCAGTATCATTGTCCCAGTAATGCAAATGTTTCACTTTAGTGTTTCTGGTATCTTGTTAATCACAGCCAATTCTTCAGCCACAGCTAACAAGAACCACAAAATTGTAAATCAAAGTAGCAAATAGCCCTGATAGGATCTTTAATCTTCCTCTGTTATGTTACAAGCTGGACCTCTATCTTGGGCACTTCTCTCAACATTTTTATTTTTCAAGCTTGTTCAGAATACTCCACTGAGGTCCCAACACTAAATGATTCTTCTATCTAAAATTATGACATCCTTTCACAATCCTCCCATATGTGTCACAGCAATATCCCCATTCCAACATCTATATTAGTCAGGGTTCTCTAGAATCCCAGAACTTATGAAATGGATGTCAAAAGATGATGGATAGTTCTTCTCTCAACTTCCAGGGCTCTGTTACATTCTAGAAGGTTTCTCCACTCCTACCTCCAGAGGTTGTGCATTTCCATTCTTTCTGCTAGCCCTCCTGGTTTCAGTCATTTTCTCCACTCCCCCATTACCTGATATGTTTCCCTCTTCCCCCCCCCAGGTCCCTTCCCCTCCTTTCCCATCCTGTGATTGTTTTCTTTATTCCTCCAAGTGGGATCAATACATCCTTACTTGGGCCCTTCAGATCATCAACCTTCTTAAGTTTTGTGGATTATATCCTGGGCATTGGTCCCGCGCAACCATCTCGTCAGCAAAAATGACGCGGCACACAGAATAGGATTCTTCTGCCGTAAAGCTTTAATGCATCTGGAGAGGCAGAGCATAAGCTTGCAACAAGTGAAGATGAAGACCCCGAACTATCTAGCCCGTCCGTTTATATAGGAATCAGTCCTCACCTTGGACGTGGAGCCCCCTGATTGGTTGAAACTCATCAGGCCCTATGACGCCACGGGAGAGGCAGAGCTCAAGGAGTGGAAAGTTACCCAGCACGAGCGCACATGACTTGTTTACTGCTAACTCCAGCCGGATGTCAGCGCCCTCTTGTAATGGAGAATGTGCAGGCAGAGCCCCACAGGCATTCTGTAGTTTTTTGCTAATATCCACTGTACTGTGCATGTGCTTTTGGGTCTGAGTTCCCTCACTCAGAATATTTTCTAGTCTTATCCATTTGCCTCCAAATTTCAGGATGTCCTTATCCTTAATAGCTGAGTGGTATTTCATTGTGTAAATGAAACACATTTTCTGTATTCATTCTTCTTTCATGGGACATCTGGGTTGTTTCAAACTTCTGGCTATTACAAATAAGTCCAGTATGAACATAATCAAACATGTACTTTATGGCTTCTTAACTTCTTTATACAGTTTTTGTATTAGCCCTCTATAGGATGTAATGCTAGTAAGATTTCCCAATCTGTAGGTTGCTGATTTGTCCTATTGACTGTGTCCTTTGCCCTACAGAAGTAGACATACATGCAGGCAAAACATTTATACCTGTAAAGCAAAAACAAAAGTCAAAAATATTAAAAAAAAAAAAAAAAGTTTGCCTTCCGGTTTCTGCATGTACCCAGAGCTGACCCTCTGTCACAGCTCTCTATACCCAAACCCCACTGGGAAAGAGCTGATCCCCCAAAAGTGCTGACATACCTGAGAGCACAGGTGAGACCACCACCTATGCACAAATTCCTGGAACAAAAGGAACCTGCCCAGAGCCCTCAGGACATAGGAACCGAGGAGCAGTCTGATACAGGATTCTTCCGGCTTCCTCTTGCATCCAGAGCTGAATCCATGCCGGAGATCTCTGTACAAAGACACAACTGGGAGAGAGCTGGTCCTGCAGAAGTACTGAGACACTTGAGAGGGAAGTCCACCACTTCTGCTCTGAGGAAACCTCCTGGAATCTTCAGGACACAGGAATCATTCATTGAGAAGCAGTTTGGGACTCAGTCCTTTTAGTTTCAGTCTGTGCCCTGCACTGACCCTGTGCTCCAGCTCCATGACCATATAATCAGTCACAAAACAGGCCTCAACAGATACAAGAAGATTGAAATAATCCCGTGCATCCTGTCAGATCACTGTGGACTAAAAGTGGTCTTCAATAACAATAACAACAAAAAGCCCACATACACATAGAAGCTGAAAGATGTTCTTCTATTCAATGATAACCTGGTCAAAAAAGAAATAAAGAAAAAATTAAAGACTTTTTAAAATTTCACGAAAATGAAAGCAGGGCATATCCAAAATTATGGGATACAATAAAAGCAGTGTTAAGAGGAAATCTCATAGAACTGAGAACGTCCAAAAAGAAACCAGCAGCTTGACAGAACACCTGAAAGCTCTAGAACAAAAAGAAGCAAAATATATCCAAGATAAGTAGATGGCAGGAAATAATCAAACTCAGAGCTGAAATCAACCATGTAGAAACAAAAAGAACCAGACAAAAAAATCAACAAAACCAGAAGCTGGTTATTTGTGAAAATCAACAAGATAGATAAGCCCCTAACCAGACTAACCAGAAGGCACAGAGACAGTATTAAAATTAACAAAATCAGAAATAAAAAGGGAGACCTAACAGAAACTGAAGAAATTCAAAAAGTCATCAGATCCTACTACAAAAACCTGTAAGTAAATAAACTGGAAAAATCTGGATGAAATGGACAATTTCCTAGGAAAGTACCAGGTACCAAAGTTAATCAGAATCAGATAAAATATCTAAACAAACCCATGGCCCCTAAAATAATAGAAGCAAACAAAAAAACCAGTACCAGATGGGTTTAGTGCAGAATTCTATCAGACTTTCATAGAAGACCGAATACCAATACTCTCCAAAGAATTCCACAAAATAAAACAGAAGGAACACTAGCCAATTCATTATATGAAACCACAATTATGCTTATACCTAAACCACACAAAGACCCAACAAAGAAAGAAAACCTTAGACCAATATTCCTTATGAATATCAATGCAAAAATACTCAGTAAAATTCAAATTCAAGAACACAATAAAGGGATCATCCATCATGATCAAGTAGGCTTTATTCCAGGGATGTTCACTGTAAGGAAATCCATCAACATGATGCACTGTAGATACAATCTCAAAGAAAAAGAACACATGATCATCTCATTAGATGCTGAGAAATTATTTGACAAAACTTAATACCCTTCAATTTAAAAGTCTTGAAAAGATCAGGAATTCAAGGCCCCTACCTAAACATAGTAAAGGTAATATAGCAAGTGTAAGGAAAAGATGACGGAGGCCGGCCATGAGCACGTGGGAGAGAGGGGGTAAGAGAAAGGGGAGAGAGCAAGGCTGCAAGAGCACAAGGGCAAGAGAGGCCAAGAGAGAGAGGAGGGGTCAAGCAGCTCCTTTTACAGTGTCAGGTCACTGGGGCAGAGCATACCTGGCCACTGCTGGGTAATTGAGGGGTGGGGTATACCTGGCTGTTACTAGGTAACTGAGAGGTGGGGTTTACAGAATCCCAACAGCAAGCCAGTAGCCAACATTAAACTAAGTGGAAAGAAATTTGAATCAATCTCACAAAAATCAGGACTAGACAAGGATGCCTACTCTCTCCAGAACTATTCAATATAATACTTGTAACTAATCTCTTCCTACCTATTCAATATAGAACTCAAGGTTTTAGCCAGAGTAATTAGACAAAAAAGGGAGAAGGGGATACAAATTAGAAAGAAAGAAGTCAAAATAACACTATTTGTAGATGATATGATAGTATACTTAAGTGACACCAAGAAGTGCACCAGAGAACTGCTTCAGCTGATAAACAACTTCAGCAAAGTGCCTGGATATAAAATTAACTCAAACAAATCATTAGCCATCCTCTCCTCAAAGGATAAACAGGCTGAGAAAGAAATTAGAGAAGTGAAACCCTTCACAGTAGTCATAAATAATATAAAATACCTTGGTGTGACCCTAACCAACATGTGAAGGATTTGTATGAGAAGAACTTCAAGTCTCTGAAGACAGAATCTGAAGATCTCAGAAGATGAAAAGATATCCCATGCTCATGGATTGGCAATATTAATATAGTAAAGATGGCCATCTTGCCAAAAGCAATCTGGATATTTAATGCAATTCCCATCAAAATTCCAATTCAATTCTTCAAAGTTGAAAAGAAAAATTTGCAAATTTATTTGGAATAACAAAATACCCAGGATGGAAAAAACTATTCCCAATACTAAAAGAACTTCTTGGGGGAATCACCATTCCTAAATTCAAGCTATATTACAAAGCAATTGTGATAAAAACTGCAAGTTGTTGGTACAGCCACGGGAACGTAAGTCAATGAAATAGAATTGAAGACCCAGAAATGAACCCACACACCTATAGTCACTTGATTTTTGACAAGGAAGCTAAAAGCATTCAGGGCAAAAAAGACTGGTAGTTAGCATGCAGAAGAATGCAAATCGATCCATTCCATCTCCCTGAACAAAGCTCAAGTCAGTGGATCAAAAACCTCCACATAAAACCAGTCACCCTGAAAGTAATAGAACAGGAAGTAGGGAAGATCTTAGAACACAGAGACACAGGGAAAAATATCCTAATCAGAACATCAATGGTTTATGCTTTCAGATCAAGAATCAACAAATGGGACCTCATAAAATTGCAAAGTTTCTGTAAGACAAAGGACACTGTCATTAGGACAAAATGCAACCAACTGAATGGGAGAAGATTATTGCAATCTTACATCCAATAGAGTGCTAATATATATATAATGAACTCAAGAAGTTAAACTTCAGAGAATCAAATAATTCTATTAAAAATGAGGGACAGTGCTAAACAAAAAATTTGCAACTGAGAAGCACCTAAAGAAATATTCGACATCCATAGCCATGAAGAAAATGCAAATCAAAAAAATCCTGAGATTATACCTCACACCAGTCAGAATGGCTAAGATCAAAAACTCAGGTGACAGTAGATGCTGGTAAGGATGTGGAGAAAGAAAACACTCCTCCATTGTTAGTGGGTTTACAAAGTGGTACGACCACTCTGGAAATTAAACTGAAGTTTCTCAGGAAATTGGGTATAGTACTTCCTGAGGACCCAACTATACCACTCCTGGGCATATACCCAATAGATGATCCAAAATATAGTAAGGACACATGCTTCACTAGGTTTATAGCAGCCTTATTTATATTAGCCAGAAGCTGGGCAGAACCAAGATGTTCTTCATCAGAGGAATGAATAAAGAAAATGTGGTACATTTACACAATGGAGTACTACTTCCATTTAAAAGCAATGACTTCATGAAATTCTTAGGCAAATGGTTGATAGAAAATATCATCCTGAGTGAGGTAACCCAATCACAAAGGAACACACACCTAGTATGCATTCACTGATGAGTGAATATTAGCCCAAAAGCTCAGATTACCCAAGATAAAATTCACAGACCACATGACACTCAAGAAGAAAGACCAAAGTGCATGTTCTTCCTTCTTTCTTAGAAGAGGAACAAAAAATATCCACAGGAGGACATACAGAGACAAAGACTGAAGTAGAGACTGAAGGAAAGGCCATCTAGAGACTACCCCACCTGGAGATCCAGCCCATATACAGCCACCAAACTGAGACAATATAGCTGATGCCAAGAAGTACAGGAGCCTGGTATAGCAGTCACCTCAGAGGCTCTGCCAGAGCCTGACAAATACAGAGGCTGATGCTCATAGCCAACCACTGGACTGAGAATGGGGTCCCCAATGTAGGAGTTAGAGAAACAATTGAAGGAGGTTAAGGAGTTTGCAACTCCATAAGAACAACAATACTAACCAACCAGAGCTCCCAGGGACTAAACCACTATCCAAAGAGTACACATGGATGGACCCATGGCTCCAGCTGCATATGTAGCTGAGGATGGCCTTGTTGGGCATCAATGGGAAGAGAAGCATTGTTCCTGCCAAGGCTTGATGCCCCAGTATAGGAGAATGTCAGGGCAGGGAGGTTAGTTGGGGTAGATGAGGGGGCACCCTCATAGAATCATGGGGTGGGGGATGCAATAAGGGGTTTATGGAGGGAAATCAAGAAAAAGGGATAACATTTGAAATGTAAATAAAATATATCCAATAAAAATAATTTTGAAAAAAGGTCTTTGAGATTAAGCAGAAGTTTCTCACAAGAACAGTTACAAATACCTAGGCAGCACTTTTAATGAACCCAACATCCTTATTTACCAGAGTGAATCAAAATGAATCTACTTTAAAATTTCACCTCACTCCAGTCAGAATGGCTATCAACAAGAAGACTAATGAAAGCACATTCTGCCATCATTATAGGGGAAGCAAAGCCCTTCCCACACTGTTGGTGAGAGTCTCAACTAGGGCAGCTACTTCGAAAATATTTGGAAGATTTTTAAAACATAGAAATAAAACAAATGGCCATGTTATCAACTAAAACTATAAGAGTTATATCATACTACAAATATATTCCAATATTCATATTCATTACTGCTCAAGTACCAACAGGTACAAAATAAAATTAGTTTAATGGCCACCAACAGATGAATGGGTGATGAAAATGTGGAACACGTACACAAAAATGTGTTGTATTAACTTGTTAAGAAAAATAAAATAATGTCATTTCCAGGTAAATTTTCGGAACTGAAAAATAAATTGAGTGGAATAATCAAGGCTTAGAAAATAAATGATGTGTGGTTTCTCTCATAGGTGAATCCTGGCTTCAATCGTTTGGGTCTATTTGTTTAAGTCAGTGTATTTTTGAAGCCATGAAACTAGGAAGATGTTGGAGTGGGGTGCCTTAAGAGAATGGGGAGAAGAGAGCATGAGTCAAAGCTAAATTCAGAGGGGAAATACTGGCTGAAAATGTCGAAAGGGCTGAGGGGAATGAGGATAATGAGAAGGCAGTGGTGAGGATTAGCCAATCTAACATGTATGTGGAAAAGACATCTAAAAACCTAGAGTATTATAACTCAAATAAAATAGATATCATCATTAGGTAATGCTTCCCCTAGAAACAATAGATTACTAAACAAAATTTCCAGTCACAGGTATAAGATGTATCCACAGGGACAGCAGAAGCTCTCCAAACAATTGACAAGTTGTTTATTTGTTGCAGTAAACCTAATAGCTCTATTAAAATTTTGCCATATCTCTCTAAGAGAGAATTATGCTTGTTGATGAAATGTGGAAGATAGGCTCGCAGTCAAATACTAATAAGGACACTTTTAAAATATCTTTTTGTTAATTATAACACAGATATCAATGTGCTCATTCCTATCATGATGGGGTCATCAACCTACACTCTTTGTTTGAGCTTGTCTCTTGATATCTATTTTTAAAATGGTGTGTGTGTGTGTGTGTGTGTGTGTCTGTGTCTCTGTGTGTAAAATATTAAAAGAAAAAACGTACATCTAAAACTTGTGTGGCCTGAAAATTAAATTGTTCCACAACAGTAAAAGCTGATCAAAAGTATAATTTAGTATTATCCTGTGGCATTCAAAATGGCTGTAGATACACCAATTTATTCTAAAATGGAATGATACAAGCAAGATTATTTGGAAAAAAAAAGAGCCTTTAGGTTAAAACTGAAATCTTGCTTAATTGTTCCATAAAACATTTGAATAATAAGCAAAATGGTATGGCAACTAGGAAGTGAGAGCTACCAATGTGGCCAGGTAAAAGAGAAATTAATGTTAAATATACTTTCCTCGGAGTTACAAATTCTTTAAAGGTGTCCAAATGAGTTCATACTTAATAATTAGGATACAAAAGACAAGTGACCTGGCTAAGTGTGATAGTCACATCTTCAGGTAATTACTGATCAAAATGATAGGGTGATCAAGAATTGAAACTCTTTATCAGTATGGAAGCCTAGGAACAATGACCTCAGAGTTCCAAGTCAACAAATGATAACAACGTTTTAAAAAATAATTTGTACCCAAGAGGACAAGAAAATGCAGTATATTGACCTTTGGGCATTTTGGTTAACCACTGGAGTATTTACATTGAAGGTTATGTAAATACATGAAGAAAACTCTTTCTGGGTAGTATTCACTACAAAATAACATGAATGAACTCTCATCAACCTGAAGGTATAAATATGCAGGCAGGGGTAGATTATATTCACTTTAACGTGTTCCTTCAGTCTCTGTGACTTGTGTGTCAGTCAGGGAAAGGGCCTTACTTTCTTGGTATCCTCCATCTCTTTTGGCTCTTACATCCTTTCTTTCTCCTCTTCCACAGGGTCTTCTAAGCTTCAGGGAGATGGATTTGATGGAGGCATCCCTATTAGGGCTGAGTGTTCTGAGGTCTCTCACTCTACATAATTTCTAGCTGTGGCTCTCTATTTATTCTTAGCTCCTATAGGCAGAGACTGCTATATGATGACTGAGCAAGGCAATGATATATGAATATAGAACACCATTAAGAGTCATTCTATTGTTACATACTTTTACAGCAGCAGTGTTTTGTTTTACTTGAGGTTCATGGTTTATATAGTCTCACATTGTTTGTCATCAAGCAGCATTGGGTATGTCTTCCATTTTTTAGAATAGGCCTTCAGTCTTTGTAACATTATATTAAGCATCCAGAATTCAACTGAGAGCCAAAATAAATAAACTTCTAACAGTTGAATTCACATAGTTGATTCAATGAAAGGAGACTGACAGTCATGTTAATAAAGGACTGCTTTACAACTTAAGTTGTGTTGAAGAGAGAAATGTGAAACAAGGGAGAGTTACAGAGTATCTTGGCTCATTCTAGAAAAGCAGGACGTTCTTTGTAAAGCTAGTGACCAAGAATCTGGGTGATAGGAGGTAGGAGAACAGACAATAAATGCAGTGGCATAAACTCCAACACGGGAAAAAATTGTAAAAATAAACAAAAAAATTGGTAGAAAGACTGTTGTCTGACTTTATTGATATGTTTTGAACCATTTATATACCCAAAAAGACACCTCAGTGGCTTGGAGTAGACCTTTATCAGGGATATTTGAAAGAAGAGTTGGAGCAAAGTTATAGCTAATTGAGTAGTACTACAAAGTATCTCTTACCTTCTTGTCATTAGCTGGGAAAAACATTTAGAATTAAATGGTCTTTTTGCCTACCTCTTTTTGGTTATTTAATCCATATTACCAACAAGTCTGTTTTTAAGAAAATTAAAATATTATTATTTATTTTATGTGTATGGTGATTTTGCCTCCATGTATTCTTGTGTACCACATAAGTACGGTGCTGATAAAGTCCAGAAGAAAACAAAATATTCACTATAGTTACCTGGGCTTATGAGCCACTGTGTGTGTGCTGAGAATCTAACCAAGATACCTTGGAAGAGCACACGGTGCTCTTAACATCTAACCATCACTCTGGCCTCTTAACAAGCAATTTCAAGTGTGAATTGAGAATTTCTGCATAGAATCTTGTTAAGTTAGTTTCCTGTTTAGGTTTTGGCTTTATGCCATATTTAAGACTTTCTTGAAAACAATAGAATCACTAAGAAGCCATTTTTATGTCTGAGTGGCGCTGTCTAAGGTAAACATAAAAAGGATGCTTTTCTTTTTCAAATTTTTGTTACAAGATAAAATTTTGTATTTTTATAGGTCATATTTCCTCCTGCTAAATTCATCTTGTGTCTGTAAGACAGAAGCCGAATAAACTCGAATAAGCCACTTGTCGTGATGAGGTCAATTCAGTATCAGGATAGAAAGTTCTTCTTAAATGAAATGGAGCAGAGATCACCGTCCTGTGGGCACATTGTAATTCATGCTCATGCACAGTTTGTCTTTCATTTCGAAGAATTCTGAAAGGGATCACACAGAGAGAGCTGCTGGTTTTCACAAGAACTGTTCTTTTCTGGGAAAGCTCAGGGAAAAAAATGTCTTACTTTATGTATATGCTTAAAGTTTCTGAAGTTTAAATTTTTCTAGCACTTTTAGTGTCTGTTCTATACAAAAGCCGAGTTCTTATGCAACACGTCATCTTCTGAAGAATCCCAAGGGCTAATCAATTATACAGTTGAGTTACTACATCATCTGCGAGATGTGTTCTATTTTCCATAGATGCTACCATTCCATAGAGCTAACAATAGTTTCTCAGAGATTTATGGAAAAAAAAAACTGTAAAGGTATCCATATCTATTGCAGATATATGTTATTTTCTAACTGTGCATATTAATTATTCAACTCAAAGGGAAAGAAAAGCACGTGGGACAAGAAACGCATTCTCATCTGATCCACATCCTTACTGGCCACGTGACAGATAAGTGTGTCAAGGCTACACCAAAGCTACACCAAAGCTGACAGTGTCAAGTAGTTAGGTGGCAGGAATCCTAGTTAGTACTACTAAATCTAAATATATACCCAAGAAAATCATAAAGTAAAAAGCATTTATAAATGAAATTTAATTTTGGAAAGCATGTGACTGGACTAAATTTTTATTCTCTCCTATTGATCTCTAATTTCTAGGAAATAGTGTGAAGATATGTAAATCAAGTCTGATCAATTTTTATCCATTGTAATTGGTCCATTTTCTTCAGTTGTATGACTGACAAAATGGATTCTAAAGTTTATTAAAATGCAAAACTGGCACTGCTATTAAAGCAATGAATGGAAATGGGGGTTATAGAAAACTTTGATATTTGGCTACTTTAAACCAAGATACTTATTAGTAACTTATAGAAAATAAGGAGAACAAATAATAATTTCATCAGAATTGATATTTAACTTGTGAGCGATTTCTCAGAAATTTTGCCCAGTGATATTTTTTTGTTCCTGCCAGTTTCCCACACTTTCTGAATCTCTTGTTTGTCCTCTGAAGTTGCTGAACTCCAAAGTCATTGTGTAAGAATGCCCATTCTGTATTCCTAGCTGTAGTTTTGAGAATAACTTTAAATGTCACAAATGTTTTAGATTTCAGAAACACATAGAAAATTGCATATTTCCTTTTAGTAAGATTCAATAAGACACAGATCTTAGGCCATTAGTGTTGATGCAAAAAATAAAGCTGTACAATAATGAGAATTTTCATTTTCTGGGTTTTATGATTTGTAATTGAATACTTTTCACACAGAATTGTTTGACCATGTCTCTCTTTCTCCAATTTCTCCCAGATCTTCTTGCTTTCCTATACACCAACTTTATGTTCTCTCTCTCTCTCTCTCTCTCTCTCTCTCTCTCTCTCTCTCTCTGTGTGTGTGTGTGTGTGTGTGTGTGTGTGTGTGTGTGTGTTTGTGTGAGTGTGTGTGTCTGTCTCTCTCTCTGTCTCTCTCTGTGTCTCTCTGTCTCTCTGTCTCTCTCAATCTCTGTCTCTTTCTGCCATCTGCTCTCTCTCTCTCTCTCTCTCTCTCTCTCTCCCTCCCTCTGAAAACAAACAAACAAACCAACAAAGCAAAACAGGAAACACACACAAACCCAGAAAGCAAAATGTATAAGCAAAAAACCAAATAAATGCTCAAACAAAGCCAAATGAGACAAAAAATTACAAAATACCATTGAATAGATGTTGTGTTGGCAAAACACTTGTGGACATGGGGCCTGCCAATGAGACTCACCTCCTCTGGAGAAAAACTAAATTTTCCTTTGTCAGAGGGTATCAATTACAGATACTGTCTTGGTTAGGGATGTGAGCGAATGTCTTCTGCTCAGTGCTTGGACTTCATCTGGCTCAAACCTGTGAAGTGCATGTGTGTGCTTCTACAGCATCAGTGAGTTTATATGTGTATCAGTCCTACTGTGTGTGGGAGACAATGTTTAGGATCATCCAACATCTCTGACAATTAATACCCTTTCAAACATCCATTCTGATTGTCACTGACCCTTGAGGGTAGGAACTTGATGAAGGCATCCTATTTAGGGCAAAGGGCTACAAAGTATTTCACTCTTTTAAATTATTCGGTGTGCTACTGTTTCCATCTGCTGAAAGAGGAAGATTTGATGGTGGTGACAGCCAAAGGTACTGATCTATGGGTATGGCACTATGTCAATAGGAGTCACTGAATTTCTTGTCCCTTTAGGAGAATAATATGTGATTTTCCCATTAGACTCTATTCAATGGTGTCGCAGATTTCATGGGTTGCATCTCCTGGAACAAATCTTAAGTTCAATCAGAAAGTAGTTGGTTACTCTTGTATCCTTTGTATCACTACTGCACCAGTGTATCTTGCAGACATGTCACTTTTGTAGACTGTATGGTTTGTAGTGGGATATGTCATCACCTTTCTTCTGTGATAGCATGCAGACTAACCTCCATTACCTTTTCATTCCCTTGAAAGATAGTTAAGTAGTAGTGAAGCGTATGGTTAGACACCCTCGACTTCTTCATGTTTGATTAGATATGTAAGTGTTGTCTTCATCAGTGAAACCTGACCACCGAGTGGAGGAGGGTAACTAACAGATTTGATAAGAGCACGTGAAGTTTAGGGGCTTCAATGCGGCCTGTTTGGCTAATGACTCAACTAGATGTAACCTCTTCCTGGAATTGAGCTTTCTACCTGGTGACATAAAATGTCTCATTGGGGCATTGTTTTTGTATTCTTTTGTGACCCCGTATAAATTACATATATACACATACATATACACATATATGTACACATACACACACACACACACACACACACACACACACACATATATATATACATGTGGTTCTCAACAGTAGTAAGTTTCAATATTTTTTAATGTTCTTTTAGTGTTAGTCTTCCCTCCACATATTCAGTCTTTCATTCTTTTTTTAATGAGCCCCTTCCCATTTAACTCTCTTACTCTGGTTTCCTCTTGGTCTCCCAATATATTTTATTTCCTCTTTGTCGTTTCCTTCCTACTAGTCCCTACCTAGGTACCTTGCCACTGTGCTAATTTGGATTGTAGGACAGGACACATATCAAAGGCTTAAAGCCAACACCTACATAAAATAGAAAACATACAATATTTGTATTCAGGATTGGATTCACTTCAAGTGACAAGTTTCTCTATCTCTATCCATTACCTGTGAATTTCACTGTTTTCTTGTTTTGAGCAGCTGAATAATATAATATTTCTTGTGTAAATGTACCACATTATTCACTCGTGAGCAGATGAACAACTAGACAATTTTTCATTTCTGGCTAATTATGACTAAAACAGCAATAAACATGGATAAACAAGTATCTCTGTAGGAGAATGTATAGTTCTGTGGGTACATACCGAAGAATGGTATAGCTGGTTGTTAAAGTAGATGATTTCCAGCTTCCTGAGAAACTGCCACACTAAATACCATGATGAAAATACAAGTTTGTATTCTCAGCAGCAGTGAAATATAGTCTTCTCCTTTGCCATGACCTTGGTAGTGTATAGTGTAATTTTGTTGGTTTATCTTACTGGATTAAAGTAAAATTTCAAAGTTTTGATTTGCATTTCCTAATGGCTAAAGATGTTGAATATTTTTAGATGCTTCTCAGCCATTTTGTCCATTTTTTGAGAAATCATTATGATGTTCTATACAGATTTTTCAAACTGAATATTTGTTTGTTTTCTTGATTTCAGTTAATTAATTTATTTGTATATATTTAGATACTTACATTTTATCAAAGTATAATTGATAAATATGTTTTTCCATCCTGTAAGCTTCATTTAGCCTTTGCTCAAATGTGGTATCTATATGGAAGTGTTTTAGCATCATAAGATATCATGTTCAGAAAGTCCTTTTCCTTGCCAATGCATTCAAGTCTATTCCCCACTTTCTTGTTTATCAGATTCAGGATATCTGGAATTAAGTTGAGATCCTTGATTCATTTGGAATTGAATTTTTTGCAGAGTAATAAAAATAGTTCAATTTTCATTCTTGAACATCCATTGACCATCAACTCTCTCTCTCTCTCTCTCTCTCTCTCTCTCTCTCTCTCTCTCTCTCTCTCTCTCTCTCTCTCTCTCTCTCTCTCTCTCCCCAGTGTGCATTTCTGGCTTCAATGTCAAAAATCAGTTGTCCACTGATTTGTGAATTTATTTCTGGGTGCTTAAACCAATTACTCAATGAACATGCCAGGTTTTCCACCAATATCATTTTGCTGTAGCTCTGTGGAACAAACTAAAATCAGGTGTGTGTGTGTGTGTGTGTGTGTGTGTGTGTGTGTGTGTGTGTTCATATGAAACTGAAAATTATCTCTTCAAGATCTATGAAGAATTACATTGGAATTTTGATGGGAATCAAATTAAATCTGTAGATTGCTTTAGGTAGGATGACCATTATTATTATTATATTAATCCTACTGATCTATGAGCATGGGGAAATCTTTCTATCTTTAGATACCTTCTATTTCTTTCTTAAAGTCCTTATCATGCAAGTCCTATATTTGTTTGGTTAGAATTACCCCACAGTAATAATTTCTATTATTTGAGGCTATTGTGGATGGTGTGGTTTTCTTAATTTTTCCAGTTATTTTTAAATTGGATATTTTATTTATTTACACTTCAAATGTTATCCCCTTTCCCAGTTTCCCCTCCAAAAAACCCCTATCACATCCCCCTCCACCTGCCTGTGTGAGGGTGCTCCCCCACCCACCCACTACTGCCTCAGTGCCATTTCTCTATACTGGGGCATCACGCTTTCACTGGACCAGGAGCCTCTCTTCCCACTGATGCCAGATAAGGCCATTCTCTGCAACATATGCAGCTGAAGCCATGGGTTCCTCCACGTGTACTCTTTGGTTGCTGGTTTAGTTCCTAGGAACTCTGGAGGGTCTGGTTTGTTGATATCATTGTTTTTCCTATGGGGTTGAAAGTCCCTTCTGCTCCTTCAGTTCTTTCCATGACTCCTTCATTGTGGTTCCCGTGCTCAGTTCAATGGTAGGGTGTGAGCATTTGTATCTCTTCTCAGGCCATTTGTTATTATATATAGGAATGCAACCAAATTTTGTGAGTTTATTTTTATGCAGTACAATTTTGTAATACTACTTTGCTAAAAGTGTTTTTTATACGCAGAAATTTACCACTATAATTCTTGGGGTACTTATATATACAATCATATCATCTACAAATAAGGCACCCTGATTTCTTCCATTAAAATTTATATTCCCTTGATCACATTTGTTGCTTTCAATTGCTCAAATTAGGAATTCAGCTACTATACTGAGTAGTTAAGGGAAAGTAAAAAATGGACAACTTTGTCTCAAACAAAATTCTATGAGTTTTTCTCCATTTGAATTTGGCTATAGGCATATTGTAAATAGGCTATCGATGAGCTGTAAATTTCCTTAATTATATTTGTAATCTCTATGAGACTCTTTTTTTTTACATGTGAAATGTCTTTAATGCTTCCAGAGGGAAAAGAAGCAATATATACATATGGTAGCAGGTAGCAATTACATGTTGCAATTATATGTGGACATAGGATAGTGTAATATAGACAGTTATAAATTTTTTTCCTATCACATTTTATTTTTTTAAAACAACTTTATTTTACAAAACAAAGATAAATGTACAGATTTTAAACATTTTTTGCTTAAAATTATACATTTTGTTAGTACTTTTTTCAGATTTTAACATAATTTTTACATAAAACCATGTGAATATATTTTTTAGTCAGTACTTAATTTTTTTTCCAAGGTTTGATAGTATGCCTTGAAAACTTAATAGTTACAATGAGCATAAAGTACATGTAAGGCAAAGTGTAACATGGAAATAGTTAAAGTTTTCTTGTTTTGTAAATATTTTTTTGTTTTGTTTTCTTTATTTCTTGGACTTCATACAGTCTGTGAGTTGTTTCTGGGAGAGTGCAAGCCTCTGGGGTTAGCATCCCACTATCAGTGAGTGCATATTATGTCTGTTCTTTTGTGACTGGGTTATCTCAGTCAGGATGATATTCTCTAGATGCAGCCATTTTCTTAAGAATTTGGTTAAGTCATTGTTTCTGGTGGCTGAGTAGTATTCCAATGTGTACATGTACCACAATTTTTGTATCCATTCATCTTCTGAAGGACATCTGGGATCCTTCCAGCTTCTGGCTATTATAAATAGAGCCACTATGAACATTGTGGTGCATATATCTTTGTTGTGTATTAAAGTGTCTATGGGGTATATGCCCAGAAGTGGAATAGCTGGGTCTTCAGGTAGTACTATATCCAATTTTCTGAGCTATCGCCAGACAGATTTTCAGAGTGGTTGTATTAGCTTGCAACCCCACCAACAGTGGAGAAGTGTTCCTCTTTCTACGAAGCTTCGCCAGCATCTGCTGTCATCTGAGGTTTGGACCTTGGCCAATCTGAGTGGTGTTAGGTGGAATCTCAGGGTTGTTTTGATTTGTATTTCCCTGATGGCTAAGGATGTCGAGCACTTCCTCAGATGTTTCTCGGCCATTCGGTGTTCCTCAACTGAAAACATTTTGTTTAGATCTGTACCCCATTTTTTATAGGGTTATTTGATTCTCTGGTGTCTAGCTTTTTGAGTTCCTTGTATACCTTGGATATTAGGCCTCTATCTGATGTGGTGTTGGTAAAGATCTTTTCCCATTCTGTTGGTTGCCGTTTTGTTTTCTTGACGATGTCCTTAGCCTTACAGAAATTTTGCAATCTCATTAAGTCCCATTTGTTAATCTTTGACCTTAGAGCTTGAGCCATCGGTGTTTTGTTCAGGAAATTTTCTCCTGTGCCTATGTGTTTTAAAGTTTTCCCTACTTTCTCATCTAATAGTTTCAGTGTACTTGGTTTAATGTGGAGATCTTTGATCCACTTACACTTGAGCTTTGTACAAGAAGATAAGAAAGGGTCTATTTTCATTCTTTTGCATGCTGAGTGCCAGTTGGACCAGCACCATTTGTTGAATAGGCTGTCCTTTTTCCATTGAATGTTTACTGCTCCTTTGTCAAAAAACAGTTGACCATATACATGAGGGCGCATTTCTGGATCTTCTATTCTATTCCATTGATCCACATGCCTATTTCTGTACCAGTACCATGCAGTTTTCAGCACAATTGCCTTGTAATATAGCTTGAGGTCAGGGATAGTGATTCCCGCAGATGTTTTTTTGTTGTTGAAGAAGGATTTCGCTATTCTAGGTCTTTTGTTATTCCA
Source organism: Micromys minutus (assembly GCF_963924665.1). Classification (NCBI taxonomy): domain Eukaryota; kingdom Metazoa; phylum Chordata; class Mammalia; order Rodentia; family Muridae; genus Micromys; species Micromys minutus. The sequence continues at coordinate 73,626,622 of NC_137974.1, forward strand.
TATGAAATTGCACATTGATCTTTCCAATTCCATGAAGAACTGGGTTGGAATTTTGATGGGGATTGTATTGAATCTGTAGATTGCTTTTGGTAGGATAGCCATTTTTAAGATGTTGATTTTTCCAATCCATGAGCATGGGAGATCTTTTCATTTTCTGAGATCCTTCTCAATTTCTTTCTTTAGAGGTTTGAAGTTCTTGTCATATAGGTCCTTCACTTGCTTAGTTAGAGTCACACCCAGGTATTTCATAGTTTTTGGGACAATTGTGAAGGGTGTTTTTTCCCTAATTTCTTTCTCCACATGTTTGTCCTTTGAGTATAGGAAGGCTACTGATTTGTTTGAGTTAATTTTGTATCCAGTCACTTTGCTGAACTTGTTTATCAGCTGTAGGAGTTCTCTGGTGGAATTTTTGGGGTCACTCAAGTACACTATCATGTCATCGGCAAAGAGTGATGTTGTTATCTCTTCCTTTCCGATTTGTATCTCCTTGATCTCCTTTTGCTGTCTAATTGCTCCAGCCAGGACTTCCAGTACTATGTTGAATAGGTAGGGGGAGAGTGGGCAGCCTTGTCGAGTCCCTGATTTTAGTGGGATTGCTTCAAGTTTCTCGCCATTAAGTTTGATGTTGGCTGTTGGTTTGTTGTATATTGCTTTTATTATGTTTAAGTATAGACCTTGGATTCCTGTTCTTTCCAGGACTTTTAACATGAAGTGGTGTTGGATTTTCTCAAATGCTTTCTCAGCATCTAGTGAGATGACCATGTGATTTTGATCTTTGAGTTTGTTTTTATGGTGGCTTACATTGATGGATTTCCTTATGTTAAATCATCCCTGCATCCCAGATAGGAAACCTACTTGGTCATGATGAATGATCGTTTTGATGTGTTCCTGGATTCGGTTTGCAAGGATTTTGTTGAGTATTTTTGCATCAATGTTCATAAGTGAAATTGGTCTGAAGTTCTCTTTCCTTGTAGGGTCTTTGTGTGGTTTAGGTACTAGGGTTATTGTAGCCTCAAAAAATAAGTTAGGTAGTATTCCATCTGATTCTATCTTCTGGAATAGTTTGGAGAGTATTGGTGTTATGTCCGCAATAAATGTCTGATAAAATTCTGCACTGAACCTGTCTGGACCTGGGCTTTTTTTTGGTTGGGAGGCTTTTGATGACTTCTTCTATTTCTTTAGGTGTTATAGGGTTATTTAGATGGTTTATTGGTCCTGGTTTAACTTTGAGATATTGTATCTGTCTAGGAATTTGTCCATTTCCTTCAGATTTTCCAATTTTGTGGAGTATAAGTTTTTGTAGTAGGATATGATGATTTCTTGAATTTCCTCAGTTTCAGTTGTTATGTCTCCATTTTCCTTTCTGATTTTGTTAAATTGTATACTCTCTCTTTGCTCTCTAGTTAGTCTGGCTAGGAGTTTATCAATCTTTTTGATTTTCTCAGAGAACCAACTCTTGGTTTTGTTGATTTTTTCAATCATTCTTTTTGTTTCTATTTGGTCTATTTCTGCCCTAATTTTGATTATTTCTTGCCGTCTACTCTTCTAGTGTATATCTGCTTTCTTTTGTTCTAGGGCTTTTAGCTGTGCTGTCAGGTTGCTGATGTAAGCTCTCTCCAGTTTCTTCTTGGAAGCACTTAGGGCAATGAGTTTTCCTCTCAATACTGCTTTCATTGCATCTTATAGGTTTAGCTATGTTGTGTTTTCATTTTCATTGAATTCTAGAAAATCCTTAATTTCCTTTTTCATTTCTTCTTTGACCCCGCTATCGTTTAACAGAGCGTTGTTTAGTTTCCATGTGTATGTGGGCTTTTTGTTGTCTTTGTTGTTGTTAAAACCAGCTGTAGACCATGAGATCTGAGAGGATGCATGGGAGTATTTCAATCTTCTTATATTGATGGAGGCTCCTTCTGTGTCCAATTATGTGGTCAATTTTTGAGAAGGTGCCATGGGGTGCTGAGAAGAAGGTGTATTCTTTTACTTTAGGATAATATGTTCTGTATATATTTATTAATTCTAGTTGGTTCAAAGCCTCTGCTAGTTTTGCAGTGTCCTTGTTCAGTTTCTGTTTCCATGATCTGTCCATTGGTGAGAGTGGGGTATTAAAGTCTCCCACTATTATTGTGTGGGGTGAAATGTATTTTTTGAGCTTAAGTACGGTTTCTTTTATGAATGTGGGTGTTTTTTTATTTGGAGCATATATGTTAAGAATTGAGAGTTCCTCCTGACAGATTTTTCTGGTAATGAGTAAAAAGTGTCCTTCCTTATCTTTTTTGATAACTTTTTGTTGGAAATTTACTTTATTCGATATTAGAATAGCCACTCCAGCTTGCTTCTTGGAGCTGTTTGCTTGGAAGTTTTTTCCCACCCTTTAACTCTGAGATAGTGTCTGTCTCTGTCTCTGAGATGAGTTTCCTGTATGCAGCAAAAGGCTGGATTTTGTTTATGTATCCAGTCTGATAGTCTATGTCTCTTTATTGGGGAGTTGAGTCCATTTATGTTAATAGATATCAAGGAATAGTTGTCTCTGTTTCCTGCTATTATTGCTTTTTTGGGTTGAGTTGTGTCTGTGTTTTTTTCTTCTTTTAGTTTTCTTGTTTAGGAGTTTTCTTGTTCTTACTAGGCTGTATTTTCCCTCATTGTATTGGGTTTTCCACCTTTAATTCGTTGTAGTGCTGGGTTTATGGTCAGATATTGAGTGAATTTTAATTTGTCTTGAAATATCTTCATCTCTCCATCGATGGTGATTGATAGTTTTGCTGGGTATAGCAGCTTGGGCTGGCACTTGTGTTCTCTTAGGGTGTGCATGATGTCTGTCCAGGCTCTTCTAGCTTTCATAGTCTCTGTTGAGAAATCGGGTGTGAGTCTGATTGGTCTGCCTTTATATGTTACCTGACCTTTTTTCCTTACTGCTTTTAGTATTCTTTCTTTGCTTTGGGCACTTGGTGTTTTTACTATTATGTGTCGGGAGGTATTTCTTTTCTGGTCCAACCTATTTGGAGTTCTGAGACTCTTATGATGATGAATGTAGACTTTTACAAAGGCCTTTTTTGCATCTAATGAGATAATCACGTGTCTATTTTTTGCCTTGTTTATATTTATTGATTTATGTATGTTAAACCAACCTTGCATCTCTGGAATGAAACCAACATTTACAACAGAAGATGATTTTTTTGTTATGTTCTTGTATTCTATTTGGATATTTGATTAATAACTTTTCTATGTAGGTTGATAAGAAACATTCATCTGCAAATTTTTTGTTGGTTATTTATGTGTTGGGTTCTTTTTTACCAGTATAATAGTGGCCTCATAAAAAGTGCTAGGCAATGTTTCTTCCCATACAATTTTGTAGAACAATTTCAGGAACATTAGTATTAATACTTCTTTGAAGGTTTGATAGAATATACCTGGAATTTGTACATCCTTTGGCTTCATTTGCTTGGAAAAAAATTGCTTTAATTTCACTAGAACTTACAGATCTCTTTAAATTGCTTCTTTGATCATGATTTAACTTTAATGGATCATATATATCAAGAAACTCATTCATTTCTCTTAAGTATCCCAATTTGGCAAAGTACGTGAACTTTTACTTTTTGAAGCAAGGTATGACTTTTGAACTGTTCTAAACCTAAAAGATATTGAATTTATTACTAAGACATTGTTCTCATATCAATATAGTAAATTTGGCAGGACTTTCATTTTCTAAAGGTTAATCTTCATCTCTTCAATATTAATTTCTATAGTGTTTCTATTAATTCCTTCTGATATTTCTTAAATACAGAAAAACTAGACAGTAATGTGATAAAAACATCACAGTCAATTCATACTGATGTATATGAATACGGAAACCTAAACAGTATTTCATTGTATGTATATTCACACTTTATAGCACATATCAGTACTAACTGGAGACTACATTAAAATGTAATTTATTAACAATTCAAATGTCTACTGATGTCAAACTTTGTTTAATTACAAATGATGTAAAAATGTCAAAAGTGATCTATGGATTTGCATGGAAGTCTTAGTATTATTCACAGTGATAGGGTAGTGCCTTCTGCTATTGTATGTCTATATGATGTCTATATGATGTCCATATACCTTGAAAAGCAAGAATGTTAACTTGGTGCTTAATAAGCCAGAAACAAAATGATACTTTCTAAGCAAAAACACTCCATATGATGACATGTCTGTACATGGTATACAGATTGAATAATATGACAATGGATACTACTAGACAGCTTTTGATGTCTAAAACATATATTCAAGTGATGGTTTGATGACAGTTTTCCATTTGCTTCTCATCATTGTAAATAAAGTTAAATTTGTCTAAATAGACTGGTTATTGACAAAGTTGCTCCAGGTAAAGCTCACATCTGCAATATTTCATCTTCTGCTTTATTGATGAGATCAAAGAGGAGAGGTAGTTGACTTTCTGCTTTTTAGGAAAGGGAAATGCATATCTGTCAGGCACATGTAAAACAAGGACTGTGAAATGAATTTTATGTTGAAGAATTTTCAAAATTGCATAGTTGATAATTTAATAATACTATGAAGTATTACATGGGAATTCAGGGATCATGAACTTCAAGTTCTAAGATGCCCAGTTATTGGCAAGCCACCAGGTATTATTTTCACATCTAGTGCAAAGAAATATAATAAATAAAAACAGGAGGTAAGAAGTTTGAACAGTAGCAATACATGCTATAGAAAGCTCTGAACATTCTTCATAGTTGTGCGTGAGAGATTTCTGTACCATCCAGAAATTACTATTGACTGAGCATGGTACTGTTTATTTATAATATTACCCCCTGAGAAGCTGAAGTAGAAGAATTGCTGTAAGTTAGAGGTCATTTTTGGCTGCCTGGTGAGATTCTGTCTCAAAACCCAAACCAAATAAACAAATGATTATTAATGAAGTTGATATTTTTTATGATTTAAGAGCACACAACGAAGACCATCTAGTTTTAGTCACCTCTTCTCTATATAGGTGTAAACTGTAACTGTATGTAGTCTTTCAAGTTTAAGAGATTATTTTGACAGATATATAAGCAGGAAATAGGAAGCAAATGAAAAATATAGGCAAATTGAATATAAAAAAATCTGGGTAGAAACTTACTAATAAATAGGTTCAAAGAACACATTGCTATGCAGGACATTTACACTTAAGAGACATCACATGTTGCAAATTAAGATTCATGGGTAACTTTTACGGTTTTGTTCATTAAATGAAAGACTAATGTTTGAGCTGATATTTTATCTATTTTCCGTCCTGTTTTTGTAAACCCCAAATCTCTCTGTCACTGGTCTCTCCCATTATTACTAGGGATTTGATAGTTCCCTTAACATGACTACCTCGAACTATATTATACTGTAAAAAAGTGTTTAAGGACCATGAATTTTCTTAATTAAATTCCAAAACATAATTTAGAGCAAAAAATTCAGACTATTGTGTTTGTAGAAATAAGAGATAGACCGCCACTGAACTTTAAAAACAAAGTTAATGAAGCTCTGCCAACTCCAACCTTAACAAATTGCACATGACTACATCAAAGCACCAAATGAAGAGCAGCCCAGGTTGAGATCTATTCTTTTGCAATTTACCATCTTTGAACTCTTTTCTGTAAAGGGGAATTCAGTTATAAAAGACTTTTAAGACTCTCAAAAGATTTACTAAAAATTTTAATTGAAACTTGTTTCCATGACAGGTACTAGTTTCCGGCCAATGTATTTGAACTCCGTAAATGCTAGACAAAGACTTTTAATACTTAAGACAATTTATTATAATACTATCATGAGATAATAAATTCCTGTTTTATGGTATTTAATATAAAATTGTGGGCTAGTCCTTTTCCATTGTTAATTTTATAATAGCTCGTCTAGGTTACAAAGACTGAAAACATGAGACACTTTGAGAATAAAGCCCTGTAGCAATTACTGTAAAATAGGAAATCACTGGCCCTGTGATGACATTCTCAAGTATCTAGTTATACCTGCTGATTTGAATAAAAACTGATTAAACTCTCACAATTCATAATATAAAGGCTTCCTGTCATTGCAGTAGATTAAGAGGAAACCAATAACTCCCTGAGATCTATGAATAGTGTCTGTGATGACTAACATTGGCTTTCAACTTGAATATACCTGAAATTAACTAAAACATAAGACACAGGACATTCTTATGAAGTAATTTTTTAATCAGATTATTAGAAGCAGGGATACCTACCCAAATTGTGAGCCACCTTCTGGTGGCAGCCCAGATCAACAGGCATGGAAAAAGAAACCTATGCTTTTGACTGCTTGGCCTCTTTCTCTCTGGCAATTTCATTTATGCAGTTGCTGTAGCATTGGTCTATATTAGAATTTCTTCGAGTTTAAAATGTGGACTGAAGGTTAGCAGCATTCAGAGAATCCCCCGATCCTGTAGGGCAAGTATTATTACTCAAACATCCAACCTCATGAGAAACTAGTAGATTCTAAGCCTCTGAATTGAGAAACAGCCACGGTGGGATTATCTGGACCACAACCTGTAAACCAATCTAATAAGTCATTCTATTAGTTCTGGTCCTTTTGAGCAGTGGTTCTCAACCTGTGGAGCACAGCCTATTAATGAGTCAAAGAATCCTTTCACGGGGGTTGCCTAACACTACTATAAAGCACAGATATTTACATTACAATTCATAACACTAGCAAAATTAGTTATGAAGTAGCAACAAATAATTTTATGGTTGAGTGTTGCCACAACATGAGGAACTATATTAAAGAGTCACAGCATTGGGAAGGTTGAGAGCCACTGCTTTAGAGAACCCTAATCAATATAATACTTATATAAAAATGTTTAGAAAAGCACTCAGTATCCCTTAAATATATAAAACTTATAGTATCTTTTGCTATACACATATATTTTGTCCCCAATGACTAGTAACTGCTCTTCTCTTACTTTTTTATTGGGTATTTTATTTGTTTACATTTCATTTTTTCCTATTTTATTGGGTATTCTCTATATTTACATTTCAAATATTATACCCTTCCCCTCCAACTTCCCTCCCTCCTTGTCCTCAACTGGCTTCCATGAAGGTGTTCCCACTCCTAATCACCATCTTCACCTCAGTGCCTTGGATGTTGATGTTGTTCTTTCCATGAGGGTGCAAACCTTTCAGCTCTTTCAGTCTTTTCTCTAGATCTTTCATTGGGTCCCTGTGTTCAGTATGATGTTTAGCTGCAAGCATCCTCATTTGTATCTATATGACTTGGGGAAAGCCTCTGAGGCTCCTGCCAGAAAACACGTCTTGGCATCTGCCAAGTGCTTGGGTTTGGTGGTTCTCCAGGTAAGGCAATCACTGTAGATTGTTTCTTTAATCCCTGCTCCTCTTTTTGACCTTATATTTCCTCCTGTTTTGTTCTCCTTTCTAAGAAGGACTGAGGCATCCACATTCTAGTCTTCCTTCTTTTTGAGCTTCATAAGTTCTATGGATGGTTTCTTGGGTATTCCAGGCTATTTTTTTTTGGGGGGGGGGGGGGAGTTGTATTCCCTTATAAATGAGTGCATACCATGAGTGCACTTTTGTGACTTGGTTACCTCTCTCTGGATGATAGCTTCAAATTCCATCTATTTGCATAAGAATTTCATGAACTCGCTATTTTTAATAGCCGACTAGTACTCTATTGGGTATATGTACCACAATATCTGTATCTGTTCCTTTGTTGAAGGACATCTGGTTTATTTCTAGCTTCTGGCTTTATAAATAAGGCTTCTATGAACATTGTTGAGCATGTGTCCTTGTTAAATGTTGGAGCTACTGTGGGGTATATGCTCAGGAGTGGTATAGTGGGGTCCTCAGGAAGCACTATGTACAATTTTCTGAGGAACTCCAGACTTCCACTGATTTCCAGAGTGGTTGTACCAGTTTACAATCCCACCAACAGTAGAGGAGTGTTCCTCTTTCTCCTCATCCTCAGCAGCATCTGCTGTCATCTGAGTTTTTAATCTTAGCCGTTCTGACTGGTGTTAGATGGAATTTAAGGGTTGTTTTGATTGCATTTCCCTGATGACTAGGGATGTTGAGCATTTCTTTAGGTGCTTCTCAGCCATTCGATATTCCTCTATGGAGAAGTCTCTGTGTATCTCTGTACCGCATTTTTAAATAGGATTCTTTAATTCTCTAGAGTCTAACTTCTTGGGTTCTTCATATATATTGGATACTAGCCCTCTAACAAGGATTTAGGATTGATAAAGATCTCTTTCCAATCTGTTGATTGCCTTTTTGTCCTTTTGACAGTGTCCTTGACCTTCCAGAAGCTTTGCAATTTCTTGAGGTCCCATTTGTCTCTTCTTGCTCTTGGGGCATAAGCCATTGATGTTTTGTTCAGGAAATTTTCCCCTGTGCCTATGCATTCTAAGGTTATCCCCACTTTCTCTTCTAATAGTTTCAGTGTACCTGGTTTTATGTGGAGATCTTTGGTCCACTTGGACTTGAGCTTTGTACAAGGAGATAGGAAAGGATCGATTTGCATTTTTCTGCATGCTGACTGCCAGTTGAACCAGCACCATTTTTTGAAGAGACTGTCCTTTTTCTATTTAATGTTTTTAGCTCTTTTCCTCTTTCCCACTTTCCCTTCTACAAACCTTCTATCTCACTCCCATCCCCCTGCTTCTATGAGGATGCTCCCCTACCCACCCACTCCCTCCTCACCACCCTAGCATTCCCATAGGCTAGGGCATCCAGCCTCCATTGGAACAAGGGCCTTCCCTCCCATTGATTCCAGATAAGGCAATACTCTGATACATAATGCATAGCACATCATTAAAATATTTCACAAAAGGGTAGTTGACTAAGATGACTAATCACCCTCACGAAGAAATGTCTAAGAGACTCCTGAGATTCCTTGCTTGTTAGGGTTGACTCTTTTAGTGTTTAATAAATGGAAAAGTGATAAACACTTTGAGGCTAGGTTCTTGAACATACACAGAATTTATATAGAGCAGAGTAATGGACTCAGAGTACAAGCTTTTTCTGTAATTTGATAAAGAGACAGTTCTGTGTCAGAAACAGAGAACTGGAAAACTGTCCAGATGATGATATGGTTTTAAAGAAAAATGTGTGTCTTGTTTAAGTCAATGAGAAACATGTCATGTTGTTTACAAGAATATGCTCAAACTTCATCTGCATAATAACAATGACACTCATTTCACCGTGTCCTTTAAAGGCTATGTAATGACAGTATTTATTTTATGCTTGTATGACAAGCATCATGATAAATGTCCTTACTCACAATCTCACTAACAATATTTTAAGACGTAGTTACTTTTTATATTTATTTTTATTCGTGTGCTAACACATAGGGAGATGAAGTAATTTATCAAGGTCATGTAATTGTCAAGTGACTTTTGTTGGGGACTTATAAATATCTCTACTCACCCAGATAGGGCAGTGGTGACAGATCAAAAAAATGATTTCATTTAAATCCAACTTAGTGAACCAATACTTTAAACTGGATTACATGCGGAAAGATAGCATAGGAGTAATTTATAGGACTCTAGATGACTCTAGACAACATGGGAGTGCCCACTCCACTCCAATGTGCATTCCATCAGGAAAGCTGTTATCACTGGAGTCACCAGCATAATTTGCAGGTACCTTCACTTCAGCAAAAGATTATTGCTCGTACAACCTCAGAACAATGCCAATGAGTCTTGTGACTCTTGTGATTTCAAAACCCATTGTATCCCTTCAGCAGGGGATATTTCAATCTGGAGGAAACAATCAGCAATCACACAGACAGCTGATAGATTCCCCACCTCTCACATTGTTTCTCCCAACTCTTCTGCATCTGTGAGATCTGGAGTGAGTAATATTAGTGTTTCAGGGGACACCCTGCCACAGTGCCAGAAAAAAAGTCACTTGTTTTGGGTAGATAGACCTATGAATCTTCACAGTAGCCAAGGCTCAGTCAAAGAACTAGTTTCTTCCATCACCAATGCTAATGGCAGCAAGAATCTATAGAGACAAACAAAAGGTTTGAAAGACAATTTAGCAGTCACATCACATCCACCTAGCCACACGTTAATAGTAGCTGCCCACATGGGTCTATGTCTTCCCCCTGCAAAAGGCTTATTCCATTAATGACAGTATCTTCTGTAGAAAAAAAAAAAAATCTGAAAAACAATTGGAAAGCAGTTATTTTCACCCACAACAGCCTTGCCACTATGCAAAAGTGAGAATATTATTTTAGCATGTTGGTAGTACAGAATGCATGGTTATAAATAAACAGAACAGTTGCCAACAATTCATATTCAGGAACTTTGACAGTACCACTATGAAAACCAACCAGGAGAGTTGAAGGCAACTCTGTCTCACTATGTAATGGTTTGTATAGACTTAGCCCAGGGAATGACACTAATTGGAAGTGTGGCCTTGTTGGTGTAGGTGTGTTACTGTGGGTCTTGGCTTTAATACCCTAGACCTAGTTACCTGAAAGTGAGTCTTCCACTAGCAGCCTTCAGATGAAGATGTAGAACTCTCAGCTCCTCCCACACCATACCTGTCTGGATGATGCCATGTTCCTGCCTTGGTGATAATGGACTGAACCTCTGAACCTGTAAGCTGACCCCAGTTAATTATTGTCCATTATAAGAATTTTCTTGGTCATAGTGTCTGTTCACAACAGTAAAACACCAACTAAGACACACTATGGCTTTCCCATGTTATACAGCTAAATAATGTGAAATCTTCAGCAACAGAGAACTTACCATGCACTTATAGCATGCAATCATTGGCACTAGTGAAACCTTTTTAGTTTCTGGGACTACTGTGTCCTCCCTGACAAACAACTCATAGAGACGGAGGCTACCTAACCCAGGATCTAAATTTTTACACATCGGACCTATAGGTATAGGGAAAGTGTTTGATAAAGGCATGTGATGCCAGAGAACACATGTAAATATCAATTGGAAAAATATTGTATATCAACACAGTATTGAAACAACAAGTATATAAGAATTAAGATGTTGCCTAGGTCAGAAAACCCTGTGGAAGAGGGGTAGGAAAGATTGTAGGAGCCAGAGGGTCAAGGAGAGCACAGGAAAACCCACAGAATTAACTAACCATGGCTCTTAGGGGCTCAGAGAGACTGAACCAACAACCAAATCCTACATAAGTCTAACTTAGAACCTCAGCATATACATTATTGCTGTGTAGACTGAAAATGTAATATATGAGAGGATGTATTTTAAAAGATGTTACAAGAAGAAAAAAGCAGCTAAATAGACAATTTCAAAAATTTCGCTAAAAAAATATCAGTGTCATGGAAATTTAGCTTTTCATAAACTCACTTAGGCAGAATGCTTGCCATATACAAAGGCATGCATGACATGAAAATCACATGAAAAATTCGATTCTTTCAAGTCTAATAAAAATTTTCAGTTATGTTACAAGAAAAAATATGCACTCTGGCAGAGGGACTCAGGATCTGCCCAGAAAGCCCATGTGTGCGGATCAAACCCTTTGCCACCTGCAACAGCAGAGATCCAGGGACACAGGCCTGTGAGATTGCACTGTGAGTAACCAAAGCACAAAGAGGGCTAGGAAGAGCAATTTTCTTCCGGAGCACACGGGCCCTCAAATCCACAGGAGAAATAGGTTCCAGTCACTGACAACAAGACCACATATAATCACAGATAACAAGATAGCAAGAAGAAAATGAAAGAACTTAAGCAACAGAAACCAAAACAGCCTGGCAACATCAGAACCCAGCTCTCCCACAACAGCAAACAGTGAATTGCCAAACACTCCAGAAAAAGAAGACTCAGACTTGAAATCATACTTCAAGATGATGATAGAAACCTTCTAGAACGGCATAAATAACTTCTTTAAATAAGCACAGGAGGACACACATAAACAAATAGAAGCTTTAAAAGAGGAAACAAGAAAAATACTCAAAGAAATACAGGAAAACAGAAACAAAGACATGAAAGAATCGAAAATGGGAATAGAAACAATGAAGAAAACACAAAAAGAGACAACCCTGGAGGTTGAAAACCTAAAAAAGAAATCAGCAGTCACAGATGCAAGCATCACCAACAGACTACAAGAGATAGAAGAGAGAATCTCAGGGGCCGAAGACAATATAGAAAACAAACAAACAGTCAGAGAAGATACAAAAACCAAAAATCTACTAACCCAAACCATACAGGAGATCCAGGACACAATGAGAAGACCAAACCTAAGGATAATAGGAACGAAAGAGGGTGAGTAATATCAACTAAGAGGCACAGTAAATATCTTCAACAAAATCATAGAAAAAAATTCTATACCCTTAAGAAGATGAGTGTGAGCACAAAAGAAGCCAACAGAACCCCAAACAGATTGGAACAGGAAAAAAAAAAAAAAAAAAAAAAAAAAAAAAAAAAAAAAAACAACCTCTTTCTGACACATAATAATCAAAACAAGTGTTCAAAACAAAGAAAGAATATTAAAAGCAGTAAGGGAAAAGGCCATGTAACATATAAAGGCAGACCAATCAGAATCACACCTGACTTCTCAACAAATAAAATGAAAGATAGAAGATCCTGGACAGTTACCATGCAGACACTAAGAGAACACAAATGTCAGCCCAGGTTACTATACCTAGCAAAATTCTCAATCACCATAGATGGAGAGACCAAGATATTCCAGGACAAAACTAAATTTACACAATATCTGATCACAAATCCAGCACTACAATGAACTATAGGTGGAAAACCCAATACAAGGAAGGAAACTACATCCTAAAAAAAAGCAAAAAAAAAAAAAAAAAAAAAAAAAAGCAAGAAAACCAAAAGAAGAAAGACACACAGACATAATTCTACCTCTAAAAACAAAAGTAGCAGGAAACAGCAATCACTATTCCTTAATATCTGTTAACATAAATGAACTCAATTTCCCAATAAAGAGTCATAGACTATCAGACTGGATACATAAACAGAATCCAGCATTTTGCTGCATACAGGAAACTCATCTCAGAGACAAATACAGACACTATCTCAGAGTAAAAGGCTGGAACAAAAACTTCCAAGTAATTGGCCCCAAGAAACAAGCTTGAGTAGCCATTCTAATATCAAATAAAGTATATTTACAACCAAAAGTTATCAAAAAGATAAGAAAGGGCACTTTTTACTCATTATAGGAAAAACTTATCAGGATGAATTCTCAATCCTTAACATATGTGCTCCAAATATAAGAGCACCCATATTCATAAAAGAAATCCTACTAAAGCTCAAAAAATACATTGCAGCACACACAATAATAGTGGGAGACTTCAACACCCCACTCTCATCAATGAACAGATCATGGAAGTAGAAACTGAACAAGAATGCAGTGAAACTAGCAAAGCTTATAAACCAATTGGAATTAACAGACATCTGCAAAACATTTCACCCTAAAACAAAAGAATGCACCTTGTTCTCAGCACCTCACAGTACCTTCTCCAATACTGACCATATAGTCAGTCACAAAACAAACCTCAATAAATATAAGAAGATTGAAATACTCCCGTGCATCCTATCAGATCACCATGGACTAAGACTGGTCTTTAATAACAACAAAGACAAAAAATAAAAGCCCATATACACATGGAAGCTGAACAATGCTCTACTCAACAATAGTATGGTCAAAGAATAAAAAGAAAAAAAAATAATGCTTTTCTGGAATTTAATGAAAATGAAAGTACAACATACCCAAACCTATGGGATGCAATGAAAGCAGTACTAAGACGAAAACTTATAGCTCTGAGTGCTTCCAAAAAGAAACTGGAGAGAGCATACACTAGCAACTTGACAGCACAGTTGAAAGCTCTAGAACAAAAAGAAGCAGATACACCCAAGAGGGGTAGATGGCAAGAAATAATCAAACTCAGAGCAGTCAGAATGACTAAGATGAAAAACTCAGATGACAACAGATGCTGGCAAGGAGAGAGAAAGAGATGCTTTAACATACAATAAGGGCACATGCACCTCAATGTTCATAGCAGCCCTATTTATAATAGCCAGAAGCTGGAAAGAACCCAAATTTCCTTCAGTAGATGAATGGATACAAAAATTGTGGTATATTTGCAAAATGGAGTACCACTCAGCTATTAGAAACAATGACTTTATGAAATTCCTAGGAAAATGGATGCATCTAGAGAATATCATCCTGAGTGGCGTAACCCAGTCACAAAAGAACAGACATAATATACAGTCACTGATAATTGGATACTAGCCCCAGAAAGCTCTGAATACCCCAGAAACAACTGGCAGGCCATATGAAGCTCAAGAGTAACAAAGGACAAAAAGTGAGAGCCTCAGTCCTTCTTAGACCTCAAATCATTAATAATCCAAGAGCTAGGAACATAGCCTTGTGGAAATTTTTGGTACGTAAAGATCATTATATTTAATCTATACACACCAAGAAAACTCTGACTGTTTTCATGTTCTGTTCTACATGTACTTTATGTTTATAGCAACTTGTGGTATTTCAATGCATGCTATCAAACCTCTAAAAGAATTACCAAAATGTTTTTAAAAATCTGTACATGTATCTCTCTTCTTCAAATAAAGTTGTAAGAAAAAAGAAAAAGAAAAATGGGGAACTAGCTCAGTTGAATGACAAAGATATAAAGAGATTTTAAATTGCCAGCAGTTTAGTTGTACAATCAGGCTTGTGAATAGATGTTCTGTTTCTACTTAAGAAAATAAAGGTACCTCTCTGAGTTAGCAGGTTGTCACCTCAGTTTACAACTCCCATGTGTTTATTAGCATAAATATTAGATAATAAAAATGATTTCTATGATGCTCCATTTTCTTTGGGAGAATTGTTAGCACTGGCCCACAGAAGCATAGAGTGGGGTTCAGATTATCATAAATATGATGGAAGGACTTCCAGGACTTATCTTCAGTTGAGACAACTTTACTTTATTTTACCAGAAGGGTACAAATAATTTTTAGGGTACAGATGGGGAGGGCTGATTGACCATAACTCAATGCCTAATTATGATACGTGCATGGAAAAGATCAAGAAAAATGAAGCACTTGCAGAAAGAAGATGATAGATAGATAGATAGACGATATATAGATAGATATATAGATAGATAGATAGATAGATAGATAGATAGATAGATAGATAGATAGATAGATAGATTCCTAATATATGCATGCAACAACAATTATAGAAGAGGGTATAATTTTGAAGTAGGGCAGAGAAGGGTAACTGGATATTTTAAAATGGGGAAAAGAAAGGGAGAATTGTTGTAATTATAGTCTCAAAATAAAAAATAAAAAAAAGAAATCTTAGCCATTCTGACTGGTGTGAAGAGAACTGTCAGAGTTTTATTGATTGTCATTTCACTGCTAATAATCTATAATTCTCTATCCCACTCCCCCTCTCCTTACCTCTATGAGTGTGTTCTCCCACCTACCCACTCCCTCTGATCTCCCCACTCTGGCATTCTCCTACACTGGAGTATTGAGCCCTCACAGCGCCAAGGAACTCTCCTCTCATTGATGCCTGATAAGACCATCCTCTGCTACAAATGTTGCTGGAGCCATGGGTCCCTTCATGTATATATTCCTTGGTAAGTGGTTTAGTCTCTCGGAGCTCTGGGAGGGGGGGTTGGATTGATTGATATAGTTGTTCTTCCTGTGGGGTAGCAAACCCCAATCAGCTCCTTCAGTCTCTTTTCTAACTCTACCACTAAAGACCCCATTCTCTGTCCAGTGATGAATTGAGGGCATTCAACTCTGTATTTCTCAGGCTCTGGCAGAACTTCTCAGGAGAAATCTATATCAGGGATCTATCAGCATGCACTTCTTGGCATCTACATTATTGTCTGGGTTTGATGATGGTATATAGGTTGGACCACACAGTCTCTACATAGCCCTTCCTTCAGTCTCTATTTGAAATTTTATCTCTGTATTTCCTCCTGTGAATATTTTGTTTCTCCTTTTAAGAAAGACTGATACATCCCTTTTTTGGTCTTCCAACTTCTTGAACTTCTTGTGGTCTGTGAATTATATCTTGGGTAATCAGAGCTTTTGGGCTAATATCCACTTATCAGTGAGTACAGATCATGTGTGTTCTTTTGTGATTGAGTTACCTCACTCAGGATGATATTTTCTAGTTCCATCCATTTACCTAGGAATTTCATGAAGTCATTGCTTTTAATAGCTGTGTAGTACTCAATTATGTAAATGTACCACATTTTCTGTATCCATGTCTCTGATGAAGGACATCTGGGTTCTTTCCAGCTTCTGCCAAATACAATCAAGTCTGTTATAAATGTACTGGAGCATGAGTCTTTGTTATATGTTGGAGCATCCCTTGGGTATATGTCCAGGAGGGGTAAAGCTGGGTCTAATTTTTTGAGGAATCACCAGACTGGCATCTATTGGAGGAGAAGCTTTTAGTCCTATGAAGGCTTGTTTCCCCATTGTATGAAATGTGAGGATGATGAAATTGGAGTGGGTGAGAGTGGAAGCATCTTCATGAAAGCAAAGAGAGGGGAAAGGGTATATAGGAGAGGGGTGAAAAAAGATAACATTTGAGATGCAAATACATAAAATATCCAAAAAAAGAAAAAATTACTTAGTAATTGTAATAATAGACTGAAAAGAAAATAGAATCAGAATGTCATTTAGCAATTCTTAAACTTAGAAGTCATATTCTTACTTATGCTGCAAAATTCATAGGTATAGTAAGTTTAATTCATGAGTATGTGTTGAAGATACTTATGGATTATTATATACTGAAATTCAAAAATGCTAATGTGTTAACATGAGGAAAATATGTCATATTATATTGCTTAAAACTCATCAGACTGTAATTGTTATGTACAATAAAAACGCACTTATAAAGGGTATTTTTCATCCCTTGTAGACAAGGGTCAAAAGTGTTCAATGTAGACATGCTTTCTGAGTGCCAGAAAGGCAGGAAAATGTTACCATTTTGTGTTAAACTATTTTTTAAAAGGTTTTTATGTTAAATGCAAGGTTACTACATTTTTTTTTAGCTGTGCCTTGCCTTGGACATCATTGGTGTTGATGGACGAGATTTGCGTTTATTCATCACCCAAAAACAGAACTGAGAATTATGACATGCAATAATATTTGATTGTTGCTTGAGATAATATTTGCTTTAAAGCATGATATGGAGGTTGCTCCAAACCTCTCTGAGTGCTTGTTTGAAGGGTTTTCATTACTATATTTAACATTCAAAGAAGAGGTACTTTAATCACATGTTATGGATTTGTTTACACACCAAGAGAAGGTGAAATTATGTTTCCAAAGTATTACTTTAATGACAGAAATATTTATGTGACCTCATAAATGTAAGTTTAGTATTTTCTAAAATGTTTCAGTTCAAGACCTAAAAGTCATACTAATGGTCAGAGAGTCCAGAGGCTTCATTTGTCTACTGAAGAGTTGTCCCAACCTGAGGAAAGGAAACTAGATTTGGACCAAGTGGATTGCCATTTTTCTTATAACTATGACAAAATTCTTGCCACAAAGCCATCTATGAAGAAACCCCATCACAGAGGAGTAGCAAGGTGGCAAGAATATGAGGTAGCTGGACAGCTGGTCACATTTCATTTTCAATTTGGAAATAAGGAATGAATGCCAGTAATTAGCTCATTTTCTTGCTTTTTTTTTTTTTTTAGTCCAATACTATCCTATGGGATGTTTATACCCACAATCAGAATAATCCTTCTCTGCTAAATTAATCTCTTTGGAAATAACCTAAACAGGCATGAAGTAAGGTGCCTTGGTGATTCTAAATCCAGTCAAATTACCAGTGAAAATTAACCATCCCCGTTGAAGCCATGTGTCTTAATCAAGGTTTCTATTCTTGCACAAGACATCATGACCCAGAAGCAAGCTGGGAGGAAAGGGTTTGTTCAGCTTATGCTTCCATGTTGCTGTTTATCAGGAACTCAAGCAGGTCAGGAAGCAGGAGCTGATGCAGAGACCATGGAGGGATGCTACTTACTGGCTTGCTTCCCCTGGTTTGCTCAGCCTGCTTTCTTATAGAACTTAGGTCTACCAGCCCAGGGATGGCACCACCCACAATGGGCTGGGTAAGGGATGGCTCCACCCACAATGGGCTGGGCCCTCCCCCCTTGATCACTAGTTGATAAAATGCCTTACAGCTGGATCTCATAGAGGCATTTCCTCAACTGAGGCTACTTCCTCTGTGATAACTCCAGCTTGTGTCAAGTTGACACAAAACTAGCCTGTACACATAATCACAGTATAATCTGATACTCTTTTTCATACCTGCTTCAAGTTGTAAATTTTATTTGACTTCCATGTCCTAAAATTAATGTGAAGCATTTTCTTCTTATGAAAACAATCACAATTAGTTCTCTGGTCATTGCAAATGAAAATTAGTGAATCTCGCTGACACAGAACCAGTACTCTGATCTGCATGGCTCATGGGATTCTCATCTAAAACCAACTCAAACTATTATCATACAAACAGAAATTATACAACTATGAGAGCATTATTTACATGAGCAAAAGGAATTTTCCATGAATTTCATATGAATTTGTTCTCCACCTCATCATTTATGAAAAGAAAAGTAAAACATATATTCTCCCTGTTTCTGTTGAACACTCATCAATATATTTTTAATCATGGAACCTAAATTCTTTTTAGCTAGAGCTGCTTTTTCTTTTAATCATTATTTTATTCAATCATTATTTACTTAATGACTAACAATTTATTTTGTTAAATCATTATTAATAATGCTGTTAGTATGCAACAAATGTTCACAAAATTTATTTCAAAGGTATGAAGCAAATTTACTTATTTCCTCTGAGTTATCTTTTTTTTTAAATAAACTGAACATTTCCCAGTTCTTAACTCATTCTGCAGCAGATATAATTTGGGAGATCTCTCTACCAAATATTATTCACATATTTTATTCAATATCTCACCTGCCATATGATCTGTCACAGACAAAAAAAATTATACTCAGCAGTACCCCAGTGACTTAAAAATATACAAAAAATGAGATTGAAATACATTCATAAAAGAACATGCTCACCTCTCTTAGTTGTTATCTCATCTGGATTGTGGTTATAATCCACTAAATACCTAGGTCCTTCTCACATAAAATGCCTGAAATTATTTACATTGCTCAGTCACACTACCATATTTTTACCATCCTTGTGAAATGTAAACATCCTCAGGAGACTTGAGGCATTAAGTGACATTCTCAGTCATTCACAGTGTGCAGTCAATTTCTTTCTTCCTTATAATTTTCTTCTAACCCCTGGCTGAGAGCAGCATGAGAAACAAATTGGAGTTTCTAGAAATGGGATGGTTGACTTCTTAACTTACGAAAGTACCCAGAAATTCATGTCTGAACATGGCTCACAGTCCAGGGGTCAGAGCCGATGGGAGTACTGGGAGAAGGAGAAAAAAGAGGAGGAGAAGAGCTAAGAGCATTTGAACAAATGTTAGATTTTTCTCCCTATTCATAAGATTTCAAGAAACATTAATTAGCTATAGACCAGATACTATTACATTCTGTATTGTTCAAAGAATATGGGAATATGGCTCTGCTTACCCGGGTTGAATTATAAGAAATGAGTGAATGAAAAGAGTTCATTGCTGCTACATGTATCCTATGCACGATAGAGGGCAGAAATAAAGGAGACTGGGGTGTGTAGATGAACAGCCCATGAGAGGGGATAAAAATACATGGATAAGTATTCATAAATATAGATGTAAATGTAAATACTGATAGGAGTTCATATAGATATATAAATATAAACATTCCTTAGTTGAACAAAGGAACTCGGGGTAAATATTTACAACATATTTTGAAAGATGTCATCAAATCTAATTACTACTTTTTCCCCATGATAGGCAATCAGACAGATACCACTTGAACAGATTCCAGAAGTGCTTCCTGCTCACAGGCAAGCAGCCTAGCTCTGGATCACATATCTGCAGTGTGGTCTGTCTTGCTATATATGCTCGGATTCCTCCCAGCTGGATACAGTGGGAAAGACTTCCATAGCCTACAAGATAGGGAACCTATTGTTACCTTTTGTGGCTATCATATTACCTTGTCTGTACCTTTGTATCATCTAGGATGGTCCACTCTTAGTTCTATAACACTCACATTGCCATTTTAGTCAATTAAACAGTTGACTGAATGTCCTCTTATAATGCGTATTAGTGGTCTACCTTGAGCTACTATGAACTACATACCACCTTTTTATGCTACACAAAATATACCCACATTTCCCTGCCTCTGAGGTTCCATTAACCACTGTCTTAGTTAGGGTTTTACTGTTGTGAACAGACATCATGACCAACGCAACTCTTATAAAGAACAACATTTAATTGGGGCTGGCTTACAGATTCAGAGGTTCAGTCCATTATCATCAAGGCAGGAACATGGCAGCATCCAGACAGACATGGTACAGGAGGAGCTGAGAGCATCTTCATCTGAAGGCTGATAACAGAATGCTGACTTCCAGGAAGATAGGACGAGGGTCTGGAAGCTGACACCCATAGTGACACACCTACTCAAACAGAGTCAAACCTTCTAATAGCACCATTCCCTAGGCACAGCATATATAAACCATCACATTCACTCCCTGGCCCCTGTAGGCTTGTTTAAACATAGCATAATAAAAAAAAAAATACATTTAGTTCACATTCAAATGTCCCAGTAGGCTCTAGCAGTCTCAGCAATCTTAAAAGTCCAATATTCAAAATCTCTTCTGAGATTCATTCAAGCAGTTAACTGTAATCTCCAAAGCAAGACAGAAAACCAGGTGGGCAAACTCTAAACTCTGCATCTCCATATCTGCTATCAAAGTGGTTTTCAGATCTCCAATTCATTTTTCATCTTTGTTGACTACTACAAACTTCTTTTTCTTAGGCTGGTTCCACTCCCTATTAGCAGCTTTCCTCAGCAAATAGTTCATGGTTCTGACATTTCAAATATTTTGGGGTCTTCAAGGCAACTTCAGTGTTACAGCTTCTTGCTTCGTTGCCTGGGATTTACACATGATCTTCTGGGCTCCTCCAAAGGGTTAGCATCACTTCTCCAACTCTGCCCTCTGTAGCACTCTAAGCTTAGGTTGATCTACTCCACATTTGTTGCTGTTCTTGAGGATAATACCATTGTACTGGCATCTCCAATACACTGGGATCTTCAGCTACAACTAGGCTTCACTAATAGCCTCTCATAGACTCTCTTCATGGTACCAAGACTAGCCTCATTTGCATGACCCCTTCAGTCCTGGGTCATCAATTGCAACTGAGTCTGCACCTTCACCAATGGCCTTCCATGGCCTCTCATAGTGCCAAGTCCAAGCTGTTCTTCATGACCCCTTCATGCCTTCAAAACCAGTACCACCTGGGTGACTCTTACATGTTACCAAATATAGCTGTGGCATGAGGTACAACCTTGGATATTTCTGGAAAACGGCTTCTTTGTGTTCTCATAAAACACTTTCCAGAAGTTTTCACCTCAATGATGCTGGTCTCTTCTTAATCATCAATAATTTCTTAGCTTCAGCTAATCAGCATCAATTGTCCCAGTAATCTCCACCTATTGATTATAAAGCCAGAGACAAATGGCTGAAGCTGCCAAAGTTCTGCTTGCTGGGATTGGAATATGGCCCTCTTCTTCCATTACATTATCACCAACTTTCTGTTTTCCAACTTCTTTACTGCCTAAGCTTGGCTGTCATGGAACTTGCTCTGTAGTCTGACTTTGAACTCAGAGGTCTGGATGCCTGTCCTTGAGGGAGGTGATGTGGGCCTCCATTTGTAGTGCCTGCACCACTAACAGCTACTCAGAACTGGGTGAAGGCCTAAGGGTTTGAAAGAAAGACACAAGTCCAGTGTTACCAGAAAGTTTACTCCATCTTGAACTGCCTCAGGACAGCCTGCAGTCACCCTCACATAGACTGTGGTCCCAGTATTATACTCTTAGGTAATTACAGGGGAGGTATGCAAATTCCCTAGCTGCTGGGTGAGTCACTCCCTAGGGTGGAACTTTGTAATTATCTTTGAGCAACTGGGAACAAGAAGGCCAGGTGTGGAGTGGCTTGGGACTGGGCCAAATAGCATAACAAAAAAGGGGCGTGTATCTCTTCCAGGGTCAAGGCATGCAAGCGGGCAGGCAGAGTAGCTAACCCCAAGTGGATGTGAGAGTTGGTATAATTATTCCAACATGTCTCCTAAGCACTGGCATTAAAGGTGTGGTCCAAAAAGCCCTGATTTTAACTTTTCTTCACCTAAAACTTGCTGTGTTCTAAGCTGGCCATGAACTCAGAGATCTTGCCTTTGCCTCCTGGGATTAAAGGCTTGTACTATCATGCTTGGACCTAAACTTAACTGGGTAACATCTTGCCCCAGTGTCACTATTCTTAGTTCAATTTAATATTCCTGAACACAGGATGCAGCTCCATTTCACTTCCTGGTGTCCCTTTAATAAAACCATATGTGTTATTTTTTTCCTTTCTAAGCTGGCTATGCTTGTACAAAATGCTCTTCATGAGAATTAACCAGAGCACAAAGTCTCTGCTGGGCTTTTTTGAGACTTCCTTTGTCAATGCAATTAATATAAATCTCTTTACCTTAGCCTCAGGTAGATTCTTCAAACAAGAGCAAAAAACAATCCACACGCTTCACCAAAATACCACAAAAACAGTCTCTAGGCTACGTATTGAAAATTTCCACTGAAACCTCTTGGGCCATGTCCTCACAATACAAATTACTCAAAGTAACAAAGTCTTTTATACGCTTGCTAGGGTAGCTCATTAATCTCCAATTAAAGCAGGCCATTGCTTTCCAAATCCAAAGTCCTAAGATCCATGTTTTTCCAAACAAAAGCATGGTGAGGCCTATAACAGCAATACCCCAGTCACTGGTACCAACTTTTGTCTTAGTTAGGGTTTTACTACTGGGAACAGACACCATGACCAAGGCATCTCTTATAAAGAAAACCATTTAAGTGGGGCTGACTAACAGGTTCAGAGGTTCAGTCCATTATCATCAAGGCAGGAACTTGGGAACATCTAGGAAGGCATGGTACAGGAGGAGCTGAGAGTTTTACATCTTCATTGAAAGGCTGCTAGCAGAATGCTGACTTACAGGAAGCTAGAGTGGGGGTCTGGAAGCTGACACCCACAGTGATACACCTACTCCAACAGGGCCACACTTTCTAATAGTGCCATTCCGAGGATGGGGCCCATACATACCACTACAATCTCTTCCCCAAGCTTCCACACTTCAGATTATAATGCTCTGCAAAATGGTGCCTAAACTCAGTCTGTATAAGTAAAATGGTCATCTATGATGTAGTCACCTTACTGTAAGGTGCTATGTGAATAAAAACGTTTGATTAAAATTATTATTTAAAATATTGATCATAGTTGCTGATTGTAATGCCAAAATATTAGGGATGAAATGGGCAGATTCATGCAGTTAAACTTGTGAAACTATGTCACAAAAATCAAAGGATCTATATGTGATAGTCAAATGTGAGAACATATTAATTTTGGGACCGTGGTGGATATGTGACTATTTATGTTCTAAAATTAAACATTTAAGAGTATGTTTAAAGCTCCCTGAAATAAAAAACTAGGGACAAATAACTGATCACTGTTCAGCTGAAAATTACTACTCGGGTGGAAGTTTAAACACTTCTGCAGAAAATGATTTCCATACTGTGAGGTACTGGTGCTATGAGCAATGGGAGTCAGGAGAAATCGACAGGCCCTGACGGATGATGAGGAGCTCAAGTTGAAATTTGAAGAATGTAGCATATTACAAGATGACATGGAAGATGGAGAGCTTTCTCAAGTGTGAATGACAGCATGAGCAAACACAGGGAGGAAGCACAGAAAAGCAGGTGTTCAAGAGAGAAATAACCAACGCCCAAAGGAGACTCAGTCATAACGCTGGCGAAGCTGTATCTGGACTGAGACTATAGACAAAAAATGTCTTAGTCACTGTCCTTAATGTGCCCGTAGTATTTGAACAAAAAAAAAGTGAAGGTAGTGTTTACAAACAAATTGTCACATAATCACATAACATGAAGTAATCAGATGTAACATAAAGTAACACAGACACTAAAGGATGCTGAAAGTCCCATTTTCCAGTTACTCATAATGCAGTGCAATTGGATGAAAATACTTGGACCCTCATTTAGCATTTAGCCTTCTATTAAACTGTATAAATCGGGCACTATGTATTTACAAAGACTGTTCAAATCTCTCGTTTCCTGTGATATTTCAATACAAACACAAATTAAGAATACTCATGACAACCAAACCAGCACTACAGAAAGTTATTAAGGGAAAGCTATATATGGAGAAATAGAAATATAGTCTAATCCATGGAACACAAAAAGGAATACATTCCAGACATTGGAGAAATGAGACAAGAGTCCCCACTCTGCCCACATTTATTCAGAACAGTACTTCAAGTATTGTAAAGAACAATATGAACAGAGAGAAGCCAAAACATTGCCTTTCACAAATGATATTATTCTGTAATTACAGCACCTTATAGGACCCCCCCCACCCAGAAAACTCTTATATCTAATAAATACTTTTAGTACATTTGTAACCTATAAAATTAATATACACAATTCAGTAGCTTTTCTTTTACCAAAACTAAACTGGCCAAGAAACAAATTAGAAAACATGTCCATTCACAGCAGCAAATAAAACTGAAAAAACGAAGGAAGGAAGGAAGAAAAAACGAAAGAAAGGAAGGAAAGAAGAACAACTCTAGCCATAGCCCATTCACGATAGCAAATAAATAAGTAAAGAGAAAAATAAATAAATAAAGTGCTTAAGAATAAACCTAACCAAAGAAGTGAACTATTTTTACCATGAGAATTTAAGACACTAAGAAATTTATAATGATAGCTGTCATAGTCAGCATATTACTGCTGTGAACAGACAGTATGACCAATGCAGAGTCTTATAACAGACAACATTTAATTGGGGCTGGATTACAGGTTCAGAGGTTCAGTCCATTATCATCAAACTGGGAGCATGGCGGCACCAAGGCAGGCATGGTGCAGGGAGAGCTGAGAGTTCTACATCGTCATCTGAAGGCTGCTAGCAGAATACTGACCCCCAGGCAGCTAGGACAAGGGTATTAAAATCCACACGAACAAGGCCATTCCTCCCAATACTGCCACTCCCTGAACCAAGCATATACAAACCTTCACAAGAGCAGATAACGGATGCTCCCAAACTGGAAAAAAATGATATTATAAACATAGTTATATTACCAAAAGCAACCTGTCATATGATAGACATGCCAATGTAAATGAGCAGAAAGGAGTCTACACAAAGAAAAATAGACAACTAAAATATGCTGAAAGTAGGAGAACTGTAAATAAATAAATAAACAAATAAATAAATAGATAGATAGATAGATAGATAGATAGATAGATAGATAAATAGATAAATAAATAAATAAATAAATAAATAGAAGTGTGCTAATTTTCTGAGCAGAACACCAATGGCTTGTGCTCTAAGGTCAAAGATTGAGAAATGGGACTTAATGAGGTTGCAAAGTTTCTGTAAGTCTAAGGACACTGTCAAGAAAACAAAATGGCAGCCAACAGAGTGGAAAGAGATCTTTACAAACCCCACATCTGATAGAGGTCTAATATCAAATGTATACAAAGAACTCAAGAAGTTAGACACCAGAGAATCAAATAATCCTATTAAAAATGGGGTACAGAGCTAAACAAAAATTCTTGAATGAGGAATATGGAATGTCTGAGAAGCATCTAAGTAAGTGCTCAATATCCCTACCCATCAGGGAAATGCAAATAACAACAACCCTGAGATTCCACCTCACACCAGTCAGAATGGCTAAGATCAAAAACTCAGAGGACAGCTGATGCTGGCAAGAATGTGGAGAAAGAGGAACACTCCTCCACTGCTGGTGGGGTTGTAAACTGGTACAACCACTCTGGAAATCAATCTGCCAGTTCCTCAGAAAACTGGACATAGTCCTACCTGAAGACCCAGTTATTCCACTTCTCTGCATATACCCCAGAGATGTTCCAACATACAATAAGGGCACATGCACCACAATGTTTATACCAGCTCTATTTATAATAGCCAGAAGCTGGAAAGAACCCAGATGTCCTTCAGTAGATGAATGGATATAAAAATTGTGGTATATTTACACAATGGATTACTACTCAGCTATCAGAAACAAGGACTTTATGAAATTCCTAAGAAAATGGATGCATCTAGAGAATATTATCCTGAGTGAGGTAACCCAGACACAAAAGAACAGACATAATATGCAGTCACTGATAATTGGATCCTAACCCCAGAACATTCTGAACACCCCAGAAACAACTCACAGGCCATATGAAGCTCAAGAAAAACACAGACAAAAAAAAAAAAAAAAAAAAAAAAAAAAAACCTGAAAGCCTCAGTCTTTCTTAGGAAAAAAAAAATGTATAGCACCCTCTCAGAGTGTGGTACACCTGGACCTTAAATCACTAATAATCCAAGAGCTACGAATATAGCCTTGTGGCAATTTTTGGTATTCAAAGATCATTAAGCTTAATATATGCTCACCAATAAAATAGTTTCCATGTTATGCTCTGTCCTACATGTACTTTATGCTTATGGTAACTAGTGAGATTCCAATGTATGCTATCAAGCATCTAAAAGAATTAAGTACTGACAAAAATATTCATATATGTTATGCCAAAATACCTTTAAAAATCTGTATATGTATTCCTCTTTTTTTAAAATAAAGTTGTAAGAGAGATAGGGAAAAAAAGCATGCCAATTGTTTATTTAATACTTAATGACCAACCATGAAAACATACATAAAAGTAACATTATAATAATAAATTAGGTTGTAATTAGAAATATATAAGAATATACATTGACAATTATAACAAAATTTGATGAAAATCATAGAACAAGGAGGGGTATAGGAGAGGTTTCAAATGAAAGAAAAGACAAAGGGGAAAGATTTAATTATATTCTTAAAAAATAAAAGAAATATTGTTTAAATTAAAACAAAATCCTTTGAACAGTAAAGAAAACTATTATCACAGTGAATGGACAGCCATACATAGGAAATATTTTTTGTGAGATAGTGAATTAATATTGAAAACATAAAAAGAATTGCAAAAGTTAAATACAAATAAACCTTATTGCTGATCAATAAATAGGGTAATGAAGTGCATAAAGGCCATTAAGTACTTTAGTGCTCAACATTTCAGCCATTAGAGAAATGGATGCAAATTATGGCTACCTCACGGCTTTATACCATCACTGTCAAAATGGCAATCATCAAAATAAAATGACCACAATGTTGATGAAGATGTAGAGTAAGGAAATATTGTCCACCACTGTTGAGAGCATAAAGTATCTCAGCTACTGTGCAAACCATTATGGAGATTTCTCAGTATATATATAAATGCCATATGTCCCAGTTCCACATTCTTGGAACTCAAGCGATGGTAGCAAAGAGATACTTTTATTCTTTGTTTTGCTTTTTTTTCAAAAATATTAAGCAAACCCCCTTCAGTCTAAAGCCATATCAGTAAGGAATAGATAATAAAAATGTGGTACATATATACAATAAAACTTTTTTCAGCCATAAAAATTATAAAATTCTATAGGAAGTATTCACAATATAGTACTTCTTTTGTTCCTAAAGAAGTAGATACAGATTTAGAATATACTATTTTCATAAACAAGATATGGTTTTTCTTAATGTAAAAGGAAATAAAATAAACTTTGCTGCATTTAAATCTGTGGAGAGCGGGTGTGGTGGCAGTCCAAAGATGGCACTTGGGACTTCGGCCTAGTCTTGTGACTAGCACCTTACTTCCTCCTGCCTCCCCCCCAGTTTAGCCACTCCCACTGTGTGAGCTGCACAGGTGCACCCATGACTCGAGGTCAGGCCAGATGACACGGACCTATGAACTGCAGCCACACAACATAGGCTGAGGAGGTGGAGATAAGAGAGGATAAAAGGTACTGCACTTGGAGGTGGGGAGGGGGAAAGAGAAACAGAGAGACAGAAAGGGACAGAAAGATTTTCACTGGCATGCTGTAAGGTTCTTGAAGAAACCACTTTGAGAAGAACGCTGTGTCGTTGCTCCTTTTCTGCTGGTTGGAGACTGTAGCGACATAAATCTATTTTTCATGAAGACAGAGAAATAGTTTAGGCCCTTTCAACTCAAATTAATTCTTCAGAATGAAATTTAGATATAGACAAGGTACAGCACAAACTAGAATATTTCCATCCATATCAACACTAGATGTCTACAACAGTGTTCTTTCCATATGATGATGAACCTAGATGCAATGATCACTAGAGAGGATAGATGACAAAGAGATAGCTAGGTGAGTAGAGATACACAGATGATAGATAGATAGATAGATAGATAGATAGATAGATAGATAGATAGATAGATGATAGGTAGGTAGGTAGAAAGAAAGAAAGAAAGAAAGAAAGAAAGAAAGAAAGAAAGAAAGAAAGAAAGAAAGAAAGAAAGAGAAAGAAAGAAAGATGATACATATATTCATGTTAGGTAGATACATAGATAAATGGTAGTTAGAAGATAGATACATGGGCATGCAAATGTTAGATAAGTACATAGATACATAGATAGATGCATAAGATACATAGAGACATGGGTTTATGATAATAAGAAGATAGATGGTAGATACATAAATATTATGTGATAGAAAGATAGATAGATAGATAGATAGATAGATAGATAGATAGATAGATAGATAGATAGGTAGGTAGATGATAGATACATAGACAAATAGAATGATAGACAGATAAAGAGGTGGTAGATTGACAATTACATAGATAAATAGAAATATAGAGAAATTATGGATAGATAGATGATAGATAGACCAACAGACAGATGAGAGAGATGATAGCTACTTACATACATACATACATACATACATACATACATACATACATACATGCATGCATACATACATACATGTATACTATCTTAGTTAGGGTTTCTATTCCTGCACAAAACATCATGACTAAGAAGCAAGTTGGGGAGGAAAGGGTTTATTCAGCTTACACTTCCATATTGCTGTTTATCACCAAAGGAAATCAGGACTGGAACTCAAGAAGGTCAGGAAGCAGGAGCTGATGCAGAGACCATCGAGGGATGTTACTTACTGGCTTGCTTCTTTTGGCTTGCTCAACTTGCTTTTTTATAGAATCCAGTTCTACCAGCCCAGGGATGGCACCACCTACAGTGGGCTGGGTCCTCCCCTCTTGGTCACTAGTTGAGAAAATGCCTTACAGATGGATCTCATGGAAGCATTTCCTCAGCTGAGGTCCTTACCCTGTGATAACTCCAGCTTGTGTCAAGTTGACACAAAACCAGCCACTATGCATACATACATAGAAACTGAAACATAGAAATATGATGATAGATGGATAGATAGATAAATAATAAATATATACATAAATATGATAGATGATAGATGGATAGATAGATAGATATATAGATAGATAGATAGATAGATAGATAGATAGATAGATAGATAGATAGATAGGCATGCAGACAGACAGATAGATAAATGATAGATAGGTAAATAGACAGAGAGACAAAGATAGATGACTAGGAATGGACAGATACATTTCAGAATAATTTTAAAGGATGCCATATCAAACTTCCAATGATCTTTTTTGTAGATTGTTTTTCTGTGTCAGTTCTGTACCCAGATACAACCACTCACCTACATACATGCTCTACTTTTTACTCCACTTGAAGAATTCATCACCCACCACCCCTTTGCCATTTTGATAAGGAAGAACTGGAATGTAGTCCTTCAGTGTTCACTGTTTACTAGTAATTAGTCAAGAGAAAAATTAGGTGGACAATTTCAAGGAACTATACCATTTCTAAACTACATTACAACCCTGTAAATGAATGTACACATGTGCATTTATATATAGCCTATTCATATGATATTCAGTTGTTGTTAATAAAGTGCTATCTTAATTAACAAAATAAAAATGGTTTAAAATGTTTCAAGTATTCCAACATATTCACAGTTAATGTTTTAAAGTTCTCAAAAAAAAAAAAAAAAAAAAAAAAAAAAAAAAAAAAAAAAAAAAAAAAAAAACGATTTTGACTGTTAAAAAGTAGAGATTTGGCAGAGTTTCATTATCAGCTTTTAGAAGCATATTTTGGCGCATTATAAAAAACAGATTACTTTACCTCTGGCCAACAATGCTCACCTAGGTATAGAACTCACTCATTCTACTTCCAGGACCTGGTGGAATAGGAGAAGGAAGGCCCTGGGTGCTCTCACAGACAGCTGTCTATGTAAGGGGTTCCTTTGTAGTGTGTGGATTAGAATGCAAAGGGATTCTTCTGCTAAATTTATCAATGTTCTGCACAAATCTGATCCCTACAGACTAAAAAAAAAATCTAAAATTATTCTTTACCTTATTTCACATTTTCAGGAGTTATTTCTATCATTTGGTTTATAAGCTCACCGATCTGGGCCTAACTGTTCACTTCTATCTTTTATTTTCTTCTTCATCTGGAAGCTAAATCAACTAAACAGCTTGGCACAGTGAATCTCATGTCCTCACTATGGATTTCTATCTTATTTTTGGAAGTAAAAAGTCATGTTCTATTAGCATCAGTAAAAGAGGAAAAATAAGCTCTATCTCACTAGCAGGAGGAGAATGTTAAGTACTCTACCAGATGTATGATGAATCTCAAAGAAAAAAAAAAAAGGCCAAATGTGTGTTTATAGCTACATTAAGTAACAAATGGGGATATGTGGAATTATCCAGCTGTAACTGATGCTGAGTTGAACTGCCCAGCCACAACCACTTACTCACATGCATCCTGTACTTTATACGTGAATGTAAGTCCTCCTTGAAGAATTCAACTCCCCAAACCCAGATACTAAGGCAGATGCCAAGATGTGCTTGTCCGCAGGAGCCTGACATAGCTGTCTGCTGAGAGACCCTGGCAGAGCCTGACAAATACAGAGGCAGATGCTCACAGCTAACCATTGGACTGAGAATGGGGTCCCCAATGGAGGAGTTAGATAAAGTACTGAAGGAGCTGAATGGATTTGCAAACCCATAGGAAGAACAACAATATCAACCAACCAGATACCACAGAGCTCCCAGAGACTAAACCACCAACCAAAGAATACACATGGAGGGACCCATGGCTCCAACCGCATATGTAGCAGAAGATGGCCTTATCCGGCATTACTGGGAGGAAACACCCTTGGTCCTGTGAACACTCGATGCCCCACTGTAGGAGAATGCCAGGGTGAGGAGGTGGAGAAAGTAGTTGGGAGTGAGTGAGTGAGTGAGTGAGTGGGGGGAAACTCTCATAAAAGCAGGGGGAAGGGACATGGGATATGGGCTTTCTGGAGAGGAAACCTGGAGAGGGGATAACATTTGAAATGTAAATAAAGAAAATGTCCAATGAATAAAATAAAACATAGGTAAAACTTGTTTTGGGGGGAAAAATTCAATACTCTTAGCCATTTTGATATTAGTTTTCATTGCATTTCTAACCAGAAAAAAAATGCTTTGTATTATTTTGGGGTCACACAGAGGGGGAAAAAAGCCGGTAAGGATTTGACTTTGAAATATTTAATTGTAATGGTCCTGTTTTTAATAAATGGGACTACTTTGAAACATATTTATGGTTAAATACAGAATCTCAAATGACAGCATTAAAAGAATATACATATCGGTATAATTTCATAGTAGAACTCTTGACTAGCATAAACTGTGTTTAATCCTCATCATTGCAAACTAAGAAGGAAGGTAGAAAAATGTGTTTTCAAACACCTATGGCTTAAAGGTGATTTTCCAAAATGATGTTTTAATCATATGTCTATGTGTGTGGTTATGTTCACATAAGTGTGGTGCCTTCAGAGGCCAGAACAGGCCATTAGTTTCCTGGTGCTGGAGTTAAATAATATTGTGAACCATTGGACATGGGTTTGCACTGAACTGCAAGATCTCTGCAAGAGTAGTTCATACTCTTAAACGCTGAGTCATCTGTACAGCCAGAACAAATGCTGCATGTATGTTGGTTTTAACTGACAGTCTTTGAAAACAGTTAAATACTGTGGCTGGTTTTATGTCAACTTGACAGCAGCTGTAGTTATCTGAGAGGAGGAAACCTCAATTAAGAAAATGCTTCCTTATGATCAAGCTATAAGCAAGCCTAAAGATCATTTTCTTTTTTCTTTCTTTTTTATCGGATACATTTTATTTACACTTCATATGTTGTTTCCTTTCCAAGTTTCCCCTCCATAAGCCCCCTATCTCATTCCCTCTCCCCCTTCCTCTGTGAGAGTATCCCCTCACCCACCCACCCACACTCTCCTGACTCCCTGCCATGACATTCCCCTACACTGGTACATCAAGCCTTGGGAGGACCAAGGGCTTCTCCTCCCACTGATTCCCAATAAAGCCATCCTCTGCTACATATGCAGTTGGAGTCATTGGTCCATCCATGTGTACTCTTTGGATAGTGCTCTAGACCCTGGGAGCTCTAGTTGGTTGGTATTGTTGTTCTTATGGGGTTGCAAATCCCTTCAACTCCTGCAGTTGTTTCTCTAACTCTTCAAATGGGGACCCCATTCTCAGTTCAATGGTTGACTGTGAACATCTGCCTCTGTATTCGTCAGACTCTGGCAGAGCCTCTCAGAAGACAGCTATAACAGGCTCTTTCAGAAAATACTTTTGGGCATTGTACTGGCTGGTTTTGTGACAACTTGACACAAGCTGTAGTTAATCGCAGAGAATGCTCAGTTGGGGAAATGCCTCCATGAGATCCAGCTGAAAGGCATTTTCTCAACTAGTGATCAAGGGGAGAGGGCCCAGCCCATTGTGGGTGGTGCCATCCCTAGGCTGGAAGACCTGGGTTCTATAAGAAAGTAGGCTGAACAAGACAGTAAGTAACAGCCATCCCTGACCTCTGCATCAGCTCCTGCTTCCTGACCTGCTTGAGTTCCAGTCCTGACTTCCTCTGGTGATGAACAGCGATATGAAAGTGTAAGCTGAATAAACCTTTTCCTCCCAAACTTGCTTCTTGGTCATGATGTTTGTGCAGGAATAGAAACCCTGACTAAGACAGGCATCCACAATAGTGTCTGGGTTTGGTGTTTCTATATGGGATAGATCCCAAGGTGGGGCAGTGACTGGATGGCCTTTCCTTCCTAATAGTGGTTGATGGAGAAAAGCCGAACCCAGTAATTGATGGGAGAGGGCCTATCCCATTGTGGGTGGTGCCATCCCTGAACTGGTGATCCTGGCTTCTATAAGAAAGCAGGCTATACAAGCCATGAAGAGCAAGTCAATAAGCTTCACCACTTTTTGTCCTGAGTCAACTCCAGCCTCCAAGTTTCCTGCTGTGTTGGCGTTCCTATCCTGACTTCCTTTAATGATGGACAGTAGTGCACACTTGTAAGCCAAGTAAGCCCTGTCCTCCCCAAGATTCTTTTGGTCATGTTGTTACATTGCAGCAATCATAATGATATAAAATATTTATATTCACAGAGCTTTAAGAGCCAAGACAACTAAAAATGTACCTCTTTCCCATAATCTATGAAAGCATACCTGGGTTCAGAGGCTGGAGTAAAATCTGTTATAACAACAATGGGCAAGAGGTTTACTGTCTTTCATCATTTGTATATTTTCAGAGGAAGAACAGTGGGAGCACATTAGAACCGTAGTTTCTATTTCTATGTCCCCATTAGTTATCCATCTCCAATTACCCAGTAACGAAGCAGGCAAAACAGAGTGTGTTGGCTTGGCTTACAACCAACTTTTCTACAGCAAAGCCATCCTACGAAGAACATCAGTGAACCATGACAAAGCCAAAAGGTAATTTCAGTGCCCACTACTCCCCCTCTCCCTCCGAGAGAGAAGTGTTTCTGCAGGAATTGCCAAGGAGCAATGAGAACCAAGAGAGCAATGGCCATATTGGTGGCAGAACCTGTAGATTCCTAAGAAAACACTACCTTTGGTCTTAGCATCTCCTTCAGCACGGTACAGATGTGAATGCTGGGGAAATGGCAGAAGAGTAGTAATCATGAAGATGGTTCCTCATGGCCTGTGTGGGGCATACAATCTAGATGTCCTCATGCTATTCAAGAGGGACCCCATGGGTATCTACACATCTGTGATCATGCATAATAGTGCATATATATATATATATATATATATATATATATATATATATATATATATAGTGCATATATATATCCTGTTGTAGTGGGGTTTGTATTGTGCATGAAGTCCATAGGAATCATATCTTTTCCAGCAGTCCTAATCTATTCTACACCTTTAATTGATGGGTTATTAGGTACAGGTGATATTTTATCATTTAAAACATTTTTTTCAGCATCATATGCAGGACTGTACTTGGCTAACTTAATGACAACATTGTTTCTATTTCTATGTATTAACCAGCCAGGTCATTTATTGTATTTGCTTGTGTAATTACTATAATTTTGAGACCAATGTTACTATATGCTCACTGTATCATTGACAAAGCAGAACATAAATGTTTCAGAATATTTGATCACAGTGAGATCTCAAAAATTGCTGTAAAAACCTGTTTGTAGTGGTGGTGTGGCTCAGCCCTATTTAGTTCTTCTGACAGGAATTCAGACATGCCATTAGTATCTATCTTTAATATCAAACAATGAAGGTAAAATTAGTTTGCAGAAGGAAACACCCATGTTTGAAAGTGATGTCTAATTGAATGGCAGACAAAGTGATGAACCAGAGAAAGATTTGACGGCATAGCCAATGCCCAACTATAGGAGGAGAGACAGGAAGGGGCAGCTGCTTAGGAGAGCAGTGCAGAGAAAGGAGAGGAAACTTTTACAGGGCAGTTAGTAACAAATGAGTTCAGGAATTACATATTCTTATTTTTATAATTAGAAGGCAGTTTCCCCTCTCACTCATCACTATATTAAACTGTGTGCTCAGTGAACTTTTTAAAGGACAGGGATTTTTCTACTAGATCTTTACTTTCATTCTTCCATGTATGCTGGTATTTAAAATCTAAAAGAAAATCATATACAAGAGAGATGGCTAGTTTTGAATGCATGAAAAGACAGGGAACACACAGAAAAACTGAAAAATCTAAAACATAAAAGAAGAAAAATGACTGTTTACTTTAGATTCCAGCAGAGATATAAACATAATATATTTTTTTCTTTGGATAGCAGCTCATATCTGGATCCATTAAGCTCTCTAATTGATGGGGACAGCAGACATTTCAAAGCAAAGGAAATGAAATGGAAGCAAATGCATTTTTATTCCTAGATGTTATTTTCTTTGTTTCTTCCATTTTTACTGCATGCAGGGAAATGGACACGCACCAATATTTTGTTCTTGCTTTCTGAACATGTAAGTGTTGTGACACACAGGCAACTTTGGGGCTTTCTGATTTATTGCTTTCACCACTTTTGGTGCCATCACTTCATTCTTAAACCGAGGGCAGGATTAAAGACATATTTAAAGGACAACATTTTCTGCAATTCCTTTGTAAAGGGCAAAGCACTTACCATTTTGCCTTTCAATACACTTCCTTACCGTTTACCTCACTGTGTAATAAACAGCATTCAGACCTGCTTTCCAGATCTTTTCAATATGGGCAAGCATGATTTCCCTGATCTCAACCAACTTCGACATTTTGATGTCTTACAATTTTTACTTTCCAGAAAACTGGGCACTTTTTAATTTATATTCTTCTTTAATGTTTTGTGGTTTTTATATGAATCACATACATTGTGTGTGTGTGCATGCGTGTCTGTGTGTGTGTGTGTCAATGAGAGAGAAAGAGAGAGACAAAAACGGAGGCAGAGACAGAGATGAGACATAGAGAGGACCCTCTGATGGAACTACTTGAAACTGTACCACACTAAAGAATAAAATCCTGGGCAACACTGTCACTCCAAGGGAACAGTGTGCTAAGAAACTCGGTCACCCAAAATCACAGATTCAAAGCACATACTTAGTAAATGTCCAAAGCTGAATTTAAAACATATTTTAATTTAAATTTAAAGTGCCTCCTCCCAGGGATAGTATAAATTCCTATTTTACTTTTTATGAAAATCAATATGGCTGTAGATTCTGATAGGTGTATTTGAGCCTCAATTTTTCTCATATTTTACATATGAAATATTGTAAAATTCTACATATTAATATCAAAGTATCTGATAGGTCATCAAACATATCATTTTATAATAATGACAAAATAATACTTAGAAGTGAATTCAATCAAAAAGCTGATATATCTCTATAAATAAAACTATAAAATATTAGTGGAAAAATGAAGAAGATACAAATTCATGGGTAAAGTTCCAATTTTCATGGAATAAAAACATAGTATTGAGATTCCCAGTTTCTAAAACTATAAAAAATATTACTGTATAAAATACTTATCAGAATACTAATAATGTTGCTTATTGCAGTCACATTTTTTTCTTAAACTTTGAGCAGAACCACAAAATATTCCAAACAGCCAAAGAAATCTTCAGTGAAAGAAGCAAGTTGGATAGACCACAGACTGTACTAGCCAAAACAGCCAAGCACTGGCATGAAAAAAATAGATCCATAGAACAGTATACTAAACAAGTAGTTTAGAAATAAAACCATGATTTTGAGGCTGATTGATGTCTAATGAAAGTTTTAAAGACAGTGGAGAAATGATGTCCACTAAAACCATTTGGGGAAATAAAGTCCAATAAAAAAACCATTTGGGGAAAACTGGACTTCCACACACATAAGAATTAAATTCAACTCTTAACTCTTGATATATAAAAGCTAACTCAAAAGTGGGTCAACATCTTAAACATAAGACCTCAAACATACACAGTTTTTAAAGCCATCAGAAAAAAAACTTGTCATTTAGAACAATGTGGAAGAAACTGGAGGGCACTGTGCTCAGTAACATTTCACAAAGTACTGCATTACGTCACCCATGGGTCTCTGAAGTTGATTTCACAGAAGCAGAGAGAATAATATTTCCCAGAAGATAGACAGGTCAGGGAAAGAGAAAGTGTCTTAGGATGTCCATTGCTGTGAGAGACACCATGACCAAGGTAACTCCTTTTTTAAATTTTTTATTGAATATTTTATGTACTTGCATTTCAAATGTTATCTCCTTTCTGAGTTCCCTCACTGCTATGTCCCCTCTCCCTTCTTCTAGGTGGATGCTCTCCCTCCCACCCTTTCACTCCCATTTCACCATCCTAACATTCTCCTACACTGGGAAAATGTGCCTTCACAGACCCAAGGGCTTCTCCTCATATTGATGCCAGACAATGCTATCATCTGCTACATATGCAGCTGGAGCCATGGGTCCCCCCCCCCATGTATACTCTTAGGTTGGTGGTTTCGTCCCTGGGAGCTCTGGGTGGGTCTAGTTGGTTAATACTGTTGTTCTTCCTATGGAGCTGCAAACCCCTTCAGGTCCTTCAGTTCTTTATCTATCTCCTCCATTGGGGTCCCTGTGCTCATTCTGATGGTTAACTACAAGCATCTTAATCTGTATCAGTAAAGTTCTGACAGAGCCTCTCAGGAGACATCCCTGTCAAGCTGCTGTTAGTAAGCACTTCTTGGCATCAGCAATAGTGACTGGATTTGGTGGCTGCATATGGGATGTATCCCCTGGTGGGGCAGTCTCTAGATGACCTTTTTTTTCAGTCTCTGCTTCACTGTTTGTCCCTGTTTTAATTGGGGCTGGCTTACAGGTTTAGTCAATTATCTTCAAGGTGGGAAGCATAGCAGCATCCAGACAAGCATGATGCAGGAGGAACTGAGAGTTCTACATCAACATCTGACTTCAGCCAGGAGAAAACTGACTCTTATGCACTGGGTGGAGCTTCAAAGCCCACACCCAACAGAGATACATTTCCATCAACAAGGCCATACCTCCTAATAGTACCACTCCTAATGGGCCAAGCATATTCAAAGTACCACAGAAAGTAATTTTGGTTCAAGAATATAGAATTACAACTACATTATAAGAATGAATTCTAGAGATCAAATATCCTGCATTCTTGAGAGTTATTGAGGAATCTCTCCACATAGAAATAGTCATAAGGGATCATGCACTTAACAAGTAGCAGGACTGTAACATTCAGAATACATATACAGTAAAAATTTATGTTGTATATAAGTATATAATATATAGATAACTTTAAAGAAAAAATGGTAAAACATTGAAAAGAAGAACAAAGTAAAATTTTGGGAAAATAATCTTAAAACTACAGAACAAAAAACTAATGTTTTAAAACTAACAAACTCATTTCAAATATTGCAAGGTGTAAAACTCTACCTAGTATTTCTTTAAAACCATTTTTGCAGCTCACCAACTTCCATCAGCTTGAAAACTTTCAGAAGCAATGAGTCCTCAGAGAGGCAGAGTAAATGAAAATTAGTTTTCACCACAATGCTGCACCTCCAGTACCTTTCAGTGTGTTCTTTGGCTCCCCCACCTTCCCATGATAACTCACTCTGGGGCTTCTTCAATCACAAACTTTCAATAAGAAGAATGAAAAGAAACTAAAAATAGTTTCATGCAAATATCCAAATATAGCTGGTTTGAACCTAACAGTGTACACACTTGTAATTGTAGAATAAAAATTCTAGTCAAACTAGACTTCTGAACCTAGAATATCTGATAGGACATTGCCAAGAAGCTTGGAGAATTCACTGTTGCCATAGGCCTACCTAGCCTTCTTCTCTTTTGCTTTAGATCAACTGATTGATGTTGCAAGCCCCAAGTAGAAAATATACAAAATATAACTGTAAAACTTACAAAAACTTTAAAACATAAAAGTTGTTTTATCACAATCTCAATCTAAAACATATTACCAAGGAAGAAAAATAAAACACCTTAAATAATCAAAAAAAGAACATTTTAATACCATTTTCCTAGAAAAAATGTGCACAACTACAATGCAGAATGTAATTCTATTCAAGAATTCTGTCCCTTTTCTTTTTCCACTGCTCTGGATTTTGATAAAGTACGTGTAAATCTGAGACCCTATTATACGGATATGAAACTTAAGTTCTGTAATCAAATTCTTAAAACATTAGTTACTGCCGAAAATAAAGTATATCTGATTTTTTATTGATTAATTGAAGTGACTAAGTAACAAAATTTGAAATTGTAAAACAACCTAGAATAACAAAATATGCAATTTTTCAAGTTTTTTTTTCCCCTTGACACCTTAGGTTCTGCCTCACAACATGAAGTTGACAGATCTGTGTCCTAAGTAAATTTCATAGTAACAGTCTTTACTATTAAAACAATGACACAATTGTGCTTCTATTAAATATAATTTAGCATCAAAGACATATTTTAATCACAGTTAATTGCCAATGTATTTGTACAAATTCCAAAAAAAAAAAAATCACACACTCACTATTTCTTGTCCAAAAAATATACAATGAGAGCCAGAATTACACATAGATAATTTTTTCTCCAGATATTTTAATTGAAGTCAGTTTTCCTAAGCTTCTTCTTGAATTATCATTTTTAATATCTTCAACAAGTACTTATAGTTTTACTTTTCAAGCTTTTCTTCAAGCTCAGGATTCCCAGCTAGCTATCTACATATTTTCTCCCAGCATCCTAATGGATTCCACTGACTTCTCCCAAAACTACTGAACTCTAAACTACGAAGCATCTTTCTCTTGTAGCTGGCCCAGTCTGGCTTCCATGGTTATTATCCAAGGTCCGTGACCATTTCCATGCAGGAGAAACAGTAGCTTCCATGTCTTGGTCATCATAGTTGTTTTTCTACCTAAGCTGTTTATCCTGGTGCCAAGAGAGCAATTTCAAGTAAAAATGGCTTTGCTTTGGGCAGGAAGTACTTGTTCTTTTTGAATTTTAGTTTCCTTACCTGTAAAGTGGGAAAAATAATTTTCTCAATAATAAAGATTAAATTATGGACTCTGTCAATACATGGTAAGACATCTTCCACTGAGCTGCATCTTTGTCTCACCAGATTTTCTTCAAATAAAACAAGTGGATTATGTTATTTTGCCAAGACTGACTTACATCTGGTGATCTTCCCCTGTAATTTCCCAAGGAGCTGACATTGCCAACATATGCCATTGAATCTTTACTGGATAATAATTCATATTTTATAAAATTGATTGCTGATTATTATATCTTAAAGCTGTGGTTATGATTCTAAGTATAGAGTACACAACCAATTACAATACTTGTTATTATTAAGGGGTTACTGAAAATTTGATCTCAAATGTAAAAAAATGGATAATACTTGTAATTTCATATGGCTTTATGATATAGTTTCCTCTCCCAATTTTTAGAAGGGTAGCTGCCATGTTGTTTTATGTAATTTTTTATTTAAACAACTTTATTTTAAAGAACTGAGATAAATGTACAGATTTTTAAAGCATTTTTTGCATAAAACTATATGAATATGTTTTTGTCAGTACTTGATTTTTTTAAAGGTTTGATAGTATGCATTGAAATCTTACTAGTTACAATGAGCATAACGTACATGTAAAACAAAATATAACATGGAAATAGTCAAAGTTTTCTTGGTGTGTAAAGATTAAACATAATGATTTTTAAATACCAAGAATTGCCACAAGGCTACATTCTTAGCTCTTGAATTATTTATTGATGATTTAAGGTCTAGGTGTACCCCACTCTGAGATGGTGCTATACACTTATTGTTTTCTTTTTCTAAGAAGGACTGAAGCTTCCACATTTTGGCCTTTTTATGAGCTTCATATGGTCTTTAAGTTGTTTCTTGGGTATTCAGAGCTTTCTGGGGCTAGTATCCAATTATCAGTGAGTGCATACCATGTGTGTTCTTTTCTGACTGGGCTAACTCACTCAAGATGATATTGTCTAGATCCATCCATTTGCCTAGGAATTTCGTAAAGTCATTGTTTCTAATAGCTGAGTAGTACTCCATTGTGTAAATGTACCAAATGTATCCATTCATCTACTGAAGGTCATCTGGGTTCTTTCCAGCTTCTGGCTATTATAAATAGGGCTGCTATGAACATGGCAAAGCATATGTCCTTGTTACATGTTGGAGCATCTTTGGTGTATATGCACAGTTTTGTGTAATTTTATATTAAAAGGATAAGACAAAGATTAAAACCAATGTCCCCTGTGGAGGTACGTTAATACCAAATTCTTTTGTTACAGTTTTGACTCTGAAATGTTTCTAACAGGTTCATTTCGGACAGATCTTGAAACTGGCTAAAGGAACTGGATTCTGAGTGATCCAGTCTCATCAATGGACTCTGAGAAAACAATCTCATCACTTGGATGGGTCCGAACAGGAAGCAGGACCAGGATAAATGACATCTGTCTGTCCCAGGAGACATGTTCCACAAACGGTTACATTTCAGAGCCTACTTTTCAGTTTTATTTTCTAAATCAGATTCTCGTCTCTCCTTTTAGCATCTCATCTTTCTGGAGGTGATCATAATCCTCCATTACCCATTCCCACAACTGTGACACTGAGTCCCATTGAAGGCCAAGAGTACTGAGAAAAGCTAAACTCAGACTGAAACTATAGTCAAAATAAATCTGTCAACCTTTGACATCTCGTGTCAGGCGTTTGCCACAAGATGTCACACACTATTCTTCTATAAAGAGGGTGGGAAAGAAAAATACAGAACTCAGAAATTTCATTGTGTCTCTAGAATTTGTTTCATGATTAGGTTTATGTGGACTTTTCAGAGGAAATGGAAGATAGACAGCTATGAGAACATATTTGTCTCAAAATACTAAATTAAAATAGTGGTAAGATTATTAATGAAGTATTGGGCTATTACAAACTTAAATTAGTTAATCATAATACTATAAATAGTACTATTAATTGTTTTTATTATGGAAAATAAACGTCCCATCTTGCTATTTTCAGTACAGTATAGTATAGCAATATACCCTAAATCCATTGCTTTTAAAAGTCTGTTCAGCTAAGGTTTATCTATATTTGATTTCCTCAAAAGTATCAATAGATTAATGGCCAAATGTAATACTTTTCATACATGTTTAAAACCATGCTGCATGGATCTATTAAAAAGAACATAAAAAATTTCTATCTTTGCAGAAAATGGGCAATGACACTCAAGTATTAGGTCACAAATAATAGACATTCAAAAATTAACCAAAGAAATACTCCAAAAAGCTATTATGTGTTTCCCTAGGTTTAGGAAAAACTATTGAATTCTCCATGTGGCTATCAACATGGCTCCAGCAATGCCCCATACCAAATCAAGAGAAATAACAACTTATTAAATCTAACCAGCTGTTCTCCAATTGATCTTAAGAGATTTTACTCCTGTTTAATGCACTGTCGTCTTTCAGAAGAAAACTCATAACGTTGGTCTAGAATGTCTCAAGCAACGCTGTGGTTGCTATTCCATCAACAAGGAAGAGTTTGCTATTTCTCAAAACTCTGGGAATAGCAACTATACACACTCTTCCTCAGCCGCTGAATCATGCCATATCACTATCAAAAGGAGTCCATGTTTCTCCTTTAGCAACTATCACTGTAATAGTTAAACTAAGTGCAGCTTTAAGGATTGTCAGTCAAATGAACAAATGTTATATTTAAAAGAAAGTTTGGGTATATTAAGGTAACTAACTGATTCATTGACTCTCTCACCTAGGTATTTGGAAGTTAAGTAAAATAAAATAAATAGTCAAATGACTGAAAAAATGTTTTATTCTGAAAAATGAATGCTGGGAAAAAGAACTAGTTTCATTTCATTAAAGAAACCTGAGATGATTTTTTTTCTTGAGTTCATATATGTACAGAATTGAATATGATCATATTTACTCCTGTATTCTTTCTCCAACTTCTCTCATTTTACCTCAACAAACCACCTCCCAATATCATGTCATTTCATTATTACTGTTGCTATTAGTACTATGAGCCACTTAGTCCAGCCTAACCACAACTGTTACATCGACAACATGATCTATACACCCCAAGACTCAAGAAATATCGCAGAAGAGGGGTGGAAAGATAGAAAAGCTAGAGGACCATGCATGAGGTCCTGAGGTTGTGTCTCCTGATTACTTTCATATAGAATTTTAATCATCACTAATCAGAAAAAGTCATTTGATGGCAAACACATCTTAGATCACTTTCAATGTTTATTCAACTTTACTCGAATTTGAACTTTGCTGGGGTTCCTAGATTAGAATTTGAGTATTTATATTCATAATGGTTCCACACAGTTTTAGAAAATGAAATGGCACATTTCAACTCATCTGAACCCATGACATATCATTCAATGAATTATGCTGTGATATGCTCAGAAGATGAGTATGTAACCTAATTACTGATTTCAAAATGGGGTGAAAACTTGAGAATAATGACAGATGGGAAGGTCTTGTAAATCCATAGCAAACTATGATGTCATTTGCATGTGCGTGTCTGTTCACTGTTTAGGTCTGGCCAACGATTCTCATTCCTTGACTCTGATGCTGCAAAGTTGCCCCCAAAGAGATCACATTAATCAAAGCCTTACCTCTTCATTAGAAATATCTAATATTTCTAATAATCTGGGCCTATTGTTTTTCCTGTGAACGTTTCCTTTTTACATTTCTTAATGTGACTAAAAGCAATCCATCTTGGTTGAAAATAGCAATTCCACAATAGAACAAGTTGTACATTTTTTTGTGATACAAACTCAAATACATTACATTTGTCTGAATTTCTATTAACATTCATGACATTTTTGCACTATTTGTTTTCTAGATTGTAGTTAATGCCATTCCCGCTTTCCTACTAAATGTAGCTGAGTAAAAAGCCTAAATTGCTATTTTGTGAAGTGCGCTGAAGTGTTAATGTGCAATGTGGTTCAAAATGACTAATGAAAAAGTTAATAGGGCCCTTTTCCACAGTCTGGTTCCCAAGATGCTCCATCAAATGCTACATCCTTGCTACTCTTCTTGGATCCAGGCATTACAAAGATATATGTGTCGTCATCATCCTTGTAAAACCCATAGGCTAGAGTATAACAAAAAAGGCAATATGAAACCAAATTTTAAAATTCCAATCACCCTGTTACCGATTCAATGGTCTGACTCCATATTCCATATTCAACACAGTCTCTGCCCTTCTTAAATGGAGAGCTTTTTCCCTACCTAAACTCCCAACATGTCCTGTATCACAAATTGTAGTTAACAAGAATACTTGGTAGAATTGATTTTGAATTTAGATTGCCTTGAATTCAAGTTCTAACTTTGTTACAGTTCTCTTAGTAGTCTTCTCTAAGGTACTTCACTCAAATTTCCTTATCTGCCCAATTTAGTTAGAAATTTTTATGTCATATATTATGGTGAAGCAGGCAATTCATTAACATCACGCTAAGCCACTCCTGTAGGAGACTTACATAGTCTCCTCTACCATGCCTTACAAACAAACCAGGCCCTAGCTCTGTGGCAGAAATGCCAAAATAAAAAGCCTCTTAAAGTGCCTCCCACCTCTTTCCCAATGTGACACCTGGTGCTGGCCCACAGTTCATTTGCCTCATTTTTCTCTCCCTCTCAATGGTTCTGAATATTTTGAATTATGAAATACCTCTAGCCATTTCACACTCTATTATTTGAATAGCTAAAATCCTTGCTTGAAGAAAAAAATATACTACAATTGGTGTCACTTACAAAAATAAAGCTACTGAATATATAAATAATATTCTGGGAACTTGCAAACACTGAGATATTTTTTTTCTTATATGTTATTATTCAAACATGAGTCACTGGCAATGAATAAATTTACTGTGTTTTTATTTTTTAAAGTCTGGATTAAAGACAAATCAGATGCAATAGATTACACAGAGCCTCATCTTTAGGAATTTAGGTCCTTCAT
The DNA here is from genome assembly GCF_963924665.1 of Micromys minutus. NCBI lineage: Eukaryota > Metazoa > Chordata > Mammalia > Rodentia > Muridae > Micromys > Micromys minutus. The sequence goes on from NC_137974.1 coordinate 73,671,554, forward strand.
GACCTGGAATGTAGATGCATGCTCGCAGTCTCATAGCCATCTCCGGCCTATTACCTTTAAGAGATTGATGATATGTGGTTTCCCGGTCTAGATCAGCAGGAAACCGAGAGCTACCTCTATGCTATACCCATCTAACATGCTTCTTGCTTTCCACCATTGTGCCAGGACCAGCTTTTGTGGGGAAGATCAGACTGACTATGTGAGATCTGTCAAGGACACTTGTTTGGTTATTACAAGGAGAATAAGTATAAATATGAATTCTAGTTCAAAATGCTTTCATGTGTGTGTGTGTGTGTGTGTGTGTGAGCGTGTGTGTGTAAACACATATACATCTAAGTGTGTATATATAGGCATATATAAAAACAAATATATATACGTGTGTATATATAACACATATATACACAAATATATGTATACACAAATATATACATACATACAGACATGCATGCACATACATACACACATAAAATACTGCTCTGTGAGATCCTGGTTTGAAAATCCTGGCTCCTTTGACTCCTACCCAGCATCATACAGATATTACAATCTGATCTATGCTTTGGAGTCACCTGGGTAGCTTCTGGCTACCATATCCTGTTCCAGGCTGTACTGGCTGGTTTTGTATCAACTTGACACCAGCTGGAGTTATCGCAGAGAAACGAACCTCAGCTGAGGAAATGCAGCTGTAAGGCATTTTCTCAACTAGTGATCAAGGGGGGAGGGACCAGCCTATTTTGGGTGGTGCCATCCCTGGGCTGGTAGACCTGGGTTCTAGAAGAAAGCAGGCTGAGCAAGCCAGAGGAAGCAAGCCAGTAAGTAACATCCCTCCAAGGCCTCTGAATCAGCTCCTGCTTCTTGATCTGCTTGAATTCCAGTCCTGACTTCCTCTGGTGATGAACAGCTATGTGGAAGTGCAAGCTGAATAAACCCTTTCCTCCCCAACTTGTTTCTTGGTCATGATATTTGTGCAGGAATAGAAACTCTCACTAAGACACAGGCCTACAAGAGTTCACTAGCCTAGAATGTAACTAGAGCACAATAAAGGAATCTCTCAGGGAGGTGATTCCAGTATTGCCACAGCTTAGTGACAACTGAACACAAGTTAAGCAGAACCAGGCCAGACTGTTTGGGGTTCCTAAGAGCATATGCAAGTCTTTTGTCTTCTTGAGCTTTGCCTCTTTTGCCTGTAAAGTAGATACTTTTAGAGACTGTTGGAAAACTGGTTCCTTCTATTAAATCATTATTCCCTTAGCACCTTGTAGCAATATTGGTAACCACCCTGATTTCTGGTCCTTCAGTTTAATTTACTTTTTCTTGTTTGTTTATTTCTTTAGGTATTCTGACACATAGTCTTACTTTGTAGATCACACTGCTCTCACTTGGGTATTATTCCCCTGCCTCAGCATTGTGATTATAAGCCTCTCTACCATACCCGGCTTTAATATATCTCTCAATGGACTCTAGATCTACTCTAACATTAAACTAGAAGACTCTCCTAGATCATTAGGTATTAAAGGCACAAGTAACAACAAAGCATTGGAGTTCTATACCCTCTTTTATGTCTACTCTGTCTGGAGAATTGATGTAGACTAAGACTCACTTCATCAGATGAGCTCAGCCACAGATAAACCAGGGCATGCTATGAAAATGTTTGAAATAGTGCTACATTCTGATTTCCTTCATCAGTTACTTCACAGTTGACTATTTATCAAGGCCATTTTTTGTGACTGTTGGTCAACTCACAATTTAATGTAAACATATTCTCAATCCATCTGTCTTCTAATTATATTTGAATTATTAAATTTATATATCAAATGTATGACCTGTGATCTTTAAGATCTAGAAAACTTAGTTTGTACCATTCTAAATAATTCAACATATTTTTATTAACTCTTAGCTTTTGGCTAAGATCAAATGTAAGTTCATTTACTTGTTAATCATTTCTTAATAAAATTAACTTATGAAGTATTTCTAATGTTAATTTAAGTGCATAAAATGTTTGAAAATTTATGAAAGCTTATAGTCAAGTTACATTCACTTAAAATAATTTAAATCTTTTATATATATTTTAATTTAATTAACCTGATAAGAGTTATTAATTACTTATAAATGTATTAATATTCTATACCAAATAAAAAATACAAAAGGACCCCTTTAACATTTATATAAATTTTGTAGAAAAACAATATTCTTGGTACTTTTCACTTTAATCTAACTTGGGGAGGTGAAATATCATGTCACTCAAGAGTTCAGCAGGAAACATTGAATAACTATAACCCTGTTAGGGAGAAAGAATCCTGTCTTAACTGAAGGAAACAGCATTAATGTGAATGGGTACAAATCTTAGGACTAATTTGGCTTGATGGATAAAAACCAGAACAAGTAATCAAATTTTTAAGTGGGAAATATTTAGATGAATATTTCCCCAAAGATGACACAGGGATGGCTGTGATATAATAAGAAATTGTAATTTTTTCTCTGACCCCAGTTTCTGGCACAAAACATGTAAAATTCGTGATGGCCTTCAGTAGTTACAATGTGTGGAATCTTGTCCCAAGTTTCAGACATGAAAGCAGCCAAGCCTCTCTGGAGGAGAGATGTGCTGGAGATTGAAGCAATCTTCAATAGCCAGTGTGTTGATCATCTCTCCAGATGGAAACTGCATGGAAACACCAAACAATAGTTTCCACCCTTCTTCCGGTTTGGAGAACATGTTGAGAGCCAGAGAGGGTGGTGAGTCAGAGATAGAGGGAGGCTCTATGGGCTTTGCCCAAGATTCTGCCTCTACATCTCTTCCAATTGGCTGCTCCTTGATAGCACCCATTATAGTAAACAAGGCAAAACAGTTTCCCTTAATACTGCAACTGACTAGGTACAGAATAACTCCAGCTGCAATTAGCCAAGTCAGACAGAATGTGAGTACCAGTGAGTGATCTATGAACGGATAAGTCATGGTGGAATGTGGACTAATTCTGGGTGCTTCGTATAGAGTTGAGTGAAAGTGTGGGACTTTCAGCCAGTGTCCCCAGAAAATCAGAAACCACTCAGCATAGAAACTGGTTTTGTAATTGTTTTAATGATAGAAGACCAGCTGTATCCCTTTAATGGCCATAAAAGCACAAAGTGATAATAAAAGTCACTAGTCATTAGGTAGATGTAAGTCAAAAACCACAGGATGTATACCATGCAACAGCTACTGAAGTAGCAATAATGTCTTAATGTAAAGTTTAAAATATGGGTGGAAATGTTGAGATCTGATGATGCCTCAAGGTTCCTGGCAAGAATATAAAGTGGTATGGTCACTCCCAGAAAAAATGAGGTGGTTGTCCATAGAATTAAACACAGAATTGCCACATAGTTCATCAATTCCCCTCTTCAATGTACACGCAAAAGATAGAAAACAAAGGCACAAATGTACTGGCATGCCAGCGTTCCCAGAAGGAGTGTTCGCAGTAGTGAAAATCTAGGGACAACATGAGTCGCTACACAAATGTATTGTGTTCGTATGAGTAGATGACAAGGACCCAAAGAAGGGATAAAGTTCTGAATTCTACAGTGTGGATGAACTTTGCAATCTTATACTGAGAGAAGTCCCCTGTGACTTCACACTTACTATTAAACACTAGAAGAGTTAAATTCATAGAGATGAAAATTACATTAGAGATTGAGAAGAGAGGGAAGAATATATCATCTCTCATTATTTAAAACTTCCATTTGTGGTAATGAAATGAGCAATGGTGACAACTGCATAACACAATAAAAGCATCTAATGCCACTGAAATACACACCTAGAAATAGATCTCGTGTGTGTATGGGGGGGTGAGTGTATGTACATGTTCTGTGAGTGTGTGTGTGTGTGTGTGTGTGTGCATGAATATGTGTGTGTCATTGTGTGCATGTGGGGGGTGAGAGAGTGTGAGTATGTATGTGCATGTTGTGTGAGAGTGTGTGTGTGTGTGTGTGTGTGTGTGTGTGTGGATAACCTACCTGGTGAGTGGATCTAGGATATCTAAGTGGAAAAAATGAGAGGCATAGGGTATCATAAGCCATTGTACACTATGTGCACCCCCTTTGATCCTCACAAGGCTTTTTAAGAAGGCTAAATGGGAAGAAAATGGCTTTAAAAGTATAACATCATCCAAACTCATGCCATAAATTATCACCAATCAGGATAGAAACACTAACAGCTTGACTGACAGTTGATTTAGAAACATTCTTATACAAATCAGAGGCTTTTTGTTTAGTGAATCTGTTTGTAGAACTTTAGAGTATAAAACTATCTATTTTAATACTATTTATAACAGAAAATGCTCCCCACAAAAAACCTATGGAGAGAATGCATAGATAAATAGAACATAGAAGTCTCCAAGTTGCGCTAGAACAATGTTTAATACAGATTAACGAAGTCACAAGAAATTGTATGTATGTGAGTAAGAAATAAGCGGATAGGCAAGTATTGGCCTGAGGTAGGATGAGGCTCATAGATAGTGAGTTACGTTTAACATAAATGTAAAAACTTTTAAATTTACACATTATATTTAAAAATCTCTTCAATTATTCCTCGTATACGTAATAAGACCTATAACTTTTCTGGTGGATAAAAAGACTCTGTTTTCATCTGGCAGAATTTTTCTAGGACTAAAGAGGCAACTGAACAGTTAACAACATGTGCAAGTCTTCAAAGGACACAGCAATGTATTTTTAGTACCCAGTCCAGTGACTTAAAACTGCCTGTAACTCTAGCTGTGGGGCATCCAATGCCTTTTGTGGGTACTCTCACAATCATGCCATCACACATTTGCATGCACATGTACCTAAATAATTTTTAAAAAGTAAACCAGTTTTTCACAACATGCATTGTTGGCATTATTGTTTTAAGGTGCTGGGTTTGAATCCAGGGTGTTGCCCATGCTAGACAAATACAGTTTTCCAGTCTTTCTGCCTGCCAAGATTTCAGTGAGTCCTTTGTCATGAGGAGCTGTTTTGTGTGTTTTAAGATGTTTAGCAGTAGTCATGACTTCTGCCTATTAAATGTCAGTACATTCACATGCTCTATTTTGACAAACATCTTTTGAGACATCACCAAATATCCCAGGGCAAAACTGCCAATCGAGAACCAATCCTTTGAGTAAATTAAAGGATGGTGCTGAACAGAGTAGTTGGCTTAAGGACAATGATCAGGGAGAAAGGAACAAGACCCATCCTCAGAAGGATGGGCAGCAGTGTTGGCAGTGTGCAGGGGTGAAGTAAACTCTCCTCCAGATGCAAGATTCCAGCTGAAGTTTAAGGCTCTTCACAGTCTTTATATGTGAATTCTTTTGGGCAGGAGAACGGCATATGTGCCTCAAATCTTTCACCTAATATTTCTCCGTTCCCAGTGCAATTTCCTATGTCCTGTATTCAGGTTCTGCTGTTGTAAACTTGCACTTTCTTCTACTTTTCTGGTAAAATGTGAATGAAACAATGTTGTATTCTGACACTTGCGAAGGATGGGACATTAAAGGGCAAAGGAGTACTACTTGCTTAGGCTAGTGCCGGAAGGGAAGGAAAACAGTCTTCAGAGCCTTTCACTTGAATCTCCCAAGTGAATCTTGTATATGCACTGTCCTTAAAGCTGCCAGTAAGTGCTTGTCAACCATCACTTTAAGTACTCCTAGGTTCTGACCAATGTTTACAAACAGTAGGAAAAAACAAACAGTTCAAAAAACTGGTAAGTGAGAGTACTAAAGAAGCCCACAAGAAAAGATAATTAATATTTTCTCATTTGTAAAAACTGTTTTTTCTTCCCTTTGTATTTTCACACTGTAATGAAGACTTTCTTTACTCATTCCAACAAGTGTGATACCCAGGAAATCTTTGATAGCAAACATTGCTCTACCTTTCCACAATCCAACCATCAAGACCTTTCATATACACACACACAATATATATATATATATATATATATATATATATATATATATGTACGTGCAACTAAATTTGAGCATGTGTATTTTTCTCAACAACATTAAGGCTCTAACATTAACAGATGGTTCAAACTTACAGCATCCTCTGCTGGAAATGTGACTTTGGACTTCAAAATGCCCTATAGGAGAGAATGTAAAATATTGAATAATTTTCCCCATTTGTTTTCCGGGCACTACTAAACATATATTCATCATCAAAGGCCTAGTGTTAGGAAATAATAAATGCAAACCCCTTTGCACAACAACCTAGGAGAAAGCTTTTCTTATGCTATCTGAATAGCAATCGATGCAAATGCCGGCTTTTAGACGTTTATAATGGGTTTTGTTGACCATAGCCGTGTTCCTTATTAAATTAGACTAGCCTGTAAACTTCTGTCAGAGGGAAGTACACTACGACTTTCTGATCTGCCAATTCTGTGCCTTCTCCACAACTGAATTTCCTGTCGAGCCCACATCATTTAGATTATCTGCAAGTCTCAGTTCTCCTTCATGGCTGACTTCCACTTTCATTATTGAACACCACTGGTACTCAAACATTTGCCTCTTATTTTTTTTTCACACTGTTCCATTTGTTATAAAGGATGAATTTTTTTTTCTGTATTTGTTTCACTCAGCTAACCTTTGATAGCTTAAAGCAATAGAAATGAATTTCTAGAAGCCGGAAGCCTGTGTGAGTTGGTTGGCCACACCCCTTCCAGCAGCTGGGAGGAAAAGTCCATTATCTCCAGAATTCTTCAGCATCCCTTGACTGATTATATCTCCTGGTGTCTGCCTCTTGTTCCCTTGTGTGAATCTCCATTCTATGCTATCCTGTGGCTCTGTCTGATAAGAGCATTTGTGGTAACATTAGGGACACACAGTGTGATATCCTCACCTCAAACTTATTAGTCGCAGTTACAAAGAGACATTTGAAAAGCAATAAGGTAACATTTTCACATTCAAAATATTATGATGCTGAGATATACTGGTAGCTCTATTTTAAAACATATATTTCCTGTCAGCTCATGAGAACCAGAAATCATAAGAAAAAATCAGTTTCAATTGACAAATCACTCCAAGATGTTCCCATATTTACAGTACTTAAATGGTTCTTAAACATTAGCTCTTTCACGAAAAAATGCTAAGGTAAAATATATGAGATATACATAAAATATAAGAAAAGGTAAAAAGAAATACATAAAGCAAAAACCTAAATATATAAGATGACATCATTTTCTTGAAACATGTTCTGCTGAACCCAGCCCAGTTTAGAAAGTATATAAAAATTACATCTACCTTCTTCAAGTAACTACATGTAGCTCTACATTCAGATGAGATCACACACACACACACACACACACACACACACACACACCTAGTCACAAACCACATGTTTTCTCAAGTGGCAAAACTTTGGTACCAATGTTCAGCAATCATATGGGGTAGTTGGCTGCATCACAGATCTCTTAATTCTCACATTATATCTCATGCAAAAATAACTGTGCTCGATGCAATGTGGAGAAAGGGCTTAGAAGAGAATTGCATGAAAAACCCCTATGTACACTGGGAAACAATGAACGTTGCCAGTGAGTTGGCCAATGTCACTCATTATTAATTAGACTTGTTAGATTTTAGTTGTCCTCCGAAGCCCTAGACTGCTCCTTAGTTACTATCAGATTGCTAGAGAATCACTCTTTCATACATAAAGATAGATCTGCCTTGAGCTATGGAAAATGACAGGTAACATGTATAGGGAGAGAGAAAGGTCCAGCATTAGTGGATCACAGAAAAGCCTTCTTCACTGACTTTAGTTCAGAAAACACAGGTCCATTTGCATGATATATCCCACATGGCTGTCACTGCAAAGGCTGAATCAGGCAGGGGCACTAAGGGAGCAGAGGCAAGGGAGAAGCAGAGTTAGAAAACAAAAGCAAAAATTAAGAACAGTAAGAGGACCTGATGTGCCCATTCCTTTTCGGATAACACAGTGCAACATGGCAAGAATTACAACACTCTGGTTGTGTACGGAGACAACATAAATGATCCAACACTGACTTTAGACTTTATACATCCTGTTGTGGTTTCTTGTCTGCATCAGGTTGTCAGGTACTGCAAGACACTCAAATAACCTCTGACTGTGACTTTTTTCTCTTCAGTAGTGATAGGTTCTACTTGCAGGACTTCATGTAACATCTGGAAAAAAATTCCAAAATGTTTCAGAGGAATTGTTTTTGTTGGTTTGTTTGTTTGTTTGTTTCCCAGGAATTCCTCTAGCAATGTTGTGTTTTCTATTTCAAGAGTGTAAAACAGAACATTTTTTTTCTCACCCCCACAATCACTTATTCAATTAAATTCCTCCCAGTGTTCAAATTAAAAAATGATCTCACAGAATCCTCACTAAGAAAATGGACTCCAAATTAAAGACTGGATAGTAATTGTCTCAGTTAATAAGCCTAGACAGTAGATGTTGGTCATTTTTATTTATTTATTATTAGTAGTAGAATTCTGAAGCATTTTCTTGTCTCAATTACCTCTAAATTGAAAGTTTGCTTGAGGTAAGAACTGAGCTCGACCTTTTATCTTTTCTTTTAAGATAGATTAAAGAGGAAGAAGCCATGTTTGGAGCACTATATGAAGTCAGAGGGAGAGCTGTATAAACCCAGGAACCATAAAGAAAATATTACATCTCAAAATAAGAAATAAATGTTCTTCATTACATAAAATGAATTAAAGTGAAACATGGATCACCAACGGTGCAGTAGCTTGCACAGAAGTATGAATTCTAAAAGGTTTTGATCTGAGACTGAGGCTCAGCTCCCTGAACCACACTCTGTCATTTCAGACACACACAGACACACAGACACACACACACACACACACACACACGTATATCACATCACATACCACACATACATACCACAAACACACATCACATACCACACATACATACCATAACCACATACATACCACATGCATACACATGAACACACACACATACACACACACACACACACACACACACACACACACACACACGCAAGATGTAAACTGGGTAGAATATTATAGCCCTGGCTAGAAGAAAGCTTCTGAAATTTGAACCTTGCATCTTTAATCTATCCACTCTTACTAATTTTAAAGAAAAACTAGAATTGCTACTGGACCCACCCAACTAAATAATATTAAAACATTATCTGCTTTTTACATACATTTTAGTTAAAAACCCACCAGGAAAACCAATTCTCATCACATAGAAGCCATGGCAAATGCCCAGCAAGGTAACTCTGTACTTTCTGTTAGTGTCAGAAAATGGTACAGAGAATTTTCTCGGTGGAATGTGGCTTAACACACACCTCCTCTTTGTAAGGATTGCTTTATCAGCTTCACTTGCAGCTTAGTGGCAGATCTGTATATCTGAATGGTCAGAACTACTTGATGGCTAAGTTTAATCTGTTCATTATCTGACTGAATTTTCCCCCATGGTCTTTCAACTTGGAAAGTCCCATTCTCCCCAAAACTGTATGCACCTGTGGTTCAGTGTTGGAGAAGATGGGCTAAAGAAACAATATATTTTTCATTTTTTTTAGATTTGATATTATGTTTCCCCTGCATTTACAGATGTTTACTGCATGTATACCTGGTGCCCCTAGAGTTCAGAAGAAGATATCTAATCCTCTGGAATTAGAGATAAAGATAGTTTTCAGCCACTGTACAGATGCTGGAAACCAAGCCTAGATCCCCTGAAAATGCAACAAGTGCCCTTCACTGATGACCTGTCCTTTCAGCTCCCCAAAACCAACGCTTTTTTAAACTCTTTTATTAGTATGAATTACTCAGTAGATTGTAGACAAAAATGCACCATGATTCAGCAGTCAAACTAAGCAACTTAAGTTTTGGAAGTGAAGGCTAAAATCCAATGTGATTTGTTATTTGTGACTTGAACAAGCATAAGTTTTAAAAGAGAAAATTTCTGGAACCCACATTCCCCATCACAGCGTATTGATTCAACACAGAAAATGTGGTAATATATTATAATTACAGGACGTCCTCTGCTGAATTCCCAAATGAGATGCTTCTAACTGTGTCTCCAAGCTCCTGTTAGTTTCTCTATGCCTCTGTTCTCAGAGAATGATTAAAGCTACCAAGAAATGCTCAAGAAACTCAGTAAACTGAAGAAAAACTACCAGGGTTTTTTTTGGTTTATTTTATTTTATTTTTTAAGAATCAGCTCTCAAGAAGAAAAGAAGGAGTTGTAGGATCTTGGGTTTCCACCTACCACAATCAGCTGCAAAAGCCACAATGTGGGATCTTCAACAGCATCCATGGAAACTCTTCCTCCTATGCTTGGATAAGTGGAAGATGCCAGAAGAGGGAGAGAATGGGGTGAGAAGAATCTGCACACATGAATTCAGAAGGAAGCACTCCTCGTGCTGGTTCGGTGGATGTTCCCTTGATGACTGTTCTGGTTAATCAAGGGCATAAGTGAGCTCAGGGTTCAGCAAGTGCTCGGGAATCATAGACCTTTTTTTTTTTTTCTTTTTTGTTTTTTCAGCATGCTTCACAGGAAAATGTCTTCATTTTCCCCTGGAATTTATTATTAAATGTGTTTAAGCTTCCACCCACCTCCATCTAGACTAGTTCAAAGGATCTAATCTCAATGATCACCTCATAACTGTAGCCCAGAGATTGAAAGTATTCATGGCTCTCATTTATTAAAGGTCACATAATGGTCTAGAACAAGCTATTTGTATCCAGGCAGGCCAACTCCTAGGTGTTCCATACAAAAGGGATCCCCCATGGTGCCAGTCATGTGGCGGTGTGACTTTTGTTTGACAAAGCACCTGGCCTGTGTCTTTTCTGCTTGATTATGGCTTTGCATCCTTCTGACAATTAGGTTGTACTAAGTTACTCTGACAACCAGAGAAAATAAAGCCGGCTTGATCATATACTTAACAGTTTCTCCAATTTATGCACACAGCAAGGACAATCACATCGGATATGTGCTGTTAAGGAGAGCTGTTTATCTCCAAACAGTTTCATCTAAATTTCTAACATATAATCTTTGGGATGTATTTTCCAGGGTTTCCTTGTTACCAACAAGGAGCTAAAGCAATCACAGTATCAATTAGATCCTAAGTTGGTCTTCATAGGGACCATATGTCACTCTCTAGGCACTTGTTTCTGCCATGTACCTTTACTGCCATCTGCTGGCAGTGAGTCGCCGGACTGAGTCTCCGACCCAGCTATTCTTATTGTCACTACGCTGCAAAATCTAGCTAACCATACAAGATCAGCACTTCTCACAACCGAGCCTACGATGTCACAATCCTAAATGCAGCCCACGATCTTTTCAAATGAATATCTCGAAGCCAGCATTTACTGCGAATGCTAATTATTATCTCCAGAGCAACGGTTGTACATGCACTGGGTAAACATTAAAGCTATTTAATATTGGCTAGAAATTCCATAGTTATTAATCTGAAAATTCACTTAACTGCTATCTGGGATGCTAACAAACATCGTAAAGAACTGTTGTTTTTTGGGGGGTTTTTTTGTTTGTTTGTTTTTGTTTTTCATTTAATTTAGAAGTCTATTTCTGGAATAGAGACAGGGAGGGGGAGCTAAAAAGAATAAAAAAGACTGAGAGAAGGGAAGAACAGAGAGAGAAATAAAGAAGAGGAAAGACAGAGAGATGAAAAATTGCATGGGGAACAGAGAAGAACAAACCTAGAAAACTGTACATGGAAGCAAGTTGGGGAAAGCAAGGAGAGGGAGAAAAGAAACTTCCTGACACATGTAAACTCAAACCCAGCATAATCCGAAATAAACAAGATAACATCATAGCTAGGAAGCAACTTGGTCTAATGGAGAGCATTTACATTTCTTACCTGGGAACACATCCAGTGGCAGCAACTGTTTTTCCAATACTCTGTGCAAAAAAACTGGTACTGTTTTAACATGAACTTCATGCTGCAGATATCTGTAAAATATGTTCTTTGCACTATCTGTAGAGTACTGCAGCATCCCATCAAAGTATTTTATTTTTATTAGGTCTTAATGTCAATGACTTATATAGTTCCAAGATTTCTCAACTCAACATAGGCACCTGAGAGACAAAATAATCCATGTCCTGTTTCTATCTAAGAGACACTTCTTTTGTGGGCTTTTTAAATAGACCAATAGAAAATACAAGGCTGATACATTCAGATGCTTTTAGCACAAAATAAGCTCCAGGATGGGGGAAAAAAAAGACAAAGAACTCAACCCTGCCAAAGGTTAAACTCAAAATGTAAAAGGTGCTTCCAAGTGAGTTGCTTATTTTTCTTCATTGTGCTTCATACAAATTGAAGACAACTTTCAATTTGCATGGCCCTTCAGAGGCAAGGACTAAGTCTTTTCTTTTATTGTTGTATTTTTGTATTGAAAGAAATGTGGATATTCATCTAGATGACTCCATGACATTACACTTTGACATGCCTATTCAGTGTCAAACTCATGTGTATGATAAGATAAAAATCACAACCCAAAACATAAAGGCCAGCTCAAAGCAAGCAAAATAGCTCCCAAGATGAATAAATATGCACAGAAAAACATGACCTAAAGCTACCAGCTTGCCCAGATACATATCTAGAAATAGGAATCTAGACTCTTAAAGCTTTCTGTGATGTCTTAAAATGTATCTATATATAAATTATAATTTATATGTTACATACATTTAGAGAGTGAAAGACTGACAAATGACATGAGATAGATCTAATAGCTATAAAGATGATAGATTGAGAGACACGTGATAAGTAGATAGATAATAGGTTGACAGAAAAATGATGGGTGATGAAAAGGTGGGCTATAGCCAGGTAGTTAGATAGACAGATAGATGGATGGATGGATGGATGGATGGATGGATGGATGGATGGATGGATGGAAAATTGATATTTAGCAAGAAAGGAAAATAGATGATAGATAGATGATTGATATTTAGCATGAAAAAAGATAGATATTTAGAAAGAGAGATAAATATTTAGAAAGAACGATAGATGATAGATGGATAGATAATTGATATTTAGCAAGAAAAAGATAGATATTTAGGAAGAAAGATAGATGATAGATAGATAGATAGATAGATAGATAGATAGATAGATAGATAGTAAAGAGAGAGTTGACAGAGAGATAGATTGAGTTATAGACACATTATAGTAGACATGTATTGATGGTAGAGATGCCAAGTCAGGTACCAAACCAGAAAGACAGTGGGATGCATTCAAAGTATAAGAATCCAAAATGTACCAAAATATGCTCCCACCTCTGTGAATGGGACTGTAGATATTTTTAATAACCTGATAGAACTAAACTACCAGCAAACCATGGTCTGAGATTTTTGACTGGGCAGTGCTTTTATTATTCTGTCAGGGATTAGCATAGTAGAGGAGCATGGGAGAACAACAGGAGTGAGAAATGATAAACAAAAACCTTTTAAATACAAAAATGAAACTTTTGAGGGTAATATCAACACTCACCAGGGAACCCAGGAGAAACTGTGAAAAAAAAAAACAGTGAAAAAAATTAATTTCTTTAGAAAGAAATACAAGCATTAAATGTGAAAACAAAAGGGTTCAAAATCTTGGAATAAAACTATTCATAGAAATTTACTGCTTGGTAACTGTGAAATGGCCCCATGGGTAAACACATTTGCCAAGAAGAAGGACCTGTGATTTTGTTCCCTGAATCCACAAGTCATATATAGAGATAGAACAGATAACCCATCTGCCTTTTCACAGGAATCAGGTCTGATTCTCAGAGCTCACAGGGAAGCTAACAAGTCTGTAACCCCAGTTCTAGGAGATCTGATGTCCGAGCCTGGTCTCCATACTGCACAGACATACTTGTAGGCAAACCATACAAGCATAAAGTAAAACCATATTTTTTAAAGTCAGATACAATAGTGCACATCTATAATCCCCTACCTGCTGCTGGAAGATGAGAATCATATACAATAGTGTGCATTTGTAATCACCTTCCCCTCCTGGAAGATGAGATACAGAGGAAGAGAACTCCTCAGAAGCTCATGGGGCAGCTGGTCTGGAATATTTATTCACAATAAAGGTTTTCTTGGGTTGGAACTTGAAGATGGATACAATGGACATGAGGTCATTTTCTGCACTTGGCACATGTGTGCATTTGTTTACACATATGCATGCGCTGAGAGAAAGAGGGGGGGATGTGTGGTATGTGTGGTGTGGTGTGTGTGTGTGTGTGTGTGTGTGTGTGTGTGTGTGTGTGTGTGTATAAGAAATTTAAAGGAAACATTACAGGCTTCTCAGATCTCTAATACAAATTGTAGATTATATGTATACACAAAGGCATTATGTAACGTGATTCAGTTGAGAATTTTCCAAAACTTAAGAAATATATGACTGTTGAGATCAAATACTGAGAAGAATACAATAGTTAATCCATACCTATCCTCATTGTCACAAAAAATACTGGATCTTCAAGCTGCCAAAAAAAATACTCATGGGAGGAAATAAAGGGACAAATAGAGGAGCAGGGATTAGAGAAAATATCATACAGAGACTGCCTCACCTGGGGATCCATCCCATATGCAGTCACTAAACCCAAGCACTATTGCTGATGCCAAGTAGTGATTACTGGCAAGAACCTGATATGAATGCCTTCTCAGAGGCTCTGCCAGAGCCATACTGATACAGAGGAGGATGCTTGCAGCTAACCATCAGACTGAACAGGAGGACCCCAATGAAGGAGCTAGAGAAAGAACTGAAGGAGCTGAAAGGGTCTGGAACCCTATGGGAAAAACAAAATGACCAAACCCACCACAGCTCCCAGGGACTAAAACACCAACCAATGAGTTTGCATGGAGAGACCCATGGACCAAGTGCTATACAGCATTCTCTGGCATCAATAGGAGGAGAGATCTTTGTAGCAAAGGCTCATTTTCCAAGTGTAGGAGAATGCCAAGGTGCTGAGGTGGAAAAGGGTGGTTGGGAGAGGAAGCACATTCATGGAGGAGGCAATGGGAAGAGAGGGGAGGATGGAATTTCGGGAAGAGGATAACATCTGAAATGTAAGTGCTGAGATATTATGCGCAGATCTATATTCAGGCAAATAGATGGACATAGAAAATATCATCCTGAGTGAGGTAACCCAGACCCAAAAGAACAAGCATAATATGGACTCTCTTACGTGGATAGTAGTCATAAAGTACAAGATGACCAGAATATAATCAATAGTCCCAAAGAAACCAAATAACAAGGAGGTCCCAAGGGAGGGTTGTTGTATCTCAGAAGGGGAAACAAAATAGATATTGGAGGTCAGTGGAAGGAGAGAACTGAGTTTGAGAGGAAATGGGGAGGGGGGCAGGGCACAGGGTATCAGATGTAGGCAAAGCAGGAGGGAGAGAAGGGAAATTGGTGGAGGTTGGGGAGCAACTTCTAGGATGTACCAGAGACCTGAGAAGAAGGGAAGTCGCAGGGCATATAGGGGGAAACTAAAGCTAAGACTCCCACCAGAGGGATCTGGAATTGGCCACTTCTAGTCAGCCAGAACTCCCAGTAGAGGGATAAGGATAGTGACCCACCCACAAAACCTTCCACTCAAAATGTGTCCTGCATACAAGATGCTCAGGAACAAAGATAGAGCAAAGACAGAGAGAATGGCCAGCCACTTACTGCCCCAAATTGAGATCCATACCCTGGAGAAGAACCAATCCCTGACAATATTAATGATAATCTGTTATGCTTGCAGACAGGAGCCTAGCATAACTGCCCTTTTGAGAGGCTCCACAGAAAAGTCAATGGAAAGAGATGCAGAGACCCAGAGCCAAACATTAGATGGAACTCAGGAAGTCTTATGGAAGAGCTGGGTGAAGGACTAAAGACATGGACTCCGGGGAAGGACCAACAGAGTCAACTCTACAGGACCCTTCGGGGTTCCCAGAGCCTGAATTACCAACAAACACACAAGACCCTGCACATATATAACATGTAAGTTCCCGAACAACTGAAGCAGTAGCTGTCCTTGAGTCTCATGTCTACCTGCCTGTGGATCCTGTTCCCTTAAATGGTGTGCCCTGTCTGAACTAAGTTGAAGAAAACAAACCTGGTTCTGCACTGACTTGATGTGCAGGGGAGCAGTGTAGTGGGGGGGCAACACCCAGAGGGATACTTCCTCTTCATAAAGGAGAAGGGAAGGGTCGAATAGGCTAAATATCTGTGTGAGAAGGTACTGGGGGTGGGGGGACTGATATTGGAATATAAAGTGAATAAATAAATTTAGTAAAATAAATAAATAAAATAAAATGTACCGTACATTCAATTTCCAAATTGAATAATATAAAAGATATAAACAAAAATTGTCAATTCTACCATACACAAATCATCTTACTGATATTCTTAGTAAGATGATTTCTAGTACTAACTCTGAGAATATTGTTATAAAAATGATAAAGTATGATCCAAATTGTCTTCATTTTCTACTTAATACAAATCACTTTCTACCATTACAGATACTTTACAACTCTTGTTAAAAAGCTGGGTATCATTGTTAAATCATATGAAGCCCTGGGCTTAATTAATCAATCCATTCTTGACTTTTTCCATTTTATGTGAAATGTGAACTTTTAACTTGAACAAAGTTTTTACAAGCAAATTGTTTTTTTCTAGATCAAAATATCTCTCCCTATAATGTTTAACATACCTCAAGTTTACAGAGATAAAGAACAAAAATGTCCACACCATTGAGAACATGTCAATTTTATCAAGGATGTATTTTAAACATAATATAACTCGAGTATTTGGTTTGAATTTCATTACAAGCACTATTAGTAGGAGCAGATGAACACACCAACATAACTGTGTAATTTATTTTCATAAAAATCTCTTTAGAGATCCCTGTCTAGTCAGCAAATAATTGCTTTATCATGGATTTTAATATTAGCACTGAATGATTTATGTACATTAAAATAGTGTGATTCTCACTAACTATTTATGAGCTGAGAGTGGTTATCTTCCTTATGTGAATAATCACACTTCGGGGAAGAAAGGTTAAGTGGTTTTGCTTAAGATCACTCAGATTGTCAATGGATAATTCAAAATATGATTCTTCAGGCTTTAATTCATTACACTCAGTTGACCTCAGCTATTACTTGAGAGGTGTAAAGGTCATACAGTCAGATAAGGCCCTCAATGATCTATGTGAAATGATGTCTAATTTGTTTCTAGAGCATTTTTGCTTCCTACAACACAATTTCATCTACAAACAAATATAAATTGCTATGATAATAAATGTAAGATTTCCCCCTTTGGGATAGACTGATACAAATCAAATGTAAGTATTCGAAAGAGGTAATGAAATAAGAAACAGCAGTTGAATCACTGAAAATAATTTCTTGAAAAGTAAGAGAAAGAGAAGAATACAGAGAGCTCCTTTGGTAAAATGTCAGATCTTAACAAGCTCTAAATGAAACAAAAAAAGATGCTATTTGTTAATGAGTAAAGTGTATTTTTTGAAAGTCATCTCTTCCAAGTACAGCACAACGTATAACTGTGTTGTTACTATGACTGCAGGAAAATGCAAATGTCTTCATGGGTCCTTGTAGTAGAGGATTCATGCAAATGAGAAACTTCAGGAGTGTTCAATGCTGACCAAATAGAACTAGAATTGTCCTCCATCAGTTAGAGAGAGAAGGGCCATAAAGAGATATTAGGCTATTCTGACATTGCTCAAATCCCATTTAGACAATGATATTGTTGAGACATCATAGCTGCCATTTCCATGTCATATAGACACAGATACTTGGCATTCATGGCCAACATTCTCCTCTTCACTTAGCAATCTCCCTGTCCCTTCTTTCTCCATGTTCCCTGATCCTCCATGGAGAAGCTGAGTCATGGTTCTCTGACTTGACTTTTTGTGGATCTCTATCATGGTCTCTGACCATTGTTAAAAAAAAAATAGAAAAAAAAGAAAAAGAAAAAGAATTTTCCTTGATCAGTGCTGAGACCTACACTTTTCTGTGACTATAAGGGTGGGTAAATATTTAGAATTAAGTTAGAAATTATATTGATTTAGCAAAGTAAAAGCAGTATGTTTTCCTCCTGGTTCCAGGACCTCACCAGCCACAGTGCTTGGGTAATTTTACAGCACCAGACTCTCTCATTGACAGAGACCTAATCCTAATTAGAAAGCTGTTGGTTACCTCCAGGATATAAGTCCCATTCTTTCACATCTGTTGACATCTGTTCAATGGTTCCACAGGCATTACACCTGGCTGGGTTATTGGTGGCTTTTCTCCTAGGCTGTTGTTGGCTTTTCTCCCTTGGGAATTTGCATAGCATCTTCTGATGAAGAAACTAGTCTCCAGGCAGGAAGCTTCCAGGTGAAATCCAGCTTTGTTCTTCCAAGTCCTGTTTCCCAATACTGTCTTCAACAATAAGGATTTACCTTCAATATCAGGCAAGAGTAATAGCCTATATTGTTTTGGGAATCTTTTGAACTCTGACCATGCCTAGCACTGGAATTCTGTTAAGCAGTCCTTGGCTCTTCAAAGATCTTTACCACCACAAGCTGACATGTCAAGAAGAGCCCCACCAGCAAATGGAGACACACAGGCAAGTAATGGCCGCCGAGAGAAGGCAAATCTTGCTTCGGCATGAGTGGGGCCCCGACTGATGTTCGGTACCAAGAGATCCACTAAATGTACTCAGCAGGTTTTCCCCCAGTTTCTTCTGTGTGAGTGCTTACACTCAACAATAATAATTAAAGAATAAGAGGTCATGGATTTGAGAGGAGTCTGGGAGGGCATAGGTGAACCTTAAGGAGGAGAGAGAAATTAGAGATATATTGTTTTTATATGTTAAATTCTCAAAATGTAATTAAATGATTTATTGGTAAGACCATATCAGACTTGTATTTTTACGTAAGTTAAAGATTAATCTTAGTGCCTCTGTGTTTTAGAGGATAGAAGACATTGTAGAGATTCAGAGTCAGGTTTTTCCCACTCTAGTAAGTCTACAATATTAGTTAAATAAAGTATCTGTATACATTATATAAACAACAGTAATAAAATAGGCTTTTCAACAGCAGAGTGAGCAAACTATTCCTGTGTATTACACAGGACTCTCTAGAGGAGCAGAACCAAAAGAATGAATATATAGACATATATTATGAATTTATTAATTCAGTTTACATTAAAATAGTACAAACAGCTGACTCACATAGGAGATGCTGAGAAATTGCTAGCTGCTCAGTCCTTGAGGCTGAGTGCCTCAGCAGTCGTACTGTAGTGTTGAAACTGTGAGCGTCCCTAGAGGGCTACTCATCCTCAGTCCAGGACAGCATCCTGGAAACACTGCATCTGATACCAGTGGAGGGGTAAGCAGTAAAGCAACTCTACAGAAGAGGGAAGGCCAAATGGACAGGTGAAAGTAAGCTTCCTTCTGATATACCCTTTTATTATCTGGACTGCTATCAGAAAGTGCCACCCACAATCACAGTGTTTCTTCCCACATCAGTAGAGGCCATCTGATTAGCTCCTCTCCTACAGCTCCCCACTCAGAAGATTCTAATTTGCAGCAAGTTGATGCTAAAACTAATGATGAGATGGTGCTTTCCAGAGGAGCCTCTACTCTTAACACTGAAATTCTTATATTCTATGAAATTTGGTCAAAATTAAAACTAAAACTCAAGTGTGTTTATGCACAACTTTAGGAAAATACGAAAATAAAATAAGAATTAACACTATCTATTCTCCCAGTCTGCACAAATAGCCCCCGTCAATACAGTAAATGAACTTCTGATACCACCATGAAATAAATGTTGAAACAATTCAGGTGCTACAATGATGTATGGCAAGCACTCACGTAATCATTTAAATTCTAACTAGGCCTAAAAGAATACCAAGCACTTCAGGGTGTCAGCTCTTCTCATTCTTTCTAGAAATGCCCGATAAATTCTCAATGGTGTACCAACCATTTCTGTCATTGTACAAATTCCCTTCACCTTTCATGTTATCTCTGAAACACAGCATCAACTGATACATTAGCAGCATGCTTTGCAAGCTCTGATAACAATATCTCGGTGTAATCTCACTGCTCCGGGATATGTAGCCTTTCATTTCTTATCCCATTTCTATTTCCCTTTGTAGGGCCAGAGAGGGAAATTTCTACCCAGGGAGTTTAGCATCATTTAACACTGATGTTGGTGGTCCAAGAGACTCCCAGACCACATGTCAACTCTATTTAACACTTAACATTTATCAATATCTATTTATGTACATAAAGCGCTCTCTCTCTCTCTCTCTCTCTCTCTCTCTCTCTCTCTCTCTCTCTCTCTCTCTCTCTCTCTCTCTCGGTGTGAGAAAGGTTTCAGCATTTTACAAGTTTTTCAAATTCTGACTGAAAGTCGGGAAAGAAGGAAATGAAATGTGGTATAAGGAAAGAAATATATCTTCATCTAAAAACGTCCACACTTGGTTGAGGCCATATTTCAGGAACATTGTGATCCATAAAGTGCTTCTTTCACCAAAGGAGTAGTTGCTATCAATGTATGAAGTTACTTGTCTTGCCATAAACACATACAATAATGTTCCCTTCCATTTTATCTCTATCTACAGCAGTATTGACTAGTAGTAATAAGGTTCCCTCTATGGCTGAAATATCTGCAGATAGAAAATTGCAGTGTACATGATATGAAGACCCCCCCAGTTCCTTTCAGGAAGGGACACAAATATACATACAGTTCTAAATGCCATCTTTTCCCTTGGCACTTCAAAAATGTAAGTTCACATAGTTTTATATAATATATATATATATATATATATATATATATATATATATATATATATATATTATATATATATATACTTATACATGTATATAAGTTTTCAGACACTAAAATATTACTAACTTTGACAATTATATAATTTTTCTGAACTCAAATATATTGTACATGACTATTAAAAGACAACTCCACAGGAAAAAATGGTAAGTATTAAATATTATATACATATATCATATATGCATTAAATATTAAGTTGTAAATATTTTACATTTGAAAACCTAGTTTCTTTATAGGATATAGCAGTTCTTGTGTATAGCTATTAGAATATCTAGTCTTAGTTTTTCAGGTGCCAACCAGCCAGGGAAGTTTTGTTTGAAATATTGAAGGAAGCCAAGTTAAAAGAGGGCAAGTTCCAGAGACCAAGCAATTTGCCAAAATCTTTTTATTCTAATCATGTGGTTGGTTGTCTGGTTCTTAATATGACTTTATTGCAAAAGATTTAAGATAAAAGAACTTCTGGTACATTTGATCATCACAGAGCCTTAATCTGTGTAATTAGAACTCCCAAGTGCTAATTTTGATTCACACTGAAGCTGGCAGCATGCACTGTTCTAATAAATTACAATCCATTGCATTTCATTTGTCCCGTATAGATATCCTCATTGCATGTATAAAAAGTTACAAATAAGACGTGTGGATACTAAGCATTAGTGCATCACATTTTCCAAAGTATGTTCATACACATTGTCTCATTTGATGTCTGAGAATCCAAGAAAACAGTCATTATCCCTTGAATAGAACTGCAAAAGGAGTAACAGACTCTTCCAAAGCTCTACTGTCATTAAGAAAAGACATCAGTCTCAGACTATTTGATTACCCGGGCTTCTGGCTGCTTCTATCAGACATTGGACTACTCTTCCTTCATGACTTCAGCAGGCTTGACATTATTGGAATGAATTCTTAAGGTAGGAAAAAAATGTATCTTTGTGTTCTTTAAAGTCATGAGATTGGCAAACATTGCACCTAAAAATTGGAACACTCCAGTGACAAAATATAGATATATGAAACACTCTACGTTTCATAAAAAGTCCAGTGCAAAACATTTGGTTATGATCACACCTTTATTAATGTTATCCTTATCTATTTTATATTGGAAGGAACATAATTTCTTATAAATTAATATATTATCTTTCTGTAAGCCTAGAATAAATAAATACTATATTCAACATATAGACATCAACAGTCCTATGTACTTTTTTTCCTTATTGAAAAGAATAAAACAGACCTGAAGTCTCTTTGACATTGACTGCCTTGTCCTCTACTCTGGACAGAATAAAGAGACCAACATGGGAGAGGAGACATTTGAACTGAAATGAAAAATAATTTGGATAAATTTCAGTGTGGTAAACAAAAAATGCTTGCAGGCTCTCAAGAGTCCCAGTAAGAATTGGCAGCTGCCACCGTGAGGGCAGTGACCTGATTCTTCACTTTCTATGTCCACTGCAAGCTGAGACCCAACAGTCTGTTATTTGCTGGTACCTCTAACATGCGCTAACTTTAACTCTCATCTCAGTCACCCTTTCAGAGCCTGTGTGTAAGGGGATTCTCCCCAGTGAGAGCCTAATCCCAGGAATATTGAATAAACAAACCAACCTGAGCGTAAGGTCACTCCATTTACTGTGTTTCAATATTAGAGTGACTCAAAGCCTAGACAGTTCATAGAAAAGACACTTTTACCTATACTTCCCATAACAGCAACAGTGTACAGGCAATAATCTATAGCGTACTGTGTTGCCAAGCTGTGGTGTTTGCTAGGTTGAGTGTGAGATTCGACTTAAGAGCATTTCCAATTTTTGATGGGCTTTTTGGAGCACAGCCTCTTGTAAGTCAAGAAATATCAATAAAAGCTTCCTAAAGCCACTTTTTAACACGTGTCCTCTTCCTTTTAAGTTGTACAGGGCCTTATCTCAGCAAGGAGACCTACACATGGCTTCCCATTGTGAATTCTCTTTTACAACTTCAATGACAGAATGTGTGGAACGAAAATAGAAACAAATGGAATATTGTAAAGCAGAGCTATTTAACTTTGATTGCCATGGGCTTTGACATAAACTATCAAAAGAAGATTCTAGCATGCTTCAAGCTCACTGATATTCTGTACTTGCCCATGTGCCAACCTTAACAACAACAACAAAATGTCATTTTTTGGTATATTCCCATGATCTTGCCTACCATCCTTCACTTCAACTTAAAAGACTGACTTTAGAACTTCTAGGAAATTAGGTCTGATGACCTCCTTTTGCAGTTTGAATATGTTGCACCGCCTCCCCCAAGAATCAGGTTGTAAATGCTTGGTCTCCAGTAGATGGTGCATTTATAGAAAGTACTGGAAACGTCAGGATGTAAGTCCTAGGTAGAGGAGGGAGGTCACAGGAACCTTTAATGTCTCTCTCTGGTTCCTGGCTGCACTGATATAACAGTTTTGCCTGCTCCTGACACAGAATTCATTTCACTTAATACAGCCTTGAGAGTATAAACCAAAACTAAATATTGAATCAAGTTATCATAGTTTTTAATCCCAGAACTCTGAGATGCTGAGGCATAGGGCATTGCCCCAAGTTCAATGTCCAGGCTGGGCTACCTAGTAAGTTTTAGACTAGCCTTGACTATATTAAGCCCTGTCTCAAAAAGAAAGGTTCTCTGACCTGATTGAGGCCCACACTTTAACTGATATAGGGGTGAACAAATCTGGTCCAAAATCCATATATCAACATGGAAGCTACAGACATAAAACCTGCTCAGAACATTTACAGGCCAACTAGCCTGGAATACAACATTTCACAGCAACAGAAACAAAAAGCCCTGTAGTTATTGTTTTTTCATAGACAAGTCTATTCAATATTCTGATGTTTACATATAATCCAAAAAGAAACAGCAATAAAAGAACAACGTTCTGCCAAGCAGTCAGCTTTCCTTAATATTGTAGATATTAACTTCCTCCCTACAGATCTATTTATTCCCTTAGATTGTTAAGGACCAAATACATTCTCCCCAATAAAGAGAAAGTCTACAAACAAAGGCACATTCCACTTGTCAGATGTGGAGTCCACGAGTTTTATTTTCCTGATGATTGTGCCTTGATTGTCCATATCTGTTCTCTGTGCTCTTATCTTGTAAGATCACATCCTAATGTCAGACTCTATTCTCCGTAGTCTGATTTACAAGGAGTTATTAGAAAAGACCTGCTTTAAAGACCTGTCTCCTTAGGAATGATTATACTCACAAAAGGCAGCTCCTGGATAATTGAGAGTCTGGGGAATGAAGTCAACCATTTTAATGGTTATCTATGTGCAGTCAACACAGTTGATTTTTTTCCCAGACATTTCAGGGCTCCAGGCAAGCTCAGGCCTTGCATCCTAAGAAACACAAAATTCATCTGCCTCTATTTCTTGGATGCTTATTGTCTAATAAATCATAGGTCATCCTATAACCTTTCCTTCATATCTGCCTACTCATGACAAAAGAAGAGGATGTTATTCCATCCTCTATCAGTTTTGTGCAAAAGCAGCAGAGTTATCAGAGCAGTAAAAAGTTCCCCATGATCAAAACTAAGATGGCAGAAGTCCTTGGTAAGAGGGGAGCTATGCCTTTGATGTACAAAGTTTAAAAGTTCATGGTAGATCTTACTCTGTGTATTAATATTACACTGAGCAAAGAAGAGTTGCTGTTGCCTATCCAGTAAAAGTGGGATTGCAAATAGTTTGTGGGAGTCACTAATACAGGATGAGTTAAGATGTAAGGGAGAAAGAATGGGAAAACAGACAGACTCCAATTATCTATGTGAGCTCTGTTAATATGCCTTGAAAGTTGTCTCTGACCCTTCCCATTAGAAACCCAAAGATTGCCACTCTTTGAGGTGTGAGAGGTAGCTTCGTGAGGAAAAGAATTGAAAACCTGTCAATAGCAGCAGAAATATGGGTGTAAACAAAAGCAAAAAAAAAAAAGTTCAAATACAGGTGACTTTGCCTTTCTAGAGTTCATAGTGACATACTGATGCCCTCAAGATGAAGCTGGTTGTACATCTGAAGGCTGATTCCTGGTAACTCACTCTGTTTTAACATCCATGTTAAATGAGATGGAGAATTACAAATCCTCAATTCTCATGGACTCCTAAACTATTTGATTGGCTCCCTTTGAAATCTTTTAAATTCTTGCTATGTTAGTGCATCCTTCATCCCTGCAAATTTCCAGAAAGAAATTATTTTAAAGGAGGAAAGATTGATTTTTTGCTCATGAGTTCAGAGGTTGTAGTCAGTTAAAGTTTTTTTTTTTTTTTTTTCTGGTCCAGGATGGGACATCTGTGGGAATCACTATCCCTGACCTCAAGCTATATTACAAGGCAATAGTGCTAAAAACTTCATGGTACTGGTACAAAGATAGGCACATGGATCAATGAAATAGAATAGAAGATCCAGAAATGAGCCCTCACATATATGGTCACCTGATTTTTGACAAAGGAGCTGTAAACATTCAATGGAAAAGAGGACAGCCTATTCAACAAATGGTGTTGGTCCAACTGGCACTCAGCATGCAGAAGAATGAAAATAGACCCTTTCTTATCTCCTTGTACAAAGCTCAAGTGCAAGTGGATCAAAGATCTCCACATTAAACCAGGTACACTGAAACTGTTAGATGAGAAAGTAGGGGAAACCTTAGAACACATAGGCACAGGAGAAAATTTTCTGAACAGAACATTAATGGCTCGAGCTCTAAGGTCAAAGATTTACAAATGGGACTTAATGAGATTGCAAACTTTCTGTAAGGCTAAGGACACTGTCAAGAAAACAAAATGGCAACCAACAGAGTGGGAGAAGATCTTTACCAACCCCACATCTGATAGAGGCCTAATATCCAAGATATACCTAGAACTCCAGAAGCTAGACACCAGAGAATCAAACAACCCTATTAAAAAATGGGGTACAGAGCTAAGCAAAAAGTTCTCAAATGAGGAATATCGAATGGCTGAGAAGCATCTAAGGAAGCGCTCAACGTCATTAGCCTTCAGGGAAATGCAAATCAAAACAACCCTGAGATTCCACCTCACACCAGTCAGATTGGCCAAGATCAAAAATTCAGATGACAGCAGATGCTGGTGAGGATGTGGAGAAAGAGGAACACTTCTCCACTGTTGGTGGGGTTGTAAACTGATACAACCACTCTGGAAATCAGTCTGGCAATTCCTCAGAAATTTAGACATCAACTACCTGAAGACCCAGTTATTCCACTTATGGGCATATATCCCAGAGAAGCTACAACCTACAACAAAGATACATGCACCACAATGTTCATAGCAGCCCTATTTATAATAGCCGGATGCTAGAAAGAACCCAGATGTCCTTCAGTAGATGAATGGATACAAAAAACTGCGGTATATTTACACAATGGAATACTACTCAGCTATCAGAAACAATGGCTTTATGAAATTCTTAAGAAAATGGATGCATCTAGAGAATATCATTCTGAGTGAGGTAACCCAGTCACAAAATAACAGACATAATATACAGTCACTGATAATTGGATACTAACCCTAGAAAGCTCTGAACACCCCAGAAACAACTCACAGACTATATGAAGTTCAACAAAAGAAAAAAAAAGAAAAGAAAAACCATTATGCTTAATCCTAACACACCAAGAAAACTTTGACTAATTCCAGGTTACATTCTGTTTTACGTGTACTTTATGCTCATTGTAACTAGTAAGATCTTAATGCACACTATCAAACCTTAAAAAAAACTGAAAGAAGTTTATTCATATACTTTTATGCAAAAATGCTTAAAATTTGTACATTTATCTTTGTTTTTTATATAAAGTTGTTCAAAAAAAAAAGAATGGGGCTGATGAAATTTGTAAAATAGGGGTATCCCCCACAGCAACAGGAATGGAGATCAAGTCCTCAGCACAAAGTATTTTTCAAAGCTTTCCCATCTCTTCCAATGAGTCCCCCACCTCCTAGGAGAGCTAAGGAATCCTCCAAAGGAGTGAATCTTTTAGAAAATCCGAGCCCATATGACATAATCACTTCGCAAAAGGCTTACTTTGTGAGTTGCACTGGAAACCACGAGGTCAGTGACAGGACATTCGGTGTCTACAACTTTGCATTTGTCACCAGTGTTTTCCACTTATCTAATCTGAATGTAAATACTTTTTGGACATCAACTTCCAGAGCTGGAGTGGATTTGGGGATCAAAAACAATACCTGTACTTGCATCCACCAGCTACGTGCCCGCCAGTCTCTCTCTCCACTGCGCAGTAAAACGTCAGTTTTAAAACTCCAAGTCTGGTAAAATGCTTCACTTATACAATGGTGACAATCCTGTTGCATATGTTTCTAAAGGTGAGAAGGCGCCCTCAAGAAGCAGTTTCAAGCAGGAAACTGATCTCTCTCATCCTGTCTGATGAGTACGAAGTGTGCGTTGGGTGCTGGCTGTGAGAAGTGAATTCTCTGCTCACTTTTACCCTGGTACATCGTGGAGGTACATTTTACTGCACAGAGGGGAGCCATAAGAGTTTTATACAGTGTGGCCACTTAATGTCAGCAGCATCTGAAACAGCCGACAAAAACAGCAAGCCGTGGGGGAAATGCAGCAATGCCGGAGTTCACAGACAGCATCTTAGTCTCCAGTGGGATGCCTAAGGGATCCCTATGGGCAGTCTGGGTACCATCCTCTGTCCATCTCATATACAAGCATGAGCATGACTAAGGTGAGGTCAATTCTGTATGGTGGTGAGGTCCAAGTGAGGGCTAGGTAAGGGTCTACATTACCCAATCTGTTTGTCCTACAAATTGTCTAACAAGTTGCCTGACGCTGACACATTATGGCTTCTCTTTGTCTCCTCAGAACAAAGGCCCTTTTTCATCTATTAGGTGGGATGAAAAGACCAAAATTAAACTCAGCAATTTCAACCTGTATTCACTTCTGTTTGCATATTTTTTGAAGGGAAAAAAGTAGTGTCTGATTTTTCAAGTACCATATCTAAGAACCATATATTTTGTTCAGATTTTAGGGTATTTGAATGTCAGCAGCCATCTAGGCTAAGCTAAGGCTAGCAGATGGCCTTCCTGGAAGAGACCCACTATTTTTAGCATGGTCTGTGATAGGTGATATCAATGGCAAGGTTACAAAGAGACTTCATCTCAGGATTGCTTCCTGCATCATATAAGCCTTTCCTATCATTAAATTAATATAATAATCCCTGGGTATTAACACACCCTATTCATCAGCTTTCCTACAGATCAACATAAAGGGGAATGTTCATGAATTAATGCTGTTTAGATGAATTAATGATTCTACAGAATTCCTGATTTGTTTTAAATAATTTTAAGAAGAAAGTCTCAAATGATGGTCTCAGTTGCTTAGTTAGGGAGATGTAATGAAGTTAGAATTGAGAGAAAAGTGTACCCACTCCTCAGAATAGCAAGTAAAGGCTACACAATAAGAAATACAATGTGCTTTAATCATCACACTGAAAAAAGAAATAGGCTTGGG
Source organism: Micromys minutus (assembly GCF_963924665.1). Lineage (NCBI taxonomy): Eukaryota > Metazoa > Chordata > Mammalia > Rodentia > Muridae > Micromys > Micromys minutus. Next base: position 73,699,833 of record NC_137974.1, read on the forward strand.
ATAAATTTGTATTCAATGAATAATATTGGTCCAAAGATAAAGCCACAGGTGTGCACTATAAGACAAGACTGTTTAAAAGCTGTTGCTTTGAACTTATAATGAACATATGGAATGAAACACTGCTTTGAACTTAATATGAACATCCTTCTGTAACTCCCATTTTATGTAACATTTTATCTCTGAGATAATTTTCTAAAGAACATTTTGTCTAAGAAGGTATAAAAAGGGCAGAGAAAAGAAAAAGCTGTTGGTTGGATGGTTTTGCTTGAGGGGTTCTGCCTCATCTGCATGCATCCATCTATCCATCCATCCATCCATCCATGCATCCATCTATCCATTCATCCATCCATCCATCCATCCATCCATCCATCCGTCCATCCATGCATCCATCTATCCATCCATCTATCCATCCATCCATGCATGCATCCATCTATCCATCCATCCATGCATGCATCCATCTATCCATTCATCTATCCATCCATCCATCTATCCATCCATCCATCCATCCATGCATTCATCTATCCATCCATCCAACCATCCATGCATGCATCCATCTATCCATCCATTCATCCATCCATTTGTATCTATCTCTTTGTCTGTACATGTATGTGCAGTTATATGTCTATGTATGTAAGCATGCATGAATACTTGTGGGGTGAATGAGGCAGGTGTTTGGTCCAATAAGAATGTGAATGTGTGTGTCAATGTGTAAATGAGAATGTAAATGTAGGTATGAATGTAAGTGTGTCTGTGCATATCTTCTTGGATAAGGCATTTTAATTATTTTTCTTTCCTTCCTCTCTGGTTTACAAACAGTTAATCAACCTAGCCAGAGAGGCTTCTTTTAATAAGAAATAAAAAGAAACTTTTGCCTAATCACCCAACTGTTAGCAACAAGTGTCAGTAGATCTAGAGGCATGCAGCTTCCAGACTCAAAGTAACTTAAAGTCAGGTTAGGTTTATGTTATTATAGAACACAACCCTATTATTCTGCAAAACCAGGTCTTGCCAATACAGCTCTTTCCCTCACCTGTTTCAGAGAAGAACCAGCCCACACTGAAGCTCTGGACACTTGAAATACAACACTATCGCTAATTTGTTAGGGTTTCTATAACAAAGGAATGCAAAAAGAAAGCCTTGAACTATAAAGTGTCTTGTGATTCTTTTCAAGTCTCGAAGCTGAAAGTCCAAAGCCTTGATATCTCTGGTTATTTCCTTCAATGGCTTCCAGGAGAAATCTATTCAATATCTGTTATCTAGTTTCTCTTGGTTGACTAGCAAACACTCACATGGACACATCACCCAGAGATCTGCCTTTCTGTGCAGTCTGAGTCTCAATTTTCTCCTTTTGCAAGGGCATTGGTCATATTAAATTAGAATTCTGTGAAGCTCCAATATTGCTTTATCATCACTAACTATGTTTATAATGATAATTTTCAGTGGTTACATTTCAATGTGTCCATAATTAAAATGTTAATACATAATTTTAAAAAGGACATAGCAGATGATAATTATTTAACATGACTTTATTCTCAGGTTATCACTGGCAATGTTCACATTAGGGGTGTAAATACTTAAGTTTAAAATCATTACTTAATAAAGTAGTCAGCATGTTTTATTGGGTGTTAGTTTTTGTATTCAATTTTCTTAGTTTTAAGAGATTAAAAATAAATATAAAAGACTCCTTTTCTTTTATATTTAAAAAAAGTAAACTTGTTTCATCACCTAGCAAAATGCTGTACACATAAAGACAAACTAAAATGAGCAATTACAGAGTCAGAAATCCTAGATCCACCACACATTATCTGATAACATTATATATTAGGTTTTGTTAGGCTTTTTTTTCCTTACTGGCATATTTTGGATCAATATTTCTTGTTCCTAACTCTGAAAATATGAATAGTCATAACTGTGAGCCATATTAATGGGTTTATGGGCTGTATTCAGTATATCCAAGAAAGAGACAAATTTCTCACTATTGATAAGGTATGGCTGTAAGGGCATTGAAAATATCCATTGTTAGTTCATCATAGGTGGAGCCATGCAATGTCATTTGCATCAGCATCAGCATTAGCCCCCATACTACATGACTCCAAGTCCTCAACACAACAGTCGCCAACAACTACAGATTAATTTAATCTGTGTGATTAAAATGAAATGCCTCAAACTTTTGCATGTTCATGTTCATCACTCAGGTTATATGCACAATGGGACATATTGATTTGCTCTGAGAAAAGTATGTTACAGTAAGCACAGTGACAAGAAATTCCCAGACTGAGAGTAACTATGCGTCTGCATCTGATGTGTGGAACTTCAAATAGATCCAAATTTCAGTCCACTGTTGTTTGTAAATATGGGACAAATATTGCTTGTTGGTAATTCTGTTGATGTGTTTGTTACTGTTCATTTTGTTGGTTTTAAATCATTTTGTTAGAAAACTCTTTATATATCTAATATTTAAAATGTAGGAAAAGTGACAAATAGTTCTTTTTCCCCCCTTTTCTAGCAATTCTATATTTTCTCTTCTTGAAGAAAAAAAATTATGCTTTATAAACTTAATAAGATCTTTATTAAAATCACTTTTTGTTTGCTAATATGTCCTAAATGAATCAACCCAAGAATGCTTTATTTGGACACTACTGACCACATTTCCTGATTTCTTCAATCCCCAGAAAAATTATTATTTCCGGATTAAAATCAGGGCAGAGTAGATGCTAAAACATGCACAAGAAAAGCATGTTCAAGTCAAGAAAAAAAAATGGCCAATAAACAGAAAAAGATGATCTTTATTAAATTCTGTGTTTCTACAGGACAAGCTAAAAAGCAGTTATTAATAACATCATAATAGTAAGCCTCTGTATACATTATGGAAAAAAACAAAAGAAAATGTCTACTATACATACACTGTAAAAAATATTTAACAGCTTTCCAATTTGCCTTCCCTAATTGTAGAAAAACTCAGGCCATTCTCTTTCTACCTCTGATCTAACAATGTATTGATGATTTAGAATTGTTTTTGAGCAGGGTTATAACCAGATGTGCTAATGAAAATGCATCACTGCCCACACAAAGAAATTCTTAAATATCAAAACAATTTGTAAGAAATACAAAGAATAAGTGTGCCTGCTAAATTGTATTATGACCAGCTTTATATTTTAAAAAATGAGAGTAGTGTCCTTTATTATTAGATGTTCAAGTATTTAAAGATAAAATGACAAGATGTCAGAGAATTGATTTCACATTTTGTCTCAGAAGGAAACAAACGAAGTCTGGACGAACTAAGACGAGAATGAAGGAAAGTACTTATAGCTGTAAAATAGGGAAGGGGAGACTCACCAAGCGTCTGTGTATCTGTGGTGGAGAGTTTCATGTCAACTTGACACAAGATAAAGTCATCAGAGGGGGGTGAGAAATCCCAATTAAGAAAACGCCTTCATAAGATACAGCTGTACACAAGCCTGTAGGGCATTTGCTTAATTAGTGATTAATAGAGGGCTCAACTGATTGCTGTGGTGCTACACCTGAGCTGGTGGTCCTGGGTAGACAGAACACAGTAAAAAAAAAAAAAAAAAAAAAAAAAAAGACCCATAGTGAAAAATGCCCTGGGACACTGTGAGAGAGGCTCCAGGGAAAAGGTAGAGGGCCTTTTACTTCGGGAGCATTTCGTTCCCTGAATTGTTCTTGGATGTGATTCCATACCTCCTGTGACAAATATCTACATTCATTTTATGATACCTGCTTCTTCTTGCTGGGTATCAGAATACAGTTATAGAACCCAATCTGGTCAGTGTACCCTGAATCTAAAGATGGCTTTCTGCCATGCTTTCACGCTTTCCCAGATATAATCTATAGCACATACCAGGCAATTGTGTTTAAATTAGTCAGTCCAGAAAAAGTTCAGGGAAAAGGCTGTGAAAGACCCCGGATTGCGGAAGCCCCTCACTCTAGTACCAGGAGTACTCGAACCCAAGAACTCACAGAGAGCCTATCTTGCTGCAATCAGGCAAGAGGTTTATTCAAGGGGTGGGGGGGAGGCCAGAGCTCTGGGGACAACACATATCTCACGCTGGAGATAGAGGAGTCAACCCCGAACTCAGTTAAGGGGACATATTTATAGGGAAAATTACATAGGTAGTTAGTTAGCAACGAGCACATAGCCCATTTGAAGAAATAAAGGGACAAATAGAGGAGCAGGGATTGGAGAAAGGATCATCCAGAGACTACCTCACCAGGGGATCCACCCCATGTGCAGCCAATAAACCCAATTACTATTGCTGATGCCAAGTAGTGCTGACTGGCAGGAACCTGATATGGATGCCTCCTCAGAGGCTCTGTCAGAACCATACTGATACAGAGGAGGGTGCTTGCAGCTAACCATCAGACTGAACATGGGGACCCAAATAAAGAAGCTAGAGAAAGAAGTGAAGGACCTGAAAGGGTCTGTAACCCCATGAGAAAAACAAAATGACCAACTAACCAAACCCACCACAGCTCCCAGGTACTAAAACACCAACCAATGAGTTCAAATGGGGAAACCCTTGGCCCCAGGTGCATATACAGCAGAGGATAGTGTTCTCTGGCATCGATGGGAGGAGAGATCTTTGGTACAGCAAAGGTTCATTTTCCAAGTGTAGAATACCAAGGTGCTGAGGTGGGAGAGAGTGGTTGGGAGAGGGAGCACCTTCATGGAGGCAATGGGAGGGAGAGGAGGATGGGATTGGGGGAAAGGGATAACATCTGAAATGTAAGTACAGAAAATATCCAATAAAGAAAAAAGACTGAAGTAAGATTGTCTACAGCATTAAACAGAATTCTACCCCATTCTTTCAGGTCCCATGCCCAGTAGACAAGGCATACACGGGCAGATGAAAGTTACTAAGTGGAGCCTGAATCAGGAACCTGAATGAGAATGTACAAGAGGATGTGAGGACTCCTGCAGAGGATGTAAGCGGGAATCAAAATGACAGAAGAGAAAGAATGAAGATGACAGGACCATAATCAGGGTGTGTATGAGCGGAAACAGGAAAAAAGCCCAGAGGGCAGGAGAATGAATAGGACTATGCAGCAGAGAGGGGTGGGTAGTGGAAGAGTGGGGGAACCTCTAGAAAACTCCTGACACCAGGGATGTAAGGGGATCCCAGGAACCAATGGGGATGACCTTAGCCTAAATGCTTGACAGTGGGGAGATGAAACCTACAGACCTCAAGTAGACATAGCCACCATTTGAGGCATGGGACTCCAAACCCATCTTCAAAAATCCTGTCTAAAGAAAATGCAGGAGTAAAAAAGAAGTAGAGGGTAAAAGAAAGGCCATCCAGAGACCTGCCCAACTTGGGATTCATCTCATGCAGAGGCACCAAACCCGACACTATTCCCGATGCCATGTTGTGCTTGCAGACAGGAATCTAGCATGGCTGCCTCTGAGTGGCACCACCAGCAGCTGACTGAGACAGATGCAGATACTTATAGCCAACCATTGGACTAAAGTCAGAGACTCCTATGGAAGAGTTAGGGGAAGGAAAAAAAAGGGGCTGAAGGGAATTGCAACCCCATAAGAAGAACAACGGTATCAACAAACTGGACCCCACAGAACTCCCAGAGGCTAACCCACCAACCAAAGAGCAAACATTGTCTGGTCTATGGTCCCAACTAGATTTGTAGCGCTGGACTGCCTTGTCTGGTCTCAGTAGAAAAGGATGCACTTAATCCACTAGAAACTTGATGTCCCAGGGAAGGAGAATGCTAGTGGGGGTGAGGTAGGAGTGGGTGATGAGGAGCACCCTATCAAAAGCAAAGAAGCTTGATAATCACTGTCAGCATCAATTATGATGTAGAGTATGCTGGAATTCTTTACTTAATTTTTACTAACAGAATTAATAATAGAATAGTGTAGTAGGCTGTCACTTGCCACTTCCTGGGTTTGGTTACATTGAATTGTGATGGTACTGTGCAAGGACATCCTCCTCTATGCTGATGGCTTGATGAAACATATGACAGATTTGGAAAAAGCTACATGACAAGGCCCTTAAAAGAACCTTCAGTCTGGGAGGACGAGATGGCTACTGGCTTACAGCCTACAAAGAAGCTGTTAAAGATTGAAGATGTTGAACTTTTCATGGCAAAATATAATATTTGTGATGATTACAATGATGTTGATGATGATGATGATGATGATGATGATATGTAACCTAATACCCACCTTAACTGCACTTTGTAAAATTATCATGAATGTGGTATGCCATGCCTTGGCTCATGATCCATGAAACTATGAGTTAATGGATATAGTTTCTTTTCAGCTAAATTCACTCTAATATTGTCATTCAGCTATGGGAAAGTAACACAATCTGATGTACTAGAAAGGTATCATCATTTTCAACTCATAGAGGATAATTTGGTGTTATTGTGTTTTTAGAATATTACTATTTTGAGATATGGTTAGCCAAACGAACACCAACTAAATTAAATATGTTTGCTTCAATTAAAGAACCTCACATTAATTTTAACCTTTGTTATTTAACAGATACTAAAAATAAAATTCATTATCATTATCATAAGATAAAAAGAAATAATACCCCAATACTATATGTTTTCATTCTCTTACGTTTACTTCAACAAGCATTGCCCCAAAGCAAACTATTTTGTCCATGTGATAAAAGAAAAGAATGGTATTATACACAAGAGTTTTCAGTGTGTTCTTCAGGTTGGCATCAGAGTGCGTTTTGTAGCAATGAATGATTGGCCTTCTAACAACCATATTATGTGCTCTGGCCTTTCTTACCTATTTCTGATTCCCTAAGCACAACACTGTTCCATAGAAACCCACCTGAATGTCAGGGGACTTGGACATGTGCTTTTAGAACACAACGGCCTTTTATTGCTGTTCATCCATGAGGTAAACATTTTGTTAATATCCTATAAAACTATACTGTCTATCTCGATTACTAACCCTTAGTTCTATATATAATATATATAATACCCCTTGTGTTACTGTATCCAGACCATGTTGTTTCATGACAATGTTGACTGCCTTTCAAAGTGTTTACCTGGGTACCCCAATACACTGGAATTATAATGTCCTCAAATTGGGTAAAATACTTTCTCAGTGGGGGGGGTCAATGGAAACCCCAAGTAGACAAAAGCTTAGTATAAAACAACACTTGGAAAAGTTAGAGAAGAGGTGAATATGAGAAAATACAATATTTTTAATTCTCATATCTATGTATATATATGTAAATATGTGTGTATGTATGTGTGTGTGTGTGTGTGTGTGTGTGTGTATGTGTATGTGTGTGTGTGTGTGTGTGTGTGTGTGTGTGTGTGTGTGTATGAGCATATAGCTATGGGTTCGTGGGAAAAGCAATCAGAGTAAGACTGTTGTCCTTCACCCTTCCTTCTTTTGTGTAAAATCTAATACATACTAGAATTTTAGCAGTAATACAATAACCTCAAAGAAGAAAGACTGGAGGCCAAGGAAGGAAATTGTTCAGTCAGTCAAGTACCTGTAGCTCAAGATTGAGGACCTCAGCCCAGATCTCCAGTACCCAGGTAACCAATTGGAGATGACAGTATGTTCCTGTAAGGACAATGCTGGGACTCAGAACACATGGACATGAGCTGATCTAAACAGCTCACTGTCCAGACAGCTTAGATAAATCTACTGATTTATCTAACTTCCAGCTCAGTGAAAGACTTTGTTTCCAAAGCAAAAATGATCAAAGAAAGACAGGTGGTGTCAAGCATTGACCTACATGTACATACACATATGTGCATACTTACACATACAGCAATAATACCAAGTACATAATACAAGTACAAGCACATACAACATCCCATATACCACACACACACACACACACATATACACACACACAAAATGTATCATATACACAAAACAAAAATATGAAAATAATAAAAAATGAATATAAGAACAAAGACTCCCAGTGGAGCTATGAGAAACTCCGGTTCATCAAGAAAAAAAATATGGACCAAAATAGAAATCAAAGTGTCCCCACTCTGAATACCACTTCCTCCTAACAGATACACACCTGTGCTGGAAAACATCAGAACCTCTCGGCAAGAACAATGCTAGAGGCTGAAAGCTAGCTCCATTCTGACTTTGTCAAGTTGGATCTCACTTCCCAAAAGTCTTTGGTAATTCATTTCCATCTATACTGCAGGCGAAAGCCAGAACTTTCTTTCCTCTCCGTATTTGCCTCAATTGTGATAGTAAATATCAGAGGTAATCAACTTATAAAGAAGAAAGCTTGTTCAGACTCATGGTTTTGTATGTCCCTCTCATTCTCATTTGGCACCTATACTATGGCGCCCGTCACAAGTCAGCAAACCATGACAGGTAGCATCCCAGGGGCCAACCTGCTCACATCCTGATCATAGTTCCTTTCAAGGGCTCACTTCAAAAAAAAAAAAAAAAAAAAAAAAAAAAAAAAAAAAAAAAAACTAACCCTAAGGTGATATAACAAAAGATATTATTATAGAAGTAGGCTATAAACAGGAACAGAGCCATGAATGAAATCAGCATTAGACATTGGGGTGTCTAAATTTACATAGACAAAATTTACAATGGAAACTTCTAGGTGAAGTCATCACAGAGTTTTGGAGTTTGCTTGCATTAGTTCAGTAATTTTTAAGTGCTGCTCATGTACCATCTATGAAAGCAACCCACTTGCAAGAAGACGGATTTCAGGTTGAACAGAGTTACAGGAAACAGGGCCTCAGCTGCACCCCTCAGCAAATGTCATTCTGCTTTGAGCACCACCGCACACTCCTGGACAATGTCCAATCTTTTTCATTTCACTATAAATCTGTGCTAGAATCTCCAGACCCTGCGGTTGCTCACTTCAGAGAAGCCCAAATTGCATGTAGTGAAATTCAGTTTAGAAAGTGATACAGAAGAGTTATTCTGAGCCTCCGAGTCTCCGTGGACCTTGAACAAGCTGTTTCTAAAAGGGCACAGGAAGGTTAGCAAATTAAACAGATAATGTTTAAATCACTTTCTCCTTTCTGCACCAGGTGTTCTAAAATAGGTTAAACAATAATTTAAAAGTAGCACCAGGATTGGGGGTACGTGTTGTATTGCCACTGCCCTCGAAACTTTATCACTGACATATGCTAAAGAGTTATAGATGCTAACTTTAGGCTTTAATCTTAATCATACCAGAAGCTGGGCGTGTGTGGTTGTGCTCCGTCACCTACTGAAGTCAGTAATTCCTACATGTGAAAGGATACGCTTTCTGTGCCACTGACAACTCTGAAGGTTTGATTCCCCCACTAATCCACAGCATTTTATGATTTAATTTGGCTTCAATTGTTGTGGTAAATACCATGAAGAGAAGCCAACTGGGGAGCAAAGGGTTCATTTCTTTTCACAGGTTATAGTCCATACTTGAGGGAGGTGAAATAGGAATTCAAGAGAGAAACTGAAGCAAAGGCCTTGAATGAATGCTGCTCACTAGCTTGCTCCCATACTCATGTTCTAGATTGGGTGTTAAGATTGGCCATCACACAATCATCTGCTTGTAGTAATGATTCAGAAAATGCTTTCTGTAAAGATCCAAAAGTAAATATTTTATACCTTGATTTTTCAGCATTCACCCATCCTGTTGTAGTTGGAAAATAGTGTTGGTAACACATTAATGAATGCACACAGTTGTGTTCTAATAAAACTTTAAGTATAAAAATGATGTCAGACATAATTAACCCTAAAGGCTATAGTCCCTAAAGAACCATACTAAGGGAGCAAATAGATACATCCATGTTATTCAACAAAAGAAATGCAAATTGAATTATCATTTCATTAATTAAACAATCTTCCCGAGAAGCATGTGTTTTTTTATGCTAAGGAATAAGCCTCATTGTCAGGAGCCTATGTGAAGAGCAGTCAACTTTGGTTTCTTCTGATCTTTCCAGGATGTCCCTCCCATTATCACATGATATATGTGTATTTTTGGTATTCTTTTATTCCGAAGAAGCTGAACTTTTTCCATTTATGAAGCATTCAGCTTGTAAACCATTTAGCACTGTAAAATGAAGTAGGAGTCATTCGACCTGATAGTCTGATCATCATGCCCTCACAGAAGAGAGTCAGGTCACTGTGTCTCAGTCTTTCTGCTTGCTCCATAACAAAGTCACAGGGCCCCCACAAAATCTTCCCTTGTCATCACTGTCCCTTCATAGTGTCATGTAACTAGATATGTCTGCCTAGTGAGATCTTGTAGATCCTACTCTGTATCCAGACCAGGATTACCCCTAATCCATCACAGCTGTCTCGACCATTCTCCTAAACACAAAGGGAAATAGCCTATTTCTGAGCATTTTATTGTCATGCATCTAAACATATAATACAGTCAGATGTATTTGACCCTTCTTAGTTTTGTTTCATTCTGTCTCTTGGAAGCATCTTTGAATGGCTTGTGAAAATTGTCACTTGTAGGATGACATGGGATTGGATCTGGTTAGCAGGCTCAGTGGGAACTCAGCACATAGAAAGCTTAGCTCACCAAGCTCCAGTCTTTATGAAAGTGCCCAAGCTAGAAGCCCTGCTAGAGAAGGATCTTCAGTAAAAGAAGATGGGTTCTCCCATGTTGAAAGCTGCTTCAACTACAATGGGAAATGTGCCAGTGTCTTCAGAACTCTGCCCCATGTCACTTGCTGGGAGCACTGTATATCCAGGGAAGAGAGGTCAGAACTGCTTTCACTGAGACCTAAGACCTTGCTAAGAAACCAGCACAAGGACACTGACTTTGCAGGGAAATTTGAAGTAATTTGGTTTTAAGAGACCCCCAAGCTCCTAAGTATGATATAGCCTCAGCTTACCTCTAAACCTGCCATATATGGAAAACCTGTAAAGAGAATTTAGGTAGCCCTTCTCAAGTGTATATTAGTCGTGTGAAATAAATCACAAATAGAATATGACATAGCATGTAACTATGGGAGATAAAATGGGTCCTCAAATATCTCAATTGTATGCAGTCTGCTTTTAAAGGAGACAAGAAAATCCAACCTTATTTCTATTAAATCGTAGAAGCATGTAAGACTTTTTACAACTTTCCCTGTTGTTCACCTGTGTTAACTAATTTAGACCTAGAACAATTATCTGTTTGAACCTTATGAAATTCAGGTTTTTCTTCCTGTCACTGTGGGCAAACCTGTCTGTGGGATCTCTCTGTACCTCCCATTAATAAACACCAAGTATGTTCCAGTGCCTTCCATAAGGTTCACACATTAAAATATATGCTCCACTTAAGCATTTCATCTCACATATAGTGTAGTAGTCAGGTCTACTTTTAGATTTGACAAGACCTCAGGTCTCAGATTAGAGTGTTCCTTCTCTATTGTTTTTCTGCTTTTAGTTAAAAAAGAACAGGACAGAAGAAATGTCCTGGGATTATCCAAATATTTTTTTACTTTAGTAGATAGTGCCTCTACATAGCTTAGCTAACCTTCAATTTTGGATTTTTCTGCCTCCATTTTTCCCATACACAGTTTCAGGATAACAAATATCTCCTGTCACACTTAGCTTCAAATATTTTCTTTTTGGCAGGTACAGTCATGTCTCCGTATCAACGAGCTTTTCACTTGCTGCAACAGACTCTCTTATTATACATGTGACCTTATCCACAACTGATCTGAGAGGCCACACTGTGATCTGGGTGCCAAGCATGAAATATTCCGTAGTTCACTCCTCTTAGTCTGAGGTCTCACAGCCTCTTACTTGCTGGAATTCCTTCTTTAGACATCAGAGCTGATTTATTCTACTCTTAAGCATAACGTCATGTGCCCTTGCCCTTGCATATGGCATTTTGATATAAGCTGTAATCACCCAGAGAGAAAAGCAAACAGCATCCATGGAGTAGCTTCACACAAGCAATTTCTCCAGTCATTCTTAGTGAAAAAACAGGAAAGAAACCAATTCCTTAAGGTTGCTGTGTGATTTGTTGCCATTTCTTCATTCTCATTATAGATACCTTCATTATACACTGTGTGTGTGTGTGTGTGTGCGTGTGTGTGCATTTATATTCTTTTGTTATAACAGACCCTAGAAATCATAGAAGCTTCAAGCCCCTTAAAATCTAGATTTAACCTCAGAGAAATCTGACATCAGAGACAATCTCATGAGACTAAATTATGACAACCCAATGTCAGAGTCTAAGTTTCATTTAAAACATCATAAACAAGATCTCCACATAAAACCAGGTACACTGAAACTTTTAGAAGAGAAAGCAGGGAAAAGCTTAGAACACATAAGCACAGGGAAAATTTTGCTGAACATAACACCAGTGGTCTATGCTCTAAGATCAAGAATTGATAAATGGGACCTCATGAAATTGCAAGGTTTCTGTAAGGCTAAGGATACTGTCAAAAAAACAAAATGGCAGCAAACAGACTGGGAAAGGATGTTTACCAACCCCACATCAAATAGAGGCCTAATATCCAAGATATACAAAGAACTCAAAAAGCTAGAGACCAGAGAATCAAACAACCCTATTAAAAAATGGGGTACAAAGTTAAACAAAAAGTTCTCAATCAAGGAATATCGAATGGCTAAGAAACATCTAAGAAAGTGCTCGATATCCTTAGCCATCAGGGAAATGCAAATCAAAACAACCCTGAGATTCGACCTCATACCAGTCAGATTGGCTAAGATCCAAAACTCAGATGACAACAGATTCTGGCAAGGATGTGGAGAAAGAAGAACACTTCTCCACTGTTAATGGGCTTGTAAACTGGACAAACACTCTGAAAATCATTCTGGCAGTTCCTCAGAAAAGTGGACATAGTACTACCTGAAGACCCAGTTATTCCACTTCTGGAAATATATCCCAAAGATGCTCCAACATATAGTAAGCACACATGCTCCACCATGTTCATAGCAACCTTATTTATAATAGCCAAATGTACTTCAACAGAGGAGTGGATACAGAAAGTGTGGTATATCTACACAATGGAGTACTACTCAGCTATTAGAAACAATGATGTTAAGAAATTCCTAGGCAAATGGATAGAACTAGAGAATAACGTCCTGAGTGATGGAATCCAGTCACAAAAGAACACACATGATATGCAGTCACTGATAATTGGATACTAGCCCCAGATATCTCTGAATACCCAAGAAACAACTCACAAACCTTATGAAGCTCAAAAAGAAGGAAGGCCAGAAAGATGCCTTAGTCTTTCTTAGAAAAAAAGTAAAAAGGGAAAAAAATTGTGTATAGTTATGTAACAAATTTTGTGAGTTGTAATAATGTTTTATAAAATAAATAATTTTTAAAAAGTCATAAACATAACTTTCATACGATTATAATAATCATGTGCTCCATTTTTTTAGTTGTCAACAAAGAAACCAGCACTCAGGTAATGCTCGATCTAAGAGAATTCAAGAAGGAATGAATTAACAGTGAAAAGCTGCTGATCTAAGATCTACTGGGTTAGAGACATGACTGATTAGTGACTTTTGTAAAGAGAAAGAGAAACACGGTGGGAAAGGGCTCTCACATCTGTACAGCCCCAAAGAATCATACTCTTGAAGGACATCCACAGATGAAAACGCCTACATTTGAACAAAGCAGGGAAAGCATCAAAGAACACACTGAAGAGGATAGGGAGGGCAGTTTAAAATGGCCTGCACCATTCCTCCACCCAACTCCCCAAAAAGCATAGCAGAGAAGTAATATAATGTCTACCTAGGGAGGAAGAAGGAAGCAAGAGTAAACCTTTATCCAGGAACTTAATTTTGAAATTATCTCAGTCAGACAGCATAGGAAAGATTCACACAATGCCAGAATCCAGGTCATTACCCACGATGTCTCTGGACTTGTAGTGGTACCCAGTGATATCTCACAGCTACAGAGAGACAAGCATAGTCCCTGGCCTATGTGACTACATGGGCTGTCCTATCATAACTACAGGAGGACTTCAGTGTCCATATGGATTACAGTCTATCATGAGACCAGCCACAATGCTTAAGAACTCCAGACTAAACATAGTCTTAGCCACAAATATCCTGAGCTTCAACATCCACTAATATTGCATCAAACACACTATCCATGGCCTTGGGGATAGCAGAAGAGCTGCCTAGATTTATGTCTATATTCGTTTCTTGTGCTCCTTCCTTGGTTAAAAAAAAAAAAAACTGTGAAGTGACAAAATTTTTCCAAAACCAATAGAAGTTGTAAATTTTCAGATGCATGTGGACCAAAGGTCTCCAATTACATTCACTAGAAATAAATCTACTTCCCAACATTGTCTAACTCCTGAAGCTCAAAGCAGAGAGATTATTCTGATATTTTTAAAAGATGCAAAAGCTTGACTAGATACCTCTCACAGAGAGGGTGTACAAACACCATACAGGGTATAGCAGGCCTATAATTCAAATATTCTAAGACAAAAGCAGGAAGATTATCATAAGTTTAAGACAATCCCAGTCTGCATAGAACATTCCAGGCTGGCCAGAGCTACATATTGAGACTATGTTTGAAAGACAAAGAGAAAAATAAAACATAAACATGTGGGCCAGAAGTATTTTTTTATTTAAGAATTTTATTGTAAATCTCCTTTAAAACTTTTAAAGAGATTCTATTATGATTTTTAAAATAAAATCAAAAGGCAGGACTTAGAATGCCAGTCTTTGTGTCCACATTCTTCCACGTGTACGTCAACTTTCCTTTTTCCATTGATTGGCAGACTAAGTAGGACTTCTGGTGACCAAGGTGTTACCTAGTGGTTTGTGACTTTGTGTACCTTCAAGCCCTTCTACCAACTAACCATCTCCTTTGGAATTACCTAAGCTGTGGTCACACCAGCCAGCTGCAACAGGTGTTGATGTAAATAATTTGTACTAATACTACTCATCCGTAACTGTTCGAGAGTGCAGCTTTTGCCCTTTTATGTCCATTAGCAAGCTGGTGTTTGGGGCGTGGTCTATCATAGAAGTCATGCTTGTCTCAGTACTTCCTGCCATGCCTTTTTTGTATAAGACGGTTTGCTGTTTTTAATCCTAAAAAATAAGCAAACATCAACAAAACCCACTGATTACCTGAAGTCAGACTCCCTTTCACCATGACTTAAACAAATAAATATAAATTGCCCATTTTTATCAATAGAAAATGTTAAAATCTAATTGTAAGAAAGTTCTAGAGTGATTCTGTTTTTACTGGTCATCACCAAGGAACTAGCTTTCATTTTATTATCTTTATATGTTCTAAAAGTTTAAAAAAATGTATTATTCAAAGTACCAAGTCTTACGGAGAATTTATGATTTATATCTTTGCTAGGTTATTTTTCCCCCTTAATGTTTAAAATAGTAATTTAAACCTATATTTTGTGATGGTTTTCTAGTCTTGTGTTTTAAATTTTCTTTTCACCCTGAGTTTCATTCATGAAGATGTGCTTAGATACTGTTAGAATTAAAGGCACAACTAATCACACTGCCTGTATTATGAAAGTAGATTTAAAAAATAAACAATTTAAAGCAATATGGTGATCATAGATTAATATACAGACACTCTTAAGGGTTAAGTTATAACCCCAAATCATGGCCTTTCAATTTAATTAACTGTCACATGTCAAGTCACTGGTACAAGGTCGGGAGTTATTTAACCCAGTCCTAACGTTGCTGTGGCAGTGAGAATGCATGCCCTTGTTTTAGAATACAGAAGTTGGTAGGACTCCACACCTGAGCTCACTGAGTAGACAACCCAAGGGAAAGAAAACACTTGAGTTGGGAATTTTTTTACTTTCTCTTAGACTTTTAATGTTATATTTTATGAATTTAAACACTATTGTGTTTAAAATGTTCCACATTTTAGGATTAGTGCCAATGAGATGGGAAATACTTAACCTTTACAAGTACCGTCAGCTACTCTGGGGGCTTTCCAAGTAATGACAGACTTGTATTGCTGTGTACCTCATCCTTCGGATGCTGTTGTGTGCTTACTACTCAGTCACTACATTTTATTAATATGTAAGCCGCGATGCCCTAAACTGAAGACCAACTGTAAAATTGGGCAGTGTTTTACTTTCCTTTACAATTTAATAAATACTTGATAACTGCACATGGCATAAGGCTGCTTGGTAGTTCAGAAAGATCACAGAGACAGTGACGGTGTTTTCCTGACAGTGTGTAGTCTTCGGTAGTGAGTGGAATGATGTCACTGTCAAGCCAGCAAGACTGCATTTATGCACCATCGTTTTCAGGATTGTTGGTAACTTAAGGCGTACTTTCCTGTCGCTACCGTCTCCGACCAGCAGAAAAGGAGTGACGACACAGCGTTCTTCTCAAAGCGGTTTATTCAGGAACCTTACAGCATGCAAGTGAAAATCTTTCTGTCCCTTTCTGTCTCTCTTTCTGTTTCTCTTTCCCCTTCTCTCCACCCCGTCACAAGACCCAACTTGCTCACATTCACTTCAATAACTGTGCCTTTGGTGATCACACCCAGGGGGTGATGGATTCTTTTTCACACCAAGTATAGGCAGGCAAAAGGTAGCTTTCAGCTCAGGGTGTGTGACATGGGTGTTTTTGAAACGCAGACCCATTGGCTTAATGAACCTCTCATATTTTGGTGGTTTTCTTGTAAAACCATCACCAACAAAGCAGACTTTAGTAACCATTCTCTTCCATGCCTTCTTTTTTCTTTTTCCTGTTTGAATAACTTTCAATACTTCTGTTTTTCCTTGGGCATGAACTTTGGGTAGAGGAACCTCCCATTTTCCTGCCTTTTCTTTTCGTTTCTGCTTAATCATGTTGGAAAGTACTTTTGCTCTTAACTGGCCCTCTCTGTCCAGCAGATAGGCAGGGACTGCTCCCTGTGGTATTCTCCTCATCCTTCTGCTTGGTGTTTCTCTTTTCATGCATCTTAATAGTCTTTTTTATTTGTATTTTCTCTGCATGGCGCTGTTTATGGTAGAGCTTAGCTTTCAGGCCAATGTTTTTGGTTTTTTTTTTTTTTTTTTTTTTTTTTTTTTTTTTTTTTTTGCTTTCTTTGAGCGTTCATGAGCCTCCCGAACTTCTTTCTTTCTCTTTTTCTCATGGTATCCAAACGATACCCATATCGTTTGCGGTGCAATTCAATATATTCATTCTGTGGCATGATGACAGCTGCGGAACAGCAGTTCTTGACCTCCCGGGTTCCAAAATCCTCTTAATTTCTGGGTGTCACTGGTCCACGAGCCTGCTTCGCTCAGGCCAGAACAGGGGAAAAAGCCAGAAGTATTTTTAAAATGTCCAATACTTTAATCATTAGGGAAATGACTATGTAAACCACAATTAAAACTTGCTGATGCTGCTTCCAAGATGTCTTCATCCCTAGACTTCAAGGTGACAACGCACCTTTTTATGGAAGCGAGTTGAGATCACATACACTCCTGCAAGTAAGTAAGCACATGCACATGTTCCATAAGTACACTCAATAAACTCATTAATTCAAACACACACACACACACACACACACATACACACACAGGTGGCACCCCAATACAGTAAGAATGGCTATTGGTAAAAACACTAAAGATAACTTACTAGCAAAGACTTGGAGAAATGAACTTCTGTACATTAGCACAAGCAAAGTGAATTAACAAATCACTGTGGAAAACAGTGTGTATAAGATGCTGAAAAATGCTTCAAAATAAAACTACTGTGTGCTCTTGCAATCCAATAAATTTAATTTATCCAAGTAAATTAAATCAGTACCTGGAAGAGACATCTGCCCTCCCAGAATCACCACAATACTATTTAATAAGCAGAATGTTTACTTGCGTATCCATCAACTGATTAATGAAGAAAGACATTGTATATAGAGATCATAGAAAACTATTCTGCAAGGCCATATTTCAAGACCCACCCTATTACCCCAAAACACTATTCAACAATCAAAAAAAAAAAAATACTGTCATTTGTTGCAATGTGGAAAATTCTAGTGGACTATATTAAGTTAAATAATCCAGGCACAGAGATAGAAATAACTTCTCACTACATTTATGTGGGGACTCAGAGAGCTGATCTCATAGCATAAAGACTAAGACAGCTATTGGCAGAGTCTGTGGAAGGCGGGAGTATAGGTGGGATTGGCAATGTGTCTGTGATGTCACAGCTAGCAAGGAGGAATAAGATTTGGTACACCATTACACAGAACTGTCCTTATACTTAAGAACATTGGATTATGTGTTTCAAAATTCCATGAGAAAGGATCTTGAATATTTTCACTATAAAAAAATTAAAGATGTTTAAAATAAAAAATAGTCTAATATTTGGTTTTATAATATATCAATACATATTGAACCCAGAAATAAGCATAAGTATTCATTAAGCCTAAATATATGGATTATTAAACATTAATCCTGTTGAAGACAATGTCTTATAGATCAGTGGTTCTAAACCTGTAGGTCAAGACCCCTTTGGGATCAAATATCCTGTAAATCAGATATTTAATATACAATTCTCAACAGAAGCAACATTACAGTTATAAAGCAATGAAATAATTTAATAGTTGGGGTCCCCACAACATGAACCTTATTAAAGGGTCAAAGCATTATGGAAATTGTGCAAACAGCTATTCCAGATGATTATATGGCTAATGAGCAAGATTGTTAAACATATGCTTTAGCGTTACAGTAGAGAACCATTTATCTCATGTCTATTTTTAGAACTTCTAAGTGCCACCCTATTTTTGACATCACCAAGAACCAGGAACCTTCGTTTTTTACCCCTACCCATCTGTTTTTTTTAAATGTTCAACAAGGAAAAAATAATCACAGGCAAAATACGATATGAAAAATTAGACCAGTTTCAATCTCGCAAGTATGTGGAAGTTTTAGATCTTCTTTTTCTCAATGATGTCTATGAGTCTGTTAACAATAAATACTGGATTGACAATGAATAAATATAATTTGATCGAATGCTTAAACAGTAGAGTCTCACACACTCAGTGTGGGACTTTATCACGAACAAGGTGGCTGAACCTTGTACCAACTTAAAACATGGATGGAGGCTTTGGGCTTCTGGGGGAAGAGGCATGATACAGGATCCAGAAAGATGCTGCTGTAAATACTCTCCTGTAACTGATAAGTCCCAGGGGGTGGGGTCTGCTGTCTTCAATTCAGCCACTAACTTTAAGTGGGAAGTGTGGCAGTATATATTTGTATTTATAAATCTATATACTTCAGAAAAAATAGATGAAAGGCAGAGAGCTTCCTGTATCTATTTCTTTTTTATTAATTTATTTATTTTATAAAATATTGTTATAGATCACAAAATTTGTTGCATAATAATATATGAAGGATACACCATTTTTTTCTTTTTTTCTAAGAAGGACTGTCCAACATAATAAGGGCACATGCTCCACCATGTTCATAGCAGCCTTATTTATAATAGCCAGAATCTGGAAAGAACCCAGATGTACTTCAACAGAGGAATGGATTCAGAAAGTGTGGTACATTTACACAACAGAGTACTACTCAGCTATTAAAAACAATGACTTCATGAAATTCCTAAGCAAATAAATGGAACTAGAGAATATCATCCTGAGTGAGGTAACCCAGTCACAAAAGAACACACATGATACGTAGTCACTGATAATTGAATACTAGCCCCAGAAAGCTCTGAACACCCAAGAAACAACTCACAGACCATATGAAGCTCAAAAAAAGGAAGGCCTGTATCTATTTCTTAAATATCTTCAGCCCAAAGAATTTGCATTTCCTTTTTGCCAAGCCATGATGTGAAGCAAAGACATAAAGTATATCTACAAAAGGACAAAAGGAGAGATGCAGACATATGTTAGCTCTTTCAGACAAAATGCCACAAAATAATTCGGGGATTTAGACTCTTTACTGATTTGAATTCCATAATATCCATGTCTGGATTTTTTTATGGAGGTCTGTTGGGTCAAAGTCACACAGGTTCTTACAAGTTCCCATCTGCTGCGCATCTCCTACTCGGGCCACTGCAGAACCTCTGCTTTTGTTCAGCAGTGGAGCAGGCTCGGGAGGCAGAAATATCAGGAGGTGAAACTTCCTCTATAACCTTTTGCATACAATCCTCTCAAGTTTGTAAAATGTTGAGGAATAAAGAAACAAATGTGTTTTTTTCTTTTTTCATTTATTCATATAAAATGCAGCCTTCAGTTTAAAAAATTTTAAAAAACCCATCTCACAATCTTTGCTGTTTATCATTTTTATTTCAGTTCTTTTCTCTGTCTGTCCCAGATGTGGAAATGGATCGATATGGGGGCATTCATTCTTACTTGGAGAGGGTGACTGAAGTTTTGGGGTTTCTAGTTGTTTACCACAGTGGGTCACAAATGTGGAAAGCTTACCTCTCACCAGTGCACGTGTTACAGGGCTTTTGGTAAAGCACAAACGCAGTTTCAGTTGATTTTCTAGCCATTTTGAGCACTGCCTGCCTTGCATGAGGCAACAATGGATCGAGTGGTTCTCACAGGACAGAAAGCATCTGCTGCAGATCTGGTTCATTCATTCACGATTACACAGATAGTTGCATTTCAATTAGAACCTAAAATATGGAAATTATGGATAAAATAGTGTCATCTGAGCCAATACTTTTAATTCTCTAAGAGTTAAAATTTCAGTTTGACCAATGGAGGGGGAGGGTTGTGAATCACTGTCAGATTCTGCACATTTTTTTTATGCTGCAGTTATGCACCAAGGTCAAACCAGCACAGGGGGAAAAGAATCTCATCTTCAATTTTCTCTACCCTTAGGTAATAATACATGGAGAACTCATTTACCCTGATTGATCTTTCTGGGCATAGGAGACCTCTGTAGCTTAAATTCCATCAGGACACCATCTTTTTCTCTTTTTTGTACACAAAGTTGGCAGGCCATGTCTCTGGTCCCCCACCCACCCATTTGTGTTCTCTCAATCTTCCTGTCTCCTCTCTCTCTCTCTCTCTCTCTCTCTCTCTCTCTCTCTCTCTCTCTCTCTCTCTCTCTCTCTCCTCCAGGATTAAATGAAACATGAACAGCTACTATATTTTCCTGCCCGTCAGAAAACCGCTTCTGAATGGTTTTCAGTGGTGAGTGAGGAGTTAAAGCCCTGTTTCTTTGGTAGTAGAAGCATTTGTTCCTGTTTTGAGTATGCCTGTCTTACTGTTGGCAGATTACATTTGGGCAGAGGAAGAATGGTTTGACAAGTATACTAATCACTATGATTTTTACATATAATTCGATGTACCGCTGTTAAAATCACACAGAGACCTCTGCAAAAGAAGTGAAGGGGGCGCTAAATTGAAGCTGGAATCCAGTGTGACATATTCAAAACCCTTGGCTTTCTGTTTAAAACAAAGGATTTAAATTTAAGAAGGAAACCTTCCAACTTTTTTTTTTTTTGAAGAAAATTCAGGAACAGACAAAGGGCCCGAACCCTACATTCTGTGCCTGGCCCATTTGCTAGTGTATCATGTACCTCAGCAAAATTGCTGAACCTTTTATTTTACGGAAATGGAGGAAAAATTGCTTCCACCTGCCCGTCTAGCCTCCAGTGATTTGAAGCCAAATGTTAGAACTTGCAGAAGGCTTCCTGTACAAGGCAAACTCTGAAAAATAAATTCAAGTATTATTTATTCTTGTTAAAGGCGTAACTCCAAAGGTGTATTGTCCAGATGTTAACGCTGCTAATTGCTATTCTATTAACAGTGATGAGGTCCTGTCTCTGCTTCAGAGATGACATCTTAGCATTGGTCTAACACCTCTTTATCTGAGAACAATATTGGAGGATATCTCTCAAAACAAATCTTAGGTTTCTATTTCCAATATGACAAGATGAGGACCACATGAGTCATTAAGTACCGTGACTCAAAAATCTCAACAGAGGCCAAATAAAGCACACTTCTCTGTTTTTCATTCCTGTTCGAAATGCACAGCAAATTCACAGTTCATCGCTAGTAAATAGTCACCTTTGTAAAATGAAGTGATGGGGTAACAGTTCTCAGCAGTTCAGAGCTGAAAATGTACCCTTATAGATATGTACAGACATTATATATTCACAGCTGCTAAAGCTTAGTCTAGCAGACAAGAGTTTTGTAGTTTACCTGTATAAGCACCCGGCCTCTGTGTTTAAGCTAGATTAACATACTTTAAAGGACACTGTAAAAAAAGCATCTTCCTTTGATGGAAAACAAAGAATGAGTGGGGAGACATGTTCCCAGGACAAGTGAGTAAAACCCCCATCTTCCTGCACTCCAGCCTTGAAGTCTCACAATGTCTTTCCGCATCTTAAAGAAGTTGTGGTCTTTAAAGTTTGATTTTACTTAGCAGATTAAATGTACCTCAATTAAATGTAGCCCCCCAAAATATCAGTTTTTCCCAAGTGTGCAAGCTAACTCAGATCATGGATTCAGAAACAGGGTGTGACAATCCTGCCACAGGATAAACACAAGACACAAGTAGCATTCTTCCTTTGTTGGACACATCTATGCTAGAACACAGGCAAAGCTAAGCTTTAATACCAAAAATCCTTTCTTTGTACTTGAATCGATTCTAGCTGTAATAGGCTTTAACATATGCTTTCTCCTCCTTTCTCTCCTAGCCTGATATAAATTATGGCAAATGCGGCTTTAATACAATCAGAAGGGCTAAAAATTATTTTGACATGAGAAGAATGTTGGATGGCTGAGTTATGAGGCAGGATTGTCCCAGAATACCAACCCAACCATTTCTTTTCCTTTTGCTCTCTCAAAAAGGCTTTTCTCTTTTTTCTTCATCCAATATGCTGACCACACAGGAACACAAATAAAAAGATGTTCTAGACTTTAATGTGAGACAAGATATGTTTATAGCATATTTGCTGAATGACATTTTTCTTTGTTCCCGAGGAGAGAAAACTAAATTGAGGGAGACACACTAGCAAAACAAGGAATTGGGAAAATCGGAATTCGCTTATGACTCAGGATCAGGTAAGAGGGAAGGAGACTCGGTGTCTAGCTCATCTTGGGTGACGAGTACACATTGCTTCATCCGGGCATTTCCACAGAACACAGAGGGAGCAGTTTTAGAATGATGCAAGCATGAATGGGCACGTGGTCTCTACATTACTTTTTTTTTTCTTCCCCTGGCCAAATACCTGGCAAGAAACAATTTAAGGAAACACATAGTTCCTTTTGATTTATAAAGAGATGTGGTTCATCACAACAGAGACAAGAGGCTGGCAGGCTGGCCACATGCCAGTGAAAATCAGGAAGCAGACAGTAAATAGGAAATAGAATCGGGTTCTGAATCCTCAAGTTTGCCACTAGTCATCTACCATCAAAGCCCTACCTTTGTTGGACATGTCACATTCAAGTCACACATCTCTGAATGGGGAGAGCACAGAGCCAACTGAGACTTCTCCTTCCATTCCATTTCCCAAAGCAGTAGTTGGCCTTGTCCCCTACCTGCAGCTGCTTCTATTACAAAAGCTAATCATGTTCCCCCAAAAATGTTTGTATGAGAGTGCCTCTGGGGACCTGCCCCCAGTAGGTTCGGATTGGTAAATAAAGATACCAGGAGCCAATGGCTGCTGAGACAGAGGCGGGACTTGAGACTTTCTGGAGTTTGGGAAGAGAGAGTGTGAGAAGGCAGGGGGAGATCTGCCATGCCAGAGGAAGGAGAGGGGAGATGTCATGCCTGAGAATAGTGGAGAACCGGGAGGTATAACTTGCATGTGAAGGAGCTAGGAGAGTGTGGCCCAGTCAGGCAGCCAACTGGTTCCAGGGCAGCTAAGTTAGAACATAAAATCTAATAAATGATAACTCAGAATTAACAGTGGGAGGTAAGTTAACAGCATGAGTTTAGGAAATGGCCCAGTTATTGCCTTGATTAAGGCATGCCAAAATATAAAGGCTCTGTGTGTGTGTGTGTGTGTGTGTGTGTGTGTGTGTGTGTGTGTGTGTGTGTGTGAGAGAGTCATTTGGGAACACTAAGCACTGGGGCAGGTAGAAGGATGGCGCCGTCGGGATTCATATATAAAAAATCTTGCTACCTTCACTACTATGTGATGTGAGCACAGGAACCTCCCATGGTATTCTTTTCACTGAGAATCACCAAGTGTGTTCTAATCCTAAACATCCAGGCATCTAAGGGTCTTTCCAATTTAATCATTTGTAGTCTAGAAGCATATTATCTAATTTAAGGATTAAAGGGACACATGCTAACGTCACCATATTTAAAAATATTTCCTCAATTTATACTGTGCACCAGTGTAAATCTTGCATGTACATGAAACAAATTGAGGCAGTCCTACTAAGACTGAGCTAATAAAAGCTTTATTGAAAAATAAATCATCCCCAAATTGGAATCAATCTCTTGGATGTTTCCATGGGATAGTTCTTTGGTTCTGGCCTCAATTATTCTTGTCTAATTATTATTTTGATTTATTGCTGATCTGTTTTATAACTCTGTAGGGATTAAAAATTAGCTTATAGAATTTTGTCCATTGGGAATGAGAATAATTTCTTTTCAGAATAAAAAAAAAAAATACTAAATGTTATAGTCTATGACCCTGGCAGGTATTAAGTAGTTTTACATCTAACTCAGCCATGTTGTCTTAATATTAGTGTGAATGTGCTCCTTGAATTAACGTTGATATATTACTAATTCCTTCATTAGTTTCTAAACTAAATAAAACCTTGAGTTTATTCATATTGTATTTGCAATGCAGCAAAGACATGACTCACCGGAATGAATTTATTTTTCAGCAGGGTCATTTTCTACTTTACTCGCCCACAGTGCATTTCTATAAAGGAAAACACATGAGAATGATATATATTGATGTGAAGAGACAAGTTACTCTGTCAACCTTCTTGTCTCAGAACTGACAGGAAGGTAAACTTTTCTCTGCCAGGGAAATGGGCTCCATCATCCCATAGTTAATCTCTCTTAGACTATGGCTAGCTCCGTGGACATGATGTCGGCATGCCTGTGCAGGATCACGCTTAGCTTAAAGTATTCCAGATGTGTCTTGGAATTCTTGTGTGCTATGCCTGATTTTGTCTTTGCAAGTGAAGCGAGGCAAAATAATAAAGCATAGGCTGTGGGTTTAGAAACTCGATTTATATTAAACCATGTTCTCATCACCTCCTTGCTTCTGTGAAAACCAAAACCAAAACAAAAACTGTCTCCTGTTCCAGGCAAGGAGTCAGGGTGGAGTTCACACACCCCTAATACTAAGCTCCAAGTGGTGGTGAGGATGCCACTAAAGGTTGAGAGAAATGGCAACAGAGCACTGTAAAGGGTTGTTTCTCTGGCTTTCCAAATAAGGATTCATTTTTAACTAGGTTCCTGAATTATGTGTGTGCAGGTCCTGAGGGTGGAGGAAAGTGGTCACATTGATGTCTTACTAGAGAGAGCCCTATCCTGTATTTGTAACATGTCTACTGCAACTGTAGGAAGACATATTATTAGTCTACACAACTTGGTTTAGCTTCTAATCATTGCTGAATTTTCATTTTAATGACACCTGTATTTGAACACAATGCATCAAAATATTAGAGCACAAGGCAAATTTAAGGTCCTGTAGTGGTGATTAATAGTTATGGTGACCACACAGAATATGATCAATCTTAATTGATAGAAACTCCTAAAATACTCTCTTTGCATAAAATTTGCAGTCAGAAACCAAAATAAAAAATCTCTATTCTTTTAAGTCCAAAGGAAGTCAGGTGGGGTGTGTCTTAAATGTATCTTTTAGTGTTATAAGTTACAGTTTCTTCATAAATTCAAACACTTTATCTTTAGACTAAGAGAATTCTGTGTTCAGGGCATTGCAGTAAACACACAAAACAACAACCACTCTGCCCGTCATTTTGCAAGGAAAAGGGTAGAGTAATAAAGAGACCATAATTCTGCATACTCAAAAGGGAAAGGAGATGAAGGTGCTATATATTATACAGATGTTAGAGCATGAGATGCCCTCCTAAGAACCCTGCCACCATGAAGTTCTTTAATATCCTAATAAACATAAAACGTGTGTTTGTGTAAAGCCCACAGTGTGCCTTAACAGCAAGCTCAATCTCAACGCCTTTCACCATCAGGTAAATACTAAATATTAAAAAGTGCAATTGAGACACTACAAACCTAGTGATCACACAGTCCTATTGAGTTTTGGTCCTGATGAACTCCAAGGAAAGCATCTAAAACTGCTAAGTAAGGAAAAATTCCAATGAAATTTCTGAGCTGCCTAACATGGCTGGCTGGAAACTTGATAGAGGAGAACATCGCCCTTTCTGAGCCCATCCTGGGAGCTTCATGCTGAACGCAAGAATAAGCTTATCGAGGGTCATCTGGCAGGAGAGATTTTATTAGAGTTTTAGAACGGTCTGAAATATTCTGCCATCACCTTTCTAGCCTTGTGTAAGAGGGGACTGCGGATTTCAGAGCTAATATTCAAACTGAAATTGGACCACACGGATATGAGAAATCAACTTGACATGAAAGGTTTTCCAGCCTCCCACGCTTGCTTTTTCTGCTGCAATCTCAGTCCCACGGTTGCGTTTGTTGTTGTTGTTGTTGCTGTTGTTGTTGAGTTTCTGGAATGTGAAAAAATGTTTTTGCACATTCCCTGATCCCAGCTAGGTGTTTATAAGAATCTGGATATCCAGGTAAAATTCATCATATTTCAGGTGTAGATAAGTTGGTAAACAAGACCACAACCAGGAATAGTCTGTATGTCTTTAGAAATACTAAAGTATGGAAGATCACTGGTTATTGAAAGTTAAAGATCTGTTCAAATCTTTGCATCAATAATGGTTTTCTGAACACCAACTTTTTTTTTTCAGAGACTATTTCTAGAAGAACCAGAGGATGTTAAATTAGTTCCAAAGAGCAGCTAATTAACATAGAGGGCAATCACAGAAGGTACATTAAAAGGGTTTCTATTATTAGAACTAGTGAAAGCAGAAAAAATATTTATCATTATACATTAGCAATCCCAATGTCCAGGTGAGACCACAATTTCTTATAACATTAAACTAAGCAGCAAAGCTAAGCCAAATAAAACACAGTTTGGTAACTTTTCAAATGTGCTACTTAAAAGCCTTGTGATTTGAAACAAGTAACCTTTCAAACATTTCTTTCCTTTTCCCCTCCTGGATGGATGATGTCTGAATACCATCCTCCACCCAGCTGTAAGAAGCTAAAATAAAATAACATGTGTCAAAATGCTTTACAAGACACAGACATGCTAACATAAGAAGGTTTCCTTTCACAGGCATAGAGTGTTGTTTAAAACAAAAAAAGCACTCAGGTTTCTCGTGATTTGTCCAAGCAGTTTCTTTCTACCCATGGGGATTAATTATAGACTTCCCATATTTCCAAAATATTCACAGATTTATTTGATAGTCTGATTTGAAGGAAACACAGTAAGTTGATCAAAACTCCCCACAGCCCCCCTCCCCAAATCAAAGCTCTCTTTAGATTCACTTGTGTCAAAATCATAGGTGGGGTTTTTGATACAAATATTGAGGGATATAAATCCCTGTGATGGGTGAGAAATAGTATTATCCGTTTCAAAGACAGCATGTGTCTCTATAGGTGTTTTAAAATCATCCAATGCCTCATTTAGCATTAGAAGCACTACCCCCAGTTCTCAAATATGCTCCTGACCTGGAAAGGCCAATAAGAACCATAACCAAAACAGGTGGCTAATGCATTGGTTCCTTACAGCCTGAGCTATATTACCTCAATTAATCCTTACAACAATGCTATGATGTTTGAGCTGTGGTTACGTCCTCTGTATTAGTAGCAAAACTAGAGCAAAAAGAAGGCTAAGTACCAAACCCAAGAACACATTGATACTTGAGGAAGGTTCAACCCTAGGCAAATCTACTTAGCTTTCGCCACACAGAGGTCTAATACTGCATGCAGGGGCAAGTGTCCATTAAATCACTTTTACTACTGCAGTTACTGGGGCATCTTTTAGTTGTTGTTTTTATTTTAACTGAGGAAAAGATTTCCATTATGTAGTCATTTTCATGTACATTTGTCTTACAGCTCCTCTGTTACAAAACAGGGAAACTCATTCCCAAGGGGTAAACTGTTGGTTAGGCATCACAGACTGGGTACTGAAGGGAACCTAGCTGAGATTTAGTGTAATTCTGTGTTATTCTGCATCCTTTCGTGAACGGCATGTTGGTGTAATAAATCTGTATGATCCTTTTCACATAGCAGCCATGACAGTCTCCTTGACAGGCTGTGTTTCCCGGGACTCAGTTACTCCTCTGTAGCTCTAGGTTTATGAGACTTCAGGCACTCCCTTCCCCTCCTATGATTTTACAAAGTTACACCATGGAGGTCCAGAAATGAAACGATGGTGCTACATAAATAAATGACTTATTGAAGTTCCACAAAAGTGTGGGGGGGAGTGTGTACACACACACACACACACACACACACACACACACACACACACACTGTGTAGAATTGGAATGGCTAAAGGTCTTCACTCATGAACTAATCATTTCATGCCCTGTCATGTCTTTTATAAGAGACATGAAGACAATTAATAGTTAAAGAATCTCGTTCACCAAAGTAAATGTATTTTCCATTTTGAAATGTTCCGTCAATATTGAAAAGAAACACTTAAAAATAAGACTTTACAGGCCTGTGTGAATGTTATCTCTCAGGGGTGGAAAGCAGGGATGTAGACTCTTCTCTTTGTATGCTTTTATATTGCGCAGCTAGCTGCTACAACAGAAACTAACAGGGGGAAGAACCCTTGCGTTTCTGGTTCTATAAATAAATAATGCTGGTGAAAGTATGCTTTATACATACAGTGAGAATTCTGTCAATACTGAATTTGTGAGTAGGGAGGCTCTATAGTCACTGGAAAGGGGAAATGACAGATCTATGTTCCCAAGCACGTTTACTATTATTATTATTTCTTAAAGTCTTGATATTTGGTTTAGTTGTGGTTACTATTGCTGAGATGAAACCCCTTGAGCAAAGCAACTTCAGTAGGAAAGGGTTTATTTAGCTTATAATGGCACACTACTGATCAGTGTTGGAGGAAATCAAGAGTGAATAGGATCTTGGAGTCAGAAGCAGATGCAGAAGCCATAAACGGGTACTGCTCCCTGGCTTGCTCAGTCTGATTTCTTACAGAGCCAAGACTAGCACAATGGGCTGGGCCCTCCCATATCAATTACTAAATTTAAAAATTTGCCCTATAGCCAGATCTTATAAAGACCTATTCTCAACTGAAGCTTCCTCCTCTCTGATGACTTTAGTTTATGTCAAGTTGTCATAAGACTATCTAGCACAATATTATAATATAATGGCATCATTTTCCTCTTCCATTTCCTTCCTCCAAAACTTCCCAGATAGCGTTCCCTGGTCCCTCTCTCTCAAATTTATGGCTTATTTTTTAAATTGTTGTTAGATGCATGTATAAGAATGTGTAAGCACACATATATGTATATGACCTGAATACCTTTTCTCTGAGGCCTAACTTCCACGGTAAGGGAACATGCTATGCAAGCTTCCGAAGAACGGGAACAAACAAAGTCCTACTGAACTATGGCACTTATGACTCAGCAATGGCAAGCACGGCACCATAACCCTAAGAACAAAGGAGTGGCACATACTTCTGGTAGTAGTTAATAGCTCTCTAATTGGACCTGAATGTCTTTTACACACAAGAGATTCTATATGGCCCCAGTAAATAAGTAGAGATTGCAAAAACAAGATAACAGAAGAAGCCACACATCTCAACAGCAAGAACCTGAAGAGATAGGTTAAGCAAACATATTCACCATGGTGGAAAAATTGTATTTGTCTTGGAGCCTGACAGTGTCTATTAGGAAAATGTGACAGTAACAACAGCCCCTTCCTTGCTGTTTTTTATTTTTTCCATGACTCTGACTACCATAGCCTAAAATTGTCATTTTCCTTGGCTAACTGCTAAATCACAAGCAATAAAGAAGCTGGTTATTGTTTTAATTGTGCTAACAAGAAAAGGCACATGAGAAAAAAATTCATGTTTCACTCTATTTGCCTTCCATTTGTGGACCTGCCATTTTGATTTATTTGAGACTTATGCAACTCCAGCCTCAGAACTAAATTATATAGTCAGTTTTCAGCTTCAACAAATTCTTTCTGGGTCCTGCTGTGTTTCTTTAATGGCAAGACTGGTGCCTTACATCTGTAAGAGAGGCATGTTTTGCATGTGAACGACCACAGGGCAGAAAGACCACCAGCTGGAAAGAACTACAGTTCAATAATACCATTCCCTTCCCTTGTATATTTTCTTTTATTTCTTGTAAACATTTAGAAGTAGAAATCAGGAAATGTTGTAGAAGCAAATCTATTTTTAAACTATGGCATTGGAAGAAAGAACATTGGTTTTGTATGCAAATAGTTGAGAGCAGAATGTCTGGTCTAATATAGATACAGCAAGGTCCCTGGGGACACAGTGATTGACAAAACACACTTTGATCTCTTGTTCAATGTCCACTTATACTAATATGAACAAAAGTTCATCCTAGATAGGATAGGTTCACTGAGAATACATACAGATTTCAATTGTGTCTCAATTTAAAATAGGGGAAGAAGTCAAAACTCCCACAGAGGGGTGGAGAACTGAACTATTATCTTTAACACTGGCCTACAGGTAGAAGTATGTGCTCACAATCTATTTCCCCCAAATTGGACTTAATCTTCCTTCCAAGGAGCAAAGTGACAAAAACAATAATGACTTACTGCCACCTACAGACAGCATTGTTTCTGCAAATGTCCTCTAGGAGCAAGACAAATAAACCTTGAGTTCAACTAAAGACCCAGAACTCAGAAAACACCAATCTTACAGCTGTTCATGTGAAAAGAGATGCTTCCTTACCAACTGTAAATTCAGTTTGCTTGCAGTTTGTGAGATTTAAATGAAATCAAAACCACTGGAAAGACAGTTTTTCCAAAATCATAGTCTAGACATTTTCTTCTCATAAGATTTTATTTCTTCTTCCTAATGGCAGTGTGTTGTCAAGTATCATAGTCTTACTAAGAAAAGAAAAACATTATTCATGCGTACGTTTTGTGCCAGACATTTGCAATGTCACTTGTCCCACATCAAAAAATGATCTCTATCAATTTTATGAACTGGATACACAAGGATCTTAAAGCAGTACTTCCTTGTTAGTGTCTCTGCTGTTTGTTTTTAGTTTAAAAGATATTTTTGTCAAAAAGTTGTCATCAAAAGAAATAAAAATAGCTTCTCTTGATGTAAGCAGGACAGATCAGCATTTACAGACCAGTTTGGTAAGTAGAACTAATATTTTCTAAAGCATCCTACCAAGGACTAAACAAAAAGCCAAACATAATTCTGGTTGTAAATTATAAACCTCATTAATGTGTGAAGCGGAAGGAGCTGATGGGTTCTTCACGATGGATTTCCTGCGGCAATGCTGACATCCAGTGCAAAAACTGCTACTGCATACATGTAAACTCTGTGCTCCACTAAAGGCACAGACAAACTTATGAGAGAGGTGGGGATAAATTTGGATAAGAGTAAAGAAAGCATTACATCTTACAGCAAATGAAAGAAACAGATAGAAGAACTGGCCTTCTTAAGAATTATTCTACTACAAACACAGTCAAGAAAGAGAATCCCCCAAATAACCTTAGAACTAGGGGAAAGGATACCTTCCTATCTAAGGCTTGACCCTGAATAAAAAGTAAAACTTTTTACAATCCAAACAATGAATAATCATTTAGAGTTCCTAAGGTATAGGATAAATACGATTCTACCTTTGCAAAATTCCTTTAACAAGCATAACCATGTCCACTGCTGTTCTATTCTTAATAGCAAGGAAATTCAAACAAACTGAATGCCCTTCAGCTGATGAATAAATTGTGAAAATATGATGCATATATGTTATGAAATAATATTTGGACACAAAGAAGAAAATTGGGAAACTTTCAGGTACACAAATAGAACTAGGAAAGAAAATATGCAGTGATGTAATCCAGACCCAGACTAATGAATGTCACATGTTCTTTTTCATCTGAGAGTCCTGCCTCCAAATCTTTAGACACAACTTAGAGTAACTGCAGAAACAAGGAAAATTAAACTGAACACTGTAGAGGGACAATAAGTGAAGGAATGGTGGGGTACATATACCCCATATAGTTCGTGTGATCTGAATATGGAAAAGATAAACGCAGAAAGTGAAGGTCTTAATTAAGGAGGGAAGGGAGATAAATCAGAAAAATGGGGGAGTAGAGGAAAATAACAAAAATATCTGAAAAAAATGATAAAAATCAAACTATTAGCTGACAATCTAAATATTCCTATATGCCTGTAAGTCAGTATAGATAGATAGACAGACAGATAGATAGATAGATAGATGATAGATAGATAGATACACACAGACAGACAGACAGACAGACAGACAGACAGACAGATAGATAGATAGATAGATGTGCATATATCATCTATACTTTAAATAAAAATTTTCATCTCACTTGAAATGGCTCTCCCCAAGATCAACAGACTAAAAGAAAGCCTCAACACCATGCATGAAAAGCCTTGCTTTGAGTTGTTAGAGTTGTCTAGGAGACGAACAAAATATTATATTCCATCGCTATTGCCCTGAGTTGTTTCATGAAAGTGGAAGGTGAATTCCTAATGTTGAAAACTCCGTGCCCTTTAGACACAAAGCTGGATCATGGACATGAGCTGGATCTGATCTGAAAGCCTTATTTGGAACACTGTTTAATGGTGGCAGTTGGTACTTTCAAAGGAGGAAAACAACCAAGTGTCCTGTGCAACTGTGATGACTATGAGTCACAACAGCAAGCAGCACACCATGAGGATTCTGAGGGTGTACAAGTTAGTGGTGCATATACCTGTGTAACCAACAGCTCTCTAATTGGACTTAAGGCCTTTTCAAAAAGATGCCTATACCAGAAATCTAGCCAGCTGCCCAGAGCTAATGACATCATAGATCTTAGAGATAAACCTACAATTGCCACTTTACCAAACCAGCACAGTATCTAACTAACTACATTCTAAAGATTTACCCCTGTACCCACAGATAAATGTAGTTCACACCCTTCACCAAGAAATCTTCTCTTGGAACTAATAGGTGTCATCATACAAAATCACACCCAGTCATGGTCTAGAGTTAGAGTCCAGTCCCAGCTGACACATCTGCAACACAAACCCAGTACCCACAGCTCAGGGATCATTGTACAAAGAGTGTGAAAGAATCACCAATACAGGAATATGGAGGCATCCAGACAGACATGGTATATGAGACTTCTACATCTTTATCTGAAGGCTACTAGCAGAATACTGGTTTCTAGGCAGCTAGGAAAGAGACTCTTAAAGCACACCTACTCCAACAAGGCCACACCTACTCCAACAAGGCCACACCTACTCCAACAAGGCCACACCTACTCCAACAAGGCCACACCTATTCCAACAAGGTCACACCTACTCCAACAAGGCCACACCTACTCCAACAAGGCCACACCTATTCCAACAAGGTCACACCTACTCCAACAAGGCCACACCTACTCCAACAAGGCCACACCTATTCCAACAAGACCACACCTACTCCAACAAGGCCACACTTACTCCAACAAAGCCACATCTACTCCAACAAGGCCACACATACTCCAACAAGGTCACACCCAGTCCAACAAGGCCACACCTATTCCAATAAGGCCGCACCTTCTAATAGTGCCACTCCCTGGGCTAAGCATATACAAAACAGCACAAGCAATTAACAACAAGAAAGGCATTAATCATCATGAATTTGAAATGCATCAAGGTGAAAAAAATTATGAGAGGGTTTTTAGGGAGGAAAAAAAAGGAAAAGTAATTATGTTGAAATTTCAAAAATAAAAATATGAAACAGTAATACAATATTGATTTCAAGACTTTTTTCATTGGAATTGTATGTATCATCACCTCCTGAGCAACTACTGAGCAATAATGAAAAGCTGTAAAATTAAAATATCAGTAATGAACTAAAATTATACACTGCATGTTGAACTGTTACTCTAATAATGTTGTGGGAAAGCTTCATAGGAAAGTAGGAATAATATACATGGTGAACCAATAGTACAATGGAAGACCAAAATTTAACCATGTCAGTAACAGATTAGGAGTTCACTTAGAAGGTAAATATCATCAAATATTGTATAAATATTCAGGACTCACTTATGTAGTCTATAAGAGAAGCCTCAGAAATAAATGCAAAAGATAAACATATAAAGGGCAGGACAAGATATATCATGAAAACATGTAAGAGATCAGATTAGTTCCAAAGGCAACTATTAGAGAAGCACTAGCAGAGAGAAAAATCTCACAGATATATGAGAGAAAATAGACCACTGTTGTGTCACAAATTATAAATACATATACATGCCCCCTATGAAGTGACTTTAAATGATACCCTACTCCCAATCATAGATGTATTTAGAAATCAATAGTAATGTCTGGATTTTCTAAATACTTTATTTTCTTACTTAAATTTATTTTAGAATATTACAAATTACTACTATATGATCATTTCCACTACTTCTTCTATCCTGTTGACTCCTACATATCTCTGTTCCCTCTTAAGTCTCTCATTTCTTCACTCATTATTATCCTTATGCATGTATACATATGCATGTATGTACAAATGTAAAACAAACTATTGAGCCCATTTACTGTTGTTTGTATATACATGCATTTAGGGCTGACCACTTAGAATTTGATAGTCTACCAAAGAGCTTGTCCATGACAAACACTGACTATCTATCTCAGCAAACATTGATTGCCTATAGCTCTTCATCTATAGGTAGGACCATTTTAAATTTTACCCAGTCAAAGTTAGCTTGTAAAATGTGTTATCACTACACAGATGTTGTTTAAGGCAACATAATATTGAGATTTAATGGGCACAGCTTCCTTGTTATGTCTAGAAGACTCTGTCTAGCATCAGAACTCCATTGGCTCTTAGAATTGTGTGTGTGTGTGTGTGTGTGTGTGTGTGTGTGTGTGTGTGTGTGTGTGATTTTTCTCCCAGGTCTTAGATATTTGGATTGAGATATAGATAGATAGATAGAGAGATAGATAGATAGATATATAGATAGATAGATAGATAGATAGATAGATAGATAGATAGATAGAGAGAGAGATAGAGAGAGGGAGATGATAGAGATAGATTGATAGAGATAGATAAATAGATAGATAGATAGATAGATAGATAGATAGATAGATAGATAGATAGATAGATAGAGATAGAGAGATAGATAGATACATAGAGATAGAGATAGAGAGATAGATAGAAATATCAATCATATGGGCCTATGTTCTACTTAGCCATGTGTTCTGTCAATTTTGACCTGTTGTGGATTTCTGTACTTGTCTCCATCTGTTGCAAAAGAAGTTCATCTGTCAGTGTAAGGATTAGTATTTAAGATACAATTAAAAATTTATTGGATTATCAAATGTGTAAAAGTAAATGTTGCTTTTATTTTCTCGGAGAAAAGGTTAAGATAAGAGCCATACCCAAGCTGTGCAAAACAACTTGGGCTGAGCCCAGAGCATTACTATGTCTGTACTATCTATCCCCAGAAATCTTTGCCTGCTAACCTAGGCCTAAAATGTTTCAGCCTCTGAGACTTAGTGCTTAGTAAATTTACCCTTTCTGACTCTTTTTGAATTCTGGCTGACTGGTTCAACTCAGTTGTTCTGGATCAAAGTTGTCTTCAAGCTTACTGATTCAAACTGGCCTCTCTCAGCTTCTGACTGAATTGCTCTTGTTGGAAAGACTGTCTTAGAACGCCACAAACTGAACTGTTTCAAACCCAACTAAACTGAACTGAACTGAACTGAATTCTTTTGTATTCTCTTTTCTTCACTGCTCTTTATGTGGAATCGTTTTCCTGCCTGTTCTAATAAGAATTGGGCAAATCCTTACTCTGACTTATTCTGTCAAATATTTTCTTAATTTCTAACTTTGCCTACCCTTCAACTAGCATTCATTATTTGGAATTAAAGTTGGGTAGTTAAGGTATGTCTATATTCCAGCCAGAGGGACCAAAATGCATGGAGTGCCTGCATTCCAGCTGGATATATGATATTTTGCCAGAGTGCCCATGTTTCTGAATTAAAATTCCTCGGCCAAAATGGCAGTAATATATTCTCCTCTAGGGTCTATGTTTTCTCCAGCCACAGGTAGTTGGCTAGGTTTGTATTACATGGCCCAATTGACTTCCTGTTCTGCAGCCCTTTGGTTTAATTAGACAGCTCTTATTTATACTCAAGGCAGAAGTATCACTATTGCTCCATTAGGATATCGTATCAGCCCACTCCTTGTTGTAGTTCATAGATTTTACGGCTTGAAAGAACTATTTATTGCTCTCTTGGCAGCTTGTATAGTGCCTTCTGATATACTGAGTGTTAGTATTTAAAGAGTGGGCTTATGGGTGAGTTCCAGGTTGATTCCTCCAAAGCCCTAATTATCCATAGTGGGTAATAGCTTTAACAAAAGGTATGGAAACTTGTTTCTTTAATCTACATACCAGGACTCTTATCCAAATTGTCCCAGATGTATCCCACATTGTT
Source organism: Micromys minutus (assembly GCF_963924665.1). Lineage (NCBI taxonomy): Eukaryota > Metazoa > Chordata > Mammalia > Rodentia > Muridae > Micromys > Micromys minutus. The sequence continues at coordinate 73,736,395 of NC_137974.1, forward strand.
TACTATTATTATTAATGTAACATTTCTTTTGTATATAATATATAAGTACTAATTTTTATCCCCTTACTTATTTTATATTAAAAAATAGTTCATATGATTGTGTTTATACTACTTAGTTTTGTTGACATTTTCTTTCGCTATATTTTCCCAAAAGTCAAACCCTCACTTGGGGGAAAAGAGAACTCCAGGAGAGCTCTTTGAAAAAATGTTAGAGTGCCATAGTGCTGTATTCTGAATTTTGTGGAATACACTTCAAATAGTCACATATTGGAACTCAACATGGTAATATGAAGACAAAGCATGCAAAGTGATTTTATTGTGAGGAGTTGACACCATAAACTCTCAGTATGAGTTTTCACAGGCTTCAACTTAAGTAAAAATCAAGATTTTTCAGCAGAAAATAATTTCAGGACTAGAGAGCTGTGTTTTATTATCAAGAGATTAAAGTATGGAATGGGAATGGGGTATAACAAAGGAAGACACTCAAGAGGATGATAAGACCAAGCCAAGGGTTGGTATGTGTCTTTCATGACAAAGAATTGTGCTTAAATATGTTTGCAACAATTTATATTTTGGTGAATTCTAAAATTCCATCTGAAGGACTTCTTTAACAATTTAGTACAGCAGTCCCTGGGTATACAGAATGGGAAACCTGGCTAGTTATGAAAAATTCCAGATCACAAGGTTTACATGGGAAGTAAACATGCTATTTACTATAAGTGAAAGTTTGTAGTCTTGTTTGTGAGATTCCCAGAAAATTGAAGCTTAACTTCTGAGATAAGAATAAAATTATTGCCCAAAATCATATTCACTCAGGCCTATGGCATTGTTATTTTAACATCTTTATCTGAAAATAAAGACTATAAAAAGAATATTGCTAGGCAGACAATTTATAGCAAATGTTAATTTTGCTAGAATTCTTGACTCTCAGCTAACAAGCAACCTCAACCAGAATACAGTACAATGGACCTTTTCTTCATATCACCTTATTTTTTCTCTACCTTTTTCTCCTATCCTAGAATTATTATCTATTTGTAACTGACAAGCATAAGGAGTATCATAGAAGCTTGTATGCTGCCTGATTTGAACTAAGTACTTGTCACGTAGTGCAAACCCTTCTAATAATGCACTGGAGAGTCTGAAATCTATTTCTATATGTTCTATGTACACACATCTCACTATGACCAATGCATCTATAAATCTGTTGATTTAGGATCCCCCAGACATGCACCAACACACACACACACACACACACACACACACACACACACACACTTGGAGCAATAGAATGTTTTTTCCCCTAATAAGTACAAAACTTGAACAGTTTCTACCCAAGCATATTCCCATTGTATTCAATCTCTAAGAGGACAGGTTGAACCTAGACAAGATTTGGGTAATATGTGTAATACTACAAAACTGTGTCTTCAAGTGAATGTTTAAGAAATACCCATTGTTTGCTATGTTGTATTTGTCATAACTGGCATGCACATAAGTAAAATCATAAACACTATGGAAAGAGACATGTACAGCGAACAAAGGCTCATATAGTCTGAGACCCACCCAAACTATATAGTACGAAAATGCTTCTTGAACCTCATGAACTAAGCCAAACAATAATTAGAGTCCTTGAGTCTTTGTATCATATGACCTGATACTCTGTTGTAATATGTTATGACATTTTCTATCATTTTACTTTAAATACAGTTTCTATAATATCTGGACTTTTATTTCATTCTGATTCAGAGGTCAGAAACCTAGAAATACTGAGCCTTCACGCTAATAGTATTTGCCTTATAAAATAGGTCTAGGGAAGCTTTTTGTCCTTTCTACCATTCTTGGAATAGAGAAATAAACTCCACCAACTAATCTGTGAGAACCTTGATCTCGAGCTTCCCAGCCCCCACAACCATGAGCAATGAATGGTTGCTATGAGTCACCAAACTAAACGATCCTGTTTCCTTCATCACAATAAACTTTCAAATAACTATCTTCACTATGTAGATTTTTGTTGCAAGGAAATAGAACTTCTCTTTAAACAGTGCTTTAAAGTTTATTGTATCAAATGCTCTGTAGCAGGAATTAAATTCTCTGTCCTGTACAAATTAAAGGTCTCATGAACATGTCCTTACCAAAGCTCAGTTTTGCAATCTTAGTAATTTTAAGCATAATTCATAGTGTTATCTTTTCATCATCTTTTTCTTAGAGCAACAATTGCAATGACAGCACTGAATGACCAAAATATAAAAATAATTATATAAAATAGCATGAATTAGCCAAACTGGATGTTTGGGCTACGAACCAGAAACATGATGGTGATAATGAAACAAAAAACACACTAGAGATATTTCAAACAATAACTAACCCTTTGTCTTTTAGCTTCAGGATGAGACAGAGACAGGAACCACTTAAGAAAAGCATAAAAGCACAGCCAAAACAAAACCACATACAGCTAGCTGAAGTAGAATATATCTCATGGTTAGATTATTTTCGTTTATAAAGCTGAACAACATATGCATAATATGGTTGCTCACTTATTAAATGACTTCATGTGTGTAGTCTGCTCATAATTGTATTTGGGCATATGACAAACATTCTAACAACATTAAGCTATGCTATTTTTTTTTTTTTTTTTTTTAGTTCTAATCTAAACTGACAAAACTGATTCTTAGAAATGATAGGTCTTACTCTTTGCTCACATTGTAAAAGTCTACATAGCTCATTGGTTGGTGTTTTAGTCCCTGGGAGCTCTGGGGGTTTTAGATGGTTACTAGTGTTGTTCTTTCTTCCCATGGGGTTGCAAACTCTTTCAGCTTCTTCAGTCCTTTCTCTAGCTCCTCCATTGGTTAGCTGCTCTGTCTGATGGTTACCTGCAAGCATCCTCATTTGTATCAGTATGGCTCTGGCAGAGCCTCTGAGGAGGCATCTATATCAGACTTCTGTCAGTAAGCTCTTCTTGGCATCAGCAATAGTGACTGGGTTTGGTGGTTGCATATGAGATGGATCCCCAGGTGAGGCAGTCTTTAGATGATCTTTTCTTCAGACCCTGCTCCTCTATTTGTCTCTGTATATGGAGAGACCCATGGCTCCAGCCCACATATGGAGCAGAGGATGGAATCATCTGGCATCAATGGGAGGAGAGGCCTTTGGTCCATTGAAAGTTTATTTCCCCAGTATAGGGGAGTGCCAAGGTGCTAAGATGGAAGTAGGTGATTGGGAAAGGGAGCATCTTTATGAAAGCAAGGGAAGGGGGAGGGGAGGTGGAAGAGAGGGAAAAGGGATAACATTTGAAATGTAAATACAGGGAATATCCAATAAAAAGTGATAAAAAGAAAATCTTTCTGTAGCATGAGAAAGAGCATGTTAATAAAAACAGTTGGGAGCGGGGACACTATTACTTTGGAGACAGAAATTGGAAATGGTATTACGTGAGCACACATTCTCCCATTGAGTCACAAATTTTTAATCTTGAGCTTTTCAGACTACAACTCTCTCTTAAGCCACTTCAAAACTCTGTTTACATCTATACTTTAAAATTAGGACCCACATATGCAAAACACCATTGTAAATTATTTATCTGCACTTCAACTATCTCTTATAACAATCATGTAAAACGTCGATATTAGAAACTTAAAAGCTGGTGATTAATATTGACTGAAAAGTTGGCACCTCTAGGAATAACTAAGTGACAGGCCTCAAGGCTCTAGTGTGAGGAACTATTCAGAACATCTATGCCTGTGAGGCAGTTTCTAGGATCAGGTTGATTTGGGCAAAAAAGACTTACCCTGAATGTAAAAAGTGCCACTCCCTAGGCTGAGACTCTGGACTTTATTAAAAGGAGGAAGCAAGCCAAGCAGTCACATCAACCAACCTTGACAATGCAGACACATCATCAGCTGCTTCGGGCTTTCGCTACCACATCATCACTGCCCTGATGGACTGTACCCCCTGCAACTGTGAGCCAAAGTAAAGCTTTCCTTCTTTAAGTTGCTTTTGTCAGGTGTTTATATTTCTTTTCACAGCAAAGAGACAAGTAACCAATTCATCATTCATTCCTATAACTTCAGATACCATATATCAGCTGATTATCAATGCTCATTTTTCTCTTATAAGCTACATGTTAACTTCCCCTAGAAAATATGCAATCTTTGTTATTAGTCACATCTTTGCAGTTAACCAGGACAGAGCTTAGGTAGAATAATCCTAGCAGCTCCCTCTCATCCACCATGGAATTCAGCAATGCAGCTATTTTATTCATCGGCATTCCACAATCTTCTCCACCTGTATAGCCAAGAACCAAGTCTGTGTCTTTCCTGCATTTGCCTCAACAATGACAACAGTTCTTCACTGGTCTACTTGACTGCCAGCTTTCCTTACTGCCTAGCCTCCATTAAGCAGCCCAGTCCTCTAAAACCATAGTTCCAACATAGTCCCCTTCCTTTTGAGTCTGTATCAGGAGTAACCAAAAACCACTTAGAATCCACTACAAATGTCTTACATGTGACAGGATTCACCCTTATCCTTTCCCTTCACAAGACAGATGGCATAATGTTTGATTTAATTATCCACAAATATATGCTATTGTGTATGTATAATAATTGCTCAGTAATGTCAAAATATGTTTTAGCTCATAAATATGCATCATTATTTATTAATTTCAAAAGCCTGAAAGAACCTTTAAAAATACAAGAAAGGGTGGTGAAGATTAAGAATGAAGAAATTACTTTGTTTTACAAAGACAATGACAAATTTGTACTAAAAATGATGTTTCCTTTCTAGCTGTGTTGTAACCATTATTACAGAAATGTATTTCTGTGTGTCTATGAGGAACAGACAACCTATGTTGACTAATTTAGTGTTTTCACAAACTTTATGAAATAGTCCCAAGAAAACTAAGGATTAGATTGTGTATTTTGCAAAAGAAGTCACAACTTTGTTGACTGAAGGTCACATTCACAGATGGTTATGAGGGAATAGCTCTGATTGTGCAAAACTCATGCATTTGTTGAACTGATGACTAAGTGAGCAGAAAGAGCAGTTTTAAAATGCATGTGAGACAACATAGGACGCCTAAAAGATTTTACAACCTGGAACTGAGAATATCATTTTAGATAAGAAGAGACTGATGTTTGTCTCTTTGTTTGCTTGTTTCATTGGTTGTTTGTTATTTGTTTGTTTTGGGGATTTACTTTTAAGTTGACAGGAACAACCAAAAAATGTACAAGTTCAAAAGCATGGTAGGTTTGGATAATTCTAAGGAAAAACGGTGTGATAGGACAAAGAGTAATAGTAAGAGTTGAGATGGGCCAGTAGTAGGAAGCCATACTGATAAGTTATGTTGATGCTAAAGCTAACGAGTAATATTGAAACTATGAAATATGATACACCGCTCCATTTGTCTTTCCCTTTCTGTGCCTCATTTATAGAGGTGTCCACTGAAAAGTCATAGACTGCATGTATAATTATTGAACAATTCACAAGTGGCTAGACATAGGAAAACTGTCTCTATGCTAAGAAAGAATCTAAACCTAATCATTTAAACATCTTGCACTCTTGCCTCTGGTGTAGAACTAAATTAATAGAATGTTCTCAAGAAGCTAGTCTAAAACAGGCCTTTCTCAGGAAAAGTGGTTCAAAGAGAGAGAGAGGACAGGGTAGAGAAAATGAGAAAGCATCTGCTTCTTTTGCTTTGTGTGTTCAAATGTAAAAACAGGGCATCTTTCCTTCAGTCTGATTGCTGCTTTCTGGGGACCTTCTTCCTCAAAGTACCTAGCTTGCTTCAGGAAACAAGTGTCAGAGCGGCTGACATGTTAAAGAGCAGCTGCATGACAGAGGAAAAGACATGTGTATCATATTTCTGAGACACAAAGAGATGGAGAAGCATGTCCTCCTCCAGTGCACAAACGGCAAAGATAAGTGCCCATGCTACGAGGAAGCAATTGAGATTGAGGATTCATCTTTCGGGAAAACAGGGAAGGAAAGGGGCATATCCATCTTCACACAATGGCAGCTTGTACAAAGAAATGACAGTGCACAAGTGTTCTACGAAGCCAAGTATGATTAATAGTGAGGCGCAAGTCTTGGAAGCTCGAAGCCAATCTCAAAGCAAGACCTTTTCAATTTTCTCTGAGTCTGTGGGTTGTGCACATGTGCTTAACAGGTTTAATCAAGAACTTGATGCATTTTAAACCATTTAGTTCAGTGCGTTTTAACTCAGGAGTCATTAGCGCCAGATCTCATACTCCATCTTAATAAAACGTCAGCAGACTAACGTGCACAGAGAAAGCACTCTCGGTGAACCTTTCTCAGAAGGCTCCTCACTGAAAACCCTGCGAGATTGGCCTGAATAATACAAAAGACATGTCACCGACCCTCAGAAAAAACCACTGCTTTCTCTGCCATGATTTAACACGGATCTCAATCTCATTTTTAAAACAAAGTTCCTGACATGCAGTGCAGTCTAGGTGAGTTTTCCTTAAAAGGGTTTTTTTTGTTTTAATATTGTTGCTATTATGATGTTGTTATTATTATTGATGATGACAAAGACAATGACAATGATGATGATGGAGATGCTGATGATACTTTGGGAAGAAAACTCTGCACCTACTTTTTCACCAGTAACCACTCTGCTATCTAGCTATATCCTCAGCTATTTTTCTCTTGTCTAAATTAGCATGCCAAGAAGTAGGCTTTCTTGTGGCATCTTTGAGTCTTTCCATTTTGAACCAGAGTCACACTAAGCTACATTGTCTAGACTGGACCTTGCTTTGTAGTGCTGGCAAGCATTGCTCTTAGAATCTCTGAAGGAGCTGAGATTGCAGGTCTATGCCACCAGGCCCAACTGCTGGTTAATTTCCTTCTATGCTGTTGTGCCAACATTCCTGCTTGTTAGATTCATATTTAACATCTATACCACTGATTTTGATGGCATTTCCAGAAGGAGATAATTATATTCATATAAAAAGGTAATAGCATAGGACTTTGACTCATATCAAACTCATCTTAGAAAATGCTAGAGCAAGATTCACATGCATATATTCTTAATATAGAAAGGAAACTGCAGATTTTCATAACTGGAAAAAATCATTTATTCTGTAAAAAGAATCACTTTTCCTTTAAAATGCCCATTAAGATATGGAAGATGGAGAGTAACAGCAGTAATTACACATTTAAAGAAGTAATGTTAAGTTATATAACTCAGTTGGTAGAATTCCTGTACTCTATAGACTTGATGCAGCAGCACATTCCTGATGTCCCAGCATTAGGGAGACAGAGGCAGAAGGACCAGAAGCTCTAGGTCATCCTCAGCTACATAGGGAGTTTGGGTCTTGTGTCTATCTTAGACAAAGACTCTATATCAAAAAAGAAAAAAAAGAAAGATCCAGGGACGCAGGCCTGGTGAGACTGCGCTGAGAGTAGTGGGGGCACAGAGAGGTCATGGGTGAGCACGCAGAAAGAACACCCCCCCATTGATTCAAGGGAGCAGGAACTCTGCTATGGGACACTGTTTCCACTTGGAGGGCCTGTGGTGCAGACCAAATACTCAGGCCATCTGCCACAAGGTACCACGGATATCCAGGGACGCAGCCATGGTGAACTGCACTGCCAGTAGCTGAGGCACAGAGAGGTCTGGGCCAAGCATGTGGAAAATGCCACCCCAATTGATTCAGGGGAAAAGAAACTATGCCTTAGGGACATGGTTTCCACCCGGAGGGCCTGTGCGTGCAGACCAAACACTCAGGCCTTCTGCCACCAGGAGCAGTGGGGATCTAGGGACACAGGCAAGGTACACAGGAGAGATGGGAACCAATCCCAAACAACAAGATGGCAAGAGGAAAGGGAAATAACTTACCCAATGAAAACCAAGACAATCTGGCAACAACAGAACCCAGCTCTCCCATCACAGCAAATAGCAGAATGCCAAACACTCCAGATAAAGAATACTCAGACCTGAAATCATACCTCAAGATGATGATAGAGATCCTTGAACAAGAACAAAAGGTAAAGTATAAAGAAATAGAAGCTTTTAAAGAGGAAACAAGAAAAACACTCAAAGAAATCAAAGAACTAGAGGAAAACAGAACCAAAGAGATGAAGGAATGGAAGAAGGGATTTAAAATGGAAATCGAAACAAAAAAGGAAACAGTAAAAGAGACAACCCTGGAGATAGAAAACCTAAAAAAAGATATCAGTAGTCACAGATGCAAGCATCTGTAACAGACTACAAGAGATGAAAGAAAGAAATTCAGGGGCTGAAGACAACATGGAAAACACAGACAAAACAGTCAGATAAGATGCAAAAGCCAAAAAGCTCCTACCCCAAAATATCCAGGAGATTCAGGACACAATGAGAAGACCAAACCTAAGGATAATAGAAATAGAAGAGGGTGAAGAATATCAACTAAGAGGCAAAGTAAATATCTTGAACAAAATCATAGAAGAAAACTTCCCTACCCTTAAGAATGAGATGACCATGAGCATAAAAGAAGTCTACAGATCTACAAATAGAGTGGACTAGAAAATAAATTCCTCTGGACACATAGTAGTCAAAACACCAAGTGCTTAAAGCAAAGAAAGAATACTAAAAGCAGTAAGGGAAAAAGGTCATGTAACATATGAAGGCAGACCAATCAGAATCACACCCAACTTCTCAACAGATACAATGAAAGCTAGAAGATCCTGGACAGACATCATGCAGACCCTAAGAGAGCACAAGTGCCAGCCCAAGCTGCTATACCCAGCAAAACTATCAATCACCATAAATGGAGAGATGAAGATATTTCAAGACAAAACTAAATTTACTCAGTATATGACCACAAACCCAGAACTACAATGAATAATAGAAGGAAACCCAATACAAGGAGGGAAACTCCATCCTAGTAAAAATGAGAAAAGACCTAAGCAAGAAAACCAAAAGAAGAAAGACACACAGGCACAATTCAACTTCTAAAAGACAAAATATCAAGAAACAGCAACCACTATTCCTTAATATCTGTTAACATAAATGGGCTCAATTCCCTAATTAAAAAACATAGGATATCAGACTGGATACATAAACAGAATCCAGCATTTTGCTTCATATAGGAAACTCATCTCAGAGACAAAGACAGACACTATCTCAAAGTAAACAGTTGAGAAAAAACATTCCAAGCAATTGGCCCCAGGAAGCAAGCTGGAGTGGCAACTCTAATATTAAATAAAGTAGATTTTCAACCAAAAGTTATCAAAAAAGATAAGAAAGGACGCTTTTTACTCATTACAGGAAAAATTTATCAGGAGGAACTCTCAATCCTTAATGTATATACTCTAAACAAAATAACACCCATTTTCATAAAAAAAAACCCTACTAAAGCAAAAAAAAGTACATTGTACCCAACATAATAATAGTGGGAGACCTCAACACCCCACTCTCATCGATGGACAGATCAAGGAAACAGAAACTGAACAAGGATACAGTGAAACTAGCAGAGGTTATGAACCAATTAAATTAATAGACATCTACAGAATATTACATCCTAAAACAAAAGAATACACCTTCTTCTCAGCACCTCACAACACCTTCTGCAAAATTGACCAAACAAGTCTCAATAGCTATAAGAAGATTAAAATACGGTCATGCATCCTATCAGATCACCATGGTCTAAGGCTGGTCTTTAATAACATCAAAGACAATAAAAAACCCATATACACATGGAAACTAAGTAATGCTCTATTAAACGATACCATGATCAAAGAAGAAATAAAGGATTTTCTAGAATTTAATGAAAATGAAAACAAAACATACCCAAACCAATCGGATGCAATGAAAGCAGCACTAGGAGGAAACCTCATAGCTCTGAGTGCTACCAAAGAGAAACTGGACAGAGCATACACTAGCAACTTGACAGCACAGTTGAAAGGTCTAGAACAAAAGGAACAAGATACACCCAAGAGGAGTAGATGGCAAGAACTAAACAAACTCATAGCATAAATTGACAATATAGAAACAAGAAGGACCATTCAAAGAATCAACAAAACTAAGAGCTGGTTCTTTGAGAAAATTAAGATTGATAAACCCTTAGCCAGACTAACTAGAGGGCAGAGAGAGAATATCCAGATTGACAAAATCAGAAAGGAAAGTTGGAACATAACAACTGAAACTGAGGAAATTCAAGAAATCATCAGATCTTACTACAAAAGCCTATAATCAATAAAGATGGAAAATCAGGAGGAAATGGATGAATTCCCAGAGAGATACCAAATCCTAAAGTTATACCAGGACCAGGTAAACCATCTAAATAAACCAATAACATCTAAAGAAAAAGAAGCACTCATCAAACCTCCCAACCAAAAAAAAAAAAGCCCAGGTCCAGATGGGTTCAGTGCAGAATTCTATCAGACATTTATTGACGACCTAATATCAATACTCTCCAAACTATTCCACAAAATAGAATCAGATGGAACACTACCCAACTCATTTTTAGCGACCACAATAATCCTCGTTCCTAAGCCACACAAAGACCCTACAAGGAAAATGAAAATCAGACCAATCTCGCTTATGAACATTGATGCAAAAATACTCAACAAAATTCTTGAAAACTGAATCCAAGAAAATGTCAAAACGTCATTAAACATGATCAAGTAGGCTGCATCCCTGGGATGCAGAGATGGTTTAATATAGGGAAATCTATAAACATAATCCACCAAATCAACAAACTCAAAGAAAAAACCATATGGTCATCTCACTAGATGCTGAGAAAGCATTTGAAAATTCAACACCCCTTCATGGTAAAAGTTTTGGAAAGAACAGAAATCCAAGGCCCTTACATAATAAAAGCAATATACGGCAAACCAATAGCCAACATCAAACTTAATGGTGAGAAACTTAAAGCAATCCCACTAAAATCAGAGACTAAACAAGGCTGTCCACTCTCCCCCTACATATTCAACACAGTACTAGAATTCCTGGCCAGAGCAATTAGACAGCAAAAGAAAATCAAAGGGATACAAATTTGAAAGGAAGAAGTAAAAATATCACTGTTTGCAGATGACATGATAGTGTACATAAGTGACCCAAAAATTCTACCAGAGAACTTCTACAGCTGATAAACAAGTTCAGCAAAGTGACTGGATATAAAATTAACTCAAACAAATCAGTAGCCTTCCTCTACTCAAAGGACAAACATGTGGAGAAAGAAATTAGCAAAAAGATACCCTTCATGATAGTCACAAACAATATGGAATACCTTGCTTTGACTCTAACTAAGAAAGTGAAGGACCTGTATGACAACAACTTCAAACCTCTAAAGAAGAAAATTGCAGAAGATCTCAGAAGATGGAAAGATCTCCCATGCTCATGGATTGGAAGGATCAACATTTTAAAAATGGCCGTCTTACTAAAAGCAATCTACAGATTCAATACAATCCTCATCAAAATTCCAACCCAATTCTTCATTGAGTTGGAAAGAGCAATGTGCAATTTCATCTGGAATAACAAAAGACCTAGAATAGGGAAATTCATCCTCAACAACAAGAAAACATCTGTGGGAATCACCATCCCTGGCCTCAAGTTATATTACAAGGCAATTGAGTTAAAAACTGTGTGGTACTGGTACAGAGATAGGCATGTGGATCAATGGAATAGAATAGATGATCCAGAAATGAGCCCTCACATATACAGTCACTTGATTTTTGACAAAGGAGATGTAAATATTCTATGGAAAAAGGACAGACTCTTCAACAAATGGTGTTGGTTCAACTTGCACTCAGCATGCAGAAGAATGAAAATAGTCCTTTTCTTATCTCCTTGTACAAAGCTCAAGTGCAAGTGGATCAAAGATCTTCACAATAAACCAGGTGCACTAAAACTATTAGAAGAGAAAGTAGGGAAAACCTTAGAACACATAGGCACAGGAGAAATTTCCTGAACAGAACACCAATGGTTCATGCTCTAAGGTCAAATATTGACAAATGGACCTTAATGAGATTGCAAAGTTTCTGTAAGGCGAAGGGCGCTGTCAAGAAAACAGCCAATAGATTGGGAAAAGATCTTTACCAACCTCACATCTGATAGATGCCTAATATCCAAGGTATACAAAAAACTCAAGAAGTTAGACACCAGAGAATCAAACAACCCTATTAGAAAATGGGGTAAAGAGCTAAACAAAAAGTTCTCACTTGAGGAATATCGAATGGCGGAGGAGCATCTAAGGAAGTGCTTGACATCCTTAGTCATCAGGGAAATGCAAATCAAAATAACCCTGAGATTTCACCTCACACCAGTCAGAATGGCCAAGATCCAAAACTCAGATGACAGCAGAGGCTGGCAAGGATGTGGAGAAAGAGGAACACTTCTCTACTTTTGGTGGGGTTGTAAACTGATACAACCACTCTTGAAATCAGTCTGGAGTTTCCTCAGAAAATTAGAAATAGTACTACCTATAGATCAAGTTATTCCACTTCTGGGCATGTACCCCAGATGTGCTCCAACATACAACAAAGACACATGCACCACAACTTTCATAGCAGCCCTATTTATATTAGCCAGAAGCTGGAAAGAACTCAGATGTTCTTCAGTCGATAAATAGATATAAAAATTGTGGTATATTTACACAATGGAGTACTATTCTGCTATCACAAACAATGACTTTATGAAGTTCTTAAGAAAATGGCTGCATCTAGAGAATATCATCCTGAGTGAGATAACCCAGTCACAAAAGAACAGACATAATATGCAGTCACTAATAATTGGATACTAATCCCAGAATGCTCTAAACACCCCAGAAACGACTTACAGACTATATGAAGTTCAAAAAGAAACAAAGGCCAAAAAAAAAAAAAAAAAGAAAGAAAGAAAATGAATAACAATTATGCTTAATCTTTACACACCAAGAAAACTTTTACTATTTCCAGGTTACATCTTGTTTTACATGTACTTTATGGTCATTGTAACTAGTAAGATTTTAAGGCACACTATCAAACCTTTAAAAAAAATCAAGTACTGAAATCAATGTGTTCATATACTTTTATGCAAAAATGCTTTTATGATCTATACACTTATCTTTCTCTTTTAAAATAAAGTTATTCAGTTAAAAATTATCTTGATTCTTTTTTCTTCATGAACTATTGAAAACACTAAATTAGTTTTTCAGCATTGTTGTTACTGTTGATATCCTAACAGCGGGGGCTTTTGTAATCTGGGTATAAAAACATGGATGCATTAAAAAAAAAGAAGAAGAAAGAAATAGTAATGTCAAGTCATTTTTCACTTTCGAGAAGACTAGCTAACATTTCTTTGATCACTTCTTGGTGATTTTAACAGATTCATTTAACTGTCTCAATAATTTATTATTAACTAACCATTTGTTAGTTTCATTATCAGGGGAGAAAACAAAGATAAAAAAATACTGATTACTCTTTGTCAAGCTTACATAAATTAAAAAAATGGAAACTGATTTTTATACTGTTCAATACCCCCAGGAAAGCAATCAGCAACTCAAAAAGTAATAATTACATTATGAAATTTTGTTCAGAGTCAATATAGTCTCTTCAAAAATTATTTTGCAACTATCATCATTCCCATGGTACAAAATAAGTATTTTTCTAAAGTAAAAAAATGTATTTCATATTTTCATGACATATTTAACTTACACTTGAAACTATTGTGGACAGTTTATTGTTGAATTCTTTAAAATCCAATGCTTCAAAGTTTCTAAAACAGCATTTGTGGTAAACAGAGACTAATTACTAGATTTCTTCTTTTTTTAATAACTTTACATTTTTTATGTATTCACTTTACATCCTGCTCACTGTCCCCCTTCCAGTCACCTTCCGATGATTTTCCCCACCCCCCTTCTTCTTTGAGTAAGTGGGGGTACCCCCTGGGTATCCCCAGCCCCAGCACTTCAAATCTTTCTAGAGCTAGGTAATTCTCTTACTGAAGCCAAACACAGCAGCACAGCCCGGCTATCAGAACATATCCCATATATGGGCAGCAGCTTTAGGGACAGCATCCACTCCAGTTGTTCGGAATCCCATGAAGACCTAGCTGCACATCTGCTACATATGATCAGGGAGGCCTAGATTCAGCTTGTGTATGTTCTTAGGTTTGTGGTTCAGACTCTGAGAGTCCCACTGGTCCAGATTAGTTGACTCTTGGTCTTTCTGTGGAGTTTCTATCCCCTTTGAGGCCTGCACTCCTTCCGAAAATTCATAAGTCCTTCCTCTTTCATAAGAGACCCCAAGTTTCATCCACTATTTAGTTATGGGTGTCTGTTGCGTGCCCTACGTCCCGCCGGCAAGATGTATGACAACAGGATTCTTCTGCGAACAACCTTTATTGTACAGTACTCTTGATCAGGGGACCACGTGGAAGAAAAATGCACTGCTTATAAATGCCCAGGAGACTCGTGTTGCTACCTGATTGGTACACCCTCCAGTATCTCATTAGCATGCCCCGAGAGCGGGCTGTGACGTGTGTGGTACATGCGTACTACATCTCTCAGGCTGGACATGGCTGTTCGCTGAATTATTGGCGGGAAGCTGACGCCATCTATTGGTGAGGCACAAACGGCTCCCAACAGTTGTCTGTATCTTTCTGAGTCAACTGCTGTGTGGAGCCTCTCAGAGGTCAATATCCTCCTGTCTGCTGGCATAACAGTGTATCATTAATAGTGTCAGGGATTTGTGTTCACCCACGGGATGGGTCTCAAGTTGAGCAGTTTGTTGGTTCCCATTCTCTCATCTTTGTTCTCTTACATAGCTGAGAAAGGGAAAACATAAAAAAAAAAAACTAGACCATCATGAGAATTCTACCCAAAATGACATCTCTGATTCTACTGTGTTCACCATGCTGCTCAATTAAGTTTTTCTAATTATGTTCATGGGGAGGGGCAGTAATACGGGTGTGGGTGTGGGGGGGGTGTGGGTGTGTGTGTACAAGCATCTGCCATATCACATTGGTAGAGGTCATAGTTGGTTCCTTCCTTCCACCACACCAATACCAGAAATCTAGCTGATTTTTTGGTGTTGACATCAAGAACCTATATCACTGAAATATCCCCCTAGTCCTCAAGCTGTTTTCCTCCTCTTACTTTGGGTTGATGTATCAACCCCCAAAAGATAAGTAAATAGCCAAAGCACAACTTCAAACCTTACAGATAAATAAAAAATGGCTTAATGAGATGAACATGAGATCTTTGGAAAGACTGATCCCTGTGACTTTATATTTAACAAAATTTAAAAGTCATTAATATAAAGTTAAACCTATAAAATATTTTATTGTTCAGCAAAATAAAACTCAATAAAGCATTATTATTCTTCGGTAATATTAAGTTTTTAGTTATCTATTGTGACAGTTCATTTTCATATTCTGACCATCTAGTTCAGACTTATGATACATAGAGATATAAAATTATGCAAAAAAACCCAAATTGATACAGAAGAAAGTGACAACTATGTGCAGAGCACCTGAGGGATCACAGTGTTGGGCTGAGTCTCTGAACAATCTATATCTTGGGTCAAGTTGGCCATTGGAAGTGTGAGTTTTCATCTTAACCTCGTTTTTCAGAACTTTTCTAAAACCTAATGTTTGAACTATAAAGGGAAGAACAATGGCAGGCAAATGGCATGATGAATTTTATTCCAAGGACAGTTCAAACGTGGCGCCAATGCAAAGTTTGTGGGCGACGATGTAGAGCATACAGAATTCTCGGTTACAGAGGTGGTATGCAGTAACAGGCTCGCCTTCATCTGCCTGTAGTGGAAGTTCTGGCGAATGCTTTTATGGGACTGAACTAAGACTCAGTTTGTTGAGCAGTTGAGCTACTCTGGTGCTGTGATGAGACCCGGAATACACAAATGTCTCAGTCTCCTCTCCAGTTACCTCCGAAGTTGTTTACACAATGTGACTTCTTTTGGTTGATTTGCACAAGTCTGCTCTTAAGTTTGAATCGTATCTCTTTGCCTTGTTCAGCAATTAAGTGTATTTGCATGGAGTGTCTGTGCAAGGGTAGTGAGAGGTGGTAGGTTAGATGAATTACCCCAATCTTTTATTCTTATTAACCTCCCTAAATTTCTGATACTTACTTAAAACTACATACCTATATGGCAAAATCAATTGTCATTAAAGAGTACATCAAGCAGTGATTTCCCTCCACACAGCCACAAACATGAGTCCGGAACTGTTTTTTCTTTTGTACTATGGTGAGTGTCTTCTTGATCTGTAAATGTAGATCTAACATCCTTGTAGAATATACAGAGAGCAACTGTACTCTCACCACGAAAACTAGAAGAGTTATATGCTGAGCTTAATGCTGTATGTGGCAAATTTAGATAAAATATTAACTCTTGATTAAATATAAAATTTAGAAGTTTGGAAATATTAAAATCTTTATCAGCTAGCAAGCTAAAGCAAGCCAATGAAATGTAATCAACAGCCCACAACAGTTGTCTATGCACAGGACTTACAAAAGCCAGAGTCCTCATTTTTCCTTTTCTACATTTGCACACACAGAGGCTTAGATGATGTGCCCATTGCCTTACATTTCCTGGAGATCACTTTCCTTCTCGCTCTTTCTATTGCTTTTTCTTTGAATTCCCAAGGTTCTGTCAGCATTCAGAGACAGAAACCTTACACAAACTAGCTTAAAACAAAATAAAACAAGAAAAACAGTGATTGTCTGGCACTGCTTTTTGTCCCTTGGTCTGCTTCATCTCTAGCTTCGCTCTGCAGATGTTTGTCTAAAGAGCCAGAGATGAAGTCTGTCATCACTCCAAGTAGATGGTCTTTGTAGCATGTATTCCAGGGCAAAGAGCAAGAACCTCATTCTTTCTACATCCATTTATCAAATTCTATAAGAAGCCATCGACTGAATGTTGTTATGGATGAGTAAATCTCAATGGCCAGACTGGATTGGTACTCCCAAGTTGGGGGTTGGGGGAAAAGTGTTACTTATCTACAGATGTGGGAGTGATTTTACTCGTATGTTATTAATGCCACTATTGCACTAAGAGAAATGGCTCCCCAGGTAAGTTGTTACTATAATTCATGAGACTCTCAGCTGGGTGACATGAATGATAACGTTCTCCTCTAGTAACATACATAGCAAGTCCTAACCTTATAAAAGTTAGCCAGTAGGGATGGAGCTTCCAGGTGAGTACCACCTAGGTTTCCTCACAGTCTGTGATTCAAGTACTCAATGTCTTCAGCCATAGGGTCCTACTATCAAGCTCCCATGGGTAATCAATAACATTCTCGATAGTTTATAATGTAGGAGAAGTCTTAGGGACTTCCACTGGCCAACAACTCATAAAGAGGAAACCGGTTTCTGGTACTAGGGAGTTATTTGGTTGTAAATGGTATTTATTTGTGATATTGCCCTACCTCCATTGCAAGGTAACTCTGTCTATGGAGAATATCTAATGCTGTGTGTGTGTGTGTGTGTGTGTGTGTGTGCCACACCGCTCGCTTCAAGGCTCAGAGGTCAATGCAGGTCAAGAAAAGGCATGATTATAAGGCCCAGAGATGGTAGAAAATAATGCTTCCCAGACACAAACAGAGATGTACATTTGAACTCATTAAAACTACAACAACATATATAAGACCTCCAAAAGCTGGAGCCAGACAAAGTCCCATCACTACACTGATGAAGGGAGGTGGACAGAAAGTTCCACTCTAGCTGAAGAATTAATGGCATTTGAATGCTGATGGGAGCAAGTCAGTTTTCTTCAATGGTGTGACACTACTTGCTATAATGGTGGCACTCCAAGTCAAGTCTTTATCCAGACAGACAACACAGACTGGACTCAAAGGAAGGAAGAAAAAGGAGAGGGGAGGAGAGAAGGAACATAAAGTTGGGTGAGTAGGAAGATGTGGGAGGATATGAGAGGTGTTGGTGATGGAGTTGTATATGATAAAATACTTTGTACAAAATTCTCAAATATTTAAGAACAAAAAACTAAATATTAAAGGATGGGCCAGCTCTGTTCATATCTGGTGTTTTTGTTTGTTTGTTTGTTTTAATCTAAAATACTAAAAGAATTAATGGGAGTAGTGATTTGGAGGTTTTTCAACCTATCTGTGACATTTTCACCAAGTTGGTTTTCTTCTCAGTCTCTCTCCTGTAGTCCCCCTTAAATCGCAACTTTGAAGGAATAGTTTCAGAGATTTGGGGCTTGAAAGAGCTTTTGAAATATTTCATTTCTAAGCTGAGTCAAAAATAGACATGTTTGTTAAAAAAAGAAATAGAAAGGAAAAGAAAGGGAAAAAAATCCCCTCAAAAGAAGCTTGTCTGGGGAAAGAATTCTTCAAAACTGTAGACATTTCTTTCAGAAAGCACTGTGTAGACATTTCTTTCAGAAAGCTTCAGTTCCAATTCATGGAACTTATTGTTCAGACCTTAGAGCTCAGTCCTCACAGCTTGAATTTCTTTTCAAAGTTGTTTAATGACTTTTAGCATGTGTCTCTTACGAAGCATTGTGAGCTTCCGGTGTCAGTGTTTGCCTTTCGACTCCTGTCACTTAGCTCACTCTTGAGCTGTAGAGGCCTTTATTAAACAAGGGCCGGAGCTGTCCAGCTTTTTGTAAAGTAGTGCTCCTCCAACTCAGAACCTTGTCTCCACATGGCATCTTCACGACTATGCTCTCTCTTGTTGAGCCCACTTGCAACATCAATGTATCCAGTTCACCCGTGTACTATTCGGGATACAACCGATATGTTAAATCACAGAAGATCCAGATGGACCAGGCAGTCCCACCTGAACCTGCTAAGAAGCTCGAGAGGAAAATTGGTATTATGGTGCAGACACTTACGTGTTATAATGTAGTGTGATAGTTTTTATGTGCTTAGCCCAGGGAGTGACATTGTTAGGAGGTGTGGCCTTGTTGAAGTAGGTGTGTCACTGTGGGTGTGGGCTTTAATACCCTAGTTCTAGCTGCTTAGAAACCAGCATTCTGCTAGCAGCCTTCAGACGAAATGTAGACCTCTCAGCTCCTCTTGCACCTTGCCTGCCTGGATGCTGCCATGCTCCCACCTTGAAGATAATGGACTGAACATCTGAATCTGTAAGTCAGTTCCAAATAAATGCTGTCTTTTATAAGAGTTGCCTTAGTCATGCCGTCTGTTCACAGCAGTAAAACCCTCACTAAAGCATGCAGTCTCATGTCCTCATTCAACCAAGAAATTTAAGTCACAGTCCAATGTTACTAGCATATTTAGCTTTTTTTTTTCAATAATTTATTAAAGAAAATAATTTTTAGTGCTAGAGAGATGGCTTGGCAGTTAAGAAGCTTGCTGCTCTTCCAATTGGGGATCAATTTCCAGGACCCCCATAGCCATCCCCAAGCATCTGTAACTCTAGTTCCAAGGGATATAACACTCTTTTGGATTCCAGGGGCATCAGGCGCATACATGGTACACAGATATACATGCAGGCAAAATATTCAAACAGATAAAATTAAAATAAAATAATTTCTGGTACTGGAGATATAACTTAGTTGGAGAATGTGGCATATGTGAGGACCCAGGATTAATTCCCAGTACTGTGAAAAGAAGAGAGATAAAAAGGAATCTTTTTAGTGCCCTTGTGGTGAAGAGAGGTGCCTAGATAATTGGGTTAACTCGTATTTTAATTTGTTATAACAAAATAAACTGGGTGGTTTATAACAACCGGAATTTATTTCTCATGGTTCTAAGGATACTTTGATCAAGATGTCCTCATGCAGTGAATAGGCAGAACAAAAGAAAACCTAAGGTATTTATTTCCCTTCCACATTTTATACCCATGCAGCAAAGTCTCTGACTGAGTTCTGTCTTTCCAAAGAGCTCACCTGATAAAAACCATTACAGTAATTGAGTGTCAATACAGATTTGGTAGATATATAGACCATACACACAAGCTGATAAATATGAAAATCTCCAAAATTGAAACTAAATAAAATCAGCATCTAAGCTGAGACTTTACAATGCCTTCTTTCTCTCATCTGGCTTGAAAAGTTAGTACAGAAAGTGGGGGTTAATTCAGTGGGCAAAGAGCTTGCTTTGCAAAGGTGTTTGAATCCCCAGAACTTGAGTAAAAAACAGCTGAGGTGATATAAATCTGTAATTCCAGTGTTTTTCCACTGAGATAAGAGACAGAGACAGAGAACTCTTGCACACGATGATCCATCTACTCTGGAGAACCCGGTGGTAAACAACAAACAGACTTTATATCAAAGGAAATAGAAAGATGAAGCCTCTCTCTCTCTCTCTCTCTCTCTCTCTCTCTCTCTCTCTCTCTCTCTCTCTCTGGCACATAAACCTGCAGTCATTCATGAGCCTTCACACACACACATATACAAACATACACAACCCTCAAAGACTTGTAAAATTATATCTGTTGAAGCTGATACTATTGGGAGCACACACATAAGGGCTTAGGTTATTCTATGCTCTTTCGAACAGTCAGAATGCAATTAGGATTCATTCAATGGTTCTGGGACTTAAGTTATAATCTGAGCAATGTGTAGCAATACATTTGTCTATTTTTAGGCTTTGAAACAGTGGTTGTAAAGGATTTTTCCCCCTGAAGGAGCTCCCAAACTGAGTATCAGGAATAAATTCAGTAACCCATACAGGATTTGAACCACAGCACCCTTATTTTTTCTATCTCCCCTTGTTCCATCAGCTTTAGGGTCGTGCCTGCCTCCTACCCCCTCCATAGTCCAAATTACCGGATATTGAATGGAATGGATACGTCCAGAGAGAAAATAGTTTGCCCTAACATTGGTATAATCAAGGATGCTTTAACAGAAGGTCTCCTTACAAAGATAGGACCAGAACAAAGGAGAAAGATTAAGAATGAGGCAAATGTCTGGATTAGGAAGGGCAGAGCCATTGTAATTCTAAAGCCAAATGGGGTGTTAGGGAGGTAGAAATTTCAGACTCAGAAGGGACCAGTTGTAAAGTAAAGAAAAGGAAAGCTTTGGTTGACTAATGCTGAAGGGGCCAAAGAACAACCCCTTGACTTCACTTTCTCTTCATTTTGATGTGTCTGTGGAACTCTCCACAGAAAGGGCAAAGACTCCCAATCAATGTGGTTCACATGGGTGAACCTTTAATGGTCTGGAGAAAGATACAATAGGATGGAAGGTAATGTATAAAATGGCCAGCACAATTCCTGTATCACCCAACAAAATATACTTCATTCTTCTTGTTCATCGCCCTGAGGCAGAATTCCAAGAACAATGACTGGGTATGTCTTCTTTTATTAATAGAGGGCAATTATGGAGTTTGGCTCTTGGCAGTATTTGATGTCACTCCGGATGATGACAGCCCAATATTACCAACAATGGCAATTTTGTACGCCTTTCTCCTGCACACAGCAGAACCCTCTTAATGTATGAAGCACATCTGATTTCCTTTTGTATTTTTGCAATTATCTGACACAGAGTGGCCATTGCCCATTGTCTGCTATGCTGGATGCTTATTCCACTCAGTTATCACCAATGTTATCAGGGCTTCCCACTTGTGGGCAGTGGCTGGAAGAGTACCACTAGGCTTCTATTAATCATGTTTCTTTCTCAGCATTCCTTGCAGATCCTCACAAGTCCCACTTACAACCTATCATCTTACTGTCATTTGCTTTCACTTAATATGTCTTTATGACATGTTCCAATCTCCCGGTTTGCAACTTCTTTTCCATTGATTTCATTTTAGATCAGCTTCCTGGTGACACAGAGGAACACAGATAAATCTCATCAGTAGTGTGTCTCTTCAAATTATACCCTATATAGTTTTCTTCAGGGAAGATTACCTACAGATTGTTAATAGCTTCAACCAATCACTGATGTTAGTATCAAAAAGGCTGACTTTGAATCCATGTTACGTTAGCGTAGAATAGAGTTATTACTTACATATATAAATGTAAGAGGGAAATAAATGAGAAAATGTATCTATGGATAAGAAAGTGGATTGTTGGCCATCTCAGGACTAGATCTAACAGGCGATATCTGCCCATTGCCTGTTAAACTCAATCATGTGTAGGATAAGCAGACATGGGGAAACAGACCAATACAGAGAAAATGTAAGACTCTGAGGAAACTTGACTTCTGGAGTAGGGGATATATAGAGATTGCCATAAATGAAGATCACAGGGAAATATAAGTAATGAACTCTAAACAATGTTAATATAATCAGCCCCAAGCTAAAAGGTATAACTGTACATCTACGAAAGAATAGAAACAGTAGGAATTCTGAGGTCAATGAATTCTTCAATACACTCCAGTTGCTCTGTATTCATTGCCAAGGTGCCTGTCACCAAGCTGCCAACCCAAGATATATGGTTTGACAATCAGGTTGACATTCCTTGTCTCTTCATGTAATTTCTTCCCTTCTTGCTGTCTCGGAAGGGCAGTTCTGCCCTTGGTCTGCCTTTCTAGGACATATTGGATGCCTGACCTGCCGTAGTCTTGGAGTCTGCTGATCATTATTTATCTGTTTGTATTAGATTCCCTGGGTTTTAGCATTGTGGAGAGGAGCTTAGCCTGATGAGATGAAACCAGATTAGGAGCAGTTCACTTTGTCTGACTTTGTTTTCATTCAAATTCCTTAAATAAGCAGAAGTGAAGACATGCCCACAGCTATCATCTGACCCAGATTAATACAATCACTGGCTTTCCAAGACTCAATAGCCAGTGTGGAGTTACTATTAACATTGCTGTAGGTTTGTATCAATCATAGAATTCTCTCTGCTTCAGAGACTGGATTTAGCTCTAACATAAACTCTTCATTAAAGACTGACTGTGGTAGTAACACTTCCAGTCAAATCCCATCAGTGATTCCTTGCAGGACCTGGCCTCAAGGTAAATGTTAATGATTGTGTCTCTCTGTAACACTTTCAGGAGCTTAGTGGGATGTCATTAAGCTGACTGCACTAATATGTTGACAATCGAAAAAACACAAAATAAGTGCGATTTGAATTGTGACTGGAATTGAAATGTCAGGAGTAAACGTGTCCTTTCAGCAATTGCTACCTGAGCCCAAATTGGAAATCAAGGAGTAAAACATTTGCCATTTGAGATGAGACAGAATGTATGTAAGAAGGTGCTTTTCCTGAGATGCCTGAGTCTTCCTCCCTCTCTATGTATGTGCATCTTCAGCTGAAAGTTGACTCCAATCTCTCCTACTTTAAGTCATTTATTCCTTCAGTAAGTGTGATCACTGGATACCTACTGTGTGCCTAGCACCGTTATAATCAGCATGGACACATTGTGGTAAAACAGAAATGACTGCTATGAAGTTATTAATTAATAACTGCATTTGTTCGATGTCCTTCTAGGACATGAAGCAGATGAGCGTGAGATTATCCTAGCATTCTTCTTCTTGATAAGTGCAAAGCTGAGCCTAGAGATATTCAGTGAATGCTTACATAAGAGCACAGAGTTTATAAATTAATATGAAGGCCTTTCTGATATTAACCACTATTTTATGATCTAAAATTTCCTAGCTCTTTAAAATTTCAAAGCATTTCGTACATATCACAATTGAACTCTATAATCCTTGTGCCATTATCACCCCCATTCTACTGTTGGGAAAAAGAAGCAAAGAGGCTAGGTGGCTTGATTGTAATGACAAAGTTCATTGAAAAATCGGTGGTTTTATGTCATTTCATTTTACAAAATCAGTAGGAAACGACTATGACCTCAGTCTAGAGTACAGGAACCAATCTGAGCATTAAAAATAGTTCAAGAAGTTTATTATCACTCCCATAATTCAGAGATGTCCCATTAGTTTCACAGGGGAAAGTTACTGATTGTGATTAAGAAAGGCTAGTCTACCACTACTGGCTGTCTTCATACTAGCCAGCATGGCATCCTATGCCAGGATAGGAATTTAACACAGAAAATCAGCTTCTGCTTCTTGCTTTACTTCTGGCTTCTGCATATGTCTACAGACTCCAGTGTGCTAGGCTAGAGCTCTTCCAGCAAGCAGCATTTCTTCTGGCAGGCTGACAATGCATTGGAATTAATGTTGAGAAGGTCTTGGGTAACCTAGCTACAGAAGGCATACCAAATATTAAACTGGTGTGAGATCTAAGAAATGCTGTCTCTGAAAACAGCTCAACCGTGATCAGCCCACGGGGCAAGAGGAGGGAGCAAAGGAAGCCTAGCTCAAGTCAAGTTGTTTCCGGATCAGCAGAAATGCTAATTGATTCATGAGCGTGACTTTTAAATGTCCACAAGGCAAATCGTCAAAGCCTTTCAGGTGTTTTGGCCATGGGTTATGAAATAATGACTAGCAGATGACTTCCTTAAGTCTGACTTAATGCAAAGCCACTGACCCCCATATCAGGGGACCTGCGATCTGACTTCATTTGTATATTACTAACTGCAACATTAGTCATGCAATGCACATATTTCATGTATTACTTATTCCTGACAGTAAATCCTAATTTGGTGGTGACCTTCCCTATTTTCTATAGAGAAAACTCGAGCTTACATGGTTTTAGGTACTTCCCCAATGTCACAGAGGTAGTAAGATCTGGACAAAATGAGAAATCAAGTCATATTAGTCAAATTGGCATGATACCTAGTAAACTTCCTCACGAAGCTGATAGCAAATGAACTAAGATTTGCTTTTAAATTCTGTGCAGAAACTCACAAACACTCACTGAGAACATTTCTGTTTAGTACTGCGTTAAGTATTAATATAATGTGTGATTTATAAAGCCTTTACTCTGATGCTCATCATTATTTTGAAGCCCCATGTTTTGCTAATGACATCAGTAAGTCATTTTTCATGCATTTATATCGTTCTGTGTTTATGCACACCATAAGCTGAAGTACTACTAAACCCAGCATTCTCCAAGACTTAGGATTCGGTTATTAACCATCGCAGGTACCAACGGTGCCACAAAGCTGCAATTTGGCTTCTAGATGAACCATCAAATTGCAACAAAAGTTCTTGGTCTAGTTCCACTTCTAATAATAATTTTTAACCACTTGCCATCTCCAGCCCTTCACCTTTTGCCTTTGGTAAAATGACTAGAGAGTAACCTGCCATTAGCTCCATTGTTCATGTTCTGCAGTTCCCAGAGACTAGAAACAAGACGTGCTGAGCCATTAAATACACTCTAAAAGTCTCAAGTGACATTTGTTTAACTTTTCCATACAGTATGCTATGAAATGAGCAACTGCATGGAAAATAAAAATGTTAAGAGCCTTTCCTGCTAGGCCATTATAGTCTAAGAAGAAAAGGCCATTGTTCCTTTGTGTGACTTGTCACACTATGTGGTAAGGAGTATTTTATTCTGTGATGTTATTCTGGACTGAGTGAAAGTTGAGGATCTTGCTGACTAGATTAATTCCCAATTTCTACTGTAGTACCTAAACATCTTCAAGGGTGAGAGTTAAAGGAGACTTTGAAAGATGATATACCCACTGACAAGGCCACTCTGCTGGAATAATCAGGGGGGACAAAGTACAGTGGCCAGGATCCTAAAATCAATGAACAACAAGCAAAAGTTTCTACATTTTTTTATTATATATGGAATTCTATCTATTGTAGAGCCTACTTACTTGGATTTTGATGTGAGAATTCTTAAAATCACCCACTGTTTAAGGTAACAAACTGTACTCTCTCGTTTTTCTTCCTTGCTTTGTTATTCTTGGTGAATAGAACCCCTGACATTTGAGGTCAAAAAAAAAAAATGAGTAAATTGTAGAGTTTCCATTTTGGGTAAAAGTATACTTTTAGATAAACAACGTTCTCTGGAAATTCTCCTTTGGCAAGAAGTGCATACTGGTGAACATTCATGTCCTTCTTTGGTCTTTAGAACTGACTTGCTCATTCATTGGGATCTCCAGTTTACAGGCAGCAGATGTGAGGCTCAGGGAGATTAAGTTCCCCTATGTATAAGACACAAAATTTCACATGCCAAGCATCTCATGCTGTTATCAGCACCCAACATGTACACATGAACTATCTTGTCATGTGTCCTACAATCCTTGGCCAAGGTTTCTGGGCAGAAGGGTGGAACAGACAAAGATCTCACTTCCAAGTCCATAGCAATAGTAACCAAAAATCCAGATGCTACCCAAACCTCTTCACATATATTCTTCATTTTTTGGTTTTGCTTTCCTGTTATGGGCCAAAGAAGAGTCAAAACATAGCTAGAAAAATAAATGCCAACACCAGAGACAGACATTGTTCGCTCCAGCTTAGTCTTAGTGGAACAGGGGTCATGTAATTTTTAAAAGTCCATAAGGTCCATTGATCATCTGATGATGACTGCATATTTTACACATCAGAAATCTGTCCCCACTCCCTCAGCCCCCTGTACCTGTAAAGTCAATATCCCCACAGTCACAAAGATTGTCAGAGACTGTCAATCAATCAAAAATGAAAACAAAGGGTGTTGTCTGGGCTTTCCTCTCCTTCGGCTGCAGCCTGCTGTTACGGAAGTGTTGTGGTACCTTGTTTTATGCTTGGAATTGTGTAAACCATGGAGTAATCTTGCACTCTAAGCGACCTTTTAAGCTAACATTCCAATTAGATTGGACAGAGCACACGTAGCTTTGGTTGACCAGCTCTGCAAACAACTTCAGGAAGCTCTTGTAGGGTGGACTGTCTGGTCCTTCTTACACAAACAACTTCAAGTAATAGTGTAGCAAATCGGCCACATAGAGACAAGAGTAATAAACTAAATTTTAACTTACTGCAATACAATACTTGGGGATTGCATGATTTCACATTTTAGGATTTAAATAGCAGGAACAATGTGAAAGAAAAGAGTCAACACGTATCTTTTAAAGAAGTGACATGTCAAATAAAATACAGCAAGGGATGTGTCCCACCACTGAAATCAAAACAGTATCTTTTTTTAAAATCCCTTTTTGAACTAGCTACACTACATGTTATCCCTGTAAATTTTAGAATAAAGAAAATTATAAGTAGTGCTGTCTTATTTTTTACTACATTATGCTTATTGACCAACCATATGTCAGAAATTTCCAGAAATGGTTTTATATTTAACGTCTATATTACCAACCAAAATCTCAAGAGGAGTAAAAATTCACTTTTGGATCATTTCTGGTTTTGATTTGAAGTTCTATTTGTTTTTTGTTTTTTTTTTTTCAAACTAGCATCCTTAAATAGAGGAGTGTGGCTAAAACTCTAGTGATGTTTATTATAGAGGAAATTGTGCTCCTGGACAGAGGAGGCATTTTCTTATAACATTAGCTTACTCTTTGGTGCCACCTAGCGTCCCACTGCTAACATAGCAAGCTTTAAAATGGCCTATTTGCATTAAAACGGGAACAAAAAGAAACCTTAGTTTGTCTAGCATATGATTTTATTTCTTTTGCATCGACACTTAAAAAAATACTATTTTATTTTCTCTGATAAAAAATTAAATCTATATGTTGAAACTGAGATTCCACTGAATATTTTTGTACATCATATAAAACGCTAAAACGCATACTTTCTGCAGCTCATTACAGTATGATAAATTGAAGTTTAGCTAGCTCACAGTGTTTATGTTCAATTATAAAATGTTGTGGCACAAAGGATCCCCAGACACCACTCGGTTCCTGAACCCCCACTCTTTTTATAACAGATGAAGACACTGAGGCCTGGGGGATAAAATGACTTATTCAAAGTCACAGAAATAGCTATTTGTCAATGTGGACCGGAAAGTGGGTCAGCCTGATCTCAATATAGGGCATCTTTCTCCTGTGTTCTTTTTGATTAGTACTGGAAAGTGACCCATGATGTTAGATGAATGGCCCAAATTAAACTAGTTCACAACGTTTGACTTCTTTCCCCTACAGTGAACGTAATTGACTCACCTTGCAAAAAAACAGCTAATGATGAGGCACGAGACGTCACGTGGTTTTACTTTAAAAATCGCTAAAAATAACCCTTTCTCATAATCCATACCTAATTATCTTCTTTCCCCAGGCTTGAAGAATGTTTTTAAGTAGATAACAGTCTATGTAACCAAAAATTAAAGCTGTTTGGAGTATTAGGTAGCTCTCTCTGACAGAACTACCATGGACTAGGTGATTTAGATGGTGGCCACGTAGTCTCTCACAGTTAGGGAAGCTGAAGGCCTGGTCTCCAGCTTCCCATACGCTGAATTTTGAGCCTTTTCTCAACTTCTGAAGACCAGCTTTATGTCTTTCATCTCTCCTGTCTTTGAAGGCTACAGTTTTGTTTATTGGGTTCTTACCCACTAACCACATTTGTTCTTCCTTTTTTTGTCCTGATCTTTATTAACGCTGAACTTATTCTAGCTTTGCTGGTATAGAATATATGTTAGGGGATAGAGAAGTAGCTCCGAGGCTAAGAACACAGGAAGCTCCCGCAGAGAATTTCGGGTCACTTCACAGCCTTCCCATACCAGCTCCCAAACATCTGGCATCTTCTTCCAGCCTCTGGGGCCATTGCTCACATGTGGTGTACAAACATCCATGCAGGCAAAGCACTTACGCATCCAAAAAAAAAAAATATTTAAAGGAAAAGGGAAGAATGATATGTATCTGTTTCTTTACCTGTGGGGAAAATTTTTCTCAAAAATGTGAAATGTGAATTGCACTCTGCTGTGTTTTTAGACATTGTGCAAAGTCTTAGGAACAACAAGAGCAACAACAATGAAGTATGAACAGACATCTAAACACCATTTAGTCATCGTCTAGTACTTCATGGTATAAAAGGGTAAACCAGAACCCATAGACACTCCTGATGGTGATGGCATTCCTACCGACTCTAAGCACACCAATGAGGAAGAATAAGTCGCTAAGTGAATAGTGCCATTGTGGTACTACTAAGTACTGCCTAAGTACTAAGTATCATTGTGGTAGTACTAAGTACTGCCTAAGTATTAAGTATCATTGTGGTAGTACTAAGTACTACCTAAGTACTAAGTAGCATTGTGGTAGATGAAGTAGTAAGACTAAATATTACTATGATTTTTATCTACCAGGAAACGAGGTTCATAGAAAACCATGCTCCAAGGTTCCCAGAGATCATAAATGCATAAGCAGAAATACCAAGCAACAGAAGTATGTACTGAGTAAGTCCTCAGCCTACAAACCACTATTCCAGGACATCAACAATTGAATTCAAACTAAGATGAGACACTGAAGATTTAATTAAAGCCGTGGAAACACGCAGTTCTAAGGAGCAGGAGGAAGGAGAGAGTAGAACAGAAGGAAGGTCTACATGGCCACACTTCTTGACCTATGCTTGTGTTCTCACGCAGCTTCCCCCAAGGTCTCCTGTGTGCTCACAACCATCCAGTGGCTAGTGGCCAGCAATAAGACATAATTTAGGATGGTGAAGGGCCTGCTCAGTGCCACAAAGCAAGCTCTTAATTCCATTCATTAATTATGTCAACCCCAGAAACATATAATCAAAGATTCCATCCTGTTCGAACAGATGACAATAATTGTTTCCAAAAGACCGGAGAAAATATGATTTTGGAGAGAATTTGTTTGAAATCAGCTTGGACCCCCACAGAAATCCAAATGCAACTCATAAGCCCCAAGAGTCATCCTGCTATTTTGTTTTTAGAGAGGCTAGAATATTAAGGGAACCAAGAATTACACGGGAGACGTTTGAGATCATCAGGACACCACGACACCATGGGAGGCTGTGAGCACTCTTCTATCCCTGGGGAAGGGAAAGGTATTACCAAGGTGCTGAAAGGAGCCTGGGGATACAACGCTGAAATGGAGACTTCTGGCAGGAGCTGTTGTCAGAGGGCCCTTGCTACCTTCCAGGAACTGCTCTTCCCTCCAATTTCCCAAACTGTCACAAAGGTTTCTGGTTAACTAATCCGTGCTCCCGACAGGAAAAGAATGGCAGAGGTCAGCCTCTGAGACACAACCCAGGACAGAAAGGAGAGAAACTGACCTGAGAGTGTGTGACAGGGGGAAATAAAGCGTGCACCACCATTTTTTAGGCAACAAAATTATTTGTATTTTCTATTATTGAGAGAAAAAATCATAAAATTATTCTTTAGGGCTCTAGTAAATCATTCATGGAATATATTCATAAGACTTCCTTGTTTTATTTCTGAGTATATACATTTATTTTTTCTTTTTTGGCTTTTTTAGATGGAATCTTATCTACACTAGTTCTGAAATTTTCCTCCTCCTGCCTCAGCCTCCTGAGTGTTGAGAGTGTCTTGAATAGGCCACCAACCCCAGCTCTGAGATTATAAATTCCCAATAGAAATAGGTTATCAATTTTGTAACAGGGTCAGCCTTTCCCAGGTGGTGAGGAGATAGATCTCTCAGTCCTATCTCCTCAATGGACAGGGAGCTCCCTAAGGTCAAGAACTGTGTCCTTGGGCTGGAGTGACCCTCAACCATTATGAACATAGGCTGCTCTTACAGAGGGCACAGTGTCAGTTCCCGTACCCACACGGCAGCTTACAGTCATGGGTAATTTCAGTTTCAGAGGGCTGATGCTTTTTTCTGACACACACAACTCAGGCACATAAATAAAATGAAAAGAACGGTGCCCTATAGACCTTTGCCCCTCATCATATAGTAAGCACTCAAACAGAGGAAGGCTAAATTAGACACAGAAAGAAGATGAAGGAATGTATTGAGTTCATTCTATTAACTTGATCACTTACTATTAATATAGAAAATCTCCTCCAAGATGACCCAAAGGGCATCTTTCCTGTGATTTCTAAGAATCATGGTGTTCCTAAGCCTTTGATGAATAGGCTAGGAGAACGGCTTGATTAAGAGAAGCCAGGAATGATTAAATTGCCATAACTTTCCCCTCGGTAAATCTGGTCAATGGTAATACTTATGCCTTGTGCCATCCCACCAGCTCACTGGTGGCTGTCACTTCCTTGGCTCAAGGCTACTTCTTTCTCAGGAAGAACCTGTTTCATCAAGACCCCTTCTCCTTACCTTTTCTTCCCTCCCCTCCCCCCGTCTTTATCTTCCCTTTTCTTTTTCTTCTCCCCAAGTCCGTCTGTGTGTAGAGCAAGAAGAGGCAGGGTCTGGATATTGGAGGCAGGGCCGGGTATCAGCTCGTGCTCCCAAGCAGGGCCATGTTCTCTGGTAGAGCTTCTCTTGGTCCGGGAATGCCGCTTCTCCTTGTGTCTGTCCTTGTCCTTTTTCTTCTTGCTCTTTTTTGAATTCTTCTTCTTGGTCGCCCTGTAAGAGTCGTCTATCACCAGCTCCCCAGCCTCTAGCTCCCCCGATGAGGATGACTCTGACTCTGCTAGAATTGGGTCAAGCCCTGTGATATCGAGATTAGCACTGTGGGGTTCTGGATACTGGGAGGCATCAGACCCACAGCCTTCTTGGCCAGGAGAGGAGTGCGAGTCTGAGGATGACTTGTGTTTCTTCCGGGCCGTTTTTAGAAGGCTTTGTAGTTCGTGTCCTAGGAGTAAAGCAACTTGCTCATCCCAAGCTAAATTTTTAGAGGGCTCCTTCAGAGAAGCCTGTTGGGCAGGGTACTGAAAAGCCTCCTCCTCCACTGAGCTTCTCCTTTGGTGAGAGAATAAGTTTCATCTTTAGACCATCAGGCTCAGGAAGAGTCAGTGTCTCTGTGTTCACATAGAGTGGCTTCATTTTTTTGGGTTTGTGGGCAGTGCTGTCATCCAGAGAGAGCTCTCGGCCACTGCCATCGCCCTTCTTCTTGTGGTGCTCCTTTCTGCTCTCTGAATGGCTTGAGGAACTGGTGGATTTCTCTGCTGCCTTCTTAGAGGACTTGGCACCTGCTGCCAGAGGGGAGGTGATAGCTTTCAGCAGGTCCATTGCTGTATCAGGTGACTGTGGGCTAGATTTCTTTTTTTTTTTTTTTTAAATTCTGTGATGATTTCAAAGTCGAAATGTCTTGCATATCACAAATGAAGACTGTTCTACGCCGTATCCTCCAAAATACCAGCCCTCTACCTCTCGTTCTTCGCACTGGTTTATCGGCACTCAGAACAAGAACCACTGTCCTCCTCCGTAGCAAATCATCAGGGCAGTGCTTCCTCTTCTTCTTGTGTGTGTCCGTCCCCAAGAAGACCAAATCACTGTCCTCTGACTTCTTCTTGGAAGAACTTTTGACCTGCGCAGCAACTTCTTCCCTTAAGAAATCTTTGTAAGACCACTTCTTTTCTCGTTGGCTTCGGCCAGCTGCAAGTCCTATGTCCTCAAAGCTGTGATCACCATCAAAGCAGTCTTCTTTCTTCATGGAGTCATCATAAGCCATGGTGGTCCCACAGGGCCTTTGAGAATGTGCTGTGTCACTGTGTCCCTCAGCCCCGCCGACCGCCGCCATCTTGGGGAAGGAGAGTTCACCACCTATTTTTTAACGGATGAGATTTCCTGTGATTAAAAATTAAAAATGTATGTGAATGCTACTTCTCCAACTTCTGGTAATTTTGCATTTTGCTAAAGTTAAAAGTGACTCTGTATGTGCAAGTTAGATAAATAAATGCCTACACTTCCCTTCAAATGGTTGGGGACAGCATGTACCAAATAGAAGACTGCCAGACGAGTCGGCCAGTGAACAATGACATCAAGTTGATGTGCTCTGTTTGTACAACGTCCGGCATCCAGCTGTGAGTAAGGATGTAGAAAAGTGATCAGTGACTTCGCTTCGAGGCAGCTGTTCCATCACCAGCAGTGTCTTGCTAAATAAAGTCCGCAAGACTGCAGCAGCACCCTGAGAGTAACGGCTCATTAAGAGGATAGGTAGAGTCCATGCAAATAGTGAGAGGAAAGTCTGGGGCAAGTGTTTCTTCACCTTGGATGCCAGGATAGAATCCTAACAAAACACAGGAATCACGGTATCCACCCCAGTTCCCCTGAGATGCTTGGCATGAGATTAAATATGTTCCACTTTAACAAAATCGCATGCCGGCTCCCCAGACTCTCTTGTCTGTCTGTTGGCAGCACAAAAGATAGAAAACAAAGTGATAATTTGAAGTAGATACAAATGAAACTACAGATTAAATTTTTATCCAGCTTGAAAAGCGGTGTCTTTCTGTCTGCCTCTCAGCAAAATCTGAAGCAAGGTATTCTGGTCCTTTGTACTTCAACTGAAACAATCTCCCGAAAAGTAACAAAAGCCAACCAAGAGATCTGAAGGAACCACAGAGGACCTGAATTGGACACCAAGCATCCATGTTAAAAAGCCCATGTAGCAACAAGCAGCTATAATTCTGGTGCTGCAGAGGCAAACATAGGCAGATCCTAGGGCCTTGCTGGCGAACTAGCCTATAAGGATTGCCATGCTTCAGGTTTCATGGAAGGCAAGCTCCCAAAAAATTAAAGTGGCAGGTTACTGAGGAAGAGGTTCATCTTTGCTCTCTGGGGCCTCAACATGTACACACACAGACATTTGAATGCACACCGACACACACATTTGTATACATACATGTGTACTCACGAGCACACACACATACACAGAGATACACACCACTTTTACTCCTTATTTCCTTATGTCTTCCTTCCAAGTCTTCTTACACTTTCCGAGAGCATGTTCCTTCTATTCCTCCCCACTAATGTCTCCCTATACCACCTCCAATACTAACGTCACCTCCCATCAGAGCCATAGACAACCACACCTTTCTCGGATCTTTCTCAGCCGGATTTACTTCCTCTCCTACCTCTAGCATTCTGTCATTAGAAAACTGGCCCCAGACTACAGCTTTGGAAAAGGTAGCTACCTAAAGTTAAATGTAGTCCTAGCCCTGACAACCCTCAATTAAAGATCAATGTACAGCTGGCCTAATTTTTTCTATAAAGTCATCTAAAATAGAATGCTCTGGATCCGCCCCTCTTGGAAGCATCTGCATGATTTAATAAAAAGGATACAGAAGACACTCTTTACCTTTTCCTTCTAAAAGCACCTGTGGCTGAAGAGGCAGAGAAACACTACACTTGTCTGAATAAAATGCTATGAAGCATTCCTAATGCATATCAGGTTTGAATCCCAATGTCACATGACTATGTCTTTTTTTTTTTTTTTTTTTTTTTTTTTTTTTTTTTTTTTTTGAAGTCTTTACTGACATTGCCTTCATAGGTTAGGGGCCCTCCTTGTATTCCTCAACAGTTCTGTAGATGAGTCTTCATCTTCATTCCCACAAATTATCTCCAGGATATTTTTTGGTTTGGCCTCAGCGATCAATATGGTCTCTATGTTCCACAGTAGATTCACAGCTTTCATCTGCTGAATTAGTGATCAAAGACTGAAGAACCATCAGATAGAAAAGCCACACAATGTTCAAACTTGCAAGCAGTATTTTCATGTTGAAAAACCACCCAAGGTTTTAGAATGCCACTTTTCCTTTTAAGTAGCAACCAACACATCTCTATAAGGTTGCTTATTCAAATGAATCACAAAATACCTTAAGTATTATACAGCACCAGATTGCAAGAAATTGCATGATCCCTGCCATAAATGTTATGGGGTAATTGCCATCATCAGCATTAACTACAGAACAATATTTTATCTGCCTTTGCTGGTTAGTTGCCAACATCCTCTGCATTGCAGATTGCCTGGAGGTGATTCATGAAGCTCCACAACCCAGAACAAAGATTCTCCAGTGAAGAAAAATAACTGTCTGTGTGCTAACTGGATCTCCTGAACAATATGCAAACCAGAATGTGCACTGGGTTTTGAATATATTCTTCACCAATATCTTTTATCTGAAGAGTACCAAAAACAAATGCAGTGTGTGTGCTTCATTAAGGGCATCAGAGCTGGCAATGGGAAAGACAATCTGGGGGACCTCCTTTCCCTTGTTCCCCACAGATAATGCTCATTAAAGGAAACAGGAGTGGAGCTTGCACACCGAAGGGAGAATGCATCCCTGGGGCTCTGTCTACACTGAAAATGGACTCATTGTAAAAGCTGTGCAACTCAGCCTTTTGTGAAATCAACTTTATTGATTTTACCTTTATTGCTTCCCTGATGTCTGTTTTAATTTCAGTTTCAATTTTTACCATTTGATATTTGGAACAAATGATAATTTTAAAAAAAAACATTTTACCTGCAATTTCCCTTGGCATCCACAAAAAGTCGAGCATTTATCTTAAAAGGCTTCTTCAATACCACAGAACTGATGGCGACCAAGTGCCAAAGCTAAAGCTAAGACTTTTTTACTCCTTAGGCTGCTGCTGTTTTTTTCTTGGCACAGATAAAAGAAAACAGAAAAGGCTTCAGAAGTCTCTGGAACACAGTGTAATTTTCTGTATGTATAGAGATTGTTGGTGGTTGGCTGTGGTCTAAAAAATAAGGACTTAACCATAGTAAAAACCTGATTGTGTGACTTCATCTCTTTGTAACTCTGTGTCCCATTCTGCCAACTGGCATTCTCTATCAGCCAATATATCTGCTCGGTCAGACCAAAAACTGACCTTCAGAAAGACAACTCTGAGATGGGCAGAAAGTGCCTTAGTGAGTAATTTATCTATGCATATGTGTGCATATCACACACACACACACACACACACACACACACACACACACACACACACCATATTACATTACACTCTGTACTGTATCCAAAACCAAGAATCCCACTGCATTAAAAACAATTTTTAATTGCATTCACAAACTTTCAGATAATACTTCCTGACCTCCCAGTTTCAAAATAGTCTTTTCAGAAATATACTCTGACTTCTTATAACCAGAAGCTGAGATTAAGCATCTGGGGTGAGTGTGAAGTATTTTGAACCATGGCTTTCTGTTTTACCTCTTCCTGCTTTTCTAATTGTTTCTTCTCTCTGACAAACAAAGCTAATACCTATGTTTATTTTTTCATGCCCAAAGGTGTCAAGACTGTAGCCCATGCTATAACAAAACTAAGCATAAGGTGGAGGGGGGGGTAAATAGATGATTGCATTTCACCCAATTTAAAATTTTCAACTAACAAACAATCCAGAAAACAGAAGTAAATATAGGCAAATCACACTCTGGATAAGGACTGTATATCCAAACTATATGCATGTGTGTTTCTATGTGTCTGCCTGTGTGTGTCATCTATCTTTGCCTGTGTCTTTGTGTATATGTGTATATATATATATATATATATATATATATATATGTATGTATGTATATATATATATATATATATATATATATATGTATATAGATATACAATGTGCTTTTATGACTCAACCATAATGTTGAAGCACCATTTTGGAAGGTTGTAGAATCTTTAGGAGGCAATACTTCTTTAGGGAAATTTGGGCACAGAAGTGGGGAAGTCTTGAGATTCAATTTTCCAGCCTCATTTCTTGTCCTCTCTCTTCTTCCTATGGTTTCACTGTGACCAGTCATTATGCTCCCAAGGTCATATCACCACTATCATAGATGATATTCCCCAGGAGCCGTACACCTGCTCTTCCTCCCTTCCTTCCTTTCTTCCTTCTTTATTTCCTTCCTTCTTTCTTTCCTTAACTCCTTCCCTTCCTTCTCTCCTCCCTTCCTTCCATCCTTTCTCTACTTCCTTCCTGTCCTCTCTCCCACCCTCACTCCCTCTCTTTCTCTCCTCCTCTCTCCCACCCTGCTTCCTTCTTTCCTTCCTTCTTTAACTTGCTCTAGTCTAACATTTTGTCATAGCGATGAGAAAAACAACTAGAACAATAACATTATGGATAAATCTTTCAAAATATTTTACTATGTAAATATGTCAGTCACAAAATGATTACTTGGGGCCAAGGAGATATCTTAGTGGTTAAAGGGGACTGCTGCCAAGGTTGACAACCTGAGTTCAACACCCATAACCCACATTGTTAGAAGGAGACAACAAAGTTCCACAAGCTGTCGTTTGGCTTTCATGTATTTGTTATGCATGCAAGTGTGTGCACACGTGCGCACATGCTCGTGCGCACACACACACACACACACACACACACACATACACACACACAAATAAAACTGTACTGTTAAAAATATTATATGCTCTTGGATATATGAAATGTCCATACTAGGCAAATCTATAGAAAAATTAAATGTTACTTTTGCCTGGCACTGTTAAATAGTGAAAACGTGATAGCAAATGCTATTTGGCATGGGGTATCATCAGAATGAGATTTCCAACATTTGATTGAAGAGTTGAATATATAAATTAGAACACTTATAATGTATGTTTTGCCTAAATAACACACATTACACACACACACACACACAGGGAGAGTTAAAGTGCAGTGATACAATTCCAACTCTCTGACTACTCTAAACTAATTGATGAATACTTCATTTAATTGAAATATATACCTTAAATTACTAAGATTTCTTTTGTATAAATTAGGTTTTGATAAAGATGTGTACATTTGTATGCATTGTGTGCAATGATTCACTATTATTTCTTCCTCTCCTGTAGTCACATCCCTGGAGCAATCACAGACTGGAGAAGAAGGCATAAGACAACTCAGTATTTGCAAATGTTTAAAGCAGAAACAACTGAGCCTTCTATAGCTTCCGCAGAGTATGAAAAATAAATGGCTTTTCCTAGTTCAGTCTGCAAAACCTGCTGTCAGACAGACTCTCACAATCCTGTCCGCACACAGGAATAGATAGAAGAAGAGGAGGCTTAGTGAGCTAAATCTGTGCTGTCTTGCACAGAAAACTACCGTCCCCCACACCAGCTGAGCATTGTAAATGTAGCTGGCTGGAACTGCGCTGTGCTGTACACTTAAAACCCACACTGGGTTTTTTCTTCAAAGTAATAAATCTCCTTAACAAATGATATTATAGTTATTACATGTAGAAATGATACATTGAATTACACAAAAATATATTGAGTTAAAAAATATTTTAATGGTTTCCTTTTTCATGAAGTAACTTGCAGACTATTCTATTTCCTCATATGCTTTCATAATTATTTTTATAAAATGAATTAAGTGATTTACATACATTGGATTATGTATGTTGGAGCACCCTGTTCTAGAAACCCAAGGACTAAGGGATCATCAGGCTGGAGTTTCTCTTGTTCCCTTCCTCATCACAGGATTGAAAATCTCTTGACAAATCTTAATGCTGAACTTCCTGGATCTGTATTAATAGCATTGGCAAGAAATAAAACACATAAACATTGAGCTTTCTAAGTCTCTCATGATTGCACTGACTGAATTATGGGTTTGCATCCATCTTATCCACTAAATCATTAGCTCCTTAAGGCAATGAGTGTGTTCCTTGCTTTTTTGCCCATTCTCAGCATGTAGTGGATATTCAATAAATCCTCCTTAAACCTGAGATACATAGGAAAGATCACAGTTAGCCAACCACCACTGTTTCCTATATGTTTGTCAGCTTTCCAAATCTGGAGTTGTAAAACCCCCATGACATTACCAATTAGCAAAATGAATAATTAAAACTTTACAAGGGAGGGATAATATTTATATTTAGCATACAAGTTTGATTCTGTGGTGGATGATAACAGAAAAGCAAACCCAGTGTAGTTCATGGGATCTAAAAATCTTGATTTGACTTGTTGCCCAAGGGTGATCTGTCATGACCTTAAATACCAGTTTTACAAATGAGTGAACGCAGGACAGAGTGAGCCGGAGCTGAGCCCAGGCTGGTGTCCATGGGAGTTCTGAATAGAAAGCAAGTTTGTTCTTGGCAGTTAGCCTATGTCAAGCTGTTCACTTATGAGTTTGTTTTCCCTATTTTTAAAAGCAATTTTAATGAGCATAAGGACAGATGTTTATCCTGGAAACTAAGCTGCAGCAGTGCCAGAGTTACAGACAACGTGCCTCTGGGATGGCTGTGACACTGAATATATTATTTCTGACACTTAAGGAACTAAGCAGCAAGAAGCCTGCCTCAGAGTTTTGTCAGCATCAACTGCTAATGGAGCTGATAAAGCAGACTCGTGGGAAAGTGGCTGCCACTGAAATCTGTGCAGAAGCATTTATATCAGAGCTTTTTAAAAGCCCCGAACTTCAACCTCCATTTAGTCCTTTTTTTTTTTTTTTTTTTTTTTTTTTTTTTTTTTTTTTTTTGCTTTGCTAAGCAATATCATAATGCAAATAGTCTGTTTCAAATCAAACACATTTGCATTAATCTCTCACTGCCATGGCACTGGATTTGGGAAAGAGTCAAGCAATTTGCCACGAGTAGGAGTCATACAGACAAATAGCTTTTATTTCCTCTTCAACTCAATTCATTAAGGCTGATCAATTAACAACTTCAAACCTACAATAATTTTCTGTCGTCTCAAGTTAATAAATAATGAAAATGTTGAAAATAGTAGCCGAGAATGCGTTTTAAAGTCATAAACATAAAAATGTTTCATTTCATTTTCTTGTTTTAGAAAAGAACACACTTGAAATAGAATTACTCCTCTGTGTGTGTGTGTGTGTGTGTGTGTGTGTGTGTGTGTGTGTGAAAAATACGCTGTTATTCAACCCCATATCAAAGTGGGGAAGTGGGGGCTTGAGAGATGGCTCAGCAGTTAAGAGCAGGTATGGTCTTGTAGAAGATATAAGGTCAATTTTTACCACCCACATTGGACTACTCACAACTGTCTATATATAATACCAGTCTGGGGAATCCAGTGCCCTCTTCTGGTCCCCAGAGGGAACCTGTGGTACACATAAACTCGTGCAAGTTCACACATATGCACATACAAATAAATAAAAATAAATAAATAGATGAGTCTTTTTTATAGTCTACATGCTTCATAAAAGTTTTAGTGCTGATAGTAA
Organism: Micromys minutus; assembly: GCF_963924665.1. Taxonomy (NCBI): domain Eukaryota; kingdom Metazoa; phylum Chordata; class Mammalia; order Rodentia; family Muridae; genus Micromys; species Micromys minutus. The sequence goes on from NC_137974.1 coordinate 73,776,031, forward strand.
TGTGTATCATCTTCTAAAAAATAAGAAAAAAATAATGACATTAAACAATCAATCCATGAGACACAAAACTAAAACCAGTGCTAATATGCAGAACCAAAGAGTCACAAGAAGCCATCAAGAGGCATGTGTGTCTTTAGAGAGCTAATGTCTTCAATCCTTAAATGTCTGAATAATCGTTGTTTTCCAGTTGTGTGGTTTCCTAAGGCCACGTTGTACAAAGATACTATCATCACAATTTCATTCACAAACTCCTCTGTATGACTGCAATAAGTCTTTAGCATCCCCAAGCAGAAAATGTCTTTGACTCTAACCCAACCTCCTGTCAGTTACATCAGCAGAACACTAGTGTGCAATCATCCTGTTTCCAGGTTTCATGTCAATGTGTGAGAAAGTCCTAAAACTTAGATCACAAAGAAGGCAAAATATTCTGGCCAAGGCCTGAGTTTCTTGTGCTGATGAAATTTCCTTGGCTCACTAATTTTTGTAGTCATCACTGGTCCTGGTTTTTCTGTTTTCAGTATTCTTCATTTCCTCAGCAAGCTGCATTTTCCCCCAGATTTCTTTCTGCTTTGCTACTCTACTCTATGCTGTGCTTGCTTTGAACATTTATCATTCATTTGCCTTTTTTATCACTGCATGACCTTGACTCCTGGGTCACCACACCACACTTTTCCCTGTAAGTGTCTACAGCATTAGCACTACCATGGGCAGTAAATAGGGTAATACTGGTTTCTGAGAGTTAAAGAAAGTAAATAAAAGACTTAAAAAAGTAAATGCTTACTTGCTCATTGTAGGTGTGAGATGGCTGTTTGAGATGGCAAGATGGCCAGATCACTGGAAGCCATGTGTTTTGGAAAAAGACAAATATAAAAAGTGAGTGTTTGATTTCGTGGCCATGCTGAGCAGACTAAGATCAGATGTGAAGAAAGTGAGGCTTAAAGTTATCACTGGCCAGATCACACAGGTGAGAAAACTACCTGCTGTTTATCAGCTTGCTAGCCGTGTGTGTGTGTGTGTGTGTGTGTGTGTGTGTGTGTGTGTGTGTGTCTTTATCTGTGTGTGCCTCTCTGTCTCCATCTCTCTTTTTATCTCTTTGTGTGTATATCTATCTCTATCTTTCTCTCTCCCCTCTCCTTCACAACACCTCATCTCCCTCTTCCTGTTATTGTGCTTCCTATGTGGATTTGTGGAAAAAAAAAAAAAAAAAGTTTCATTGACACATGCCCCATCCAACACAGGGAATTGTTGTTCTCAAACCCTGGTGCTCATTACAATCACATAATGATTTCCCAATTACCTGCCTCTCTATCATTTTAACAGGAATTCCTTCTCAAGCATCAGAGTAATTTACAAGTCCCTCCGTTAATTCTCCTGTGCACTAAAATTTGAAAGGTTGCATTGATGCAGTAGTTAAAAGTTCATAATTTCAAGCTAACAGTTTCATGTAGAGTAGCTCTTAGAATTTCTACAATTTAAAAACAGGCTGTGATAAACGAATGCAAACCATTTCCAGCCTCCCAACGGAAGTTCCAGCCTGCCACCGGAAGTGACATGCTAGCATCTTCAGTTCCTGTCAGTTCAACTACAATGTCAAAGTTTCTATAGAAGGAGGTATGGAGCATTACAAAGAGAAACTCAGAAAAAAAAGCAGTACCCATGGGCTCTTGAATCCTATATTACCAAATCAAGGAGCTTGAACATGATTTAAAAATTAAAAAATACAAGATGTGAGTTCGGTTCTCAAAGCTCTTAAAACTTTTGGTCCTAAAGATTCACGATGTTTTATGTCATGTGACTTAGAAATAATCTACATCCATGCGGACTGACTCTGTACTTATCTGTCCTGGTCTATGCCCATGGTCTTTGTAAACCCAAAGGGCTGAATCAAGAGAGGGTACAGGCTCAAGACATACTCAATGGAAGAGGAAACAGGATAGAATTAATAAGGTGCTAAATACTCTTTTTCCCCTGTGGTAGAACCTGCTAAGCCCCAGTCTAACTGAAAGTCTCACATCAGGGGAGCTGGAAGCAGATTACCAGAATCCAGATAGGAGCCAACCACACAGACACTGCATGATAAACGTTTCGGTCAGATGAGTGAAAACATACTTCAAAGAGATAGATTAACATCTGTCAGGCCATTGTTTCTGTCTCTGTGATGAATTTTCTAGACTATTTTTTTCCAATTGCTCCATCGATATGAGTGCAACATGTACTAGATATCTGTTTATATAATCTATGGATGTCTAAGCAGTGTTTGCAAATAAATGGAAGGGTTTTTGTTGTGTTTGTTTTTGCTGTTCTCAAAAATAATGTTTGCCTCTTGGGAATGGCATCATTCCCAGATGAAAAGATGTGAGTTATGTATATACATTTTGCTTCTATTATTTTATTTCTATTACTCACATGTCTTAGTCGGAGTTTTTATTCCTGCACAAACATCATGATCAAGAAGCAAGTTGGGGAGAAAAGGGTTTATTCAGCTTATACTTCCATATTGATGTTCATCACCAGAGGAAGTCAGGACTGGAACTCAAGCAGGAAGCAGGAGTTGATGCAGAGAACATGGAGAGATGTTGCTTACTGGCTTGCTTCCCTTGGCTTGCTCAGCCTGCTTTCTTATAGAACCCAGGTCTACCAGCCCAGACTTGGCTCCACCCACAATGGGCTGGGCCCTCCCCCCCTTGATCACTAGTTGAGAAGATGCCTTACAGCTGGATCTCATGGAGGCATTTCCTCAACTGAGGCTGCTTTCTCTGTTCCTGATTACTCTTTAGTAAAGGAGATCTGATCTCTTGATAGTAATTAGTGTAAAGACCGGAAGAAAATGTCACATTCTAATTCAACAGTTTAGACAATTTAACCCAATATAGTATTACAATCAGTTATTTTGAGACATTTTATTAACATATAAGATAAAATGCTTTGTTATGTCATTTTCATATTCACCTAAAATTGTCAATTTTTGCACTGCTATCACTGTATTCTTTTCAAAGAATGACCATCTTTTTCATGAATTTCTTTTTCAAAGTAGTTTCCACTTCAATCATACACATGAAGTATTTGTCTCTCTGTGCCTCATTTATTTTGCCCAACATGGTGCTCTTCTGTTCTCGGTGTCCTGGATAAAAATTCACCACATGTAGGCACTACATTGTCTGTATCTGTTCATCTGGAAAGTTCTACCAACTGCCATTGAGTCAGCCAGTTATATTTTACTCTCAGAAATAGTCTACGATACTGGCTACATCCTCTCTATAAATAGCCCCTGTGTTAAAGACCTTCCTACATTCACAGAAACAAAGTACTGAAACATAAATGAACATAAACATAAATTGTACTTTTTAAGCCAGAGGCAGACACTGAGTCTATATATTGTATCCCATTTGTATGAACTATCCACATTGTTTTCATAGAAGCAGGAGGAACATGAACGATGGCCAGGGGTCAAATCCTTGTGATGTGCAGAGTGGATGATTAATGCTCATGTTTCCACTGAGGTGACACAAAGCATTCTGGAACCAGTGTCCATAGTGAATGGACATATCTGTGAGCAGAGATAAGACCCTCCTAAAGGCGGCTGGTTGGAGATGCTCTGAGTGTATCAGATGAACATAGCTGGAGTCATGGGAAGGCCTCTGGCTTACACACAGGCTGAAGAGACGAAGTTCACTGGCTTCACAGTGGCTGCCGTGGCTAAGCTTGATGCCACCATCAGGACAGACTGCTTCCTTGTGTTGCTTTCTCAACCTTTCTAATTTTAGACTGAGAATCAGCAAGGAAAAATAGTATCTAAGTGTCATCTGAAACCATATTGCTTTATTCATTTTCATCTTACAGCCTTTCACTATATTCCTGTCACACTTTATTTCCCACTGTGTATGTTTTTTTATTTTTTTCCTTACTGCTTTATTTATGCTTTTTTATTTCTACTCTCTTGCTTTTGTAATGTTCCAGAAATGCATGCATTCCCAAACAAATAACCCTATTATTTTGCCACATGTGTATTAATAGAGTTATTCTTCTCTTATTTGTACTGAGATTAAAGTCCGTATTCAGGTTAGATTTCATGCCCATCACTAGACACACCAACTGCATATAATCTCAAATCCCATGCCTTTCTTTCCACCACAAGTTCACCTCTGTAGTTAACCGTGTTTGTGGTGTGTCCACAAAGTCTAGTCTTACATTAAATGCATAATAATCAACATTAGTGGATGTATTACCAATTCCACTCACTCTTCTATTCCCCCTGGTGACATCCACACTTATTCCTCCACAGGCATCTTTTTGCTTCCTCTCTTGCTCCCTACTTCAGCTGACTCCCACTGTTCTTCAACTAAAGCACCACATGCTGTTGTATGCCTCTCAACATTCCTGCTCCCTTCTATCTCTGCACACACGGCTGTTCCTTATTTATGCTTTCCTCTGTACTGAATAAGGTCTTGTTAATACATCATTCAGATCTGCCTGTTGGCTTTAAACCTTATCACATGTGTTATTTTTTGGTGATTGTCTAGGAATTATGTCTCATCAGGCTTTCAGAATTATAGTATTATAATCATGAAAAATATCTAAACTTTGCCCTCCTTTGCATATTTTGCCTATAGCAAACCTTTCTGCTATTACCGCTAGACACATGTCTGCATATGGTTAATTCTGCAGGTGTACAAATTCTGTTCTATCCATTTTCTCTGAAACTGATTACAAGAAAAAAATGATAATATTCTTAAATGATTTCCGTTGTATTTACTATGGTTGGTTTTTCAGGACCTCCCTGTGTAGGCCACACTGGTCTTGAACTGTAATCTCCTTCGTCCTTCCCAAGTCCCACACATCTGTCATTTTTGAGCAGTCTTAATTTCTTCCTTCCTAATTCATATTATTACCTAAACCATCCTCTTTCAGCCTGAACAAGATCATACTGTCTTACTACTACCAAGTTCCCTTGGCCCATCTCTACAATGGTTCACTCAGCTCTCACCCATTTTAGTTCACGTTTAAATATTTCCATTTTATATATTCATTTTTTCATGCTAAAGATTAAACCCAGATCCTCACATGTATTAAGCACACTATCTACCCCTGGATCCCTAGCAACTCATCACAGCTACTCTGAAACAATGCTTTGCTGTATACAGAGTGCTTGGTTAGCAAGCATAACAGAGAGCATCCCTCTCAACAGAATACTTGTTCTACATGGAGCTGTGGGGTGTCTCTGATGAAGTCAGCTGTTTGTCAGATTCCTCTCCCCACTGGGCCTAGGTCCAGATAACTGTGTTTATCCCAATTAAGACTCATTGAACATCTTAGACTTGTAAATTGCTATTTTGGTAAGATTTGAGCCATCTTTTTCCTCACACATACACACACACACACACACACACACACAAACAAACACACAGTTTCAATTAAAAACTTTGTTTCTATGAGGGTTCTCCCTCACCCACCCACTCACTCCTGCATCACTGCCCTAGCTTTTCTCTACACTGGGGCATCAAGCTTTCACAGGACCAAGGACTTCCCCTCCCATTGATGCCAGATAAGGCCCCTTCAGTTCCTCCATTGGGGTCCCACTGATCAGTCTGACAATTGGCTTCCAGCATCAGCATCTGTATTGGTCAGGATCTGGCAAAGCCTCTCAGAAGACAGTTGCTCCTGTCAGCAAGCTCTTCTTGGAATCAGCAATGTGTCTGGGTTTGGTGTCTACGTGTGGGATGAATCTCCACATAGAGCAGTCTCTGGATGACCTTTCCTTCAGTCTCTGCTCCAGTCTTTGTCCCTACATTTCCTTTAGACAGAAACAATTCTGGATTAAAATTTTGGAAATGGGTGGCCCCATCCCTCAATCAGGGAGTCATGCCTAACCTCTGGATATGGTCTCAACAGGTTCTCCTGTTTTTTGTAGGGTATTTCAGCTAATGTCATCCTTATGAGTTCCTGAGATGCTTTTGCTTTTCTAGCATCTGGGACTTTCTAGGGATGGAATGGGGGGGGGGTTGCAAAGGGGAAACCAGGAAAGAGGATAACATTTGAAATGCAAATAAATAAAATATTAAATTAAAAAAAATAAATCCTACAAATAACATATTTTTTTAATTAAAATCTATTGGATCCGAAAATAACTTTCACCTTTATAGTGAAGTGTTTTACCACTGAAATGATTATTATAATATTTGTCTCTGAAGTGTACCAGGCTTTATATATCTGAACAAATTTATAATAATATTTTAACTCTTTATATGCCAAACTCGACACCCAAGAGTATTTAGGAATAATTTCTTTTTTTTTTTAAACCTCTGCAATTATTAGTTTATTAGTATCATCCAGGACTCATGTTCAGTATTCCTCCTCCAATTACATAACAAACGCAAATGTAAAGAACCCAAGTCAAAATGATATAACAGCACTCTATCACAAAAGCGTGTAAAATTACAAGAACGCTATCTTAAAACACTGGCACTTTTAGAGAACAATAATCTCAAAATACCCCACAAAATTGCCAAATTGTTCCTAAACTAAGCCGATTAAACATGATTAATGAATGAGTTTGGGTTTTATAAAGAAAAGCAAATGGATTGGACAACTGGAACTAATATGCAAAGTTTATCCTCTTTCCTTGTATCTGATTTATAAAGGGACAAACCACAGTATAGGAAAATATACCCTTCATTTTAAATGTGGCATACTTTTAAAAGCTGGCCCAACTAATTAAATATACCTTTAACAAGTCAAGTTTCCTGAGCAAACTGTATGTAAATAGAAGGGCAGGAGCATTATAGCCAGCTTCTCATGATAGCCTTCGCTGGGACTGAGGACAACAAAGAGCACGAAGTCTTGTATTTTAAGCTCACACTTTTGGGGATACATTCTCAGGTCTTCTTTAGTAGGGGAAACTGCAAACTATAACTGCCATTACACAGTAATGGCAGTTAGAGGAGAGTCCTCATGTAAGGAGAACATACTTCTCTATTAGTCCTTCAAGGACAGGCTTTCAGATTGCTCGATTCTAATAATCCCATGGTGTGACAAAACTGACCACTCCTCGCTATGCCAAGTAGGTTATATAATCTCTTATCCAACTGATCACGGTTTTGGAGAATTCAACTATGGATGGAAATGTTACCCCGACTACAATATGCAGGGTGTGTGGACAAAAGCTTTTTTCTAGCTAACTGTATGAAAAGATACGCACTGTAATAATCCATGTGACCCAAAATGGGCAAAAGCAAAAGACTAGCTTCCCCTGGAGAAGAAAACTTTCAGACCTATGAAAAGGACAACAATACTAATAAAAAAAATTGTATTTACTTAGAAGCATTCAGAATGTCAACAAAACAGCCACAAATTTTTTTTTTGCAATTACAGAGTGGTATTCAGTTAACAGAACAATTATCTTCTTATAAGCTGCATCAGAGACAACTGAAGATGAAAAAAAAAAAAAAAAAAACCAAAATAAAACCAAAAGAAAAAAAACCGGAAAAAAAAAAAGAAAAAAAAAACCAAACTACTGTCCCCATATATAACTAATTTGTGCTGTGCACCAACAAGAACCTGCTTTAAATTTCCATGCCAATTTACAACCCCCAGACTGTACCAGGCAAGGTTAGTGGCTATTGAAAATACCACCAGGACAGGGCTATCTAAAGACACATTTGGTAGTGTGTTAACTATACAAAAAAAGACACTGTACAGTTTAAAAACAAATCTTACACAGCCTTACATTTCAATTTTTTTCTTTAAAAGGAGTGAGTTGTGTACAGGGGGGTTAAATGCTTTATAGACAAGAAAAAAAACTGCGCTAGAACCAACTTATTCATCATCATCATCTTCTTCTTCATCTTCGTCTTCCTCTTCTTCCTCCTCTTCCTCATCTTCTTCATCCTCCTCATCATCTTCTTCTTCCTTCTTTTTCTTGCTCTTTTCAGCCTTGACCACCCCCTTTTTCGCTGCATCAGGTTTTCCTTTAGCTCTGTAGGCAGCAATATCCTTTTCGTACTTCTCCTTCAGCTTGGCGGCCTTCTTCTCATAGGGCTGCTTGTCATCCGCGGCAGTGTTGTTCCACATCTCCCCTAGTTTCTTTGCAACATCACCAATGGATAAGCCAGGATGCTCACCTTTGATTTTTGGGCGGTACTCAGAACAGAACAAGAAGAAGGCCAAAGGAGGCCTCTTGGGTGCATTGGGGTCCTTGAACTTCTTTTTGGTCTCCCCTTTTGGGGGGATGTAGGTTTTCATTTCTCTTTCATAACGAGCCTTGTCAGCCTTTGCCATATCTTCAAATTTCCCCTTTTCTTTAGCAGACATGGTCTTCCACCTCTCTGAGCACTTCTTAGAGAACTCTGAGAAGTTGACAGAAGCATCCGGGTGCTTCTTCTTGTGCTCCTCCCGGCAGGTTTGCACAAAGAATGCATATGAGGACATCTTGCCTCTCGGCTTCTTAGGATCTCCTTTGCCCATGTTTAGTTGATTTTCCTCCGCGAGGCACAGAGTCGCCCAGTGCCCGTCCGGCTCTCGCTTGCCCCGGCGCTGTCTCTATGGAGCTCAATGTACTGCAATGGCTGTAGGAATAATTTCTATTCATTGCATTTCTTTCCTAAGTGGGTTTTGCCTTTTTATTTCTTTGTATGTTATTATAGGCTGGCCCTTTTGAGCAATATTCTGTAACAGCTCTGACTCTATTTTCCACCCCAAGGTGGCTGCTTTGCTGTTCAGTTATGTGCCCAGACTATATCTATAAACATTGTCTCTCCCCAGATATGCAGACACTGAGATCCAATTATTATTCTCTCTGTTTTAGCTTATACTTATCTTTCTGAAGATCACCCTCTCCATTCCTAGATTATGTCTTCATAGAAAAATATTGCATGTGGTATGTTTCTAATAAGTCAATAAATATCCCATTTTCTACTGGTGGGTCTGCCTGTAAATTTGGGACACATTAAAACCTTGCATGATCTTTAAGCTCTTCTCTTGATTTTAACTTTCTACCACCAAGCTCCCTCATATCTCCTCTGGACCTATGTCCAGGTTCTGACACCTGCTGGAGAATCACTGTGATATATGTGTGTACTCCATTGGGATCTACTTCAGATATAAGATCCTGTGAGCTCTAGCTAAAGTACTATTTTCCTGTTTTCTACTATAAAAATTAGGTTTAATTTTATTTTTCTTATGTTGACCCACCATGTATGTGTTTGTTGGTAGATGACAAGGTTTATTATTTAAAAAGGGCATTTTGCTGTATATTTTAATATACCAAACATGTCCATCTACTAATGCATTTTATTGCTATTCTGTACTAAATAAAAATAAATAACTAAGGCCTGCAAGCTGTTCAATGTCATTAAAAACATTATTTTTTAAATAACTGTACTAAGAAAAAGAATATCAGCCTGAAAAATCAAAACAACTCCAATCAAACATTACTTCCTGCAAAGCAACCTCAGTAGCTGAGTCTGATGCTTCTCATATTACAAAGTTGGGAAGAAAGAAAAATGGATGCCAACCAACAAAAGGAAACAACCTGGTGTTCTCTATCTTGGAAAATTGACCCCATAGTATAAATAAAGGTTTCAGCCAAAATGAATAAGAAGTGTCACCAACTATTTTTTCATCACTGAATATCCTCTTTTATTCCTAAGAAGCCCATTTGTTTATTTGACAAGTATTCATCAAGTGTCTGCTGTAAGACAAGACAAAGTGTGTTGGTCTGTCTCTGTTCTAAAGAACCTGACTAACAAGGTAACAGAATGTCAATGACAGAATGAGAGGCTCTTGCAGTGACTGGATAGCAGGATCAGAGAATCCTCCCCAAACTGAGTAAAATAGATGAGTCCCATAGAGCATGCAGGAATTCTCTACGCACTGGAAACAGAACCAGTATTATAAGTACAGACAGAAGTATGGGTGTAATAATATACATAGTAAAGTCTTTACGTCTGGCTCTACAATACATATCACTAGCTATTTGGTAAACCTGAACATCATTTTCTAGCTGGGGTACATTCTTTTGAAGATGCTGCCAGAAAGAAAGAAAAAAAGACAAATCCATAATTCGCTAAGAGAGTCATTTACATTTCAAGTGAAGAACTTGGTATCATCCTCTATGTCAACAGGAGATGTTGATGGATCCCAGTAAGAAGTGTGACTCAGGGGCCCTTGATTCACTCAGGATCTACCTATGGGTCTTGTTTCTACTAGTTCACCACATGAAGTAAATATTCTTATAAGTCTACTAGCCACTGGCCATGACAATTCTTAGAAGTGGGGGAAGGTAAATAGATAGGATAAATTTTTCAGAACCTCTATATTATTGTCTTATTTAGAGACCAAGGATTCTTCTCTGAAAATTAATTACAGATTAATCATTCCAGATCTTGAAGAACCAATGCCATGTAATAAAAGTATTAATCTGCATTTTATTTTTATTTTAATTATACTCAGATTAACTTTTAGGAAGGTCATCACTGCTTTTGCTTGACATTTAGTGAGCTTTTATTAAGTATTTAATATTAGGAATGCAAAGCAGGCCGCTGGTGGACTTTGTGCTTATTTCTTTGAACAAAATGTCAATTATTATTTAGAATAATGCATTTAAAACTTAGCTTATTGGTATCCAAAGCCCTATTTTGGCCTCTGAGAGTAACTACACACATGTTCACATAACCAACCACTAAACCCACAACTGAAGATTCAAAAGTAATCTTAAAAACCTTAAAATAAAATGTTTTTAAAATAAAATAATAAATTTTTAAAAACCCTCACTCATCTATTTTTAATCTCACTGGTTCATGCCAGATAAGGCCCCTTCCTCTCCTTCAGTCCTTCCCCTGACCCCTCCATTGGGGTCACTGATATCAGTCTGATAGTGTGATAAACACTAAGAGTAATGTTAAGTGCTATTGAGTAAAAGAAAATTTATTAAATATATGTAATCCATCTTACATTACATATATTACATTGATGGACCAATCAATCTCATTCTTAAAGACCAACAATTGTCCATGTGAAGATGAGGAAGGTTTTTAGGGCGGGGTGTGCTAGGCAGAGGCAATGCTTAGTTGCAACACTGAGCAGAGATAGATAGGCACTGTGAATGGTGTGTGAATCATTCCATTACAGAAGGAAGAGTTAAGGGCTTGGATTGGGTTAGTGGAAGATGGGTTTATAAAGATTTTTAGAGGCAACAAGAGTGGAGAATATTTATTCAGCTAAGAAATAAGTTGGTTTGAGTGTATCATACTAAAGGTGCCATGTAGGTGGAAAGCAAAAATCTTACTGAGATCAGAAAAAAAAAAATTACAGTTTGTTCCAGCCCATGGGGTCTTCAATGTAGACCTGAGGAGGGAACTGATGAATGGGGGTCAAAAGACACAAAGAAGGAGAGAAAGTTGAAAGTGCTGATCAATCTCTCATTTATTATGCACCAGAACCTTTTTTTTTTTTAAAGAAAAAAAATGGAGAATTGCATGGGGTGGAGGACTTCCCAGGTGCAACAGAATGTTCTGCCAAGCAGGATCTGTTGCCTGGGTGACCGTTCAACTGGGCTAACTATCTAACCACAGAGAAATCACCTGATTTCTAGGAAAGTCCTCTATTGTGGGAAACAGAAACCTAGGCCGAGATCTATGCGAAATGATGTTACTCAGGCGAAAGGAATTTTTTAATTCAGTTGGCTCCTTACATCTCCTCCCCTATTATTTGTTTTATGACCTGTGTGGATGTAGGCAAGTGGACATCTATTCGTATGGAGATGGTGGGCTCTAACCAGAGAGAAGAAGCATTGACCTGATCCTCCTAAACGTGTTTCCATGGTGTCTTTTTGAGGATGAGAGGGTCTAAATGTCCTTGTCAGAGATTTGAGAACAGCCAAGGAGCACCTCTGAAAGCCCAAGGTCCAAAGGCCAGAAGTATCAGGAAACCTACCAATGAGCCAAGAATGGAGGGGAAAAGGGTGGTAGAACTTTAACCATCCTTCTTCTTGTTCTCTCTGATTTTTGCACCACTCTAATTTTTCTCTCACTTGGGACATACTCTCTTGAGCAACTCCTGTTTGGCCAATATAAAAGCAAAATTCCTCTTAATGCTGCACAACCCCCTCCCCCCCCCCCCCCCCCCCCCGCTGAAGTGTTGTTGAAAAGCTGAGGAGTATTTCTTCTGTCTGGCTCACATGGAGTATTGTGGTCATAAGTAGCAATCAATGCATCTTTGTTTTCTGTAAGAAAAGGAAATTTCTTCTCAGGGACATTCTGTCCCCTGGTTAAATTAGGGTGAAGTTAAAGTAGGAATACTTACATATTTTACTAATATTTCTGGGAGCCATCTTGCAGCACCTTCTTTGGTATCATAAACACACACCGATCCTTGGCCCCATATGAGGGCTGAGACAGGGCCATTCCATTTAAACATAAGGGGATCTTTCCATAAGACCATGGCAAAATTTTTATTAATCTATGGGTGCCAAAGGTAGTCTGCAGCTAATTTTCCATCTTTATCCAGGGTCAGAAAACTGAGCACAAACATTGCATGGTTTAGGTTGTTTCTGGGAGATCCTTTGATGGAATATAATTCACCCCTTTTTAATTTTTGAAGACCATTTTTTAAGGTTTGCTGTATACACTCAACAACACCTTGGCCCTGGAGATTATATAAAATACCTGTGACATGCTTGATTTGGAGCTGTGCACAGCCTTGTTGGAAATTCTTTCCAGTGTAACCAGGTCCGTTATTAGTCTTAATTATTTTGGTTCTACCCATGATAGAAAGGCAACTCAATACATGAGCAATTACATTTTTAGCGGCCTCTCCAGCTTATAGGGAGGCAAAGATAAATCCACTAATGGTATCAATTGTAACATACTTAAGCTTGCCAAATTGAAAGGAAAAGCAGGCTACAGGCCACTCATCTGTAGTCTGGAAGAGCTAATCCAATTGCTCTTTGGAATAAGGAGGAATTAGTCTATTATGGTCTTTACCAAAACTTGGCAGCTCTGTTCTCATCCCAACATAATAAGTTTAACTACTAAGGAAGAGTAAGGGTCAAGCACTTCAGAAAAAGAGGCTGAAAGGTGTACTCAAAGAAGAGAGCCGTTATGCCAAAACAACCCTGTGGGAGTGTGAGTTGCACCACATATAACAAACAAACAAGGTTTATCATATGAAATGAAAGAAACTTCTTGATTTTGGATAGCTTTTTCCACCAGTTTTAAAGTTTATCTTGCTGTAAGGGTCAAAATTCTCAGGGAAGACGGACTGGGGTCATCTTAGAAATATCAGAGTGGCTTAAATTCCCTGGTAGTGAATTTAAGATAATCCTTAATCCAATTAATATCCCCTAAGAGTTTCTGAAAATCAAAGTTCATAAGTGGCCAATTTTTAATTGAACCTTTTGAGTAGTTATGGTTTGATGGCAGAGTTCAAATCCTAGATAAAAGTAAGGGTCTTTTGATTAAATTTTATCTGGGGCTATCCAGAGTCCACAATCTGTCAATCTAGGTGACATATTAGCCTTCTAGAAAACAAGGTGTTGTATGAAAATGCTTTTATTTTCTCCAAAGCCTATAAACCTCTCTGTCACATCAGTAAGGTGGCTGATGAATTGCTATAAGGCTCATTAGGTCCTTGGAGCTTGGCCAAAGATGTGGTGGCCAGGCCCTTAGTAGGGAGTTTCTTCCAATCCTTGATGCCTGAATTTGGAACTTGAGTCAAAAGCCCTGGGGGAACCAGGCTTGTTTGTGATTGGAGTCAAATGTTTATTTTTTGTTCACTTTTTAAATGAAGCACTTTTGATATTACATTGCACCGGTTTCTCTGCAGTTCTCAACAAACTCTGTTTTCTAGATATCTAGCAGCCTCCACCACCAAGGAGGCAGCTGCCTCAGGCGGAGGACCCCCACAGGGCCCATTCTTTAGTGGTGGCTTTAGCACTTCAAGGAATGGGTAAATGTCTCCAAAGGGTTCTTTCTTTTTTTTTTTTTTTTTTTTTTTTTACTTTATTTTAAAAAACAAAGATAAATGTACAAATTTTCAGCATTTTTGCATAAAAGTATACGAATACATTTTTAAGGTTGTAATTAAGTATTTGTGGGTACATATACATACATATATGTATATAAGTAACAATAATAAAGAAAAAGAGGCTATTAATTTGAGGGGATAGGAGAGAAACTAGGAGGGGTGTAGGGAGGAAAGGGGGATGTGATACAATTCTATTTTAATTAAAATATATTCTTTATTTTCTTTTGTTGAACTTCACAAGGTTCTTTCTTAACTAGAGGCTTCTCAGAAACTCCTGAAGGAGCATCAGGCTCTAGTATAGGAACAATTCCCCACTCTGTTTCATCTCTTTTCATTAATAGTTCTCTCCTGGGGTAACAATGGGCAGATATCTCTGATAAAATCAAGAAATATTTTTAAGATCCTTTTTTGTTATCCATTCCTTGTGTCTTGAGGGACTCCTAGACTCCTTTAAGAATAAGTTATGCTTATTCAAATTCTTGTCTCATGATTGAGCAACTCTCACAGGGGGTAACTCTGTGGTGATCACAGTCAGGATCTTCACTCACAACCCCAAGCTTTGTAGCAATCCTAGAATTCATGGACATTCCTGGAGAGGAGTGTTCATCAGAACCCCTATTCCCCAAATCCTCAGTTTCTGCACCAACATGCCCAGTCCTCAGGGTCTTCAACACAGACCTTAGGAGGGAACTGAAAAATGAAGGAACAGGAGACACAAAGAAAGAAGAAAAAGTCAAAAGTGCTAATGAAGCTCTAATTTCTTATGCACCAAAACCATTACTTTTAAAGAAAAACAGGGAGAATTCCATGGGGTGGGGGACTTCCCAAGTACAAAAGAATGTTCTGCCAAGCAAGGTCAGTTGCCTGGGTCACCTTTCAACTCCACTAACTACCTGACAAAAGAGATCACCTGATTTCTAGGGAAAGACCTCTATCATGGGAAACAGAAATCTAGGCCTAGATCTATGCAAATTGGTGTTATTCAGGCTAAGAAATTTCTATTATTTCTTACAACTTTATTTTAAAAAGAGAGATATATGTACAGATTTTAAAAAGCATTTCAGCATAACACTATATGAATATATTTTTGTCAGTACTTAATTATTTTAGAGGTTTGATAGCGTGCATTGAAATCCCACTAGTTACCATAAGCATGAAATATATGTAGAACAGAATATAACATGGAAACAGTCAGAGTTTTCTTGTTGTGTATAGATTAAACATAATGATTTTTGAATACCAAAAATTGCCACAAGGCTATATTCCTAGCTCTTGGATTATTAATGATTTAAAGTCAATGTGCACCACATTCTGAGATGGTGCTTTACACTTTTTCCTAAGAAGGACTGATGCTTTCACATTGGGGCGTGTGTTTTTCTTGAGCTTCATATGGTCTATGAATTATTTCTAGGGTATTCAGAGCTTTCTGGGGCTAGTATCCAATTATCAGTGACTGCATATTATGTCTGTTCTTTTGTGACTGGGTTACCTCACTCAGAATGATATTCACTAGATCCATTCATTTCCCTAGGAATTTCATAAAGTCGCTGTTTCTAATAGCTGATTAGTACTCCATTGTGTAAATATACCACAATTTTTATATCCATTCATCTACTGAAGGACATCTGGGTTCTTTCCAGCTTCTGGCTATTGTAAATAGGACTGCTATGAATATGGTGGTGCAGGTGTCCTTATTGTATGTTGGAGTGTCTCTGAGGTATGTGCACAGAAGAATAATTGGGTCTTCAGGTAGGACTACATCCAATTTTCTGAGGAAATGTCATACTGATTTCCAGAGTGGTTGTGCCAGCTTACAACTCCACCAACAGTGGAGGAGTGTTCCTCCTTCTCTGCATCCTCGCCAACATCTGCTGTTATCTGAGTTTTTTATCTTAGCCATTCTGATTGGTGTGAGGTGGAATCTCAGGGTTCTTTTGATTTATTTTTCCTGATGACTAGGGATGCCGAGCACTTCCTAAGATGCTTCTCAGGCATTCTATGTTCCTCAACTGAGAATTTTTTGTTTAGCTCTAAATCCCATTTTTTAATAGGATTGTTTGATTCTCTGGTGTTGAGTTCTTTGTATACCTTGAATATTAGGCCTCTATCAGATGTGGGGTTGGTAAAGATCTTTTCCCATTCTGTTGGTTGCCATTTTGTTTTCTTGACAGTGTACTTAGCTTTACAGAAACTTTGTAATCTCATTAAGTCCCATTTGTCAATATTTGACCTTAGAGAACGAGCCATTGGTGTTCTGTTCAGAAAATTTTCTCCTGTGCCTATGTGTTCTAAGGTTTTCCCTACTTTCTCATCTAATAGTTTCAGTGTACCTGATTTAATGTGGAGATCTTTGAGCCACTTGCACTTGAGCTTTCTACAGGGAGATAAGAAAGGGTCTATTTTCATTCTTCTGCATGCTGAGTGCCAGTTGGATCAACACCATTTGTTTGAGAGACTTTTTGCCATTGAATGTTTACGGCAACTTTATCAAAAATCAAGTGAACATATATGGGAGGGCTCATTTATGGATCTTCTATTCTATTTCATTGATCTGCATACCTGTCTCTGTACCAGTACCATGCAGTTTTTAACACGATTCCCTTGTAATATACCCTGAGGTCAGGGAAGGTGAGTCCTGCAGATGTTTTCTTGTTGTTGAGGATGGATTCATCCATTACCTCAAGATTTTCCAGCTTTGTTGAATATAGCCTTTTGTAGTAGAATCTGATGATTTCTTGAATTTCCTCAGTTTCAGTCGTTATTTCTCCACTTTCATTTCACATTTTGTTAATTTGGATACTCTCTCTTTGCCCTCTAGTTAGTCTGGCTAAAGGTTTATCAATCTTGATAATTTTCTCAAAAATGCAGCTCTTGGTTTTGTTGATTCTTTGAATGGTTCTTTTGGTTTCTGTTTGGTCTATTTCTGCTCTGAGTTTGATTATTTCTTGCCATCTACTCATCTTGAATGCATCTTCTTCCTTTTGTTCTAGAGCTTTCAACTGTGCTGTCAAGTTGCTAGTGTATGCTCTCTCCAGTTTCTTTTTGGAAGCACTCAGAGCTATGAGTTTTCCTTTCCTTGCATGCAATATGTTTAGGTACTTTGTGTTTTTATTTACATTAAATTCTAGAAAGTTCTTTTTTTTTTCTTTATTTCTTCTTTGACCATGCTATCACTTAACAGGGCATTGCTTAGTTTCCATGTGTATATGGGATTTTTGTTGTCTTTGTTGTTATTA
Source organism: Micromys minutus (assembly GCF_963924665.1). Classification (NCBI taxonomy): domain Eukaryota; kingdom Metazoa; phylum Chordata; class Mammalia; order Rodentia; family Muridae; genus Micromys; species Micromys minutus. The sequence goes on from NC_137974.1 coordinate 73,793,286, forward strand.
AAGACCAGCTTTAGACCATGGTTATCTGATATGATGCGTGGGAGTATTTCAATCATCTTATACCTATTGATGCTTGTTTTGTGACCGATTATATGGTCAGTTTTGTAGAAGGTGCCGTGAGGTGCTGAGAAGGTGTATTCTTTTGTTTTACGATGAAATGTCCTGTAGATGTCTATTAATTCCAATTGGTTCATAACCTCTGATAGTTTCATTGTGTCCTTGTTCAGTTTCTGTTTCCATGATATGTCCATTGATGAGAGTGAGGTGTTGAGATCTCCCATAATTATTGTGTGGGGTGCAATGTATTTTTTGAGCTTTAGTAGGGTTTCTTTTTGAATAATGGTGCTCTTGTATTTGGAGCATATATGTTAAGAATGGAGAGTTCCTCCTGACAAATTTCCCCTGTAATGAGTAAAAAGTGTCCTTCCTTATCTTTTTTGATAACTTTTGATTGAAAATCTACTTTATTCAATATTAGAATGGCCACTCCAGCTTGCTTCTTGGGGCCAGTTGCTTGGAAGTTTTTTTCCCAACCTTTTAGTCTGAGATTGAGTCTGTCTTTGTCTCTGAGATGAGTTTTCTGTATGCAGTAAAATGCTGGATTCTGTTTATGTATCCAGTCTGATCGCCTATGTCTTTTTATCGGGGAATTTAGTCCACTTATGTCTGCATATAGTAAAAAATTGTGGTTGCTCTTTCCTGCTATTTTTGTTTTTAGAGGAAGAATTGTGTCTGTGTGTCTTTCTTCTTTTGGTTTTCTTGCTTAGGTATTTTCTTGTTTTTACAGGGATGTAGTTTTCCTCCTTGTATTGGGTTTTCCACTTATAATTCATTGTAGAGTTGTGTTTGTGGTCAGATATTGTGTAAATTAGTTTTGTCCTGGAATATCTTGGTCTCTGCAATTATGGTGATTGAGAGTTTTGCTGGGTATAGAAGCTTGGGCTAACACTTCTGTTCTCTCAGAGTCTGCATGATGTCCAGGATCTTTTAGCTTTCATAGTCTCTGTTTAAAAGTTAGGTATAATTCTGATTGCTCTGCCTTTATATGTTACATGACCTTTCTCCCTTACTGCTTTTAGTATTTCTTCTTTGCTTTGGGCACTTGGCATTTTGACTATTTTGTGTTGGGAGGAATTTCTTTTCTGGTCCACTCTATTTGGAGATCTGTAGGCTTCTTTTATGCTCATGGTCAGATCACTCTTAAGGGTAGGAAAGTTTTGTTTTACAATTTTTTGAAGACAGTTATTGTGTCTCTTAGTTGATATTCTTTGCCCTCTTCTATTCCTATTAACCTTAGGTTTGGTCTTCTCATTGTGTCCTGGATCTGCTGGACATTTTGGTTTAAGATCTTATTGGCTTTTGCATCTTATCTGACTGTTTTGTGTATGTTTTCCATTTTGTCTTCGGACCCTGATATTCTCTCTTCCATCTCTTGTAGTCTGTTAGTGATGCTTGCCTCTCTGACTAGCGATTTCTTTTTTAGGTTTTCTACCCCCAGGATTGTCTCTTTTAGGTTTTTCTTTATTATTTCCATTTCCATTTTAAATTACTTCTTCAATTCCTTCATCGCTTTGGTTCTATTTTCCTCTAGTTTTTTGATTTCTTTGAGTGTTTTTCGTGTTTCCTCTTTAAAAGCTTCTATTTCTCGGGAGCCTGGGATCTGCCACCCAGCTTGTAAAGGCTGAACAACTGGTGAGTGGGGGACCTAGGCTCGTAAAGGCTGAACAACTGGTGAGTGGGGGACCTAGGTTGCTGGGGAGCAAAGGGATCTCTGCGGAGTGCACACAGAAAGTGCACCCCCTGCCTTGACCTGCCCTGTCCTGCCCGATCCAGTGACCTGGAACAGAACTTAGGAACTTCTATTTCCACCCAAAGGCGACTTCAGGACGCAAAGCAGAGCCTGGTCCATCTGCCACCCAGAACAGCGGCTTGTAAAGGCTGAGCAACTGGTTGGTGGGAGACCTGGGCTGCCAGGGAGCAGAGAGATCTCTGCGGAATGCACACAGAAAATGCACCCCCTGCCTTGCCCTGCCCCGCCCTGTCTGATCCAGCAACCAGAAAGAGAACTTTGGAACTTCTGTTCCCACCCGACGACTCTGAGGCATAGAACAGGGCTCGACCCATCTGCCACCTGGACCAGTGGAGATCCAGAGATACAGACCAGATACAAGGGAAAGGCAAGAATGTATCACTGACAACAAAATGGCAAGAGGAAAGAGAAAGAGTATATCCCAAGGGAACCAAGACAATCTAGCAACACCAGAGCCTAGCTATCCCATAACAGCAAACATCGGAATTCCAAACACTCCAGAAAAGGAAGACACAGACCTGAAATCATACCTCAAGATACTGATAAAGATACTTAAACAAGAATGGGAGGAAAAGCAAAAAGATTCAGAAGCTTTTAAAGAGGAAACAAGAAAAACACTCAAAGAACTCAAAGAACTAGAGGAAAACAGAACCAAAGAAATAAAGGAATGGAAGAGGGAAATTAAAACAGAGATTGACACAATAAAGAAAACACAAAAAGAGATAACCCTAGAGGTAGAACACCTAAAAAAGAAATCAGTAATCACAGAAGCAAGCATTTCCAATAGATTACAAGAGATGGAAGAGAAAATCTCGGGGGCAGAAGACAACATTGTAAACATAGACAAAACAGCCAGAGAAGATGCAAAAAACAAAAAGCTCCTAACCCAAAATGTCCAGGAAATCCAGGACACAATGAGAATACCGAACCTAAGGATAATAGGAATAGAAGAGGGAGAAGAGTTTCAACTAAGAGGCATAGTAAATATCTTCAACAAAATCGTAGAAGAAAACTTCCCTACCCTCAAGAATGAGATGACCACGAGCATAAAAGAAGCATTCAGAACTCCAAATAGGTTGGACCAGAAAAGAAATACCTCCCAACACATAATAGTAAAAACATCAAGTGCCCAAAGCAAAGAAAGAATACTAAAAGCAGTAAGAAAAAAAGGTCAGGTAACATATAAAGGCAGGCCAATCAGACTCACACCCGATTTCTCAACAGAGACTATGAAAGCTAGAAGAGCCTGGACAGACATCATGCACACACTAAGAGAACACAAGTGCCAGCCCAAGCTGCTATACCCAGCAAAACTATCAATCACCATTGATGGAGAGACGAAGATATTTCAAGACAAATCAAAATTTACACAATATCTGACCACAAACCCAGCACTACAATGAATTATAGGTGGAAAACCCAATACAATGAGGGAAAATACAGCCTAGTAAAAACAAGAAAACTCCTAAACAAGAAAACTAAAAGAAGAAAAAGACACAGACACAACTCAACCCACAAAAGCAATAATGGCAGGAAACAGAAACAACTATTCCTTGATATCTATTAACATAAATGGACTCAACTCCCCAATAAATAGACATAGGCTATCAGACTGGATACATAAACAAAATCCAGCCTTTTGCTGCATACAGGAAACTCATCTCGGAGACAAAGACAGACACTATCTCAGAGTTAAAGGGTGGGAAAAAAACTTCCAAGCAAACAGCTCCAAGAAGCAACCTGGAGTGGCTATTCTAATATCGAATAAAGTAAATTTCCAACCAAAAGTTATCAAAAAAAATAAGAAAGGACACTTTTTACTCATTACTGGGGAAATCTGTCAGGAGAAACTCTCAATCCTTAACATATATCCTCCAAATAAAAAAGCACCCACATTCATAAAAGAAATCCTAGTAAAGCTCAAAAAATACATTTCACCCCACACAATAATAGTGGGGAGACTTTAGTACCCCACTCTCACCAATGGACAGATCATGGAAACAGAAACTGAACAAGGACACTGCAAAACTAGCAGAGACTTTGAACCAACTAGAATTAATAGATATATACAGAACATATTATCCCAAAGTAAAACAATACACCTTCTTCTCACCACCCCATGGCACCTTCTCGAAAATTGACCACATAATTGGACACAGAGCAAGCCTCAATCGATATAAGAAGATTGAAATACTCCCATGCATCCTCTCAGATCACCATGGGCTACGGCTGGTCTTTAACAACAACAAAGACAACAAAAAGCCCACATACACATGGAAACTAAACAACACTCTGTAAACGATAGTGGGGTCAAAGAAGAAATTAAAAAAGAAATTAAGGATTTTTTAGAATTCAACGAAAATGAAAACACAACATACCCAAACCTATGGGATGCAATGAAAGCAGTACTGAGAGGAAAACTCATAGCCCTAAGTGCTTCCAAAAAGAAACTGGAGAGAGCTTACATAAGCAACCTGACAGCACAGCTAAAAGCCCTAGAACAGAAGGAAGCAGATATACCCAAAAAGAGTAGACAGCAAGAAATAATCAAAATTAGGGCAGAAATAGACCAAATAGAATCAAAAAAGAACCATTGAAAAAATCAACATAACCAAAAGTTGGTTCTTTGAGAAAATCAACAAGATTGATAAACCCCTAGCCAGACTAACTAGAGGGCAAAGAGAGAGCATACAAATTAACAACATCAGAAAGGAAAGTGGGAACATAACAACTGAAACTGAGGAAATTCAAGAAATCATCAGATCCTACTACAAAAACTTATACTCCACAAAATTGGAAAATCTGGAGGAAATGGACAAATTCCTAGACAGATACAATATCCCAAATTTAAACCAGAACCAAGTAAACCATCTAAATAACCCTATAACACCTAAAGATATAGAAGAAATCATCAAAAGTCTCCCAACCAAAAAAAGCCCAGGTCCAGATGGGTTCACTGCAGAATTCTATCATACATTTATTGGGGATATAACAACAATACTCTCCAAACTATTCCAAACGATAGAATCAGATGGAATACTACCTAACTCATTTTTTGAGGCTACAATAACCCTTATACATAAACCACACAAGGACCCTACAAGGAAAGAGAACTTCAGAACAATCTCACTTATGAACATTGATGCAAAAATACTCACCAAAATACTTGCAAACCGAATCCAAGAACCCATTAAAATGATCATTCATCATGACCAAGTAGGCTTCATCCCTGGGAAGCAGGGATGGTTTAATATAAGGAAATCCATCAATGTAGTCCACCATATAAACAAACTTAAAGATCAAAATCACATGGTCATCTCACTAGATGCTGAGAAAGCATTTGACAAAATCCAACACCCCTTCATGTTAAAAGTCCTGGAAAGATCAGGAATGCAAGGTCCATACTTAAACATAATAAAAGCAATATACAGCAAAACAACAGCCAACATCAAACTTAATGGCGAGAAACTTAAAGCAATCCCACTAAAATCAGGGACTCGACAAGGTTGCCCACTCTCCCCCTACCTATTCAACATAGTACTGGAAGTCCTGGCTGGAGCAATTAGACAGCAAAAGGAGATCAAGAGGATACAAATCGGAAAGGAAGACATAAAAACATCACTCTTTGCCGATGACATGATAGTGTACTTGAGTGACCCCAAAAATTCCACCAGAGAACTCCTACAGCTGATAAACAAGTTCAGCAAAGTGGCTGGATACAAAATTAACTCGAACAAATCAGTAGCCTTCCTATACTCAAAGGACAAACATGTGGAGAAAGAAATTAGGGAAAAGGTACCCTTCACAATCGTCACAAAAACTATGAAATACCTTGGTGTGACTCTAACTAAGCAAGTGAAGGACCTGTACAAAAAGAACTTCAAACCTCTAAAGAAAGAAATTGAGGAGGATCTCAGAAAATGGAAAGATCTCCCATGCTCATGGATTGGAAAGATCAACATCTTAAAAATGGCCATCCTACCAAAAGCAATCTACAGATTTAATGCAATCCCCATCAAAATTCCAACCCAGTTCTTCATGGAATTGGAAAGATCAATGTGCAATTTCATATGGAATAACAAAAGACCTAGAATAGCGAAATCCATCCTCAACAACAAAAATACATCTGCGGGAATCACTATCCCTGACCTCAAGCTATATTACAAGGCAATTGTGCTGAAAACTGCATGGTACTGGTACAGAAATAGGCATGTGGATCAATGGAATAGAATAGAAGATCCAGAAATGAGCCTTCATGTATATGGTCACCTGATTTTTGACAAAGGAGCAGTAAACATTCAATGGAAAAAGGACAGCCTATTCAACAAATGGTGCTGGTCCAAATGGCACTCAGCATGCAAAAGAATGAAAATAGACCCTTTCTTATCTCCTTGTACAAAGCTCAAGTGTAAGTGGATCAAAGATCTCCACATTAAACCTGATACACTGAAACTATTAGATGAGAAACTAGGGAAAACCTTAGAACACATAGGTACAGGAGAAAATTTCCTGAACAAAACACCAATGGCTCAAGCTCTAAGATCAAAGATTAACAAATGGGACTTAATGAGATTGCAAAGTTTCTGTAAGGCTAAGGACATAGTCAAGAAAACAAAACGGCAACCAACAGAATGGGAAAAGATCTTTACCAACACCACATCAGATAGAGGCCTAATATCCAAGGTATACAAGGAACTCAAAAAGCTAGACACCAGAGAATCAAATAACCCTATTAAAAAATGGGGTACAGAGCTAAACACTAAGTTCTCAGCTGAGGAACACCAAATGGCCGAGAAACATCTGAGGAAGTGCTCGACATCCTTAGCCATCAGGGAAATGCAAATCAAAACAACCCTGAGATTCCACCTCATACCAGTCAGATTGGCCAAGATCCAAAACTCAGATGACAGCAGATGCTGGCGAGGCTGCGGAGAAAGAGGAACACTTCTCCACTGTTTGTGGGGTTGCAAACTAATACAACCACTCTGGAAATCTGTCTGGTGATACCTCAGAAAATTGGATATAGTACTACCTGAAGACCCAGCTATTCCACTTCTGGGCATATACCCCAGAGACACTTTAATACACAACAAAGATATATGCACCACAATGTTCATAGAGGCTCTATTTATAATAGCCAGAAGCTGCAAAGAACCCAGATGTCCTTCAGAAGATGAATGGATACAAAAATTGTGGTACATTTACACATTGGAATACTACTCAGCCACCAGAAACAATGACTTAACCAAATTCTTAAGAAAATGGCTGCATCTAGAGAATATCATCCTGAGTGAGATAACCCAGTCACAAAAGAACAGATATAATATGCAGTCACTGATACTGGGATGCTAACCCCAGAGGCTTGCACTCCCCCAAAAACAACTCACAGACTGTATGAAGTCCAGGAAATAAAAATACAAAAAAAAAAAAAATATATTTACAAAACAAAAAAAAAAAAAGCTTCTATTTCTCTATGCTTCTCCTCCTGTTCTTGTTCAAAAATCCCCATCATCATCATGAGGTATGATTTCAAGTCTAAGTCTTCTTTTTCTGGGGTGTTTGGCCTTCCACTCTTTGCTGTGATTGGAGAGCTGGTTTCTGATGTTGCCATGTTGTCTTGGTTTTCATTGGGTAAGTTCTTTCACTTTCCTCTTGCCATCCTGTTGTCTGTGATTATATGTGGTCTTGTCAGTGATTGGTTCCTGTCTCTCCCGTGTACCTGGCCTGTGTCCCTGTATCTCCACTGTTTTAGGTGTCAAATGGCATGAGAATTTGGTCTGCATGCAAGAGCTTTCCAGGTGGACCCAAGTCATTAAGGCAGAGTTCCTGCTTCCCTGAACAATTTGGGGTGCAGTGCTTTCTGTGTGCCAGGCCCAGCCCTCTCTGTGCCCCAACTACTCACAGTGCATTCTCAGCAGGTCTGGGTCCCTGGATCTCTGCTGTTCCCAGTGGCAAATGGCCTGAGTGTTTTGTCCACACACAAGGGCCTTCCGGGTGTAAACCAAGTCCCTAGGGCAGAGTTCCTGCTCCCCTGAACTAATATGGAGGGGCCGCACTCTCCACTCACTCGGACCAGACCTCTATGTACCCAGGCTACTTGCAGTCCAGTTTCGCCAGGCCTGTTTTCCTAGGTCTCAGCTGTTCCCTATGGCAAATGGCCTCAGGGTTTTGTCCGCATGCAAGGCCCTTCTGGGTGAAAACCAAGTCCCTAAGGCAGAGTTCCTTCTCCACTGAACCAATGGGGGGGTGCTGTGCTTTTAGCGTGCTCAGCCCAGACCTCTATGCACCCTGGCTATTCGCAGTGCAGTCTCACCAGGCCTGGGTTACTGGATCTCGGCTGTTCCCGGTGGCAAATGGCCTGAGTGTTTGGTCCGCACGCCAGGGCCTTTCGGGTGTAAACCAAGTCCCTATGGCAGAGTTCCTACTCCCCTGAACAAATTGGGGAGGAAGGGTCTGCGCTTTCTGCCTGCCAGGCCTAAACCTCTCTGTGCCCTGGCTACTCGCAGCACAGTCTCACCAGGCTTGTGTCCTTGGATCACCGCAGTTCCCAGTGGCAAAATTGGAATTTATCTGTCAGTTCCTGGTGGCCATTATCCTAGTTAGGGTTACTGCTGGTTTAATAAAACACAATGACCAAAGCAACTTGAAGAGCTTATACTTCCACATTGCTGCTCATCATTGAAAAAAGTCAGGACAGGAATTCAAACAGGGCAGGAACCCAACAGCAGGAGCTCATGCAGAGGCATGGAGGAAAATACTTACGACTTGCTCAACCTGTTTTCTCACAGAACCCAGGACCACCATCCCAGAGATGGCACCACTCACAATTGTATGGTTCTTCCCTACCAACCACTAATTAAGAAAATACCCTACAGGCCTGCATGCAACCAAATCTGACCAAAGCATTTTCTCAATTGAGGCTCCTTCCTCTTTGATGACTCTGGCTTATCCAGAAGTGTAGACAATAAGGTCAGGTTAGCTAGTTGGGTCCACTAGGTATGCACTCAATTTACTGATTTTATTTTATTTCATAGTCTTGCAAACAATTCCTTATATTTACAGTAGTAGGAATCATTAAAAATCGTTTGTTTACAGGTTAAGATTCTTTGTATTCATTCTATGACAGAAACGATCTCCAGTCACTTCATGGAGTTGGGTGAATCTTACTAACTAGCTGTGATAACTTTGTTCATGGTCCTTAATGCAGGTGTTAAGTGGTATTTATGTCACCTAAGACATAAACTGTTGATTTGATAATTATGCCCTATTTCTTTCTGTATCCCACAAGAAAAGAGAATTAGATACAACTCAAACTGCAGCATCTTCATGTGCTTTGGGTTGACCTAACAACTGACTCCAAAGGAAATAGTTAAAATTGTTGAGAAAAGATATTTTCGAACTTTTAAAGGGGATGGTCATCAAATATTTATGACCAACAGCTGTGGTATATTTTCAAAAGCTAACAAAAAGCATCTTTAATTTCTCCTTTGTGCAAGGTTCTCTCTGGGTCTAATCTCATAATGATGCTTAACACAAAACTGTGAAACTGGACTTAGAAAAAGGTTGTGAATTTACATATTTGAAGTTGATATTAATATCTCACTGGTGTTTATGACTGCAGATGCTGTCTCTCTGGTGGGTCCTTGCTCCGTCGATCTGTTTCTAGGTCAGCTGTTTGCTTCTTATTGTAATAAATGAGCCAGACAGTGTCCTGACCTACCTGCCCTGCCAATGTCTGATTTGAAGGAGAGTAAGAGCAATTAAGTACTTAATTACACCCCATTAGCAAAGAGTCAGAAAACAACCTTTTGCACCAAGCATAAAAGTTGCTTTACTCTCCATCCTCACATTTAATTCTCTCGGGCACAGTTTCTCTCTGTGATGATATTCAATACTCAAAAAGTCTTGCTACTGCACTTTTTTTGCACTTTTGAAAAATGTCAACACTCAGTTTTAAAGCTTGTGATTTAACACTTTTAGGGACACTTTCAACCTTTCATAATTTATAGCCATCTCCCAAAAATGTGTGATAGGCACAGTTAAGGTAGCAGTCAGAATAAAAGGTCAGTGTATAGATTGAAGTGCCATGAGACATCAATAAAGCAGATAACCCCTTTAGTGCCTCATCATCTTGTTATGTTATTTGCAAATCCCCTAGAGAGTTTATCCTTTGAAAACATGCTGTGCAGAAACTAGCCTAACACTACTTCCTCTGGACTCCTCTAGATGCTTAAAATAACCTAAAGAAATAATATCTTTTATATTTGCTGTAAAACCGTACAAACATAGTTTTTCTTCTAATATATTCTGTAAAAATTAAGGCATTCTGCATTGCAACTTAATTCTATGTTGGGTTTTGTCTGTTTGGTAGATGGCACTTCTTCAAATATACTCATAAAATGTATCAATTTTAATCTTGTAATATATACTCAGAAGGAAATGGAACACTCCTTGAAATGTCAATGTTCCATTTTTAACAAAGCCAGTTTAAGACAATCCTGGTGTTACCCCCAGCGAGTAAATAACAAACATTTTCCTGTTGTTCAGTATTTACTATTGAAATCATAGTTTATGTAGGGTGACAATAAATGCCAACAATCAGGTTTCTCTGTTTACATTGATATCTGCTGACACCATTCAAGTTGCTTTGTAGACTAAAACCTTCACCATGTAAGCCAATCAGCCAGAACCACCAATGAGCTTGAACAGTTAAAGAGACATGATCCATTCATTAATTGTTCATCAAATACTTTTGACATAAACTATACACCATTCACAATAAAAGAATATTGGTGGTGATATATCTAAAAATTTTGAAGATATTTAGTCATGGGTAAATACCTTCTGAGCAAGGCTCCATTTTCTCAGAAATTACAGGCAACAATTGATTTGCATTTCCCTGATCACTAAGGATGTTGAGCACTTCCTCAGATGTTTCTCAGCCATTCGATATTCCTCAATTGAGAACGTTTTGTTTAACTCTGTACCCCATTTTTAATAGGGTTGTTTGATTCTCTGGTGTCTAGCTTTTTGAGTTCTTTGTATACCTTGGATATTAGGCCTCTATCTGATATGGAGTTGGTAAAGATCTTTTCCCATTCTGTTGGTTGCCGTTTTGTTTTCTTGACAATGTCCTTAGCCTTACAGAAACTTTGCAATCTCATTAAGTCCCATTTGTTAATCTTTGACCTTAGAGCTTGAGCCATTGGTGTTTTGTTCAGAAAATTTTCTCCTGTGCCTATGTGTTCTAAGGTTTTTCCTACTTTCTCATCTAATAGTTTCAGTGTATCTGGTTTAATGTGGAGATCTTTGATCCACTTACACTTGAGCTTTGTACAAGGAGATAAGAAAGGGTCTATTTTCATTCTTTTGCATGCTGAGTGCCAGTTGGACCAGCACCATTTGTTGAATAGGCTGTCCTTTTTCCATTGAATGTTTACAGCTCCTTTGTCAAAAATCAGGTGACCATATACGTGAGGGCTCATTTCTGGATCTTCTATTCTATTCCATTGATCCACGTGCCTATTTCTGTACCAGTACCATGCAGTTCAGGCAACAATTGAACGATAGGACCTCATGAAACTAAAAAGCATCTGTACAGCAAAGGAAACAGTTAATCGAGTGAAGAGGAAGATGAGAGGGTTGAAGAAAATACACAAGTAATTCAAGAAAATAAAAAGGACCAAGAATAGAAATTCCAAGATGGAGATCTGGAAAGATGAATTAGATCTAGAATGTGCAGCTATGGTAAAGCTTGTCATCAGAATGCTGAACTGGCCTGATTTCAGACATCAAAGATCACTGTGGCTTTCCCTCTTGAGGCCTGTCCGGTTTCTTCATTCAACTCCCTCCTTATAAATTCTCAATGCCCATATATTCAGCTGGAAGAAGCTATAAAGAGTCATCGCCAAATTCTCTGGACTTTAGGGGGTGAAAGTGGATATTGTAAGGTTGTTTTTATGAAGAACTTAGAAATGGTCATAATTTTACAGAGTGGAATTAGCCAGATTTGATTGTACAGTCTTAATCTTATTTTGCTAACTAAGCTAATGTCATTATCTTCACTGTTAGAAATCTTCCTAATTGATGCAGAGTTAAAGTTATAATCTTTACAGTACTGAAAATTGATTTAATACAGATTTAAAGTTTATACACTGTTTTTAGTTATTAAACAATACTAGTTGAGGGCTAGATAACAAACTCATGGTTCTGAATCATTAAAGGGGTGCTTTTTTAAAGATAATTTCAATTAAAGATGGCCAAGAGTCGTCAAGGCTTAACAGTTCAGATATGCTTTGTGTACGTAGATAACCTTCAAAGGCATCAAAAGTCCACAGAATATGACATTTATGGACATTTTTTTATTAAAGATTATTTGACAAGTGACCTGTCTGCTCCTGACAGCACCCCTTCTTAGATTCTAAGAATAAACTGAGAGAGCGGAGCCTGGCTACCTGCCAGGCGGAACGGCTGCTCATAGAGGCTGAGCAACTGCGATTGGGAACAGAAAATTAGAACTTCTGTTTCCACCCGGAGGCGACTTCCGGACACAGAGCGGAGCCTGGCCTACCTGCCAGGCGGAAAGGCGGCTCATAGAGGCTGAGCAACTGGTGAGTGGGAGACCAAGACTGCAGGGGAGCAGAGAGATCTCTGCTGAGTGCACAAGGAAAGTGCACCCCCTGCCTTGCCCTGCCAGGCCGTGCCTGAACCAGCAAACAGAAACAGAACGTTGGAACTTCTGCTCACACCCAATGACTCTGAGGCATAAAACAGGGCTCGACCCATCTGACACCTGAACCAGTGGAGAACCAGGGACACAGACCAGATACAAGGGAAAGGTAAGAACATATCACTGACAACAAAATGGCAAGAGGAAAGAGAAAGAGTATATCCCAAGAGAACCAAGACAATCTAGCAACACCAGAGCCCAGCTCTCCCATCACAGCAAACATCTGAACTCCAAACACTCCAGAAAAAGAAGACACAAACCTGAAATCATGCCTCAAGACGCTGATAGAGTTAATGAAACAAGAAAGGAAGGAAAAGCAAAAAGATTCAGAAGCTTTTAAAGAAGAAACAAGAAAAACACTCAAAGAACTCAAAGAACGAGAGGAAAACAGAACCAAAGAAATAAAAAAATGAAAGAGGGAAATTAATACAGAGATTGACACAATAAAGAAAACACTAAAAGAGATAACCCTAGAGTCAAAACAACAAAAAAAGAAAGCAGGAGTCACAGAAGTAAGCATTTCCAATAGATTACAAGAGATTGAAGAGAGACTCTCGGGGGCAGAAGACAACATTGCAAACATAGACAAAACAGCCAGAGAAGATGCAAAAAACAAAAAGCTCCTAACCCAAAATGTCCAGGAAATCCAAGACACAATGAGAAGACCGAACCTAAGAATAATAGGAATAGAAGAGGGAGAAGAGTATAAACTAAGGGGCACAGTAAATATCTTCAACAAAATCATAGAAGAAAACTTTCCTACCCTCAAGAATGAGATGACCACAAGCATAAAAAAAGCCTTCAGAACTCCAAATAGGTTGGACCAGAAAAGAAATACCTCCGGACACATAATAGTAAAAACATCAAGCGCCCAAAGTAAAGAAAGAATACTAAAAGCAGTGAGGGAAAAAGGTCAAGTAACATATAAAGGCAAACCAATCAGACTCACACCCGATTTCTCAACAGAGACTATGAAAGCTAGAAGAGCCTGGACAGACATCATGCACTCCTTAAGAGAGCACAAGTGCCAGCCCAAGCTGCTATACCCAGAAAAACTATCAATCACCATCGGTGGAGAGACGAAGATATTTCAAGACAAATCAAAATTCACACAATATCTGACCACAAACCCAGCACTACAACGAATTATAGGTGGAAAACCCAATACAATGAGGGAAAACACAGCCTAGTAAGAACAAGAAAACTCCAAAACAAGAAAACTAAAAGAAGAAAAAAATACAGACACAAATCAACCCAAAAAAGCAATAATGGCAGGAAACAGAAACAACTATTCCTTGATATCTATTAACATAAATGGTCTAAACTCCCCAATAAAGAGACATAGACTATCAGACTGAATACATAAAGAAAATCCAGCCTTTTGCTGCATACAGGAAACTCATCTCAGAGACAAAGACAGACACTATCTCAAAGTAAAAGGGTGGGAAAAAAACTTCCAAGCAAACAGCTCCAAGAAGCAAGCTGGAGTGGCTATTATAATATCGAATAAAGTAAATTTCCAACCAAAAGTTATCAAAAAAGATAAGGAAGGACACTTTTTACTCATTACCGGGGAAATCTGTCAGGAGGAACTCTCAATCCTTAACATATAGGCTCCAAATAAAAAAGCACCCACATTCATAAAAGAAACCCCACTAAAGCTCAAAAAATACATTTCACCCCACACAATAATAGTGGGGAGACTTTAATACCCCACTCTCACCAATGGACAGATCAGGGAAAGAGAAACTGAACAAGGACACTGCAAAACTAGCAGAGACTTTGAACCAACTAGAATTAATAGATATATACAGAACATACTATCCCAAAGTAAAAGAATGCACCTTCTTCTCACCGAAAATTGACCACATAATTGGACACAGAACGAGCCTCCATCGATATAAGAAGATTGAAATACTCCCATGCATCCTCTCAGATCACCATGGTCTACGGCTGGTCTTTAACAACAACAAAGACAACAAAAAGCCCACATACACATGGAAACTAAACAATGCTCTGTTAAAGGATAACAGGGTCAAAGAAGAAATGAAGAAAGAAATTAAGGATTTTCTAGACTTCAACGAAAATGATAACACAACATACCCAAACCTATGGGATGCAATGAAAGCAGTACTGAGAGGAAAACTCATAGCCCTAAGTGCTTCCAAAAAGAAACTGGAGAGAGCTCACATCAGCAACCTCACAGCACAGCTAAAAGCTCTAGAACAAAAGGAAGCAGATATACCCAAAAAGAGTAGACGGCAAGAAATAATCAAAATTAGGGCAGAAATAGACCAAATAGAAACAAAAAGAACCATTGAAAATATCAACAAAACCAAGAGTTGATTCTTTGAGAAAATCAACAAGATTGATAAACCCCTAGCCAGACTAACTAGAGGGCAAAGAGAGAGTATGAGTATCCAAATTAACAAAATCAGAAAGGAAAGTGGGGACATAACAACTGAAACTGAGGAAATTCAAGAAATCATCAGATCCTACTACAAAAACTTATACTCCATAAAATTGGAAAATCTGGAGGAAATGGATGAATTCCTAGACAGATACAAGGTCCCAAAGTTAAACCAGGACCAAGTAAACCATCTAAATAACTCTATAACACCTAAAGAAATAGAAGAAGTCATCAAAAGCCTCCCAACCAAAAAAAGCCCAGGTCCAGACAGGTTTAGTGCAGAATTTTATCAGACTTTTATTGAGGATATAACACCAATACTCGCCAAACTATTCTAAAAGATAGAATCAGATGGAATACTACCCAACTCATTTTTTGAGGCTACAATAACCCTCGTACCTAAACCACACAAAGACCCTACAAGGAAAGAGAACTTCAGAACAATCTCACTTATGAACATTGATGCAAAAATACTCAACAAAATCCTTGCAAACCGAATCCAAGAACACATCAAAATGATTATTCATCATGACCAAGTTAGCTTCATCCCTGGGATGCAGGGATGGTTTAACATAAGGAAATCCATCAACGTAATCCACCATATAAACAAACTCAAAGACCAAAATCACATGGTCATCTCACTAGACACTGAGAAAGCATTCGACAAAATCCAACACCCCTTCATGTTAAAAGTCCTGGAAAGAACAGGAATCCATGGCCCATACTTAAACATAATAAAAGCTATATACAGCAAACCAACAGCCAACATCAAACTTAAAGGCGAGAAACTTGAAGCAATCCCACTAAAATCAGGGACTCGACAAGGCTGCCCACTCTCCTCCTACCTATTCAACATAGTACTGGAAGTCCTGGCTGGAGCAATTAGACAGCAAAAGGAGATCAAGGGGATACAAATCGGAAAGGAAGAGATAAAAACATCACTCTTTTCCGATGACATGATAGTGTACTTGAGTGACCCCAAAAATTCCACCAGAGAACTCCTACAGCTGATAAAGAAGTTCAGCAAAGTGGCTGGATACAAAATTAACTCAAACAAATCAGTAGCCTTCCTGTACTCAAAGGACAAACATGTGGAGAAAGAAATTAGAAAAAAGTTACCCTTCACAATCGTTACAAAAACTATGAAATACCTTGGTGTGACTCTAACTAAGCAAGTAAAGGACCTGTATGACAAGAACTTCAAACCTCTAAAGAAAGAAATTGAGGAGGATCTAAGAAAATGGAAAGATCTCCCATGCTCATGGATTGGAAAAATCAACATCTTAAAAATGGCCATCCTACCAAAAGCAATCTACAGATTCAATGCAATCCCCATCAAAATTCCATCCCAGTTCTTCATGGAATTGGAAAGATCAATGTGCAATTTCATATGGAATAACAAAAGACCTAGAATAGCGAAATCCATCCTCAACAACAAAAAAACATCTGCGGGAATCACTATCCCTGACCTCAAGCTCTATTAGACCCTTTCTTATCTCCTTGTACAAAGCTCAAGTGTAAGTGGATCAAAGATCTTTACATTAAACCAGATACACTGAAACTATTAGATGAGAAACTAGGGAAAACCTTAGAACACATAGGTACTGGAGAAAATTTCCTGAACAAAACACCAATGGCTTAAGCTCTAAGATCAAAGATTAACAAATGGGACTTAATGAGACTGCAAAGTTTCTGTAAGGCTAAGAACATCATCAAGAAAACAAAACGGCAACCAACAGAATGGGAAAAGATCTTTACCAACACCACATCAGATAGAGGCCTAATATCCAAGGTATACAAGGAACTCAAAAAGCTAGACACCAGAGAATCAAATAACCCTATTAAAAAATGGGGTACAGAGCTAAACAAAACGTTTTCAGTTGAGGAACACCGAATGGCCGAGAAACACCTGAGGAAGTGCTCGACATCCTTAGCCATCAGGGAAATGCAAATCAAAACAACCCTGAGATACCGCCTCACACCAGTCAGATTGGCCAAGATCCAAAACTCAGATGACAGCAGATGCTGGCGAGGCTGCGGAGAAAGAGGAACACTTCTCCACTGTTGGTGGTGTTGCAAGCTAATACAACCACTCTGGAAGTCTGTCTGGCGATACCTCAGAAAATTGGATATAGTACTACCTGAAGACCCAGCTATTCCACTTCTGGGCATATACCCCAGAGACACTTCAATACACAACAAAGATATATGCACCACAATGTTCATAGCGGCTCTATTTATAATAGCCAGAAGCTGGAAGGAACCCAGATGTCCTTCAGAAGATGAATGGATACAAAAATTGTGGTACATATACACAATGGAATACTACTCAGCCACCAGAAACAATGACTTAACCAAATTCTTAAGAAAATGGCTGCATCTAGAGAATATCATCCTGAGTGAGATAACCCAGTCACAGAAGAACAGACATAATATGCAGTCACTGATAGTGGGATGCTAACCCCAGAGGCTTGCACTCCCCCAGAAACAACTCACAGACTGTATGAAGTCCAAGAAATAAAGAAAGCAAAAAATATATACATATATTTACAAAACAAAAAAAAGAACAAACTGAGCATCAATAAAGTTGCTCCAGTTGTGGCAAGGCAGCCACAAGACAAGAACTGTCTCATTCATCTACAGACAGTACTGTCCAGAAAGGGACACATTTGAAGAATAGTCAACAGATAATCTTTGCCAAGCCAAAATTATCAGCACTTCAATTTTCTGAATTACAAAGGTCTGTTTGATATGATCCTGGGCCATAAGGCTGAAGACTGATACTCCAACATTTTGAGGGATGAGGGACTGTCCAAGTGATCAGTGGTTTATATATATTGGCTAGTTTTGGAAGCTGTGTGTGCTTCTCATATATTAGGTAATATTAGTCATTCTGGGATTTCTGATGTGGTTGAAGACTGGTAGCCTCATAGCCAAACAACCTGTTTGGCATTAAGAAAGTTAATACATATCTTAAAGGATGGTTTTCAGATGACATACAATCTAAAGCTGAGATATAAATCAGGTGTAGAAGTCTTTTAAGATAGATGAAAAGGTTCTTTATTTAATAAGATAAAATTGATAGACTGGGTGTTAAGGCTGTCTTATACTTTATAAATTGTAAAATGGTAATAGTTGTATTCATTTTATAGCTGAGGAAAAGAGCCTTTTAACTGAACAAAAAGGTGGAAATGTAAATTTTCCTAAAACTGTTTGTATTTTAATGATAATTCCACTTCCCCAAGAAGTGCTGCCTAATCACATATTCAGGACTTCATCAAAATCTTCCCATTCTAATTAGTAAAATAAAGGAAATACCTGGTGATTGTGCAGGGTAAAGGAGGTGGAGAGATAGAGAATCAAAGGTCAGAGGATGGGAGAAGACCTATTGGAAGTTTCAAGATGGACCTCAAGAAGAATAAATTAGATCTAGGTGGGCTTTATTGGCAATAAGTAGCTATGAATATTAAAGGATTTTATAGGACTAATGTCTCATATAGAAGGACAGTTTGTATCTTTGTCCATTTGATGTAATCTTGTTGTATAAAGGGTTTGTGAAATTGAAAATAAACATGTATAAAAAGCTTTTAAAAAAGCCAAGAAAAAAACAATCCAATCAAAAAACTAAGCATTAAATTTAAACAAGAAGCTCTTAACACAAGAAATACACAAGGAAGCAAAATATTTATGAAAACGTCCAATATCCTTTGCAATCAAAGAAATACACATTAAAGCTACTTTGGAATTTATCTTACTTTAATTAGAATGGTCAAGTTTAATAATAATAATAATAGATGCTAGAATGGATTTGGGGTAGCAAAATCTTTATTCACTTCTATTTGCAAAGAAAACTGATGCAGACACAGTAGAAATCCCTGTAGTTGGTAACCAGAAATTTAGAAATAGTTCTATCTTATGACCTAGCTATAGTACTGGGTATACACCTAAAGAGCTTTATATTGTGCTAAAGAAATTACCTACTCTCTCATATTCATTGCTGTTCTGTTCACAAGAGCTAAGACAGGGGATCAGCCTGTGTGTCCACTAAATAGTGGACAATAACAATGTGGCACATATACACAGCTGAATGGAATTGAACTGTAAAAACTCTGAAGTTTGCAACTGAATGAATGGTACTGGCACATATTATATACTGGCCATGGTAACCCAGATCCAGAAATGCAAACACCACACATTTTCTTTCATATGTAGATCCTACATTCAAATATTTTGATTTGTTTTTGACTTGAAGGACATACGGAAGCCATGAAACAAGAGACCATGGGGAAAGGGCATAAAAATAGAACTAAGGAAGGCAGGTGAGATAAAACACAAAGAATGTCCCTGGAGAAAAGTAAAGAATGAGAAAAGATTTGAGTTAGAAGGGAAATAGAAGGACAAGGTGGCTCAGAAAATGAAGGAAGAATAACAGTAAAAATGCTTTTTAAATCATGGAAGCCTACTGTTTCATGCTACCTTAAATTACATGTATATATGTATGATGCATGTATGTTTGTATATATGCATGTATGCATCTATGAGTTTAACTAGGATTTTCCTACATGGAGGAATAATGTTCCTCTTAGAAACCATAGGTTCCCAAACAAAACAGCCCAGTACCAAGTGTGGGACAATCCCTGTTGAGCTGTTCATCAGAGAACGTTCCAAAGGACATAAAACAATATGGACCATTGTTCTGATTGGTGACTCCCCAGTACTTGATGGTAAGACCCCACTACTGAAAACACCACACATTTTGATCACAAGACATATAGAAATAAATCTGGTGCTCAGGTAAAAACATCACCCTGATGACTACCTTGCACAGTGCCAGAGAGTGATCTAAAGTTCCCAGGGAAGAAAATCAAACAACCTATTACCCAGCCATAATCATATGAACTACAATAGTGACCAGCCCAACAAAAAGATATGCCTGTTTGTGTAATCATGGAGTGAATGTCATGAGCAATGCCAAGAGCTTTCTAATTAGACTTTTGGCCCATTCCACAGAGGGAACATATCCTGCTATTGTAAAACTGGCCAAGAACACATGACTTTGGTGGTCATAGATTCTACTAATACAGATAGTATGAAACTACCTTCTAGATAATTACTGTTGTATACATAAACTAGTGCAACTCTCATTGCTCATCAAAAAGTATCTTTATGTGGTATAAGAAACTCCCAATTAGTCAAAATACAGATTATAAATAATTGGAGAGTGTTCAACCATAAATGGGTTATCACACACCTTCACCTCCAAGGCTCGGGGAACACTGAAGAAGTAGGAGTGGAAATACTGTAAGATCCAGAAATCAGAAATGATTGCTGCAAAATAATGTCTTCTGAGCATAACAGAAGTTATTGTGTTCATGAACTCATAGCAGATGTGGTTGTTGGCTTAAGACCTAAACAAGACCAAGCTAGTCAACATGTTAGCACAGTATGCAAAAGGTCTTGCAGCTTACTGGGAGGATACTGGCAATGATAGCTACTTTTAACAGGAGAGTTTGTGTTCTGTGGTAATTTCCCATGTTCCAGTGGATTTTCACCAATACCTGTATATATTTTAAAAAGCACCATCAGTTGGAGTCAGAGGGTTATTTTTTTAAGAGGACAAGAAGGACCTTCCTACCCTGAAGGTCAGCCTAACTCATGTCAGGATGCTAGGAATTGAGCCCAAAATCTTTCACATGCTAGGCAAATTTTCTACTTCTGAACTATACTGTATCCCCTAAATCCTGTAACTATTTCTTTAATGCACTAATGAATACTTAAATGACATCAATGTGTCAAAAAAAATTCTTTCTAGAAAAGGGCAACAAGAATATGGTAATGACGGAGTCGATGTATGAGAAGAATTTTTAATTTCCTTCCTCAGAAGATTCAAGCACTGGAGACAGGTTCATATGGAAAGCTGTCAACAATCAGCATATATTTCTAGACTGGAGAGCATCCAGCTTCTCAAAATATGTGCAGAAGTAGCAGCCTGCTTGGCCAGAATTGAGATTTCTCCTAACACTATTTAATTAATCCCAGCCTTTCAGTATCTAATGGAATAAGAATACTACTACTGTCACACAGAAATTACTCCTTATAAAACATACAATCTCTGATTAAGATATTACAAGATTAGATTAGATATTAGATTCCTATTTAGAAACACTACTTAAATTGGGCACTAATTTGATCAATGTAATTCAGCATGATATACAGTAAAACTGGAAGTGCTTCATATAGCTGGGGTAGTGTGTCTCTGCAGGACCAATACAAAGTCTTTAAGATAAATCATTGCCATAATGATTGATACAGTACTTCAAATTAGTGTCTAATCCTCACAAACAAAAGTCTTATTTAGCAATTACATATACTCAGGAAGAAAGAGCCAGGTGTTTCCAAGAGAAGAGTATCAACTAATTTTTCACAGTATCAACTAATTTTTACTTTGTTAATAAGGGATGTTTTCAAAGGTTAGTGAAAACATGCATTGAAGATAATCCTTCGGTGATATTTTGAAAATAAGATTTAACCAAACTTGGAATACATCTTTTTATTCTTAAAACTCACAAAGTTATTGAAATTTAGTACAAACTAGTTTTGCAGTAAATATTAAAAAAATATTAAATTGTTTATCTGTCAGCTCTGAGGTCTCACTCCTCAGGTCTGATTTTAGTTTGGAGCTGCCTGCACCTCTGGTGCCCAGTGTAAGCCATCAGCATGGCCCAACTTGTCCACACAACTCCCTTCCCTGGTGGTTTTCTACCGCCTGTTCTCCGCCTCTGTCCCGGGTGTTTCTCTATCCCAAAACTCCCACATATATACAACTCTACAGCCCAGTTGTTTTTCACTCAGGTTTATATATTCAACTCTCAATCCACAAACCCTCTACACAACAAGATTGCATCAAATAGACAAAGATACAAACTGTCCTTCTATATGAGATATTAGACCTGTAAAATCCTTAATGTTCATAGCTTTTTAACACCAAACAATCCCACCTGGGTTCAGCTGGTCCTTGGGAAGCTCCATGTTGCCTCGACCTTCCCCCTCCATTCTCCAACCTCCTCAGACCTCTCTGTGCTCTAGTTCCCTCACCCCACCCAGTCACTGGCTTTCCTTTATTTTACTAATTAAAATGGGAAGGTTCAGTTGGACTCCAGACACTAAGCAGTGTCTTTATTATTTTTTTGTTTTTATTATTTTTTCTTAAAATAATAATAATTTTCTTTAATGTATTTTAATGTATCCCTTTATTGCACAGTCGTCGGGTAACAATGCCTGCCGTTAGTTCCATCCACAGCCTGAGCAGCAGGGTGGTGGTTCTGTTCTCCTGCAGCTCTCGTTCTAGAGAGAAGTAAGAGGAGTAGTTTAAAGTGGCTAGTTAACCCTCTTATGAGGTGAGTAACAGAGGATTAGTATTACTGGATTAGTGGAAATGCTCTTCTCAAGAGACTAATTAAGGCTGAAATTTGGTGATGAGAAGGTGTGAGCTAGGCAAAGCCACACAAAAAAAGAAAAAGCTTCCAAGCAACACGCAAAGGGTCTAAATGAAAGGCAGACATGAAATGGTTCACTATATCATAAAACATGAATTGTAGCATGGATTTGGGCTCTAGGAACTTATTGGCAGTGATGTCAAGAAACCGGAATAAGGTAATGTGAAGACAGGAAGAGCAGAGGAAGTGAGTTACAGAGTTCTTAGAGTCCCTGTGGTGGGGATGTTATTCTGAGGGAACCTTTGGAGCCACCTGTGGTCTAGTCTGCAAGAAGTGCTCCCCTGAAAATTAAAAGCAGAAGCATTTATCACTGACCTCTAGTCATTGCTACCTGAAGATTGAGGTAGCAAAGGGCCTTCACTCTGCCTTTTCAGTTCGCATGAGGTCAGAAGGGATCTCTTAAAAACTGTTGACAGCAAGGAAAGCTTGCACATTATTCACAGTGAGTGTTACCCAAGTGTGCTAGGTGTGATGAGTTGAGTTTCCAGCAATGTGACCTGTCACAATAGCACAGGAAGTAAAAATAGGTGTCACCAAAGGAATCGTAGTCAACCCTGTGCCTTGTGAGTAAACTGGATGATGTTGCAACTGTTCTAAGAAGAAGCCATTACATTAAAACCTAAGAGTCTGGCATGAAGCTAATGGCAAAGTTTGCCTAGCATGTGCAAGGACATGGGTAACAGAGAGAGAGAGAGAGAGACAGAGAGAGGGAGAGAGAGAGAGAGAGAGAGAGAGAGAGAGAGAGAGGGGGGAAGGAAAGAAGAGAGCAAGAGAGCAAGAATGCGAAAGAGAGGGAGGGAGAGGGGGAAGGGAAGGGGAGAAAGTGGGAGGGAGAAAGGGGGGAGGAAGGGAGAGAAGAGGGAGAGAGGGGGATGGAAAGAAGAGCAAGAGAGAGCAAGAATGAGAAAGAGAGGGAGGGGGAAGGAGACAGGGGGAAGGGAAGGAGGAGAAAGTGGGAGGGAGAAAGGAGGTGAGGGAGGGAGAGAGGGAGGGAGGAGGGAGAGAGGGAAAGAGGGAGAACGAAAGGAGGAGAGCAAGAGAGGGAGATGGGGAGGAAAGGTTGATTACTGGCTACACCAATTCTTTAAATCATGGTAAAAACTATGGCATGATACATATTTGAAATTAGAGGAAAATATTGCCTTAAGCATGGGCAAATGTCACAGGGACACTTAAGTGGATTGTGTTATATAATCAGAGGCACTCATGCACAATCTAGCTTGCTTCTGCCTACTCTTCAAATCTCCTCACCCTTTCTAAGCTTGAGATTAAAGGCAGCTATCGTCCTAAACCCTAGACTATACCCGATTCCGTCTTATTTTGCTCTTCACATATGTTGCCCTTGCTTGAAATATTCCCTGGTCTATACCTAGCTTAACTTAAGCATTTTAATTCAACGGAGTTATTGTTTCCCAAAAGTTCTCCCCACTTAAAGCAGCACATTTTATGCTGGGTCCATTTCTGTCTCAAGGGATGGAGTCCAATAAATGTATCCTCAGTTAGAGAGTGGCTAAAGGAATGGAGATAAAAAGCAGACTGGCTCTGGTTTGGGTACAGCAGAATTGATGGTGGACCATCCACTTTGTTCCCTGTGGAGTATTAGGAAACACCTCATGGGAATTTCAGCACAGCACAATACAGTGAGCCAGCTCTACATTCAGCAAAGGATGCATCTATGAGAAATATTTGAAAGTCAGTTCTTTTCCTACCCAGTGGGTCCTGGGGATGAAGCCTAAGTCATCAGGCTTAGTGCCAGATGCCTTGACCCCTGATCTTTCTTGCAGGCCCTACAAGAACTAGTTTTACGAAGACAATTACTGGAGATTTGAGCAGAATTATTTGTAACAAGTGACCTTTAAATCATCTGTTGTATATGCTGTGACCTACCTACTTAAGGTTCCCATGGAGTGGAGACAGTCAGCAACAACACTTCTGAATATAAACAACTCTTAAACAACTTCTAGGTTATTGAGTCTTCTTTTGTTCCTTTTAGAAAGAGATAACTCGATTTTAGATATCACAAGTCAGAAGTAGCTGCAGGTTCTTTTCAATTAAAAGTCTTAGTGTGTTTCTCCTTTCTAGTGCAAAAGGCTAAATCGGGTTAAGAAAGCTGCTGACAGTGAGAAGATAAATTGTGTCTTGCCTTTTAAATTCCTCTACAAGAGTCAACCTTCGTTAACTCCCAAGGTTAGCACTGTCTTCCCATGTGTGATTAAACTATCAAACAACTCCTTGTTCCGGGCTCACATTTTCCCCTTGAAGGATATTTGAAAACAACAAAGATAACTCAGTAGATTCCAGCACATTTTGCACTTTGATGAAGATTTTAAAAAAAGAAAAACTGAACGAACAATCGAATTCTATACATCACACAGAAATAATATCTGTAAGCTGAAGATGAGTATTTCACATATATGTGTCTGGGGGTGACAAGGAATTAAGTTTAAAGAAAATGAATTCAAGATTTAATTCTCCTTGCCATTTAACACAGTCTAAGCAAACCATATTTAAATGTGTCCATTAAAAGACAATTTTAAGCTGCTCATAAAATTCTCAGTTTGAACTGCAATTGTCAGTTTGAAAAAGACTGCAATTCATAGCCTACATATGTATACACGCATGCATCACTCATGCATACATACATATCCATACATATGTGTACATATATAATGAACATATGTACATATATAATCAAAAAGTACATTTTAACCAGAAAATAGTTCAAACCCATGAAGTCAAACTTCAAATGATTCTTACAAAAACAATTTTTTTAAAAAAAGAATACAGAAAGAAAAAGTCGACTCTGGCATTTAGAGATCTGCCTGATTGCTCGGTGCTCTATCTTGTCTCGGAGAGGGTTTCCAAGCCCAAAAGGTAATCCCTCTCCAAAGCACTTCTATTTCTCTGCAAAAGCGAGCCTAGCAGTTTTGGATTTGTTGAGTAAAGCAATTTAGGAATTGCTTCCTGCAGATGGAGATGCATTTTATAGTGAGTCACTGGAGCCTTAAGAATAACAAAACACTGTAGAGAGGAGGCTTAAAATGATCCCCTGAATAACGAAATCTTATCGAGCCCATCTGATGGAGCAATTCAGAGGAGACTGCATTGAAGGGATCCGAACTAATTGAAACAGCAGGGCTGATTTTTTTCCCTTTTATCCACTTAATGTAAAGGAAAGTTGTCACATCTAATAGAGTGTCTAAAAAGGGTGTTAACTAGGTATAAATGCTTTTTAAAACTGTCCTTTCTCATTCATAAGGTCACAGAGCTGAGACTCTTGCCTCCAGCAGAAACATTTGATAAGGACCAGCCAGCGTGAGTGGTTTTCAGAGAAATGACGACATCCACTTAGGTGTGGTGTCAAGCAATTTCGAGGAAAGATTTACTTTTCTCCCAGTGAAAAAGTTAAAGATTAAAACTTTTAATTGAAAAGCCCCAAAGCTTCTTTCAAACTCTTGTATTTAAAACTCAAATTAGCCCTTTCAGGATTAAAAGGGGTGTAAGGGAAAGAAAGCGCATTATGTCAAAGGCAGCAAGGCTGAGATTTATTAGCAATACTTAATGTCCTGCAGAAATTCTGTTTCCAGTTCTCCACATTTTGTGTCTCAGTTTCGCCAACTTAACACAATTATGACATTAAAATCACACCCTAAGCATGCATAAATATGAATCCAAGTGGAATGTTTACACGTAATAGAGTAAAGTACTTTCTACTTGGTTTAGGATAAGATCTCTTTATATTTAAAATACACATTCAGTATAACCGTAAAGTAAGGAAAGATGTGATCCCAATGGGAAAGTGACCAGGCCCCTGGTTTGAGAAGCGCCCCCCCCCTCGTTTAATCCTACTGCTCAGGCTGGTCCTCACTCTAGATGATTTATTTTTAATGAATTATTGTCAACAGATGTATAAAACCGAATCACATAAATTAGGTCCCCTGACTTCTGCTTTACGGATATAGCTTTTCCTCTTTGCATTGCTGATCAAGATGCTGACCAAGTTGTCCTTGGGATAAATAACTGCTCCATATCTGACTCATACATGACATTGGCATGGCTAAGATTGAAAGTACTTATCTAGGACACAAAAAAAAAGATAACTCACTGATAAAGCGGTGACCTTGCCAGCCCCCCCCAAAAAAAGAATCTTAGTTTGATCCCCAGAAACCACATTTTAAAATCAGTGTCTCATCCACACATATGCCTCTGAAGTTGTCATCTTCTCCCCAAGACACAGGTGAAGCATTTCAAGCTAGCCTCTCAGCAGCAGGCCTCACCAGAGAGATGTGAACTGAAGCAACTGAACCTCAGCAAACATGCTGGGAAGACTGATGCTCACACAGCTGTGGACCCACACAAGGATTACCCAAGAAGGTGAGTACCTTCTTGGTCCTTATTGCCTCAACAGGAGGAAGAAGAAAGGGAGGAGCATCAAGCCCAGGTCAGGGACCATTTCTTCTTCACTGTGCCTCCAAGTCCCTCCTAGCAACAAATCATAGCAACAAAGAGTACGTGTTTTCATCGCCCAGTTCTAGGGTCAGAAAGAAGAATAGGAAATGACCCAGAGAGGAGCGAAATGAACAAAAGCGCCCTCTGGTGGAAGAACCAACTCCCTCAAGCTGCTGTCTGTTCTCCACATGGATGCCACAGCAACTGTGCCAGCACACACAGATGTGCTTTGTGTGTGCATGCACACACACACACTAACTAACTAAATAGTTAATTAGCTAATTGGCTGGCTATAACTATAACTAATTGGCTCTCTACAAGAGGAATAATTTTAAATGGAATCTACTGTGTCCTCAATGACAGACCCAGCTGTTCCTCAAAGACAAGCCTGCTGAGTTAGTGGGTTTAGAGGTGAAAATTCTAGTTTTTTTTTTGGGGGGGGGGTTGTTTGTTTGTTTACTTCTCCCACACCTAAAATTGGAGCATAAAAGTTTAACGGACAAGAAACTGTGAAATAATTAAGAAATTGCAAAGTGGTATTATTTTTACTGCAAATTTAACATAAAGCTGCAGCAATAATATTCAGAAAGAATGCTGTGGGTTTATAAATGGGTACTTCTCTAAAGAGTTGCTATTTCCTCTTCCTTGTGTTTAGAGGAACACAATTTCAACCACGGCTATTTGTAACTAAGTCTTAATGCCAGTAGAAAGCAGTCATCTTCACCGAGTGCTTAGTTTCTACTTCCTTACAAGTGAGCACACTGAAGTAAAAACCAGGTAAAAACCCAGATGTCTCAGAACAGTGCCAAAGGCCAGGGAATGATGGAAGGTACTTTCCTAACCTAAATGTTTTTAGAGAATCTTGTTCCTTTTTAATAGCAGTTACAATCTCATTTTAAGATTTTATACCACCTCTTCCAGCCCCAAATAGCCTCTGAATAGCACATTATCTTTACAAGGAATAATCTGGGTGCTCCGGAGCTCCGTAAGCAAAGCTCTTACTGATTCTGCTATATTAAGTCCTGACCAAAGTGCCCTTGCCGTGCAAGATACTCAAAATGGCTAATTCTGCACTTAGCATGGTGCTGAAAATCCATTATGAAATTGCTGTTTGAACACAAAATCTAATCTTCAGACCCTGAGATATTTTCTAATTAGGAAGAGACCAATTTAAACACTGAAACGATACCACCATCCATCAAATAGAGAATTCCTTATTTCCCCTATCAGTTTCAACCATGTTGTTCTTCCCTAGCCCACGATTCTTTGTACCAAACTACCATTTTGCTCTTAGCCCACTGAGTCAGCCTCGAGCAATTACATGTTCCCTATCGGCCTGTTTCCGTTCCCAGCATGAGTGTGGCATGTTTAGACCAGACAGACATATGGATCACATTTAGCCTCTTTGGGTGTGGTACTTTCTACCCAGCAAGCTCAGACTTTGGACTTTGACATTTTTCTAAAATTCCTTTCTTGAAGGCAATGCTTTGAGTACGTTTCATAAGGACTGAACGCAAAAGTAACAGAAGGCATGGTGGGCAGGAAAGGACACCCACGTGCGTTTCCGGAATGAAAATTCTAATCAGATTTTTCTCACCAGTGAAAGCTCTTTCATGAAGTGAATCTCAGCTTTAAAGCAGAAAGGGAGGGAGGGACAGAGGGAGGGACAGAAGGAGGGACGGAGGGATGGAGGGAGGTCAACAGAAGTGTAATTTTTCTCCATGAGACACCCACAAAATTGAACAGATCACAGGATAAAAAGAAACATGATTTATATTGCTTTTGGATTTCCTGTTTGTGTGTTATTTCTCCGTTCACAGTTCTAGAACATATATCCCATAACTGTTACTATTACTCTTGCTATTGTTTTTGCCTCTCGGTTGAATCCTGCGGCTGAACCTTCACGTATACCAACTACAAATCCTTCAGCAGAACTTTTTCCAGGCCTGTCTGTTCACAGTGTGTTAACGCAGTCCAGGTTTCTCCAAGTTCGCTTTCTAGGCCACCATAAGGTATTTCGTCTTCCCACTCCCTTTCCTTTTATTTTTACGCTTGGATAACTTTCAACAAGAAAGAGTGAAGACTTTCAGCCGTCATGGTCTGCCTTCCCTAAGATGGAGCATCCGATTAGACAGCTGGGCTTGGGAAACAGGAAGAACAGCCTGCCACGTGAGCACTTTGAATCTCTAGGCAGCCGACCTCTCCTTTGACAGGAGTTCAGGAATCAGAAGGAAGATTCTAGGGGAAGGGAGTAGAGGCCCTGTAATTAGCAAATGTGGGGAACTCAGGAATACAGAATGAGGTACCAGCACTGGAAACAAAGGAGCTACTGATCTTGTCTGTGTCTCTGCTCAGCCCTGGCTGCTGTGCTATAAATAGAAGAGCCTGTGCCTAGAGATATGTTGATTCTATCAACAGTAACCTCATAATTTAGAAATATTTGGAGATGTATTCATAAGGATTCATCTGCACACTTGCCTGCTGAGAATCCCCCTCTCTTAACGCAGTGGGTGGCCGACTTCGAAACCCGCTAATGATGTGTGAGATGCAAAAAGTGTAAGAACAATTATTTATTTTTTTAATCTAATACATGCAGAAATGCTTTTAGTTCTAATAGCCTTCCAGGCATTTGGCTCTGTTGCATAAACAGTGAGCAACCTTTTAAGCTTAGCACCTTTATTTTTTTTTTTAAACTGGCTATTTTTTTTCTAAAGATAGTTGTAATACCCAGAGAAAATTAATAACTTGATTCTTTAAACATAGTGTACACTCGCAGTCAAACATCCTATAGCAATTACAGTGTCAACTATACACATATCTATGTATGTTTAGACAAATGGTGGTTTGTTTTTTTCAAATCAGGCTCCTTTGAAGTTAATTGTAGTGGACATGCACACTGCTCTAAGAGGGGTTAATCTGTCAACTTATTAACCTTTGTGAGGGACATTACCTAACCATGATTTATAACAAAAAAAAAGTAACAACAAAGGTCAGACGGAGGAAAGATCTTGATTATTGCGTGAAAAAATTATTACTGAGGGAAGTAAAATTCTCAGTGTAAACCATTTTTAAGATTTACGAGGGGTCTGGGGATGACATTACAATACAGTGATGGAGCATTTACCTAATACCTTCAAGGTCCTAAGCTCAATTGCCACCAGTGCCAAACATGACAATACTAAAAATTAGTCATGGTATTAATATGTGTTGGCATTAGTATCGTAAACGAAAAGGGTAACAATGCCTAAATTCTCAGCCCTGGAGAAACTGAGGCAAGAGGAACACAAATTTGAAGCCAGTTTGGTCTACATGGCCAGGACCCACTTCAAAAAGTCACTCGAAGAAAAAGGATGACAAATATACTGGCTCCCATCGCTACAGAATGATGGCTAAATGGAGGAACCAAATGGGGTCATTTCTTCAATTATTTCTCTCTCCCAGTTGCTTCTGTTTCCTTGCAACTTACTACTATGCATCCTTAGTTAGGCTTACTCCTCTGATGGGTAGGTGAACTTAACTGCTTCCATTTTATAAGACCTAGGAGATATATGTATGTACACACACACACACACACATAACTTCTTTCATTTTATAAAACCTAGGAGACTAGGAGATATATGTACGAATACACACACATATAGATATAGATAGATATAGATATAGATAGATATAGATATAGATATAGATATAGATAGATATAGATATAGATAGATAGATAGCTATAGATATGGATATATCTTCTGAGAATGGTAGCAGATGTTGTATATCCATGTCACTACTCAGCCTGACCTGACCACACATCAGTCTTGCCCCACTCACTGTGTCTACAAGAGTCATGTCTGCTCCTCCCAGACAAAGTTGGCTTTGAATCTCAAAGTTCAGGTCCACACATAAAACTGAGGCCACTGTTGCTTTAAAGGGAGGAAGTGGATGCAGAAAAGGCAGAAACAAAAGGCAATCCCCCTCCTGAGAGTGCCACACAGGCAGGTGAGAGAAGAATGTTTCCTAAGCTCTGCATAGACTCTCGAAGCCTGGGGCCACCAAACCATATTTTAAGTCAGAGAGTTGTTTAGTCATTACAGCTCCCCACTGTGCCTTTTTTCAAATTTGCCACAAGTTCCGCTCGCTCTTAGAGGACGTTGCCCTCCATATAGAGAGCTATCGGCAGCTTAAAATCCTCCTCTGAGCTTTGAGCCTAAGATGGCTTTTCCTAATAGACATCTGAAGTACCTTATTGAGGCAGCTACACACATATTTAATGATGCCCTGAAAAGACACCCAGAGTGAGCAAGAGTTGACACAAATCGAAAATAAAAATAGATGTCCAAAAATAGCATCCATGGTTTCAGACTGTTGACCATGCCTTTAATCCACCTTTAATGTAAAGTACTCAAATCAAAAACACTCAAAAGTTGTAGCAGGAGAATGAAAAGAGGGAAGAAAAACATCATGTGGCGGGCATTATGTAGAGAGACCGAACTGCAAAAAGTAACGAGATACATAATATACAAGTTACTTTAATAAGAAAACTAGTAACTTTTTTTTGCCATCAATAAGAAATATACTTATTTTTTTTTAATCCAAATGCTGGCATGGTCCATAAAATTTTAACAAGTTTATTTATAATTGTTATAAAGTTGAAATGTGTTCCCTGAAACATGTTGCTTGCGTTAATGCTTTACATCTTGCATTTATATTTAAAATACACACACATACACACACACAAATGAACGTGGAGAGACTGCCAGTACCTGATTCTGTCCCCTATGTTTCCACTCACAGTCATACACTTAGGTACCTTTGACCCCATGGGAAAAGTATCTAGCATTCAGAACTACTGATAACAGGACGAAGAGGAAAAAATATTTTTGAGAATGAAATGTTTCCCCTCATAGTGGACTCTTAAGCGCATTCCCCGCGTATGCGGCGTGCTAGCTGGATATCTTGGCATAACTGTTACACGTTTGGCATGGATAGCACACAGGTTGGTATTTTTATAAAGGCCAACCGCATAGGCCTCGCTTGCCTCCTGTAAAGCACCAATAGCTGCGCTCTGGAAGCGCAGGTCTGTTTTGAAGTCCTGAGCAATTTTTCGCACCAGACGCTGAAAGGGGAGCTTGGGAGTCAGAAGTTTGGTGAACTTCCGATAGCGTCTGATTTCACGGAGTGCCACAGGGCCAGGCCTGTAACGATGAGGTTTCTTCACCGCTCCAGCAGAGGGCGCACTCTTGCGAGCGGCTTTTGTTGCCAGTCGTTTCCCGGGTGCTTTACCACCAGTGGATTTGCAGGCAGTCTGCTTTGTACAAGCCATGGTACGGGCACCTCCTTACTTACCCCTTCTCCTTCGGCTGGAGCTCAGCAAGGGAGAGGCAGCGCTGGCGTTAGAGAGCAGCGGAGGCTGCGAAGGCTGCCAAAAACTAGTAACTTAATGTTAACTTTGATATAAAGAATCAGCATCTGTAGATAAACTCAAAAGTAATCAAAGTAGTTGATATTAGCATTAATCAGTAAGAGGCTGAAGATGAAGTTCCGCAGTTTAGAGTACTTGCTGCTCTTCTAGATGCTCTGAGTTCACATCTCAGCAGTCACACAAGGTGACTGAACTGACTAACTCCAGCTCCTGAAGAGTCGATGGCGCCTTCCTGCATCCACGGAAGCTGCACACAGTTGGCATTCACAGACACTCGTACACAAGCACAAATGAAAACTAATAAGTCTATCTTCCCAAACACGTGACCAACACGATGCCCTGTCTCATCTAATCATAGCAGAAGAAAACGAAGCTTGGTGTTGGACACCAGTAGCAGTGCTGTTTGGTACAAAATTTTAGAAAATTCCTACAGACGAGCACACGGCATGACCTCTGTCATATAAAATTAAACAGACACATCAAGGCCAGAATGACACGTTTAAAAGCCAGGAGCTGTACCTCAATGTGACAAATATAAAAGTTGAAGCTATCTTGCAAGGGAAGAATTAGTTTTTTTTTTTTTTTTTTTTTTGTTTTTTTTGTTTTTGTTTTTTTTTTTTTTTTTTACAATTGAGTCTCACTGGATATATAACGACACTTAAAATAAGACCATATCCAGCAGTAACTGGAATACACAAAACAACCTCAATGGTATTTTTGTAAACTTTTTGTATTTTATTTCTTTGACGGAGGCATTTTTATTTATTTATTTATTTATCCTTCCGGATCCTTCATTCATACAGCTCCATACTCCCCAACCTCTCCCTTTCCCTCTCCATCTGCCTCTCCAAAACCTCGGAAACACACACACACACACACATACACACACACACACATACACACACACACACACACACACACACCTCACTGACCCTTTGCTTGTATACTTTGGTTTACCTTTTGGTTTGTGGGGGTTTGGAGTGTGTGTGTATGTGTGTGTGTGTGTGTGTGTTTTGAAAGAAAGAAAAAGAGAGACACTAGAGTTGGGTGAGTAGGGATGATCTTGGAGGAGATAAGGGGAGGAAAAATCAAGATCAGAATGTATTTCATGAAAAAATCAATTAAAAAACAAGCTAATTAAATATACAATAGAGTTGAAGTTAGAGTAATATATTTTATATATTCCTGGCTTTGAAAGGAATTGAGGCAAGAGATTTCATGTGTAACTAGGCAAGAGAATGAGTTAAAGGGTGAAAGGCCTAAAGTATCCTAAAACCTGCCATTGTCTGTGGGACACATTATATTAGAAGTCAGTGGTGTCACTTTGATGAACAGACAGAGAATCGGGAGGTGGGTGGAATTAAAGTCTTGTCCTTTCCCATAAAAGCTTTATGTTTCTTTAGACATACGCATCCCAATTAGATAAAAGCTATTGAAAAATGCAATTGGCTGCCATAAACTTGATTACTAAGAGATGACTCATCGGTTTTGCTTTCTTCTTGAAAACTAAAATCAGTGATCTGGAATAAGAAATGAGGGTGTAAGAGAATGTCTCCAAGTACTCACACAAAGAAACACTGTTGCTGACCCCCCAACCTGGTCCTGTTTGGTATCTAAAGACAGAGTCTTTATGGATTATTACATGGGAAAGAAAAGAACGCAGTTTCTTAGGCTTCTTTCCCCGAATGTGAATAAGACTGTCCTGCAGGTGTGTGTGCAGAGGATATCTCAAGATCGCGATGTCCTGCAAAGTTTCCACATCCAGGGAAAAGCAGTAAAAACCCTTGAGAGACTCCGGGCCTCAGGAAGTGAGGAGGGATGGCTGGGGGACATCCTCTTGGAGATGGGGGAGGAAGAGTGGGATGAGAAACAGTTGGAGGGTGAACCAGGAGGGGGATGATTAAAGAATATCAATAATGATGATGATGATGTTATGGTAACAATAGAAAAAGCAGTAAAAACATGGGGCCTTCCGAGCAATCTTGAGAATCCTGACCTCACAAAGTGTACCCCATTATCAAAATTAATGAACTAAATACATTGTTTAAGACATGATTTTAAACTTCTGAGGAAAATTATGAAAGAGTAAATGACAGCTATAAACTAGAGAAAATGCCTTTGTTTGAAAGGAGTGGTCAAGGTCTCAGCTCTCTGAAGGGAAGTTGTTTGTGTTGGAACCTGAAGAATAAGAAACGTGCAACGGGGAGCAGAGTGAAGGGGCTATCCAGAGGGGAGTGTCAGAACCTGGAAGAGCCGAAGGAAAGGCAGAAGATGAGTATCTGGAAGAATGAAAAGCCGCTGAGCGTGGCGTGTGGGCACCTGAGCATCACAGACTTGGGTGGCTTACAAAGCACAGAGACGTCTCAATGGCTTGAAACATGGGAAGCACTGGAGGCAGTGTTACAGACTCAGCTCCGATGGGGGTTGTTTCACCGTTCATAAGCAGTACTTCTGTGTGTCCTGCCATAGCCAGGGAAGCCAGCTAACTCTCTGGGGTCTCCTTTACAGGGGAATTAATGTTATTACTTAGGGCTTACCTGTTGAATCAACTACCAAAGACTGCCCACCTGAGGGCCACGGTATCTTAACAGAAGAAGTTAAGGACACAGTGTATAGCAAAGAAGAAAATCAAGTATGTTCTCAAAAGACCTAGGTGGTGATAGACTTGGAAACATGGAGGATAGAGACCAGAGGTTAGGCAAGGCCCCCATTTGGGGGAAAGAGCCACCTACCCTTCTTATCATTTTAACCCAGAATTGCTCCTGTCTAAAGAAAATGCGGGGACAAAGACTGGAGCTGAGAGTGAAGGAAAAGCCATCCAGTGACTGCCCCACTTGGGGATCCACCCCATATGCAGCCACCAAACCCAGTCACAGTCACTTTTGCTGATGCCACAAAGCGCTTGCTGACAGGAGCCTGCTATGGATGTCTCCTGAGAGGCTCTGCCAGAGCCAAACTGATACAGATGAGGATGCTTGCAGCTAACCATCAGACTGAGCACAGGGACCCCAATAGAGGAGTTAGAGAAATGACCAAAGGAGCTGAAGGGGTTTGCAACCCCATAGGAAGAACAACAATATCAATCAACTAGACCCTCCAGAGCTCCCAGGAACTAAACCACCAACCAAAGAATAACATGGAAGGACCCATGGCTCCAGCCGCATTTGTAGCTGAGGATGGCATTGTCTGAAATCAATAGGAGAAGAGGACCTTTGTCCTATGAAGGCTCAGTTCCCCAGGGCAGGGGAATGCTAGAAAAGTGAAGTAGGAGCGGTTGGGTGGGTGAGAGGGAGGGGGAGCCTCCTCATAGAAGCAGGGGAAGAGGGGTTAGAAGAGGGGGATCCAGGAAAGGGGATAAAAATTTAAATGTAAGGGGGAGGGAGAACATTCTCATAGAAGCAGAGGGAGGGGGGTTAGGAGAGGGGAGAACCGGAAAGGGGGATAAAATTTAAAATGTAAATACATAGAATATCCTGTTCAAAAAGAGAAAGAAAAACGTTAAAAAAAAAAAAAAAAAAAAGTATATCAAGATGTCTGTGGAAGCCACTAGGGGGCTCTAAGGAGTAACTTGAGGATGCCAAACAGCCCGTTCTCTTTACACTACTGTTACTTCAGTGGCGAGAACAGAACTTAGAGAATTACCACGCAGCTGATGAAATATGAAAATGCTTAAGGCTGCGGAAGAAGAAGTAACTACATGAGGCAAGTCGTTCTTAAGAATTTTTCAACATGCCTTTGGGAGCACTCAGTGGTTGAGTGCTTGCCCAGCAAAAGCAGGGCTCAGTCCTCATTTCTGAGCTGCTGAGAAAGACAAAAGAACAAAAAATAATAATTCTTCATCGACGTTGCCTTGGAATACATAAAACTGGCCTTTTATAAAATTCTACTCTCATACAGTAAATCCCAACTGCAGCCTCTCTTGCATCCACTCTTGTCAGCCCCCACCCCCACCCCCTTTCCAGGTCTGTTGTTCCTCCAGTGTCCTTCCGTAAAGAGCAGACCTGCCAGGAATTTCCGCTGAATACGGCATAACAAGATGCAATAAGACTAGGCATAAACCCTCATATCAAGGCTGGATAAGAAAATCCAGATGGAGGAAAGGGGGCCAAAAGCAGTCAAAAGAGTCAGACACCCCCACTCGCACTTTTAGGCGTTCCATAGAACTCTTAAACTAAACGTCCACCACATGTATGCAAAGGGCTGAGCGCATATCCGTGCAGGCTCCGTGATTGCCCACGCCAGGCTCTGTGAGCCCCTATGAGCCTTGCTTAGTTGATTCTGTGGGCTGTGTTCTCCTGGTCTCCTCAACCCCTCCAGTTCCTACAACCCTCCCCTTCTTCCACGGGTCTCTCAGAGAGTCACCTAATGTTTGACCTTGGGTCTGTGTATCTGCTCCCATCAGCCGCCAGAAGAAGCCTCTTTGACGGTCATTGAGGCAGGCACCAGTCTATAAGGAAACAAATCGTATTGACTTTGTTTTTTGGCCAGTTGTGTTTGGTTCTACCTTAGGTTTCTGAGCCATCCTCCTTCCTGTCCCTTACCTTTCAGGCAGTGTCAGGCACGAGTGCCCTCCTATGACCCGGATCTCAGGCTAGACCTCTCATCATCTGGCCAGACCACAAGTTCTGTGCCATGATTAGCCTAGCACATCTTACAGGTAGGACAGGGTATGCATCAAAAGTGTTTTGACTGGCCTGAGGTCCACCACTGGAAGCTTTGTGTGGTGACACAAGACAGTCGCTTCGGGTTCTGCATCCTCCATTACCAGGGGACCTCGCTAGAGTCACCCTCTTAGGTTCCAAAAAATTCCCATGGCTCTACTTTTCCATATTTCCCCTCAAATGCCCCCCATACCAGTCATCTCCCCCATACTCTACTCTCTCCTTTCGCCCCTCCCCCCTCACCAGATGGATCCTTCTTGTTCCTATTCCCACTGCCCCAAGTCTACCTGGAAGTCTATTCTATCTCCCCTTCCCCGGCAAAATCCATACATCCCCCTAGAGCCCTTCTTGCTACTTAGCTTATCCTGGTCTGTAGATTGTAGCAGGATTATCTTTTACTTAACAGCTAATGTCTACTTAAAAGTGAGCACATACCATTTTTTTTTCTTTCTGGGTCTGGGTTACCTCACTCAGGATATTTGTTTTCTAGTTCCATCCATTCGCCTACAAATTTCAAGAGGTCATTTTTAACAGCTCCATTGTATAAAGGTACAAGATTTTGTCTATTCTCTCTTCAGTTGAAGGACAACTAGCTTGTTTTCATAAAGCTTCCCTTCCTTAATCCCCCCCCCCTTTTGTTCTGGATCCTTTGCCTCCTACCTCTCTTTCTCCTATAGTAAAACATTTTCCTAATGAACTCCAACTGTGCTTCAGTTAAAAAGATAAGAGGAATCAGATGAATTTGGACTCTGTCCTGGGAATTCAGTAGTTTACTGAATTTCTAGAAGAGGAGTGTGGAAAGACTGAAGCCAAGAACAGCATCCAAGTTTGCTTTGCTTGTTGAGCCGCAGGAGAGATGACGTGCTAGGAGGAAAAGTGAGGTACAGTGTATTTTACAGAAGAAAAACAATATGGACAGAGGTCATTGAGAGGTAAAGAGTTTGACTTTGTACACAGGAAGAGACTGGCATCTGCTAGACTTGCAGAAAGAGGACGGTGCAGACTTGGCAGAGACACCAGGCTCTCGAATTGGTTGATTAAAAACCAAGGTCTGTAGATTGTCCAAGACAAAAGTATAACTACAGAAGTTTAAAGGGGAGTAAAGAAGTCCTGTGACAGCCTCCAGGATGCCAGTCTTTAGGTTCTGGCAGAGGAGAGAAAGACATATTAGATCCTAACACTGTGTCCAGAAAAATGCCCCCTACCACTGGCCCTTGGTCTTCTTGACTGATTGCTGTGCATTAGACATTCCTTACCCCCACATATTTATCTTACTATACAAGACTCGTGAGACTGTTGGCTTTCACTGACATCCCACGTGAGGTCAAGGAAGAAGAACTTACCATATTAATTACCATTAAACCAACAAAAGTTCCCACTCCTCCATCTGCTCTATGGTATGAAGCATACGTCAGTGCTCTCTTTCATCTCTCCACTGCACACCCACTTGTCCTCAAAGTGGTCATTTACCCCTCCGTCCTCTACAGACTTGTTCAGAACACACCGAAATATGCACACATTCAAATGGAAAAGCAAAGAACAAGTCAACCACCCCACCTTGTTGCCTAGTTACTTCACATCAGAAGAGACACAAAGGAAGCTCTGTAGCAATGCCTGTTGCATGACACCAGTGAAGAAGACTCAGCTTCATCAGGGCTCTGTCTAGTATATTGCCCTTTCTCTTCAGATTGTGTCTGTATTTGTCATCCTATTCTTAGATGAACAATACCTGTCTTGTTAATATCTCTACTAGACAATTCATCCTGGGACGGTGGTGACAGTGACACCAATGGTTAAGACCAGCAAACATCGCAGATGGAAAACAGCAGCCTCCTCCTTTGAAAAGAATGTTGTGGTCCACATCTGTTTTCCGGATGGACACTTTCTAATGCTGAGC
This sequence comes from Micromys minutus, assembly GCF_963924665.1. Classification (NCBI taxonomy): domain Eukaryota; kingdom Metazoa; phylum Chordata; class Mammalia; order Rodentia; family Muridae; genus Micromys; species Micromys minutus. Next base: position 73,832,148 of record NC_137974.1, read on the forward strand.
TCACTTCAAGGATGATTTCTTTCTGCCTTCTGAATTGCATCATTCCAAAGACAAGAGGGAGTGATTTGTTTTCTCTCCTAGCCTCGAATGCCCTTTCCTTAAATCTTTCTTTTTTTTTTCCAAGAGAATCAAGTCGTTTATTGAGTATACATGATAATGGACGACACACAAGCTTCATTTACATCTGTTTTTTATCTGATACCTTTATTCATTTTTGATAATGCATAGGGTGTGCCAACAACCATTTTATACCCAAATTGTGACTTTGCTTGGATGACCCTTTCAATGGTGAAACTCATTAAGTTACAACAGTAACTGGCAGTTTAACAACACCAAGGCTTTTGAAGACAATGTCTTCTCCACCCAAGAAACCATAAATAAATTCCAAATGGAACTTGACACTACCCTGAAGGAATTCTAACTTCACACTGTTGGGGAAGTTTACCAAGATGGCTTTAGAGTAGACTGACTTTACACAGCACATTAAAAAAAAAAAAAAAGACACATTTATTCAGCATCATGATCAGACTATTACATTTAGCAATCAACAGCATGGGCTAAAAAAGGTCTACAGTAAAACCTTTTGTTGGAATGCTTTACACTTTCCATAGAACAGAAACTAAAATAACCTGTTATACAATTAGTCACAAATGCAGTCCTGGAGTTCTTGCCCACACACATGAGTATTGTCTAAATCATGTCTTCTTTGTAGCAGCTCGGCCCTGCCACCCCTGTGCTGGGCTGAGTTCACAAATCTGTTGTAACCTGTAACTTCTCTGGCTCTCCTCTCCTGCTAAGAATTGTTCCCTGGCTGTGATTAGAACCTCCTGCCACTGCCATAACTACTGCTGCTGCTGGAACCACCATAGCCACCTTGGCTTCGTGGTTTAGCAAAGTCATGGCCTCCACCACCATAAGGGCCAGAGCTCCTGCCTCCAGTTTCCTCCCTTCATCGGTCCAAAATTTGAAGACTGGTTGTTGTAATTGCCAAAATCATTGTAGCTTCCGCCACCTCCAGAATTGCTTCCACCACCACCGCCAAAGCCGCCTCTTCCTCCTCCGTTCTTATAGCTGTCATCGCTGCCACTCCCACCATAGCTCTGCCTCCTCCATAAACACCGTCACTGCCAAATCCACTACAGCCATCCCCACTGCCACCATATCCACCACCACCACGGCTGCCACCAAAGCCACCACACCCACTGAAGTTCCCTCCTCGACCAAAATTGTCATTTCCACCAAAACCACCCCCACGACCGCCACCAAAGTTTCCGGAACCACTTGGACCTCTCTGGCTGGATGAAGCACGAGCCATCTCTTGCTTCAACAGAGCCTTTCTCACTTCACAGTTGTGGCCATTCACTGGATGGTATTTCTGAATCACCATCTTATCCACAGAGTCACGGTCATCAAAGGTGACAAAAGCAAAGCCCCTCTTTTTTCCACTGCCTCTGTCAGTCATAATTCCAATCACTTCAGTTTTCCCATACTGCTCAAAAATAGTCTCGTAGGTGATGTTCTTCAGTGTCTTCGTTAATACCGCCAACAAAGATTTTTGTCACAGTTAAGTGGGCACCTGGTCTCTGAGAATCTTCTCTTGACACAGCTCTCTTAGGTTCCACAACTTTTCCATCCACCGTGTGTCGTCTTGCACTCACGGCAGCATCCGCTTCCTCCACAGTGGCGTATGTGACAAACCCCAAGCCCCTGGATCTCTTGGTGTTTGGCTCTCTCATCACCACACAATCGGTGAGTGTTCCCCGTTGCTCAAAATGGCTCCTCAGACTCTCGTCGGTTGTTTTGAAGCTCAGCCCTCCGAGGAAGAGCTTCCGCAGCTGTTCCGGCTCCTTGGGACACCCTGACTTAGACGTGACGACAGGGCGACGAGAGCCTTCAGCGATGCTTCCTCGGCAGCGTGAGATAGCAGAAAGCCTTAAATCTTTCTTTAACGACTTACCTTATCTCCTGACCTAGATGTGCAAATAGAACATGGCCCTTGAGAAGGGCAGCATCACTAACCGCAGGAATGAAGTTTCTATTCCACTGACTTCTGACTCACCCAACCAGAGATTTTAGGCTCTTGTCTCACAGTACTTCATCCTCATTGCTCTAATAACACAGTATGCCTTACTACTCACGAGGTAGTATGTATACAGTGCTTAAGCATTACCAGACATAGAGGGGATATGCTTTTGTTTTGCAATCTAGTCAGAATCATGTTTAACCCCCCACAGGGAACGCTACTCTTGCCTCTGTTGAAAAAGACTGGATTCTCCATTCCAGCTAAGGAGGGATCTCTTCAGATGCCCATGGAAACCACAATTAATTCTCTCTCGAGATGTTTCCTAAATTGGCAACACTCTGAATCGTGATCAAAGACACACTAGGGTATTACAAAACCAGGCAGGGAAGCAGCGCTCTGAAGACACAGATGATCACCAGATTGCTTAAGGACATTCTACCTGTAAATGTCAGGCTGGCATTTCACGGTGCCATATTTCAAGTGCTAGTAATTTTCTGTCATGTAAGCTCATAACTGGTTGCCATCCATCCCAACACGAATCAAATTCCTCTCTTCAATCCAACAGCTGTTTGATTGCCCTGGTGTTCAAAACGTCTCAGTATGTCTCATTCCCCTCTGCATTAAATCTTTATTTTCCAGCTCCTGGTACAGAGAAATGTTACAGATCAAGTCCAATCCTGGAGGAGAGCAAAGCGACAGGGGTCATTGTGACTGCACCAGAAAGTGCTTAGGTAAATCAACCAGCCACTCTTGCCCTGAGTTGTAGCAATATGTATATATATATATGTATGTATATATGTATATACATATATATATATATATATATATATATATATATATATTGTAGCTGTCTTCAGAAACACCAAAAGAGAACATCAGATCACATTACATGTGGTTGCTAGGATTTGAACTCAGGACCTCTGGAAGTGCTCCTAACCACTGAACTGTCTCTCCAGCCCTGAATTTTTTCTTCCTTAAGAACTAAGTAAAATCTCCTTCCTTTAGCTCCAAGGAAGGCATCCCCTACCTCTTACTTATTTCAGCATCTATAAAGAGAAAAGGTGAGGCTCCACCCACAAGAAAGTAGCACTTAAATATATAGCTAACTATATACTAACAAGTTCTTGAAAAGTAACTTAAATGCATTTCTGTCTAATCCATTGGCATATTTAATTACTGTCTTAATCCACCTATTAAGATAATATTCCTAGCAAAGGAATGTTTACTATTTTATTTAAAATGACTAATATTGTTCCTTATAAACAAATGTCATGTGATCAAATGTATGACTGTGTGTATACATTATATGTACTAATATATGTATACATGCATGTACATACATATATGGGAAGTATTTTAGGTTAAAGGGTTTTTTTTATACTTACAGATTGCTAAGGTGGTTTAAATTAATGATGCAGTTGTTCTCTTAAGACCTTGTGATTCCTGCCACTGATCATATTGGCTCTTTTATTTTGTGCACTTCTGTAAACTATTTAAATGCATAACACCCATACACAGATGCAAAATGCATTAATTCTCATACGCACCTAAGAAACTCATAAATAACTTAAGATAATAGTGTATTGGAGGATATTATACAAGTTGTAGCAACCCCTGCTAGGAGTCTGCAAATGTAATCTCCTTTTGATTAATTCACCCCAGCTTTTATTTGGTGTGTGTATGCACCTAGCCAAAATGTCTCTATCTCCCTTAAAGCAGAGTTTAACCATGGGCATAAACCCGCATCAACCAATGTCACAGAACTTCTGCAGTATTATATTAACACTTGAGAAAGCTCTGTAAAATCGGTATGACCCTGACTACTCTCTTCTTGAACCCAAAGATATAGATGCAATTATTTGAATCTCAGAAGCAATCTTTTATCAGGAGGAAACCTTGAAAACAGAAGATAAAGCTTACTTGGACAAAAATATATAGATACAAAAAGACAGAAATTCTCTTGACTATAAAACCACCAGAGGGGGGAAAAATGCTTACAGTAAGCAAGGAGTCATCTGCTTTGCCCAAATCTCTGCTCTTATCAAATATGACCTGTTACTTGCAGTTAAACCACACCCCAATTGCTATAGTCAGTGTCGAGAGTTCACAAAATTACATGTTCTGGTAAGTTTTCTTAATTCTTTTCTTTGTTTTGTTCATATGACTAAACCCACACTGAGACAAAGGAATTCCCTGCTATCATCTTTACCTTACTTCAGTGTCAAGGACTTTCTAAAATTCTAAGTTTATAAAACTTATTTTTAAACCAATGAATGTGTCAGTTGTGTAATGTAATTTTTTTAATACAATTATACTGAGAAAGCAGAAAAATGAAAAAAAAGCTATAGTTTTCCAAGCTTGACTAATAATTATTAGAAAGTAAACCTGGGTCTTCCCTTAAAGTATCCTGAAGAGCTGGAGTTTAATAATTATATTAAATAAATTATCAAATAATTTTATGGATTTTTACATCTTCTCTTTTAGGGAGCTACACATCTTTTATTGTCTGCCTTCAGACAGGGGATAAAAAAAACTGTCTACTTTCAGGCCCCTACTGTTAGCCTCCATCAGGAGAATAGCATGAGAAGAAAGTTCATCTCAGAACTCTGAATGTTCCTTTTGCTCTCGACAGCATTCTATCATTGTTTAGCAACCTCTCTGAGGCCTGCCTTCTAACACAGACATTTCTCGCTTATTAAAAATGTCTTCTAAATGGATAGGCTATAGGAAATGCTCTCTCCTGAATATACGTATGGCAGATGGATTCTGTAAGCCACGGGTAGAAATGTAAACCTCTGCAGTATATCCAGAAGCTCACCAGGGGCTTTTCCTTTACAAGTCTGTCAGATCAAAACCCTCCCACAAAGACGAATTTTGCAATAATAAATGAATCCTGTCAGACTCTGCCACACCTACTCGGTTACGCTCGGCTGGTTTGAGAACATTAACATGATGTGCCTTACAGCCACCAAGCAAGGGCGAGGGCACAGCTGTGACAGTTGCTGAGCACGGAAAACATTCCCCACAGACACTGAGAATCATCAAGAAGGGCTTTCGTGAATCTATGCCACTAGAAAAACCATGAAGCCATTTAGTAATTTAGGAAGAGACAGAGGAATGCACTGACTGTTAGGCATGAAGTCAACAGGGACCTGAGACACAAAAGGTGTGATTTGCTTGCTATGCTACTCTGTAGTAGCATCTATTGTGTTTAAGTCATCCTTGGTGGGCCTTATGTGACAGTCAGTCATTCCATACCTGTTGCTTAGTTTTGTGTCAGCTTAACACTCTGTAGAGTTATTTGGGAGGAAAGAGCGGCCTATCAACTGAGAAAATAGCTCCTTAAGACAGGCCTACTGACAAATTCTGTCCGACATTTTTTTTTTGAATAATGATTAATGTAATAATGTCAGCTCGTGGTTGATGGTGCCAACCCTGGTCAGATGGTCCTGGGTTCTATGAGAAATCAGGCTGAGAACGCTTCGCGATACCCGTCCTGGGTCTCTGCTTCTGTTGTAGCTCTGTGCTCCAGCGCTGTGTAACCGGGAGCTAGTCCACCGGCGCCCAAGTTCCCTGAAACAAAGACTCTGAGACTCTCATGAATGAATAAATGCCTAGGCCAGTACCTTTGGCTCATTTCCTCTAGTTCAAATCTCAATGATCCCATTTAAACTAGCCCAAGTCCTGCCGCCGGTGTCATGTGGCCATCTTCCACAGAGTTCAGGGAAACAATCTCCCCAAACCAGAGTCTATCTAAGAAATCCTTTCTCTATACTGGAACGCCACCCATTACTCTTGGGTTTAGATTTTCTTTAGGGCCCTTGTAGTTAGCTCACTACTGCAAATTCAGGAGTACACGGTGGACAATAAATAGCAAGGCAAAGACCCCGGAAGTACTACTACAGTACTGAGCAACCAAGGAACTCCCCTTCACAATGACCTGCACACACTATGCTTGCATGTGGGTTCCCAAAGTTAGGCTTCTATATCCCATTATGTAATTCAGGAAGGGGAAACTAGTATTTTTTTGCAACTTCAACATGTTCTACTTTTTATAGTTCATGATATAATATAAAACAGAGTATGGTAGTCTGAGTTATGGCATGAGATTTGTATTTGTTAGAATTAGAAATAACCATATGGTCCTCTCCTCCCTCCCACGGTAGTACTGGTGTCTGGCTCTCCCCGAGCCTAACTCAGCCCCTTCTCTTCCCAACCTTGTTAGATGGAATTGAAGGAAAACTGGTGTGGGATGATAAATCCCTTATTGGATTTCCACTAGCTTTTTCCTACAATATGGAAAGCACTAATTTAGAACAAAAGTTCAGAGACAACGTCAAAACCGTCCTCTTTGGTTTAACACCAGTTTGTGTTTTTCCCCCTTGTCATTTTCCTATTATTTATTAGCAAGACACATGTGTACTATAATTAGCAAGTCTTAATTTTCCCTTTTATCTTGGTAGAAATTTCTTTCTGGTTTTATGTTTGCCCCCAATAAAATAATAGAAAACTCTTATTTGAAAAAATAAAACAAATTTGAGACAAATCATGACAGGAAACCTTTCCATTTTATCTGTAATTTATTTCCATGATTCCAAATTGTCTTCTTGTTCTCCTTTTCCATCAAGAAAAAAAAGTGATAGTTTTTTTCTTTTTGTTTTTTTCTTTGAATGTGTATTGTATTAAAAAGTAGACCACTTAGAATCACATTGCTCCTCCTGTCAGCTCAGGCATTTCTCTGGTGTCTTTGATTTTGTAGCTCTTTCTTCTTGGAAGTACCAGCTGTTTTCCATCAGTAGTAATGGTGATTTTCCTCTCGGCTCTTTGAGGAACTACATCCTTCTTCTTGATAATTGTTATATTAGTCAGACACGAGAGAGGTTCAAGAAGTGGTACAAATGCTTGGCGGTCTCTCCATTACTCTCTGCATGCCAGAGTCTGCCTATGAAAACAATTAAAGGAAAATTTCCATCCAGGTCTTAGTACCTGTGACTGACCAGCTGAATGAAATCAGAATTCATCAAAATATGAATATTTCCTAGTATAGTTGGATGTAATGTTTTAGACACCTTTCTGACTGTTATATATCTCTATTTAGTCATACATGTTCTATTTATTCAAACATTTATCTTCAAAAATATTATATTATGAGATAGATTGAAATAAATGGTTATTATGTAACAGAAAAGGGGTGTATTTAATGATCCTCCATTTACAGACAGGGATAGGTTACCTGGACTAAAACTGCTAGGAAATCAACACAGTAATTAAATTGTATGGTCACATGAAGAGCTCACTGAGAATTTACAAATGGAACTTCTGAACTAAAATAAAGCCATGGTACAATTGTAGAATTGTGCTAACTGTTCTACATTAAATGAAGGAGAAGAGAAGAAGCTTACAAAAAATGTTAAAGAACTTTATTCTTAAGTAAATCGGTGTCTTTTATATACTAAGGTAAATGCCAAATCTAAAAGTATGGTTTCCATTTTGCATTGGATTTCTCTTTCGTTTTTTTAATCTAGGTTTGTTTTTTTTTTTTTTTTGTTTTTGTTTCTGTTCTTGTTTTTCCCTTTACTGAGAAGCAGATGAAAAATATATTTTGTCTCTGCCATTCATGGATTTCACCAGTGCCCAAGGTACGTTTTGAATTCCTGCTGCTGCAGGGTCATTTTGTATTTTGAAGAACACCTTTCATGTCCATCTGATGTAGTTCTACATCAACAGCCCACCCAAAGGGAGGTCTTAAGTAAGAGGCTGGACATGGTTTTTTAAACAGAGTAGCACAGGACAGCAGCCAAACTCAACAAGAAGAACATACTCGGGAAGATGGCTGGACTCTTCCAAGCAGGTCTTAACTCATCCTCTTAGCTTTACTTCCTAGGTGTTAGAGGTGTGGATCATCACACCTAGTTGAAAGGTAAATAGAAATCCAAACACACAGTGTCTCCACCTTTTCATCACCACCCCCCAACTCCTGCTTCTGATGATACCAGTCTGTTGTCTAATACATATCATTCATCAAGATGAGAGCTGTTTGAAGAAACATGGGTTTCATGCTTACATCTTGTGTGACTGATCAAGTAGCAACAACATTCCATCAATGCCTATCATGGAAGCCTATAGGGCAGTCATCATCAATATATTGTGAAATATGAACATCTCCAAGTTTCTGGCCATAGGATTCCCATAAGGAGCTCTGAGAACAATTCCGTCAGGCCATGTGCAGCTTTGCTTATATCGTCTGATGCTCAAGGCATCCAGTGCTATCTCTCTGGTTTTCATTGTAAGGGAGATAAATGGGGAATGTTGATGCTCTTTATTTCCTACTCCAGGAGAACTGGATTCATACACAGAGTAAGGAGCAAATTTGGGGTTGTTAAAGGCTTTTTAACCATCCATTTTAACTATTGCTAAATGTCAAAATTTCCCTAGAAGTTGAGTACCTTTATGCAGCTGTTGATCTCTAAAAGAACCAGGTCTAGAACATGTGGAAGTGACCTAGAATGGTTCCTAAGGATCAAAGACAGCAGTGTCCCTAACTCACTGCACACCTAACACCCATCAGTCATAGCTCCTGTGCATATGCTAGCTCCTAAATTTGCTTTTATGGGGGGAAAAGAAACAAGCATTCTTTCAGTTATTTAGCTTTCTTCTAAGCTTTACCTTCAACTGTGAGTCATTAGTCATAAGATTTCTTTCATATAATCAACAATGGGGTTTCTTAACCTATTCTGTTTCAACACATCTTGAACAGGCATGTGTGTCTTTGAGGCAGTGTGAAAAGTTTGTTAAACAACCCACAACAAAGGTGCTCTCTTTCTGATCTACACAATTTCAGGCATGACCTGTGGGGAATTTTTTTCATTACTTTTATTGATTTCATAGGACTAAAAGAAAATTATTTCAAATTATTACCAGAAAATGTTATCTAGGCTGGTGTCTTCAGGTTCTTGGTGTCTTATTGAAATCAAGGTGCACACAGATTGCAAAGTTACCAAGGAAATGTTATTTAAAAGCAAAGGATTAATAAAGATGTCATACGCTTTCAATGTATGTCATAAAGGTTCCTGTTGTTTTATCGATTTCTGGAGTCCAGAGGAAAAGAGGGGGCTGGTTCTAAGGAGTGTGCTTTTTGTTTAAATTTGTTTTTAATATGTATTTTATTGAAAATATTTTTTTCATACATTATAGAGGTAGTCTCTTGCTGAGTGCATAGAAGCATCACCTGTTAAGAAGAAGATGCTGGCCTATGAGCTGAGAAAGGAAATAGGAGGCAGTGGGAATTCTGGCAGGAAGGGGGTTAATTATAGGATAAAGTTAGGCATAGGAAAGAAATTTCACCCCAATGGATGCTGATAGAGACAGACTACAAGATTCAGGAGAGGTTGCCAACCACATGGCATAACTCACAACAGAATAGCTAGGATAATTAAGTTACAAGATAGTAGGAACGAACTAAAGCTTTAGGCCTTATTGATTGCAATTTAGTCTCAGAGTTGTTATTTCGTGTGCATGGACCAGGGTAGAAGAGCACGTGGTTATTATACAATATATTCAGATCAGTTTCCTCCCCTGTTTCCTCCTAAATACTCCCCAGTACCACATCCACCCAACTTCATACCTTTCTTTTTCTCTCTTTAAAAAACAGTCAAAGAAATGAGAATAAGAAAGACAAGCACATATTTTTTAAAAATTAAAAAAAAAACAAATAAAAAGCCTAAATAAATCCATATGAAACAAAAAGCCCACCAATTTACCATTGAGTTTATCATGTGTTGGCCACCTGCTGCTGGACACAGGGCCACCCTTCAGTGTGACTAACATACACAATGAGACTCCATTGGAGGAAAGTAATCTTTAATTCGCCAGTGGATATCAATCAGAGATAGCTATTTGGTTAGGGATGAGAATCCATGAACACTTCCCTCTCTTAGCACTGGGAATCCATCTGGCCTGAACCTGTATGGGCCCTGTGCACGCTGCCACAGTCTCTGTGAATTCATATGGTGTCCATCCCCATTTCCAGCCCGCATCCAGCAAACATCCTATCCCATCCCTCCTCCACCCCTGCTTCTATGACAGTGCTCCCCCGCCCTCCTACCCACTCCACCTCGTCACCACCTTAGCATTCTCCTACGCTGGGGCATCAAACATCCGCAGGACCAAGGGCCTACCCTCCCACTGATGCCAGATAAGACCATCCTCTGCTACATATGCAGCAGCTGGAGCCATGGGTCCCACCATGTGTACTCTTTGGTTAGTGGTTTAGTCCCTGAGAGCTCTGTGGGTCTGGTTGGTTGATATTGTTGTTCTTCCTATGGGGTTGAAAACCCTTTCAGCTCCTTCAGTCCTTCCCCTAACTTCTCTATTTTGGGTTTCTACGCTTATTCTGATGGTTGGCCACATCTTAATTGGTCAGACTATGGCAAAGCCTCTCGGGAGACAGCTATGCCAGGCTCATCAGCAAATGCTTCTTAGCATAAGCAATAGTATCTGGGTTTGGTGTCTGCAGAAGGAATGGATCCCCAGGTGGGAGAGTTTCTGCATGGCCTTTCCTTCAGCCTATGCTCTGCTCTTTGTCCCTGCATCTCTTTTACACAGGAGCAATTCTGGGTTAATTTTTTTTGAGATGGATGGGTGGCCCCATTCCTCCACCAGGAGCCATGCCTAACCTTTAGATATGATCTCTACAGGTTCTCTTTCCCCTTTGTTGGATATCTCAGATAACGTCATACCTGTTGGGTCCTGGGAGCCACTTGCTTTCCTGGTGTCTGGGACTTGACTCCTCAATCTTTCTTCCTCCTCTTCTACATAGCTTCCTGGGCCCTGAGGAGAGTGGTTTGGTGAAGACATCCAATTTTGGACTAATTGGTTTCAAGTTTGGCTCTCTGCTCATTGTCCAGTTGTATGTCTTTAGTTATCTAACACTGACTTCTCTGATGATGGCCAAGCAAGACACTGATCTATGGGTATAGAAGAATGTCATTAGGAGACATTGTATTGCCATATTTCTACAGCAAACCATTATTTAGTTTTCCTCCAAGCCAATGACCTATCTGATCTAAGGTTTTTGGCCACTTGTACAGTGTCAGGTATCGTTCCATCTCATGAAGTGGGCTTTAAATCTAATCAAAGAGTGGCTGGTTACTTCCACATCTGTGTCATTACTACACCGGTATACCATACAGGTAGGTCACTGCTGTAGATCACAGAGTACCTTCCAGTACCATAAATACAAGTCAGTAGGGGCAAAGAAGGCTCTAGTTAGGCACCAGTTCAATTTCTCCATGAGATGTGTTGTGCTCAGCAGGGCCTAAGGAATATCATTGGAATGATTTACTGTTTTTAGTGACAGACGTGGGTTTTGTGAACTTTTCCCTAGTGTGCATATGGTCCTTCCCATTACATTTGATTGTAATTATATGTGTGCTTGATTATGCATTAGTATAAGATGACCAACAGAGGTTTGACCCTAAATGCTCATTTAGTTTGCCTTGTAGCTCATTTCCAGAACTGCTCCCTTATTTCCATACTGGGATATGTTCTGGAATACATTTGACTTGAAACTGTTCGTAGAAGAGGAAGTGTTGATAGTTCTTAGAGAGGGGAGACATTTCTTCCATTATTCAGAATGGGTTGTATGCGCAGTTCAATGTATGTGGGCTTCCTAGGTTGCTAGGTGCAAAACATGCCATGGTAGTGCAAGTCCCAGGTTACAAAACAAATCTCTATTCTTGTCTGCCTCACAATTAGGCTGGAAGCAGTAAAACTAAGTCACATGTGTATGTATGCAATTAGTAACATGATTCTAACTGATTGAAGGAAACATAATGTAATATGCAGCCCCTGCCTTGTCATGAGCATAAAGTCATTTTAAACCACCCATATATCCAAATACAACTAATTTTAAACTCAGGTTAATTGAACTCTGACTATAATTTTAGAAAAACCATGGATGAAATGAAGTGACTGCCAACTGCCATAACTGATTCCGACAGTAATTTTAACACAGAGTTCAGGGTGGTGTCTGCATGTGTCTTGTGGCCACTTATTGAAAATTACACATTTAAGGTAGGCAATTCCAAACGCCGACAACCAAATGATGTCTTATTCCTAAACTGTTGGGAGCCGTTGGTGCCTCACCAATAGATGGCGCCAGCTTCCCGCCTATAATTCAGCTAACAGAGCTTTTGCCCAGCCCGAGAGACATAATGCATATGATAGTGCTCATATATCACAGACATCACAGCCCGATCTCGGGGCATGCTAATGAGCTACCGGAGGATGAACTAATCAGGTAGCAACACAAGTCTCCTGGGCATATATAAGCAGTGCATTTTTCTTTCACATGGGTCCCCTGCTCAGAGAGTTGTACAATAAAGGTTGTTCGCAGAAGAATCCTGTTGTTGCACACCTTTCCTGCTGGTGGGAAGTGGGGCACACGACACTAAACTAAGGTAAAAGCTGTCCTTATGTCTCATGACTAAACAAAAATTAAAACATTTTAATCATATTATGCATACATTGCTCTGGTTTTGGTATTAGCTCTTTACCAATGGATGGATCTTTAATATGTTAATAATACAGCATCTGAATATGATTTACATGGTGACTTAATATAAATTTTCTTTCATTAAGTGTAACCTAGGAGAATTATATGCCATGTATTTTTAATATTTATATGTATGTGTGTGCATGTGAATTATGAGGATTTGTATGTATGGTGTGCATGTGAGTGTTTGTGCCTGTGCGCACACACACATGTCATATCACATCACAAGCCTGGAGGTCAGAGGAGAGCTTTATGTTCCAAGCTAGCTGGTTTCTGGCACTTCTGTAAATTCTTCCATCTCTCCATATACACATGGTGCCTACAGGGGTTTGTGCTATGAGTCTGGCTTTATATGAGATTTGAAGATCTAAACTCAGGCAGTCAGGTTTGTGCTGTGAGTACTTTACTCACTGATCCATTTCCCCAACTCTGTTATTTCCTGTATCTTGATAAGGTTCCATAAAACCAAAAAGACTGATAGTTTCAGTCTTACCATCGCTTAATAGGAAAACTCAAAATACAACACTATTGATTTCTTGCCAACTCAGAAAAAAGAAGCAAATTCTTAGAGAAAGATAATTATCCAGAAAATACTATTTTAAGTTGTACACCATTAATTAAAAGAAGGCAGATGTTCAGGAACTAAAGAGTTGGCTTAACCTTCAGCAGCATCTTTCTGTCTACTCCACGGAACCAAGAGCTAAAGAGAAGAAGCATTGCTCTTTGCTTTTGGATGTCCAAGAGCATGGCTAATAACGGATCATTTTTACCAAGTAGCACATTGGAGATATTGCCACCTCTGAGTTTGTCCTTACAGAAGCCGCTTCTGTAGAAATAGGATGTGGCTATAGTCCCCTCTAAGTGTGTTCTTAGAGAAAATTCTTCCCTAGAAACAGGCTTTTGTTTGGGTTTTTAAAAGTCAAGTTATAATTAGACTCCGTTGGTTAATTCATCCATGAATTTGCAGGTTTCACAGTTTTGCACAGATGTTCTCACATCTCCTGTTTCCAAAAGCACAGTAAGTATTGAATAGCACCAAGAGCCATTTGGTAACTGCAGAGAGGGACCTTGAGTCTTTCATTTGCAGGATGGGAAAGGGTGCACTTCCTTTGCTAGCATAACATGGGTAAAAAGACTTCTGAAGATTTCTTGTCTACTTTGCTACTGAGATGTAAGCAAAATTCAGAAGCTTGAAATCCAAAATTACAAGATGCATTTTTTTAAAAAAGTCTACTTATTAAAACAAGTCACAAAAAAGAAAGATTTAGCAGAGACAAGACATAGTACTGTAAAGGGATCTTGAAATCACAAATGAAACCTCCTTTTAAATAGGTATCTCTTAGACATTCCAATATTGAGGCTTCTATAGACAATTGCATTTAAAAGTCAACGGACACAGCTACTTTTGGGAAGACATACCCCCATCGCCCTTAAGAAGGAAAGCATCTCTGACATGTACTTAGGGAGCTAACTCAGCAGGGCAGCTGTGTGATAGTCCTTTGCCTGTAATAGGAAGCCTCCTTTGCCATTTGCCGTCAATGAGGTGTGCTGACACTCTCTACCTGGAGCGTGACAGGGATACACTCCAGCAAGCAGAGGTATTAGCATCTCACTCCAAATGACAGCCCTTCTTTCTCCAGAGCATAGAGGCTTGGTGCAAACAGAGTCCCATTTTAACAATTTCAAGTTGATTTAATCCATATGAATGAAAGAGATGAGACTCAGAAATACCCTCGGCTACTTTGCGGTGGCAAAGAGAATTACAAAATGTCAACTTTGAGACTGAATCTTTAGATGCCATATTTAGACTTGCCCTCTGGAAAAGATCAGATGTGTCCTGCCAGGTGTTTAGCCGTAGATGCAAATCAAAATGGGCAGTAAAAGGCTGACCTTCAACAAAATGCTTTAACTTTACAAACCAGTAACACAATGGTGATGTTCTTCCATGCCTGAGTAGCAAAGATGTAGAGAGTGAATTCATTAGTAATAATTAATTAATTAATGAAGAATTCATTCCTTCATTTAGGACTCAGATGTTATTTCTGCAGAGATGTAAGAATATTAATTCCTATAATGTAGCATATTATAATATATAATTATAATATAATGTATTAATTATATTCATATATTAAATTATATTAATAAATGAGATTTTATAAATATTTGTTCGCTTCTGAAATGCTTTCTGAATTTGAACTAAAAAATTTACTTTAAAAAGTCTCAAAAATGAATAGAAGCCTGGATATTAGCAATACCTCTTGCACTCTTTCTTAGTTAGGGTTTTACTGCTGTGAACAGGTATCATGATCAATGCAAGACTTATAAGACAACATTTAATTGGGACTGGCTTACAAGTTTAGAGGTTCAGTCCATTATTATCAAGGCAGGAACATGGCAGCATCCAGGCAGGCAGAGCGCAGGAGATGAGAGTTCTACATCTTCATCTGAAGGCTATTAGCAGAATACTGGCTTTCAGACAGCTAGAGTGAAGATCTTAAGCCCATGCTTATAGTGACAAACTTACTCCAACAAGGCAACACCTCAAAAGGTCCCACTCCCTGGGCCAAGCATATACAAACTATCACACACTCCATTTATTAAGAGAGAGAGAGAGAGAGAAAGAGAGAGAGAGGGAGGGAGGGAGAGAGAGAGATACAGAGACACAGGCCTGGTGAGACTGTGCTGCGAGTAGCCAGGGCACAGAGAGATCTGGGCTGAGCACGTACGTGGAAAGCACACCGCCCCCCATTGGTTCAGGGGAGCAGGAACGCTGCCATAAAGATTCGGTTTTCACCCAGAGGGACCATGGGGACAAAATGCTCAGGCCATCTGACACCAGAAACAGCGGAGGTCCAGGGACTCAGACCTGGTTAGAATGTGCTGCAAGTGGCCTGGGCTCAAAGAGATCTGGGCCGAGCGAAAAGAAAGCGTGCCCCCCACCCTGATTGGTTCAGAGGGCCCATGCACACAGACCAAATGCTCAGGTCATCACGCACAGGGAAAGGTGGAGATCCAAGGACACAGGCAATGTACACGGGAGAGATGGGAACCTGTCACTGACAATAAGACCACATATACTCACAGATAACAAGATGGCAAGAGGAAAGTGAAAGAAGTTACCCAATGGAAATCAAGAAAACCTGGCAACACCAGAACCCAGCTTTCCCATCACAGCAAGCAGCAGAATGCCAAACAATCCAGAAAAAGAAGACTCAGACCCGAAATCATACCTCAAGATGATGATACAGATCCTTAAACAAGAATGGGAGGAAAAGCATAAAGAAATAGAAGCATTTAAAGAGAAAACAAGAAAGACACTCAAAGAAATCAAAGAACTAGAGGAAAACAGAACCAAAGAGACAAAGGAATTGAAGAAGGAATTTAAAATGAAAATGGAAACAATAAAGAAAACACTAAAACAAACAACCCTGGAGGTAGAAAACCTAAAAAAAAAATCAGGAGTCACAGATGCAAGCATCTCCAACAGACTACAAGAGATGGAAGAGAGAATCGCGGGGACCAAAGACAACATGGAAAACAGAGACAACACAGTCAGAGAAGATGCAAAAACCAAAAAGATCCTAACCCAAAATATCCAGGAGATCCAGGACACAATGAGAAGACCAAACCTAAGGATAATAGGAATAAAAGAGGGTGAAGAATATGAACTAAGAGGCACAGTAAATATCTTCAACAAAATTGTAGAAGAAAACTTCACTACCCTTAAGAATGAGATGACCATGAGCATAAAAGAAGCCTACAGAAGTCCAAATAGGTTGGACCAGAAAAGAAATTCCTCCCAACACATAATAGTCAAAATGCCAAGTGCCCAAAACAAAGAAAGAATACTAAAAGCAGTAAGGGAAAATGGTCATGTAACAACATATGAAGGCAGATCAATCAGAATCACACCTGATTTCACAAGAGAGTCTATGAAAGCAAGAAGAGCCTGGAGAGACATCATGCAGACCTTAAGAGAACACAAGTGTCAGCCCAAGCTGCTATACCCATCAAAACTCTCAATCATCATAGGTGGAGAGACCAAGATATTCCAAGACAAAACTAAATTTACACAATATCTGAATACAAACCCAACACTACAACGAATTATAGGTGAAAAACCCAATCAAAGGACAGAAATTACATCCTAGTAAAAACAAGAAAATAACCTAAGCAAGATAACTAAAAGAAGAAAGACACACAGGCACAATTCTAACTCCAAAAGAAAAAATAGCACGAAACAGCAACCACTATTTTTTATTATCTGTTAACATAAATGGACTAAATTCCCCAATAAAAAAACATAGGCTATAAGACTGGATACAGAAACAAATATAGCATTTTGCTGCATACAGGAAACTCATCTCCGAGACAAAGACAGACACTATCTCAGAAAAAAAGGTTGGGAAAAAACCTTCCAAGCAAACAGCCCCAAGAAGCAAGCTGGAGTGGCTATTCTAATATCGAATAAAGTAAATTTCCAACCAAAAGATATCAAAAAAGATAAGGAAGAACACTTTTTACTCATTACCTGGGAATTCTGTCAGGAGAAACTCTCAATTCTTAACATATATGCTCCAAATACAAAAGCACCCATATTCATAAAAGAAACCCTACTAAACCTCAAAAAATACATTGCACCCCACACAATAATAGTAGGAGACCTTAACACCCCACTCTCACCAAAGGAAAGATCATAGAAGCAGAAACTGAACAAGGACACTGTAAAACTAGCAGAGGTTATGAGCCAACTGGAATTAATAAATATCTACAGAGCATACCATCCTAAAACAAAAGAAAACACCTTCTTCTCAGCATCTCACGGCACCTTCTCCAAAATTGACCATAAAATTGGTCACAAAACAAGCCTCAATAGATATAAGAAGATTGAAATACTCCCATGCATCCTATCAGATCACCATAGTCTAAGGCTGGTCTTGGATAACAACAAAGACAACAAAAAGCAGCTATATACATGGAGATTAAACAATGCCCTATTGAATGATAGCAGAGTCAAAGACGAAATAAAGAAAGAAAATAAGGATTTTTTAGAATTCAATGAAAATGAAAACACAACATACCCAAACCTATGGGATGCAATGAAAGCAGTACTGAGAGGAAAACTCATAGCTCTGAGTGCTTCCAAAAAGAAACTGGAAAGAGCATATACTAGCAACTGGCCAGCACAGTTGGAAGCTCTAGAACAAAAGGAAACAAATACACCCAAGAGGAGTGGACGGCAAGAAATAATCAAACTTAGAGCAGAAATTGACGAAATAGAAACAAAAAGAACCATTCAAAGAATCAACAAAACCAACAGCTTGTTCTTTGAGAAAAATAATAAGATTGATAAACCCTTAGCCAGACTAACTAGAGGGCAAAGAGAGAGTATACAAATTAACAAAATGAGACATAATAACTGAAACTGAGGAAATTCAAGAAATCATCCAATGTTACTATAAAAGCCTATACTCAACAAAGGTGGAAAATCTGGAGGAAATGGATGAATTCCTAGACAGATACCAGATACTAAAGTTAAACCAGGACCAGGTAAACCATCTAAATAATGCCATAACACCTAAAGAAATAGAAGCAGTCATAAAAAGCCTCCCAACCAAAAAAAAGCCCAGGTCCAGATGGGTTCCGTGAAGAATTTTATCAGACATTTATTGATGACCTAATACCAATACTCTCCAAACTATTTCACAAAATAGAATCAGATAGAACACTGCCTAACACTTTTTTTGAGGCCACAAGAACCCTCATTTCTAAACCACACAAAGATCCTACAAGGAAAGAGAACTTCAGACCAATCTCACTTTTGAACACTGATGCAAAAATCAAATTGCAAACCAAGTCCAAGAACACATCAAATGATCATTCACCATGATCAAGTAGGCTTCATCCCTGAGATGCAAGGATGGTTTAATATACAGAAATCCATCAATGTAATCCACCCTATAAACAAACTCAAAGAAAAAAAACCACATGGTCATCTCACTAGATGCTGAGAAAGCATTTGACAAAATTCAACACCCCTTCATGTTAAAAGTCTTAGAAAGAACAGGAATCCAAGGCCCATACCTAAAACAATATACAGCAAACCAACAGCCAACACCAAACTTAATGGTGAGAAACTTGAAGCAATGCCACTAAAATCAGGGACTCGACAAGGCTGCCCACTCTTCCCCTACCTATTCAACATAGCACTGGAAGTCCTGTCCAGAGCAATTAGATAACAAAAGGAAATTAAAGGGATACATATTGGAAAGGAAGAAGTAAAAACATCACTATTTGCAGATGACATGATAGTGTACTTGCATGACCCCACAAATTCCACCAGAGAACTCCTACAGCTGATAAACAAATTCAGCAAAGTGGCCAGATATAAAATTAACTCAAACAAATCAGTAGCTTTCCTCTACTAAAAGGACAAACATGTAGAAAAAGAAATTAGGGAAAAGATACCCTTCACAATAGTCACAAAAAATATGAAATACTTGGTGTGACTCTAACTAAGCAAGTGAAGGACCTGTATGACAAGAACTTCAAACCTCTATAAAAGGAAATTGAGTAAGATCTCAGAAAATGGAAAGATCTCTCATGCTCATGGATTGGAAGGATCAACATGGTGAAAATGGCCATGTTACCAAAAGCAATCTTCAGATTTAAAGCAATCCCCATCAAAATTCCAATCCAATTCTTCATAGAGTTCGAAAGAGCAATGTGCAATTTCATCTAGAATAACAAAGACCTAGAATAGTAAAATCCATCCTCAACAACAAGAAAACATCTGCAGTCACTATCCCTAACCTCAAGCTATATTACAAGGCAATTGTGTTAAAAACTGAATGGTACTGGTACAGAGATAGGCACGTGGATCTATGGAATAGAATAGAAGATCCAGAAATGAGCCCTCACATATATGGTCACTTGATTTTTGACAGAAGAGCTGTAAACATTCAATGGAAAAAGGACAGCCTCTTCAACAAATAGTGTTGGTCCAACTGGAACTCTGCATGCAAAAGAATGAAAATAGACCCTTTCTTACCTCCCTGTACAAAGCTCAAGAACAAGTGGATCAAAGATCTTCACATTAAACCGGGTATGCTGAAACTATTAGAAGAAAAAGTCGGGAAAACCTTAGAACACATAGCCACAGGAGAAAATTTCCTGAACAGAACACCAATGGCTTGTGCTCTGAGATCAAACATCAACAAATGGGACTTAATGAGATTGCAAAGTTTCTGTAAGGCAAAGGACAGTGTCAAGAAAACAAAATGGCAACCAACAGATTTACCAACCCCACATCTGATAGAGGCCTAATATCCAAGGTATACAAAGAACTCACGAAGTTAGACACCAGACAATCAAACAATCCTATTAAAAATGGGGTACACAGTTAAACAAAAAGTTCTCAATTGAGGAATATCAAATGGCTGAGAAACATCTAAGGAAGTGCTTGACATCATTAGCCATCAGGGAAATGCAAATCACAACAACCCTGAGATTCCACCTCACGCCATCAGAATGGCTAAGATCTAAAATTCAGATGACAGCAGATGCTTGCAAGGAGGCAGAGAAAAAGGAACACTTCTTCACTGTTGGTGGGGTTGTAAACTGGTACAACCACTCTGGAAGTCAGTCTGGCAGTTCCTCAGAAAATTGGACATAGTACTACCTGAAGACCCAGTTATTCCACTTTCGTGCATATACCCCAGAGGAGCTCCAACATATAACATAGACACATGTACCACAATGTTCATAGCAGCTCTATTTATAATAGCCAGAAGCTGGGAAGAACCCAGATGTCCTTCAGTAGATGAATGGATACAAGAATTGTGGTATATTTACACAATGGAGTACTACTCAGCTATCAGAAACAATGACTTTATGAAATTCTTAAGAAAATAGATGCATTTGGAGAATATCATCCTTATAATTGGATACTAACCCCAGAAAGCTCTGAACACCCCAGAAGCAACTCACAGACTATATGAAGTTCAAGAAAAACAAATGCCAAAAAAAAAATGGAAAACCATTATGCTTAATTTTTACACACCAAGAAAACTTTGATTATTTCCAGGTTACATCATGTTTACATGTACTTTATTCTCATTGTAACTAGTAAGATTTTAAGGCATACTACGAAACCTTTAAAAAAATCAAGTACTGACAAAAATGTATTCGTATACTTATATGCAAAAATGCTTTTAAAAATTGTACATTTCTCTATGTTTTTTTAAATAAAGTTGCTCAATTAAAAAAAAAGAAAAAAAAGAAAAAAAACCTTCAGAAAGCTAGACTTGGGATCCAGATTCTTCCAAATTCCTCCTATAAAGGAATTAAAAAGTCTGTGCACTATGTGGTTGTATTAATCACAACATTGGCCTCATTTTCCAGTACTACTTTTCTATATTACTTACTTCTCTTGCAAAGACCAAAGATAGAAGAAACCTTATAAGGCTTATTTTTGCTGGCAGTGCTAAGTTCACTAGTAATTTGAGGGTGCATTCTACCATGGAAAGAGAGGCATGTCAGTCAGCGCAGGAGTTGGTTAGCCAAATTGCATACACAATCAGAAAGCAGGCACTCCCTCACATGTTCAGATCTTTATTTCCTCCATGATTCTCAAACATGCCAAGTTATCTATCAACATTAACTATTACAGTAGCTATTTGAGTTTACTCTGAGAATTTTAAGTGCCTGTTAGGCCCCCATTTCCCCTTGAATTCAGTGTCTACTTGAGCTGGTGTTAACATCGTCTTAATTCACAATATATAAACCAACTCTAGCTGTAAATAAAGGCTTCCCTTCCAAAGCTCAACAACTCCAATCAGCTTTTTGTTAAGTATTTGCTTCCATGGTTCATCTGTTCCTAGTGTTTCAGTATAAACTTTGTAGTTGGGAAGAATGTGTTTGGTCTCACACACATTGTGAAAAAAAGGATTTTCCTTGCTCCCTCTTTGTGTTTGTATAGCCTTATTTAGTTGTCTTTTATTACTAAAAAGATCCTTTTTAAATATACAGCTCAACTTAGCCATCGATCCTGCTTTGACTTCGGCATAGTCTCTTCACCCTGAAAACAAATCTGTTCCTGTGAGTTGCATCCTTCAATATCCTATCATTTTAGCTCAAAGCAACTGTTACTATTTCTGTTTCTATGGAATGGCCTGCTTTGGACATTTAATAGAAGCCAAGTCATGTGTGTTAAGTGGTTTCTTTTACATAGCACAACACTTTTGAAGTTTTTCCATGTTCTAGCATTTGTTAGTATTTCATACATTTCTCGTAGAATTATAACCTGGTACGAGCCATATAGAAACACTTTAGCAACTCCTTGAATTGTGGGAATATACCACATAACCCATAAATTCCACTCTAAGGCATATAAGCATTAGAAATGAAAATGTTTATCTATGTAAAAATGTGTACATGAAAATTCTTAGGAACATTATTCATGGTAGCTCAAAATGAGAAGGGCTCAAATTTATAGTGGCAAAATCCTTTCTGTATCTGCTAAAGTGAGTGTTGATTTCTTTTAGTTCATTTACTAGATGTATTACATCTTAATTTGTGTATGGTAAAGCACCGAAGCATCTCTCAAATAAAGCCAACTTGGTCATAGTAATTTTTTCTATGCGTTGCTGAATTCTACTTGCAAGTGTTTTATTGAGAAACTTTATATGGATGTGTGTCTGAAATATTTGCCTATAATTTTCTTTTTATTGTGTCCTTATATTTTGATATCAGAGTAATACTGGTTTCTCAAAGAGTTTCAGTGCATGCCTTTTTTTGTTCCTATTTCATGAAAATATTTGACATGGAATACTATTTACCTCTTCCTTAAAAATCTATAGAATTCTGCAGTGAATCCATCTGGCAGGGGAAAGGAGGGAAAACGGGAGGGGATGAGAAGAGAGGTAAAGAAGTCCTTGTTTGGTGGTTCCCGTTAATCTCAGCTGTAGAAGCACAAAGAGAGTTTCTGCTTCAGTCATTTTAACCCTGGCTGCACTGCCTGAACTGGTTTGACATCTGTCATGGTTTGAATATGCTTGACCCAGGGAGTGTCAGTATAAGGAGGTGTGGCCTTGTTAGAGTAGGTGTGGCCTTGTTGGAGTAGGTGTGCCACTATAGGTATGGGCTTTAAGACCCTCATCCTAGTTGCCTGAAAGTCAGTCTTCTCCTAGCAGCCTTCAGATGGAGATGTAGAACTCTCAGCTCCTCCTGCACCATGCCTGCCTAGAGCAGATCATGTTCGTGCCCTGATGATAATGGACTGAACCTCTGAACCTGTAAGCCAGCCCCAATTCCTTATAAGAGTTGCCTTGTTCATGGTGCCTGTACACAGCAGTAAAGTCCTAACTAAGACAGCATCTCATCACCAACAGTACGTCCAGCCTGTGGTCTGTCCAAGTAACTGTCTTTGCAGTACCAATGCGGAACAAGGTGACCCTGCTATGCTTACTCCCTTGGAAGATGTCAACCCATCTGGACCTGCTACATTGGTAACCTCAGAGATACATGCTAAGACCATCAAGTTATGTTTAAAATCCCTCTGCCTTTATCTGAGACATCTGAGCTGTCTAAGCCTTGTGTAGCCTCCGAGAGGGTGAGGAATTCAAGAAACAGCAGCTGAATTTCAGCCTCCAGCTTTGTGAATCACGGTCACGATGACCTGACTTGACGCAACTTCCATTTTAACATCTTGTCACACTTTCAAAACCAAAATTATAAGTGCTTCTGCTTAAAGTTGTGGTCATAAAAAAATAATACTAAGAATGAATTAAATAAAAAAAATAAGTCCAAGACATCTATATAGAAAAACATAAAACCTTGGTGATGATAAAATATATGAATGGCTTAAAGCAGGCTATATTCTTAAATGAAAAAGATACTATAAAATATCATTTTATCAGATTCATAATGGAAAGCATCACCTAACAAAACATCAAGTCTCTTGAACTTGGTGTATAACAATATACATTATAGCAGCACATGGTATCTCGAAAAAGCACAATAACGTGTAAAAAGGAAACTCCCATGTCAGAGGTCAAAGAGCACTGGTCGCAGTTATGTGATCAGCACAGTACTGGTATCTGTGACATAAAAGAGAACCCAACAGAAGATCCACTTTCTCTGAGATCCCAACCCTTGGTAAATCCAGTGCTGTATTCAGTTCTGAGTGTTTGACATAGTAAATAAAGACGGCACCATTAATCATCCAGCTGACACAATGAACCTGCCCTGCTCTTAGAAAAAAACAACAAAATTCAGAATTAGTAAATATGAATATGACATTCAATGAATTCTTCAGAACCAAATCTTCTAAGCCACGCGTACAACCTGTGGGGTGGAGGTAAAGGTTTTTGTCAAAAGAAAATTTTAGAGCTATAAAAGGAAATGTTCTGCTAACGTTTTTCCTCATTTGGATTAAAAGGGGTATTATATCTAAATAGAGAAAGCATGGTCTTGAGGGAAACGTTTGATACCCAACAGATAAAAGAGTAATCCGACAGCCCAAGAGATCCTGAGAACCGACAAAATAAAGAAACATGAGGAAAGATAAGCCGAAAGGTCACAGGTAGCCAGTGTGTGAAAAGCAAAAGGCTAAAGCTCACTGAGAATGAGAGAAACAAAACTGGAGTGACACTGAACAATCCACCTTCATCAGCCTGGTAGGGACTTAGAAAGAGTAATGACATGTGTTATTAGAGAAAAATAAAACCCAAGAAAAGGATCACAAAGTCTTTTCTGATGACAGACTGGTGGGAGATTGGGAGATTTAGCAGGTTTACAGTGTAGTCTGCAGTGGTTTGGATAGACTACCTCAGGCCAGGGAAGGTCTCCTGTGGACTCGCCATCCATATGTGATGGCAGAGGTGCTGCTTTTAAGGGCACATTTCCCCATAAAAAACAACCTAGATTCTGACTTGGTCCCTGAGCTTAAAGGGCAACAATCAAACACTAGTGTTGGGTTGATGGCAGAGCAACAGTAACCAGACTTTG
Organism: Micromys minutus; assembly: GCF_963924665.1. Classification (NCBI taxonomy): domain Eukaryota; kingdom Metazoa; phylum Chordata; class Mammalia; order Rodentia; family Muridae; genus Micromys; species Micromys minutus. The sequence goes on from NC_137974.1 coordinate 73,856,735, forward strand.
TGCTTATTATAAGTATTTACTAATAAAAGGGTTCTTCTGATATTTCTGGTAAAGGACATAGTTGATGGAATACAAACTGTTATGGTATCTGGCATGGTATTTCTTCTAACCAACAGACCAACTTCACAATAAATTAGGAAGGGCAGATAGTTTTCCTATGAAATGAATCCTTCAAAAGTTCCTGTTTTCTTTTCTAGTTCTATAAAAGAAATGTTGAAGGTCCAGAGGACCCAGGTCCAGGTCCCAACAGCCTCAAGGCAATTTACCTATCCAATTCATGGGATCTGGTGCCCTCTTCTGGCATCTGTGTGTACCAGGCACTTACCCAGTGAGCATGAAAAACAGTCTTGCACATAAAAAAATAGTTCTTTTTTAAAATGGGGACCTTACAGTAAAACAAAGTGTCTATTACAGACTGTGACAGAACTACCTGGGCCACCATTTAGGGTCATGGTGTTGTCCTTCAAGACACCTTACAAACTCCAAAACTACACCACCCATATTGCACCACCAGAAACCAAGCGCAGACATTTTTATGACAATCCCTAACGATGACTAACACTTCCTCCCTCTTTCCAGGACCCTGAGCTTTAAAGCCTTTGGCTACCAAAACCAGAAAATCAAGATGCCTAGCGACAGCCCTACTAAATTGTAAATCTACAGCAACCTGTGTCAGGTTTTTGTGTAACCACACAAACAAAGTTAAAAATATTACCCAGAGCGACCAATAGCAGGAGAAACAAGGAGAGCAAGATGCATAGAGAGCGTGTTTCTGCCCCAGACATGGTTCTAAGTGCTTAAGACTCAGCAGAGGAAAAAAAAAATGACAAAGTCTACTCTCACAGAGCTTTCATGTCAGTGCATTCAGAGAGAGAGGGATGAAGGCAGAGAAGACAGAAAGAAAAAAAACTAACAAAAGCAGTGGGATGGAGGGCTGGAGGGAGGGAGGGAAGGATGGAGTAAGGGAAGGAAGGAAGGGGTAATGGAAGGAAAAGTCAGGGATGAGAGCAGATATTTAAGATTTAAGGTTGTTTGGGGTTTTGTTGTTAGTGCTGCTGCTGCTGCTGTTCCTTGAATTATTTTGGTGGAAGAACAGAGTATTTTTGCACCAGAGCTCACCTAGACACAGAGAGGAATTTCTGTCACAGTTTCAAATAAAAGAACACAAGCACTGGAGACCACAAAGTTGAGCGTAGAGAGGATATGGTAAGATGTGTGGTGTTAAGGCTTCTGCTGCTTGGCTAATACTTTCGAACCGTCTTGGATGCTGAGCATGTGTCCTGTGGCTAAACACAACCCAAGGCAATCAGCACTGGTGTGTGGTAACCTGGAATCTGAGCATTCTGTAAGGCATGGAATTGGAACATAGATGCAGTGGGTTGACAAGGAGAGAAACTGATGGGTCTCTAACTGGGCTTCGCAACCGGTGAGACAGCATTTTCAAGAATCTACATCAAATGGGTAAGGTTGAAAGTAGGCAAGGTGACATGGCAGAGTGTGCAGGGCAGGGTATGAAGGGCAGGGTATGCAGGTCAAGTTGAGGAGAGCAGGGTGAGCAGGGCATGGTGAGCAGGGCAGGGTGAGTAGGACAGGGTGAGCAGGGCAGGGTGTGCAGGGCAGGGTATGCAGGGCAGGGTGAGAGGGTAGGGTGTGCAGGTCAGAGTATGCAGGGCAGGGTGAGCAGGACAAGGTGAGCAGGGCAGGGTGTGCAGGGCAGGGTGTGCAGGGCAGGGTGAGCAGGGCAGGGTGAGCAGGGCAGGGTGAGCAGGGCAGGGTGAGCAGGGCAGGGTGTGCAGGGCAGGGTGAGCAGGGCAAGATGTGCAGGGCAGGGTGAGCAGGGCAGGGTGAGCAGGGCAGGGTGAGCAGGGCAGGGTGTGCAGGGCAGGGTGAGCAGGGCAAGGTGTGCAGGGCAGGGTGTGCAGGTCAGAGTATGCAGGGCAGGGTGAGCAGGACATGGTGAGCAGGGCAGGGTGTGCAGGGCAGAGTGAGCAGAGCAGGGTATGCAGGGCCGTGTGTGCAGGGCAGGGTGAGCAGGGCAGGGTGTGCAGGGCAGGTTGTGCAGGGTACAGTGAGCAGGGCAGAGTGAGGAGGGCAGGGTGTGCAGGGCAGGGTGTGCAGGGCAGAGTGAGCAGGACAGGGTGTGCATGGCCGGGTGAGCAGGGCAGGGTGTGCAGGGCAGAGTGAGCAGAGCAGGGTATGCAGGGCCGTGTGTGCAGGGCAGGGTGAGCAGGGCAGGGTGTGCAGGGCAGGTTGTGCAGGGTACAGTGAGCAGGGCAGAGTGAGGAGGGCAGGGTGTGCAGGGCAGGGTGTGCAGGGCAGAGTGAGCAGGACAGGGTGTGCATGGCCGGGTGAGCAGGGCAGGGTGTGCAGGGCAGAGTGAGCAGAGCAGGGTATGCAGGGCCGTGTGTGCAGGGCAGGGTGAGCAGGGCAGGGTGTGCAGGGCAGGTTGTGCAGGGTACAGTGAGCAGGGCAGAGTGAGGAGGGCAGGGTGTGCAGGGCAGGGTGTGCAGGGCAGAGTGAGCAGGACAGGGTGTGCATGGCCGGGTGAGCAGGGCAGGGTGTGCAGGGCAGAGTGAGCAGAGCAGGGTATGCAGGGCCGTGTGTGCAGGGCAGGGTGAGCAGGGCAGGGTGTGCAGGGCAGGGTAAGTAGGGCAGGGTGAGCAGGGCAGGTTGTGCAGGGCAGAGTGAGCAGGGCAGGGTGAGCAGGGCAGGGTGAGCAGGGCAAGGTGTGCAGGGCAGGGTGAGCAGGGCAGGGTGAAAAGGGCAGGGTGAGCAGGGCAGGGTGTGCAGGGCAGGTTGTGCAGGGCAGAGTGAGCAGAGCAGGGTGTGCAGGGCAGAGTGAGCAGGTTCCGGTGTGCAAGGCAGGGTGAGCAGGGTAGAGTGAGGAGCACAGGGTGAGCAGGGCAGAGTGTGCAGGGCAGAGTGTGCAGGGCAGGGTAAGCAGGGCAGGGTGAGCAGGGCAGGATGTGCAGGGCAGTGTGAGCAGGGTACAGTGAGCAGGGCAGAGTGAGGAGGGCAGGGTGTGCAGGGCAGGGTGTGCAGGGCAGAGTGAGCAGGGCAGGATGTGCAGGGCAGGTTGTGCAGGGTACAGTGAGCAGGGCAGAGTGAGGAGGGCAGGGTGTGCAGGGCAGGGTGGGCAGGGCAGGGTGTGCAGGGCAGGGTGAAAAGGGCAGGGTGTGCAGGGCAGAGTGAATAGGACAGAGTGAGCAGGGCTGGGTGAGCAGGGCAGGGTGTGCAGGGCAGAGTGAGCAGGGCAGGGTGAGCAGGGCTGGGTGTGCAGGGCAGGTTGTGCAGGGTAGGGTGTGCAAAACAGGGTGAGCAGGCTTGGTGTGCAGGGCAGAGTGAGCAGGGCAGGATGTGCAGGAAAGGGTGTGCAAAACTGTGTGAGCAGGGCAGGGTGTGCAGGGCAGGGTGAGCAGGGCAGGGTGAGTAGGGTAGGGTGTGCAGGGCAGGGTGTGCAGGAAAGGGTGTGCAAAACAGTGTGAGCAGGGCAGGGTTAGCAGGGCAGGTTGTGCAGGGCAGAGTGAGCAGGGCAGTTTGTGCAGGGCAGGGTGAGCAGTGTAGTGTGAGCAGGGCAGGGTGTGCAGGGCAGAGTGAAAAGGGCAGGGTGAGCAGGGCAGGGTGTGCAGGGCAGAGTGAGCAGGGCAGGGTGAGCAGGGAAGGGTGAGCAGGGCAGGGTGAGCAGGGCACATTGAGCAGGGCAGGGTGAGCAGGGCTGGGTGTGCAGGGCAGTCTGTGCAGGGCAGAGTGAGCAGGGCAGGGTGAGCAGGGAAGGGTGAGCAGGGCAGGGTTAAAAGGGCAGGTTGAGCAGGGCAGGGTGTGCACGCCAGTGTGTGCATGGCAGGGTGTGCTGGGCAGGATGAGCAGGGCTGTGTGTCCAGGGCAGGTTGTGCAGGGCAGGGTGTGCAAAACAGGGTGAGCAGGCTTGGTGTGCAGGGCAGAGTGAGCAGGGCAGGATGTGCAGGAAAGGGTGTGCAAAACAGTGTGAGCAGGGCAGGGTGTGCAGGGCAGGGTGAGCAGGGCAGGGTGAGTAGGGTAGGGTGTGCAGGGCAGGATGTGCAGGAAAGGGTGTGCAAAACAGTATGTGCAGGTCAGGTTGTGCAGGGCAGAGTGAGCAGGGCCGGGTGAGCAGGGTAGGGTGAGCAGGGCCGAGTGAGCAGGGCAGGGTGAGCAGTGTAGTGTGAGCAGGGCAGGGTGAGCAGGGCAGGGTGAGTGGACAGAGCAGGGTGGGGAAATATGGGCAGGCTAGATGCGCCTCTGAGAAGAGAAGTCATCTAGGAAAACACTGAAGGTAAAAGGACTGACTGGCAAGTAAGGAAAAGATTCCTGTACAATCAGGTGACTATGAATGCAGAGTCTATAGCAGAAGCTTAAGCCTCCATCATAAATGGGGTGGGGAGGTAGAAAGAAAAGAAGAAGGAAGGAAGGGAGAGAGGGAGGAATAGGGAAAAATCGCCACAGTATTATCAGTAACTCTGATTTTGTTACTAAGAAAAGTAAGATCTCGTTATTATTGCTATAAGCTGCATTAAGATATTTTGTGGCTCCTCACAGTTTGAAATTGCTATAATTACCACACCTGCTGCTAGACTGCATTTAAATGCATTATTAAAGAAGCATACGTTTTCTTTTATGACAACTTTGTGTTATATTTAATTGTATTTCAAATAAGTAGATTCATCTTATAATCTAACATATTTAACTTCAAGAATTTAAAAATATTTTTTCTAAGGAGTATTCTCCAATGCTTCATGTTACTGCTAAAAAACAAAACAAAACAAAAAAGCCTATCATACAGAGGTGTGCACACATTCACATCCATGCACACACACACACACACACACACACACACACACTGAAGGTAAGAACCCCGCCATGAGGAATGACCTCACACTCCTGTTGGAAAGATGAGAAGAGCTAATGCAGGCACATGAAGTCTCACATGGTAGACCCACCAGAGTCAAGTATCTGGGAATAGTTTCTTTCATTACATCAGTCATAGATCCGCCCCTTCCCCCCAGCTGCCAGGCTACGTAAGAGCAAGGAGAGAACATGGAAGGAAGAATTTACAGTTGTTTCTCCTACATGAAAGGAGAGAACATCTCAGGAGAAAGGTGTAATAGCAGACTGGCCTTTTCAACACTTCCAGGGATAAGATCACAGTAGCAGGGCTTCCCCCCCCCCCCCCAATCACGGGTAGTATCAGACTTTCCTTGCTTGCTCTATGATCCATTGCTCAACCTGTGCGAACAGTTTAGTCCTTACCCAGGGAAGATGTCCGGAGACAAGACTGGGGGAAAAAGAGATGCTAGAGCCCTGGGCTTCCATCCTCTACAGCCATGGGAGCAACATCTACTAGTTCCAGGATCCCTGCACCCGTCTCACTGAATATCCCCAGTGAGAAGGCGTATCCTCACTGAGGTCCTTCCTGACTCTTAGACTTTTGTCCTCTGGGCTCATCTCTTCAGGTGTCATGGTGCTTCTTTGCTGCTCCTTAGCTTCTTATGTTAAATTTCTTCCTTTTTTGTATAAGTGCCAAATGGAGATAGAATTAGCTGGCATATCAGAGATGGTTTATTGATTAAGAACACTTGATTACTCTTCGAAAGGACCTGGGTTCAATTTTTACCACTCATATAGGGACTCAAATTTTGTAACACCAATTTCAGAGAATCAGCCCTCTTCTGGCTTCTAAGGGTATCAGAAACATGGAGGGTACACAGACAAATATGCAGGCAAAACATCCATGCATATAAAAATTACTAATTGAAATTTAAAGTATACAGTATTAAGAGTATCTTTGGTTTTTATCACAAGACAAAGATAATGAGAGTTCCATATGATTTTACAGTTGTCACAAACTCTATAGCTTCTGTGAGAATTTAGATTTATTACCAAAATTTTGTCTGTATCAGAACAGGATCACAAGATAAATGGGGTAATAAACGGCCATCAGGCAGAGAGCCTGTATGTAGGAGATGGGGATGCCACAAAAGACCTTAAAGAAATGTGCATATAGGCACAGACAGTAGCACTATTTGGGTCAGAAATAGGATTAGATTAGGTAAATATATTATATTATATTATATTATATTATATTATATTATATTATATTATATTATATTATATTATATTACATTACATTATATTATATTATATTTTATCATATCATATCATATCATATCATATTATATTTATTATATTATGTGGCATGCCCCCACTGTCATAAGCTCCACCATGACAAAACTGCAACCCTCAGAAACCATGAGCTGAAATAAACCTTTCCTTCAAAATCTCAGGTAATGTATGTATAAGAACATCTTACCAGAGTTCCATGAGAAAAAAAAAATGTCATCTAGATGGAGCATCTAAGAACTACAACAGTATTGTAATTGATTGTCATTTCTTTGAAGTGGATTAACTTACATTTCAATACTTATCTCTAAAATCATAGTTTAAAAAACTAAAAGAAGTATGTCATAATACTACCTGAAGACCCAGCTATTCCACTTCTGGGCATATACCCCAGAGACACCTTAGTACACAACAAAGATATATGCACCACAATGTTCATAGCAGCTCTATTTATAATAGCCAGGAGCTGGAAAGAACCCAGATGTCCTTCAGAAGATGAATGGATACAAAAATTGTGGTACATTTAAACAATGGAATACTACTCAGCCACCAGAAACAATGACTTAACCAAATTCTTAAGAAAATGGCTGCATCTTGAGTATATCATTCTGAGTGAGATAACCCAGTCACAAAAGAACAGACATAATATGCAGTCACTGATAATGAGATGCTAACCCCAGAGGCTCGCACTGCCCCAGAAACAACTCACAGACCGTATGAAGTCCAAGAAATAAAGAAAACAAAACAAAACAAAACAAAAAAATCTCTATACAACAAGAAAACTTTGACTATTTCCATGTTACATTTTGTTTTACATGTACTTTATGCTCATTGTAACTATTAAGTTTTCAATGCATACTATCAAACCTTTAAAAAAATCAAGTACTGACTAAAAAATATATTCATACAGTTTTATGTAAAAATTATTTTAAAATCTGAAAAAAGTACTGACAAAAATGTATTGTATAATTTTATGCAAACAATGCTTAAAATCTGTACACTTATCTTTGTTTTGTAAAATAAAGTTGTTAAAAAAAAACAAAAAATAAAAAAAACTAAAAGAAGTATGTCCCTAACCTGCAAGTCACATATTATATGTTATATGCTATATGTTATATGTTATATATTATTATATATTAACTGTAACATACATATATTAACTGAAAACTCATTGCCATACAAAAATATTGAATAAAAAGATTGTTCAATCTTCCAGTTTCTGCCTGCTCCCGAAGTTAACCCTGTGCTACAGCTCTCTATCCTAGACTCCCTGATACATAGCAGGTCCCCCAGAAGTGCTGAAACACCCAAAAGCACAGATAATACAAACACTTCTGCTCTGAGGGTCCCACATAGAGCCTTAAGGACACAGGAATCGAGAATCAGTTTGGGATAGGATACTTCCGGTTTCTGTCTGTGCCCTGTGCTAACCCTGTGCCACAGGTCTCTCTACTCAGACCCTGCTGGAAGAAAGCTGGTCTCCCAGTAGTACTGACATGCAGACTTATAGGAGGGTAAAGCCACTGTCAAAATTAGCAAGAACAGCTAACACCAGAGATAAGCAAATGGAGAGAGGCAAGTTCAAAAACCTAAGCAACAGAAACCAAGGCCACGTGGCATCATCAGAGCTAAGTTTTTCCTCCACAACAAGTCTTGGATACCCCAACATACTGGAAAAGTAAGATTATGATTTAAACTCACAACTAATGATGATGTTAGAGGACTTTAAAAAGGTAATAATTCCTTTAAAGAAATACAGGACAATACAGGTAAACAGGTAGAAGCCATTAAAGACAAACACAAAAATCAACAAAACAAGTGAAGGAATTGAACAAAACAATCCAGGATCTAAAAATGGAAATAGAAACTATGAAGAAATCACAAATGGAGACAACCCTAGAGATAAAAAAATCTAGGATAAAGATCAAAAGTCATAGATGCAAGCATCACCAACAGAATACAAGAGATAGAAGAGAGAAGCTCAGGGCCAAAAGGTACCATAAAAAACATTGACACAATACTCAAAAAAATGCAAAATGCGAAAAGCTCCTGTGATGGTTTGCATATGCTTGGCCCAGGGAGTGACACTATTAGAAAGTGTGGCCCTGTTGGAAGAAATGTGTCACTCTGGGGGTAGGCCTGGAGACACTGCTCCTAGCTGCCTGAGGATGCTTAATCTGTTTCTGGCTTCCTTTGGAATAAGATGTAGAACTCTCACCTCCTCCTGCACCATGCCTGCCTATATGCTGCCATGTTCTTGTCTTGATGATAATGGACTGCACCCCTGAACCTGTAAGCCAGCCCCAATTAAATGTTGTTATTTATAAAACTTCCCTTGGTCACGGTGTCTGTTCACAGCAATAAAACCCTAACTAAGATAGCTCCTAACCCAAAACATACAGGATATCCAAGACACAATGAGAAGACCAAACCTAAGGATAATAAGTATAGAAGGCAGTGAAGATTCATAACTTAAAGAGCAAATAAATATCTTCAACAAAATTATAGAAGAAAAATTCCCTATTCTAATGGAAGAGATATCCATAAACATACAAGAAGGCTACAGAACTCCAAATAGATTGGACCAGAAAAGAAATTCCTCCTATTGTATAATAGTCAAAACACCAAATGCACAAAACAAAGAAAGAATACTAAAAGCAGTGACCAAGTAAAATATAAAGGCAGACCTATCAGAATTACACCAGACTTCTCAACAGAGACTATGAAAGCTGTACTGATGTCATGTTGGTTCTTTGAGAAAATTAACAAGACAAATAAACCCTTCACCAGACTAACCAGAGGGCACAGAGACAGTATTCAAATTAACAAAATCAGAAATGAAAAGGGAGACATAACAACAGAAACTGAGGAAATTCATAAAATTATTAGATTCTATTACAAAAGCCTATACTAAACAAAACTGGATAATCTGAATGATATGGACAATTTTCTAAACAAATACCAGGTTCCAAAGTGAAATCAGGATCAGATAAACATCTAAACAGTCCCATAACCCCTAAAGATATAAAAGCAGTCATCAAAAGTATCCCAGCCAAAAAGAGACCAGGAACAGATGGGTTTAGTGCAGAATTCTATCAGACCTTCATAGAAAACCTAATACCTATACTCTCCAAATTATTCCACAAAATAGAAAAAGGAGGAGCCCTACCCAATTCCTTCTATGAAGCTACAATTACACTTATACCTAAACCACACAAAGACCAACACAGAAAGAAAATTTCAGAACAATTTCTTTTATGATTATCAATGCAAAAATATTCAATAAAATCCTTGCAAACCAAGTCCAAGAAGACATCAATATGATCATCTATCATAATCAAGTAGGTTTTATCCAAGGAATGCAGGGATAGTTCAATATACAAAAATCTATCAATGTAATCTACTGTATAAACAAACTCAAAGGGGGAAAAAAACTCATGATCATCTTATTAGATGCTTAAAAAGCATTTGACCAAATTCAACAATGCTTCATGTTAAAATCTTGAAAAGATCAGGAATTTAAGGTCAACACCTAAACATAGTAAAAGCAATATACAGCAATCCAGTAGCCAATATCAAACTGAATGAATAAAAACTTGAAGCAATCCAATTAAAATCAGGAACTAAACAAGAATGCCTGTCTTAGTCAGGGTTTCTATTCTTGCACAAAACATCATGACCAAGAAGCAAGTTGGAGAGGAAAGGGTTTATTCAGCTTACACTTCCACATTGCTGTTCATCACCAAAGGAAGTCAGGACTAGACATCAAGTGGGTCAGGAAGCAGGATCCAGAAGTCATTGCTTTCTTATAACCCCATGTCTACCAGCCCAGGGATGGCTCCACCCACAATGGGCTGGGTCAGGGATGGCTCCACCCACAATGGGCTGGGCCCTCTCACCCCCCCCCCCAACCCCTTGATCACTAATTGGGAAAATGCCTTACAGCTGGATCTCACGGAGGCATTTCCTCAACTGAGGCTTCTTTCTGTGTGATTAACTCCGGCTTGTATCAACTTGACACACAAAGCTAGCCAATACAATGCCCAACTTTCTCCCTACCTATTTAATATAGGGCTAAAAGTCCTAGCCAGAGCAATTAGACAACAAAAGGAGGTTAAAGGGACACAAATTGGAAAGGAAGAAATCAAAATATCACTATTTGCAGATGATATGATAGTATACTTAAGTGACCCCAAAAATCTTATCAGAGAACTCGTACAGCTGATAAACAACTTCAGCAATATAGCTGGATATAACATTAACTCAAACAAATCAGTAGCCTTCCTTTATTCAAAGGATAAAAATGCTGAGAAAGAAATTAGGGAAATGCCACCCTTCACAATAGTAACAAATAATATTTAAAAAAAAAAAAAAAAAAAAAAAACCTTGGTGTTACTCTAACCAAGCAAGTGAAAGATCTTTATGACAGGAACTTCAAATCTCTGAAGAAAGAAATTGAAGAAGATCTCAGAAGATGAAAAGATTTCCCATGCTCATGGGTTGGGTGAATTAATATAGTAAAAATGGTCATCATGCCAAAAACAATCTACAGATTCAACTCAATCTCCATCAAAATTCCAACTCGATTCTTCACAGAGTTAGAAAGAGCAATTTGCAAATTCATTTGGAATAGCAAAAACTTCAGGATCATGAAAACTATTCTCAACAATAAAAGAACTAGGGAAATCACCATCCCTAACCTCAAGCTTTATTTACTACAGAGCAATAGTCATAAAAACTGTATGGTATTGGTACAGAGACAGGAAGGTAGATCAATGGAATAGAATTGAAGATTCAGAAATGAACACACAAACCTATGGTCACTTGATCTTTGACAAAGGAGCTAAAACCATCCAGTGAGGGAAAAAAGATAGCATTTTCAACAAATAGTGCTGGTCCAACTAGCAATCAGCAAGTAGAAGAATGCAAATCAATCCATTCTTACCTCCCTATACAAAGTAAATCAAGTCCACGTGGATCAAGAGCCTCCACATAAAACCAGATACAGTCAAACAAGTAGAAGAGAAAGTGAGGAGGAGCCTTGAACACACAGGCACTGGGGAAAATTTCCTGAACAGAACATCAATGTCTTATGTTCTAAGATCAAGAATCGACAAATGGGACAGCATAAAAATTGCAAAGCTTCTCTAAGGCAAAAGACGCTGTAATTAGGAGAAAATGGCAACCAACAGAATAAAAACATTTTCAATCCTACATTCAATAGTTGCCTAATATCCACTATGTACAAAGAACTCAAGGAGTTAGACTCCAGAGAATCAAATACCCCTATTTAAAAAAAAATGGGGACAGAGCTAAAGAAAGAATTCTCAACTAAGGAATATCAAATGGCTGAGAAGCACGTAAAGAAATGTTCAACATCCTTCGTTGTCAGGGAAATGCAAATCAAAACAACCCTAAGATTCCACCTCACACCAGCCAGAATTGCTAAGATCAAAAACTCAGGGGGCAGCAGATGCTGGCGAAGGTGGAGATAGAAGAACACTCCTCCATTGTTGGTAGGATTGCAAGCTGGTATAACCACTCTGAAAATTAATCTGGAAGTTCCTCATAAAATTGGACAAAGCACTACCTGAGGACCCAGCTAAACCACCCCTACGCATGTGCCCAAAAAAATGCTCTAACATCCAACAAGGACACATGTTCCACTATGTTCATAGCAGCCTTATTTATAATAGCCAGGAGCTGGAAAGATGTCCTTCAACAGAGGAATGGATACAGAAAATGTAGTACATTTACACAATGGAGTACTACTCAGCTATTAAAAACAATGAAATTCTTAGGCAAATGAATGGATCTATAAAATATCATCTTGAGTGAGGTAACCCAATTACAAAAAAAAAAAAAAAAAAAAAAAAATACCCATGGTATGCATTCACTGATAAGTGGATATCAGCCCAAAATCTTGAAATACCCTCAAGATACAATTTCAATGACCAAAGTGTGGATTGTTCAGTCCTTCTTAGAAGGGGGAACAAAAATATTCTAAGGAGGAAATACAAAAACAAAGTTTGGAGCAGAGACTGAAAAAAGGCCATCTAGAGACTGCCCTACCTGGGGATCTAGCTCATATATAGCCACCAAACTCAGACAATATTGCTATTGTCAAGAAGTGCATGCTGATAGGAGCCTGATATAGCTGTCTCCTGAGTGGCTCTGCCAGAAATGACAAATGCAGAGGCGGATGTTCACAGCCAACCATTTTACTTAGAACTGGGTCCTTAATGGAGATATTAAAGAAAGAATTGAAGGAGTTGAAGGGGTTTTCCACCCCATAAGAACAACAGTACAAGCCAACCAGAGCTCCCAGGGACTAAACCACTATCCAAAGAGTATCCATGGCCCCAGCTGCATATGTAGCAGAGAATGGCCTTGTTGGGCATCAATGGAAGGAGAAGCCCTTGGTCCTGGCAAGGCCCGGTGCCCCAGTGTAGGAGAATGTTAGGGCGGGGAGACGGGAGGAGTGGTAGGTGAGTAGGTCAACACCCTTATAGAAGCAGGGGGAGGGGGATGTAATAGGGGGTATGAAGGGAAACCCAAAAAGGGGGATGACATTTGAAATGTAAATAAAATATATCCAATAAAAATGAAAAATAACCATCCTTAGCTAAAAATAAAATGCTTAATTTGTATATTTGAAATTTTAGAATCTGAGTAAATGATAGTGAACGCCTTAAAAACCCTTTCCATAGACAGGGGACGCTGGTAATAAAATTACTGTGAATAAACTGGTTTTATTGCAAAACAAAGAAAAAAGAAAAGACCGTTCAAAATACTCTAATTCTATAATATTTTGTGTATGATATGAGTGATTTTATAACAGAAATCTATATACCACAGTATATATTGAATTGTGGGCAAATCTAGAGCTTGTGTCACAAAGTGCATGGTAATATAGGTGTTTCCTTATGGGTCTGTACCTACAGGAATAGTCTTTTCTGACATAAAGTGATTTGGAATGAAAGCACCTACTTAGAAAAGCCAGTAGATGGCAGTAGCGTCTAGGGATTGTTTCTCTGGAAAAGCCTCCACAGTTTCTGAGCGTCTCATGCCTTTGCCTCCTTTGCTGGTATTAATGCTAATCTCCCTTGACGCCATCCATTTTCCTAGCTTGCTGTAAAGGTCTGTTTATTCTTAACCTTTTCTCTGAGAATTAGAGAAATGGAGCCAGTGAGAATTAAATGTCTACGGAGAATGCTTAAGTGGCTTACCACAAACAAGATAGACAACAGACTCTTTCATATTTTACTGGTGGATAAACCAAATGTTTCATCGCCATTTGGATATTTGGTTTATTCATGCATGGAGTGCCTTCATCCAATGGGGGAAGTGTGTATACTTTTTTCTGTGCAAGCCACTAGTACCTGTAACTGTTAGCTGTCTCTCAGGAAATGCTCATTTTAGCCGTCTTAAAGGAAAAACCACACTTCTTTTATCTCCAAATGACTAAGTTGAATAGCATGGAGTCATACTTCAAGAAGCCTGCTTAACAGTTAAAAAAATCAAACAATAAAAGCCATTGTAATGTGGTCCTCTAATTGCATTGAGCAGGGATGTAATAAGAAGAAACTATTTCTGTATTACTAAGAAGAAGCTAAGAACAAAGCAAAATTCTAGGTGTTTACACTCAAATCTACAGACAAAAGCTGGAGGTACCAGCAGTGGCTGCATCTTTTTACAAATGTATCCATCTGCTGTGGGGTAGATTAAGTTTCCTGGCAAAGTTAAATGAATATTTTAAGACGTGGTATGCTACTCAACAAGCATGCCTAGAGAACTAGCTTACTGGAATCTTTCAAAACCAGCTGTTTCGGGGTGCTGGGGAGATCTATTTACCATCTGCTTGCTTCATTAAAATATATAATGGGGAGAAGAACTGAATTGGATTTTCGCTAGCTCAATGCTCCTCCGTGTCCACTTCACTATAGTTACTGTATACAGCAGCGTCTGTAGAAAACAGATCTCAAGGAAATGCCAACTACTGTATTCTCACCTTTTGCAACTATAGACAAATTCAGCAATAAACTCTATTTCAAAATCACCCTGAAAATGCTTAATATTTTTTAACATTCCTCCATCAACTAACGGAGCAGTTTTCAAATGCTAAATTTCCCGTGAAATCCTAAAATGGAGGAAGTATCATAGCAACAGTTTGTCCTGTGACAAGCCAACACGTCTGTCACAGACCATTAAGGAGAGATCACTAATATTTGGGGGTCACAGATGTAGAAATATTCCTGTCAAATACTAAATGTAAACTATTGTTTATAAAATAAAGTCTATGAACTCATAGTTCTATTTGGACAAGCTCATTATGAAAAGCATCTGGTGTGCTGAGGTCATGGCCTCCTGTTTGGCTTTCAGCATTGGTGTGTAATAAATTATCCAAGTGTTTGAAGGCTTTCCTACACTTGAGAAATGATGATTCTAATATGGCAGAAATATAGTAATATCCTCAACTATTAGGGACAAATAACTGGTAAACATCACACTAGCTCTGACGCTGATGTAGAGATTCCATTTCAACTGCATTTCTAGATAGTGACACGGCAAAAAGCAGCCACATAGCTAAAAGAGTCTCTAAGTTGCATACGAACAGAATAGTAAAGATATTCAAAGGTATAACACAGCATAAATAATAATCTGTGCATACTAAATGTTACATTAACCCAGTTGGATATATTCATTCAACTACTTGATAAATACTGTGTCCCACATCCATTTGCCCCAAGCATCCATCTCTGCCCTATAGTTCCTAAAGGTCATCCAAACCCTCAATTCTAATGTAGTCTGCAATCTAAATGGGGAAAGAGAAACTTAAAAGTAAAAAAAAAAAGAAAGAAAACTAATAAATAATATATTAAAAAGCAAGCCATTATAAATCAAGCCTATTCCACAAGAGCTATGGACATGAGCAGTCTAGAAGGGAGTGATGAAGAAACCATGTGACTTTGGGAAGGAATGTTTCAGGTGACATGAACAACAGGAGCAGAAGCCCTGGAGCAGGGCACCCTGTTTGTTTGAGAAACATGAAGAAGAAACTGGCACTTGACCCATGGCAGCGAGATAACTCAGTGCAAATGATTGGAACACGAGGGTTGTCGGCTGTGATTGGGCATTTGAATTCACTACAAGCTTCAAGAGAAATCACAAGTGGCCTTTTAAAGTGAAAACTGTATTTTTAAAGTGCTCTGGGTGCTGAAGAGATTGATCAGCTGTTAAAGACACTTGATTTTCCAGGGGACCAGGTAGTTCTCAGAGACTACGCTGGGTAGCTCACAACCACCTGAAACACTAACTCCAGGTGATGTAATGCCGTCTGCATCTGACTTCTTCAGACACCCCACACATATGAATGCATACACACACACACACACACGCACACACACACACACACACACACAAATACATGAATAAATAAATAATAAATAAATAAAAAATAAATTTTTAAACTTAATTACAAAATAATTACATTGTATCTTTGTTCCCCTTTCCTCCCTCCAATCCCTCCCATGTCACCCTCTCACGTTTACTGAAATTGGTGGCCTCTTTTTATTATTGTTACACACACACATATACATATATACATATACACATATAAATATGTCTATATAGGCACATATGCATGTATACATATATGTGTGTGGATATACATGTATACATATAAGCACATATATAAATATATACATACATATATATATATATATCCTACCTGGTCTCTGAAGTGTTGCTTGTATGTACATTATTTCAAGGCTGACCACTTGATTTAAAAGGCACATCTCTGAGAAAGACTATTTTCCCTTGTTCTCAGATCCCTTGGTCACTTGTAATTCTGTATCTAGAGGTCAGGTCCCATGAGTTATCCATGACCCATATTCACTGGAGCTGTCCCAGGTTCAGTTTTTGTTTAGGAAACCATATTGTGGAGGCATCACAGGTCTGTACACAATCTCACGGCCAACTTCCTAGCCTCCCAGTTCTTACGAATGTTCTGCTGATTCTTATCCTGTTTCCCAAGTCTTACGTACCAAAGTTACTCTGTAAATGTATCCACTGAGACTATGTACACCACAATCAGCAGATTTCTGTCATCTGGACAGTCGTGGTTTTCTGAAATGGCCTCCATCTGCTATGAAGAGAAGTCTCTTTGAAGAGAGGTAAGAGTCCCTCTGTGAACATAAGGCTCAGTATTTAAAATGCAATTAGGAATTATGCTGCTCTACTAAAAGAAAAAAAAAAGATAGTAGGGAATCCATAATCTCACTAGACCTCGGTACCTAGGTAACTGGCGAGGTTTATAGTACCAGGAATGATTTTCTTCATACTGAGTGAGCCCCAAACCCAATCTGACAGGTATTGTTAACTGCACATGTTAAGGGGCATCTTGCTATGCTGGACATTGCTGGCATCCACATGCATCACAGCTGAGTAGGTACTGTTGTATTGATTCCCTACCCCTTGGCAGCTAGCCTAGCACCTTATGCTTCTATAAGAACTAGTCTTCGGGCAGGAGGCTTTCAAGTCAGATCCAGCTGGGATCCTCCACGTCCTATGTCTAAAGTACTACATGGTGTCTTCAGCCATAGAGACTTAACCTTCAACCTCCGGGAGGCAACCGAGGGCAACAGCTATAGCCTGCATTGGCTATGGGGTCTCCTTGATGCCATTGACTACCAACCCAAAGAGGGCTTTGTTATGAAAAATGCCTGGTAATTGGTTTGGGTGTGTGTGTGTGAGTGTGTGTGTGTGTGTGTGTGTGTGTGTGTGTGTGTGTGTGTGTGTGTGTGTGTGTTTTGTTTGTCTGTCTGTCTGTCTGTCTGTTTGGTTCGTATGGGAACATTGTCAGCCCATGTATCACTTCAGGCGGATATATTATAGAGATAGATAGATTGATAGGTAGGTAGATAGATAGAGATAGATAGATAGATAGATAGATAGATAGATAGATAATAGACAGACAGATAGATAGATAGATAGATAGATAGATAGATAGATAGATAATAGACAGACAGACAGATGATATCTAGTTTTTGTTTTGAGCAGAGAGGGAAGACTAAAATTATATTAAGGGGGGAAGTGATTATTATGTCATCAAAGGCAGAGTGAATGACAATGGAGTCCTGTTTTCTGTGTGTTGCTTACAATTCTCAAACATTGGAAATACAGAATGCATAATACAAATTATTGTTATTCAAAAATCCATCTCTACATGGTACCTATGAGCAGATGTCAAGGCTGAAAGAGAGATAACAGAGAAAAAAGAAAAAGGAAGACTTGACTTAAAAGGCACTTGGGTCACTGGAAGGATATAGTATCAGGAAAAGCACATGGAGAACGAATGCACTTCAGAAGAAAAACTATAGTCCTATCTTTACTTCTAAAACTTTTAATAAAAACAAGACTAACGTTGGATTTAGGAAAATGGTGGTCACTGGTGGACATAACTTCCAATGAAACAATAGACAGATTTCTATTCAGAGTTAAATAGAATGAACTTGTGGGTAGGAATACTTCTAATTGATGCATACAGATACTTTGGGGAAGCATCTTGCAGCACCAGTGAGCAAAGCGCCGAGCAGCAAGCGACACAGGGAAGTGTGTGCTACAGAAGAATTTCTTAAAATGCAAATATCCCAAGATATGAAGTGTTGGGGGGGAATGTTCCAGCGGAGGACTTGCTGCCTCCTGGAAAATATGTCATAATTTCTGAAGTGATGTCCTTGAGCAAATAAAATAACACCATGGTTGAGCCACAGAGAAGACAGCATGAGGACCAACATGAAGACCAAGTGGAGTGGAGTTGGGTGGTGCAATGCTGTAGCAGGTCTTCGCTGATACGGTTTATTTCCTTTTCAAAATAAAAAGAGGAGTACGAAATGGCTGTAGGGGAAACAACAGAGGTAATGAGACACACAGAAATGGAGTAACATCTCAGTCTGGGCTGAGAGCTCAAACACTTGAGGTCTGTGCTTAGCCCGGCTCATGTCTTCTTCAGCTTTGCACGCTTCTCACTCATCAAACGATTCTGGAAGTTCTTTTTCTTTCTCATTTTACAGATGGATAAACTAAAATACAGATGTTAGCTAACAGGTTCAAGTTCTCATAGGGAGCGAAGGAATGAGGAAGAAGTCTGGGCGGGCAGCTCCATCCCCGTAGCGGAGGAACACCTGTGCTGCTGCTGCCAGCAGGCTTCTGGAGAATCCTGATTGCAGAGCTGAGAGATGTCCTGAGGACTGAGCCATCTCCCTTCCTGCTTCCCACATCGCAAACACTCATCTGGGGTACTCTGTACATAGAATGCAGTGAATCAAATGTAAAAGATGAGAAGGCGGTTCAATTCCAACTTGAAAGGGGGATGCTTTACTTCTCGACACTTCTCAAGGACCAGAAAAATTTACCTAACCAAAACTACAAAACAGAATTTTCCAAGGTCTTTGTCGTTGTGTTGTTGTTGTTGTTGTTGTTGTTGTTGGAAAGTTTGCTAATTTGTGTTTTATAAGCATAATACAGAGGTACTATACACTGAAGCTGGAATGCAGCCCTGTGATAGTATGTCAGGTGTGATAGTTTCCATCACCCAACTCTTTAATAGCCTCTGCTGATGTCAAGAAGCTTCTCACTATGTCTGCATCCAGAACATCGTCAGTGATTTTGCTGCTTTGTCCCAGATACCAGTTAGTTTTTACATAAAATCAAAGGATCTGTAGCCTTTCTTTCTCTTATCCTTAACTCATTGCTATAACTTTAAATGAAGTAAAGAAGGTGCATAAAATTTCATAGAGGAGGCATGGAGAAAAGTATAGTTAATAATCTCAACATATCCTTAGTATGACGTCATTATGTAACAAGGCAGGTCTAGGATAAGGTGAAGCCTATCATTGGATGAAAAGGAAGGGTAGGCAGGAAAAAAGTCTAGGAAGGAGCAGAGGAGGAGGAGAAGAGGGAAGATTCAAGATGGAAGACAAAGGTGACCCATCTCTGTTTGTGAGGCTCTGAGTAGCCATAGGTTATGTATACTTTCTAAGGAATAGATTTCTTTAAGTCAGTTTATCTTATCTAAGTAGGCGATCTATATGTTTGTCAACTGGTTATAAGTTTGTTGTGTGGATGGATTGTGGATTGAGAACTTAACATATAAATCTGTTTGATAAGTTATTGATTGTTGAGTCATGATTTTACTGGGCTGTGGAGGACAGTATGTGAAAGCAATGGCTGAAAGTCAGCTGGAGTGTGCAGTGCCAGTGTGGACCAGCAGAATGAGGTATGTGTGCCAGGCGTGGTAACTAACCACATAAGGAACCCTGTGGCAGAGTAACAGCCAGGTCAACTACTCTAGTGTATTTTAATATTTACCATAACATATTCCATTATGATAGTTACTCTTCAGATTAACTGTGTACAACAAAAATAATCCCTTTTGTTCATTAAAAAGTTTAAAGAATGAAAAGATGTGGGATGCCTATAAGGTTCTTCTTCCTAATCTGAATTCAGTGTGCATTCCTGTATGATCTACCATAATGCTGTGGAGGAATTCATGCATGGGCTATAGCCTCCTAGTGATGGAATATAGCATCTTTGGTCTATCCTGTTGGTCCTGGTGTTCCCATACATGCCATGTTACATCTGTGAGATCAAAGTTACCAAAGGAGAAAGGGCTTCAAACTCAAGTTAAATTTTTTAAAGAGAGGCTCTTTCTAGATAGCCCTGGCTAGCCTGAAACTCAGAAGGAAGATCAGGCTGGTCGTGAACTCAGAGATCCACCTGCCTCTACCTCCAGAACATTGAGCAAAAGTCTATTTATTTTTGATGATACACAATTGTGCTTGGATTTAATTCTCAACTGTGCATAAATGCAGACACTTCTTTCTTACTTGCTCACAGAGAATTCCACACTGTTTCCTTTCAATGAGTTGCCCACAATTTTCTTACACTTACAGTTCTTTTTAAAGCTAATTCACTGTCAGTTTCTTGATAGAATTAAATCCTTCATCTCGATTCTTGCCCAAAGATTGAATCTCTACTCAAATCTCTCTAATTTGAAAGAGCACCATGCCTCATCGACCAACTGGTATTTCCAAAGAGGAAGGATTATGAAAGAAATATCTAGTTTCTCATGATTTGACCTGTGTCCTTTTATTAAAACAGTGTTGTTATTTTTGAGATTATAAACATAATTACATCATTTCTCCCCACTTTTTCCTCCTCCAAATCCTTTTATGTACTAACCACCCTTACTCTGAAGTTCAAACCTTTTCTTTAATTATCATCATATATGTATGTACACTACATATGTGTGTATCTATATTTATAAATACATAAATACAACCTGTCCCATATACATAATGTTGCTTATATATTTTTAGGGCTAAACATTTGGTGTTGGATAACTAATTGGTGTACACTTCTCTGGAGAAGACTATTTCTCTTTCTCTCAATATTCCGTAGTTTTTCATAGTTTGTTCTGTAGGGTTGAGGCCTCGTGATCTTTCCATCCTTTACATTCTTAGGGTTATGTGTTCCTGTCCTTGTCATGTTTAGGCAACAATGTTGGTGAGACTTCACAGATGTAATTATGGCATTTCTAAGGGACACAGTCTCACAGCAAACTCCCTGTGACTGTGTTTTATACAATCCTTCTACCCCTTTCTTCTTCACTGATACCTGACCTAAGTTTTAAGTGCAGGAGTTGTACTGTAGATGTGTTAAATATTAAAACTAAACAATAGTTCTGCCATATTCCTTGAAGATCCATTTTTCTAGATCTTAACCTTACCTTGATATATTACTTATTGCCCTAACCAAAAAAAAAAACAAAACAAAACAAAACAAAACAAAACAAAAACACACACTTGCTGTTGTACCTTGTCATAGGGTAACCTCGTGGACTTTGGAGATCCTCCAGTCTCCTTGCCTCTGAGACCCAACTTATCTACTTAAAGGATAGCTCATATATTGTAAATGTTGTGAATGTTACAAATACACCTGTTGGTTGGTTTTTCCATATAAAAACAGGTTCTGAGAACTGCTCAGGAGTCACAGTGTTCGATCTCAACTCATCCCAATTAATCCGTCTTGGGGTGTTCATTCAATAAACCAATACCTGACAGAAATTGGTGTCTGAGTAGTTTGGGTGGCTATTCCTGAACCCTAACAGATGTATCAGTTGGAACTGGGTGCTCCCCCAACTTTGAATTTTACTTTGGGTTTCTGTAATGGTTTCCATCTGTTTGAAAAAGAAGTCTCATTAATGAGGTAAGAAGTTTGGAAATAAGAGCAAATATTTAGTACGTAGTGCAGATCATACTATGTCCCACTTAGTGTCACTGTTGCTGTGATGAAACACTATAAACAAAAGCAAGTTGAGGAGAAAGGGGTTTATTTGTCTTGTGCTTCCATATCATAGCCCACCACTGAGGAAAGCCGGGGCAAGAACTCAAGCAGGTCAGGAACCTGGAGGCAGGAGCCATGGAGGAGTGCTGCTTACTGGCTTGCTCACCATGGCCTGCACAGTCTGCTTTCTTATAGAACCCAGGACAACCCCACTCACAATGGGCTGGACCCTTCCTCATCAATCACCAGTTAAGAACTTGTCCTATGGGCATGCCTACTGCCAGATCCTATAGAGCTATTTTCTCAACTGATGCTCCCAATGATTTAGTGTCAACTTCATGACTCTTTGAGAATATGCTGTTTCACTCTTGACACTTTAGAACAAGCAATTCCTCCTCCCTAAAACAGTCTTTCCCATCCACCTGGCTGGGTGACCATTTACTCAGCAGCTCAACTGAAGCACATAAATAAATACCCTCCTCACACTAAAACAGCCATGTTTTATCTTGATATCTCCAGTCAGATATAGCAGACTCTAACTGGATAATACCAAGAGATGTCAACCTCACCTGAATGTAATCAAACCTTTAAGTGGGATTATTTGTATATCTTAACAGGAAAAAAAAATGTTAGGGAAAATAACATTTTTTCCATTCAGAAAATGGAAAGATCTCCCATGCTCATGGATTGGAAAAATCAACATCTTAAAAATGGCCATCCTACCAAAAGCAATCTACAGATTCAATGCAATCCCCATCAAAATTCCAACCCAGTTCTTCATGGAATTGGAAAGATCAATGTGCAATTTCATATGGAATAACAAAAGACCTAGAATAGCGAAATCCATCCTCAACAACAAGAAAACATCTGCGGGAATCACTCTCCCTGACCTCAAGCTATATTACAAGGCAATTGTGCTGAAAACTGCATGGTACTGGTACAAAAATAGGCATGTGGATCAATGGAATAGAATAGAAGATCCAGAAATGAGCCCTCATGTATATGGTCACCTGATCTTTGACAAAGGAGCAGTAAACATTCAATGGAAAAAGGACAGCCTATTCAACAAATGGTGCTGGTCCAACTGGCACTCAGCATGCAAAAGAATGAAAATAGACCCTTTCTTATCTCCTTGTACAAAGCTCAAGTGTAAGTGGATCAAAGATCTCCACATTAAACCAGATACACTGAAACTATTAGATGAGAAACTAGGGAAAACCTTAGAACACATAGGTACAGGAGAAAATTTCCTGAACAAAACACCAATGGCTCAAGCTCTAATATCAAAGATTAACAAATGGGACTTAATGAGATTGCAAAGTTTCTGTAAGGCTAAAGACATCATCAAGAAAACAAAACGGCAACCAACAGAATGGGAAAAGATCTTTACCAACACCACATCAGACAGAGGCCTAATATCCAAGGTGTACAAGAAACTCAAAAAGCTAGACACCAGAGAATCAAACAACCCTATTAAAAAAATGGGGTACAGAGCTAAACAAAACGTTTTCAGTTGAGGAACACCGAATGGCCGAGAAACACCTGAGGAAGTGCTCGACATCCTTAGCCATCAGGGAAATGCAAATCAAAACAACCCTGAGATTCCACCTCACACCAGTCAGATTGGCCAAGATCCAAAACTCAGATGACAACAGATGCTGGCGAGGCTGCGGAGAAAGAGGAACACTTCTCCACTGTTGGTGGGGTTGCAAGCTAATACAATACAACCACTCTGGAAATCTGTCTGGCGATACCTCAGAAAATTGGATATAGTACTACCTGAAGACCCAGCTATTCCACTTCTGGGCATATGCCCCAGAGACACTTTAATACACAACAAAGATATATGCACCACAATGTTCATAGCGGCTCTATTTATAATAGCCAGAAGCTGGAAAGAACCCAGATGTCCTTCAGAAGATGAATGGATACAAAAATTGTGGTACATATACACAATGGAATACTACTCAGCCACCAGAAACAATGACTTAACCAAATTCTTAAGAAAATGGCTGCATCTAGAGAATATCATCCTGAGTGAGATAACCCAGTCACAAAAGAACAGACATAATATGCAGTCACTGATAGTGGGATGCTAACCCCAGAGGCTTGCACTCCCCCAGAAACAACTCACAGACTGTATGAAGTCCAAGAAATAAAGAAAACAAAAAATATACATATATTCACAAAACAAGAAGACTTTGACTACTTCCATGTTGAGTTTTGTTTTGCATGTACTCTACGCTTATTGTAACTATTAGGTTTTCAATGCATACTGTCAAGCCCTTGAAAAAATTAAGTACTGACTAAAAAAATATATTCACATGGTTTTATGTAAAAATTATTTTAATGTCTGAAAAAACAGTACTGACACAAATGTATAATTTTAAGCAAAAAATGTCTAAAATCTGTACATTTATCTTTGTTTTGTAAAATAAAGTCGTTTAAAAAAAAAAAAAAGTTCTACTTTGGTACCAAAATTTAATTGAATCTGTTTTCACTGTGTTGGGGATGGAAGCTGTTTTTCTCTTTGTTGTTGTGGTTATCGTTGGACATTTGTTTTGTTTTTTTTCCAATACTAGTGATTAAAGCTAGTGCCTCATGCATGCATAAAAGACAGTCTACCACTGAGCTGTAACTCAAGCCTATTTTACGACTATTTTGTTTTGTTTTTATTGGTGGTAGTGGTATGTTTTTGGCTTTTTGAGATCCGGATCTTGCTACATTAACCAAGTCAGCCATTAACTTAAGATTCCCCCTCACTTCAGCCTCCGGAATCCTTTCATCAGATCAAAAAGTAACAGAACTTTTGGTATGGCTCAGGATCACGTTCTCACATTCCGACAGGCTTGAAAACCATTTCTTCACCTTATGCCATGCATCCGGAGTAAACCACAATTTTAGTAAAATACCAACTGAAGCATTCAACTTATTCTAGACAAATGTCAAAGCTTAATAGTCATGGGAAACAAAGAAGAATACAGCCTCTGATAAGAAGGACATATTCCCAGGATAGCTGTCACTGTGGCATATCCTTTAATAGCCAGACATAAAAAGCTCTTTGGCTCTAAGCATTAGATACCGCAGCTATTTCTTAAGGCATTAAAACATCCCAGAAGATCCAGCATCTCTTGAGAAGGAAGTAACAGGTAATCAAAATGCCTCCTCCTCTGTAGTCAATAAAAGCAGACCCTAGGTGTTAGTATTTCTTCTAGGCTCCTCCAACAGTTACCTAGCAACACTAGGCTCCGCCCATCAGTTACCAAGCAACAGCCAGGTACAAGCCTGGCTTGCTAGAAAAGGACTATTTTCAATCATTCTCTCTCTGCCTTTCACCCCATCACCACCACCACCACCTCCTCCATGTGTTCTGGACCAGGCTGGCCTCTTCCCTTCTTTCTCTCATCTCTCTCACTTTCCTTCTCTGTCCCCTATCTTTCTCTGCCTCGACTCCCTTCACACACCCCTTATCTTACCCCAAATAAACTTCATTTTATGCTAGACCCAGCGTATGGCTGGTAGCCAGCATGGGCTGGCTAAGACACTCTTTCCCACCACATCATGCCACAGCATTACAAAATATATCACGAGGAGCATCCTTTAACGACGGGAAATTGCCCCTAACAAGGCAGGAGGAAGTTCAACATCCCCCTTCCTGTTTCCTGTGAGTCTTTAGGGCAAAACGAGTAAAAGTTGATTCGGCCTTTAAAATATACATATATATACACATACACGCATATAAAATAAAAAGGGAAGGGTTCTAAGACTTGAAGCAGGATGAAAAGAGAAAATAAGAGGATACAGCACTCTTCAGTTAAGACTCCGTTTTGAAAACACTACTCCTTGGATCTCTCTTCTGCCCTTTGCAGTCAGTAACGATCTCCCTGCTATTTCAGGTCTTCCGGATCTTGCTTGCTTTTAGTAGCAGCCATCCTGACCAGTAAGAGGAGGCACTTCTCTTAGATAATAATTCTAGCTTCAAGTGCTGACCATTCCCAATATGGGCTGGGGAGTGACAGATTTCCTCTCCCTTTCTTAAAATTCCTAGACCCTGCCTGTGGCTTTGGCTCACGTCAGAGAGCCGTACAGTACGTTCCAAAGGTGAGCAAGATGCCAAAACGGGCTCCTGTTTACACCACGCGAGGAGCAAATCCTTTGACTGCCAGCGATTTTTTTTCATCTATTTATTTAAAACAATGTCTTGAAATTCAAGGGTTTGCTTTTAACGTATAGTATTTATAATGTAAAAGAATGATATATAAAAGGATTGCACAGCAGACCTCAAAACACCACACTTCCTTTGCCCGGCCCCCCTTTGCAATACTCTATTGAGTCACTTCAGTTGCTCAACCTGAAGGCCGCTTAAGTATAATTAGTGTGAAGGTAAACAGTCTCCCCAGATGCTGTACAGACAAGAGTCCTCTTTCACAGTTATACACACAGGTTTGTTCTGTTTGCTCTGGATTTTTCCACAGCTGCTAACACACCGGGTTCAGTGGCGTGGATGCCCTTGGATGCGTGGCAGTCCTGGCCTGTTGGTGAATTCTGAACATCAGCTCTGGTTATAAATTCCACTTGAAGTTTCATCAGGCAGCCACTTTTGCTCAGCACTGCAAAATAATTTGGTATTTTAAACGGGACAGAGCTGAGCCGAAGTAAGATTAGCTGGGCCTTGGCTTCTGCAACTTGTCTTACTCTTTAAGGAAAACTTGGGAGATTCCTCAGGGATGCTCTAATTGGCTGTGTCTCCTTACAGCACCTCCTGATTTCTGCCTCCAGCAGACCTTGTGGTACAAGTCAGGAGAAGTTTCTCAGTGTGCAGTTCACACTGCAGCTTTCTTTGTTGTTGTTGTTGTTGTGATAATTAAATTTAATAATTTATAAATTAGTTCTTTGTATATTTTAGAGAAGAATATAATTTCTTTTTCCCATTTTTATTGGATATTCTCTGCATTTACATTTTAGATGGTATCCCTTTTCCACAATCCCATCCTCCCTTCCCCTCCCATTGCTTCCATGAAAATGCTCCCTCTCCCAAACACCCTCTCCCACCTCAGCACATTGGCATTCTCCTACACTGGGAAAATGAGCCTTTGCTGGACCAAAGGCCTCTCCTCCCATTGATGCCAGAGAATGTTATCCTCTACTGCATATGAACCTAGAACCATGGGTCTCTCTGTGCAAACTCATTGGTTGGTGTTTTAGTCTCTGGAAGCTGTGGTGGGTTTGGTTAGTTGATAACTTTGTTTATCACATGGGGTTGCAGACTCTTTCAGCTCCTTCAGTCCTTTCTCTAGCTCCTCCATTGGGAGCTTCATGTTCAGTCTGATGGCTAGCTACAAGCATCCTCCTCTGTATCAGTATGGTTCTGGCAAAGCCTCTGAGGAAACATCCATATCAGGTTTCTGCCAGTCAGCACTACTTGGCATCAGCAATAGTGCTTGGGTTTAGTGGCTGCACATGGGGTGGATCCCCTGGTGAGACAGTCTCTGGATGACCTTTTCTCCAATCCCTATTCCTCTATTTGTCCCTTTATTATCTCCCATTGGTGTTTTGTTCTCCCTTCTAAGAAGTACTGAGGCATCCACCTTCTGGCTTTCCTTCTCTTTGAGCTTCTCGTGTGAGTTGTTTCTTTGGTATTCAAGTTTTTGGGGTTAGTATCCACTTATAAGTGAGAACATACAATGAGTGTTCTTTTGCAAATGGGTTACCTCACTCAGGATGATAGCTTCAAGTTCCATCCATTTGCCTAGGAATTTCATGAACTCATTGTTTTTAATAGTTGAGTAGTACTCCATTGTGTATATGTACCACAATTTCTATATCTATTCCCTCTGTTGAAGGACATCTGGGTTCTTCCCAACTTCTGGATATTATAAATAAGGCTGTTATGAACATGGTGGAGCATGTGTCCTTGTTATATTTTGGAGCATCTTTTGGATATATGCCCAGGAGTGGTATAGCTGGGTCTTCAGGTATTACTATGTCCAGGTTTCTGAGGAACCACCAGACTGATTTCCAGAGTGGTTGTAGCAGATTACAACCCAACCAACAGTAGAGTGTTCCTCTTTCTCCACATCCTCGGCAGCATCTGCTGTCACCTGAGTTTTTGATCTTAGCCATTCTGACTGGTGTGAGGTGGAATCTCTGGGTGGTTTTGATTTGCATTTCCCTAATGACTAGAGTTCCTATGGGCAAACATGGAGACTAAGGGGTGTCCTGGTGGTGGGTAAAAGAATTTACTGACATCTTCTCTGGTTCCATATACAAGGAGAAAGGGACATTCTCTGGGAGAACATCATCTTCAAGAACATTTTGAAGTGAGGGTATTTTGAACATCTTTTTCAGAAAAGCATTACAAATTGGGGGAACAGGGAACTAACCCACCTACCTGCCAATGGGCAAAGAGGTGCGTTACCGGTGGTGTTGGTCTTCTATCAGTCAGGGTCAGTGCAGATGGCCTTCCTTTGTTCACCCAAGCTTGATGCCTGGCTTGGTGGCCAAAGCTGTCTTATGCCGAGGATACATAAAAACCAAACCAAATCAAATCCAGGCAGTGCAGCACCAAAGGAAGAAAACAGACAGAGACTTGCAGACCACCATGCAACCCACAGACCCGCCTTCTCCCGTTCACAGCATGGGTAAGCAAGCCGTAGATACAAACCTGCTACCACATGTGCAACATGGATGGAGGTTGTCACCCAAGACACAGACCTGCCTTCTGCCCCACAGCTCAAGCGGACCGTAGGCACCCAGGACCCCCCACCTACCACCACACAAAGCATCACAGAAGGAAAACAGACACATACCTCCCGACCATCATGCCAGACCTGCACAGGCAGGCCATAGACAACCTGACTGCCAGAGGCTGTCACCCAGGGGCCTGGCAGCCTAGTGGCCAGCCCTGCAATGAGAGCCACCACACTGTGCAGCTTGGGCATTATGAAGAAATGGAACTGGAGACTCAGGATGGAGTGGAGTAGCCTGTGGTGAGTTGCCAGCCCTGCACCCACCCCACCCCCGGAAACCATGGTGAAGTTCCAGCCTGAGCTGCCACTGAAGGCTATGCCTGAGTCTGAGTCCAAGGCGTCCCAGCAGCACCAGGGACCAGTGTTGAAGTTCATGACTCATCTTTTCACTAGAGAACATGGGATGCCTCTGGTTGGGACAGCTCCCGGGGACCAGCAGCTGTGTGTAACTGGGCACACCCCTCACTGGATGCAACCCTCTGGAGATCTGGCTCCAGTGGCAGCACTTAGGAGTCCCTGCACCTCACACAGGCAGCATAGTGAAGGCAGGGGGTGTGGGTGAACTGGCCCTGAGGTTCTGAGTGTAGAAAACCTGACCCTGCCACTCCTCTGCCATGGGCAGCACTGGCACAAAGGTGATGACCCAACCTCATTACTCCCAGTTGCTCGTGAACTTGTGAGAGTTGGCCCTGCCCCTCACCAGCTGCAGCACTCAGGAGAGCAGGCCCTCAACTGGGCCACACCACGTAGGAGATGCTGACCCTGGTTGAGAGGGCACAGGTGAGGCAGCCCCAGCAGTGAGAGCACAGAGAAGCTGGCCCTGCCACTCAACTGCCATGAAGTAGCATGGATACCTGGATGATGCCCTCCCCACACCCTTGTCCCTCACCACTGGTGGCAGTCCAGAGAACTGGCCCTTCAGTCATGAGAGGCAATGCTGTCCCAGCCCCTCACCGGCAACAATATGTGTGGGGCGCCGCCTGCACATTCTCCATTACAAGATGGCGCTGACATCTGGCTGGAGTTAGCAGTAAACAAGTCATGTGCGCATGTGCTGGGTAACTTGCCACTCCTTGAGCTCTGCCTCTCCCGTGGCGTCATATGGCCTGATGAGTTTCAACCAATCAGGGGGCTCCACATCCAAGGCAAGGACTGATCCCTTTATAAGGGGATGGGCTAGATAGTTCAGGGTCTTCTTCATCTTCTTCGTCACGTGTTGCAAGCTTATGCTCTGCCTCTCGAGAGCATTAAAGTTTACTGCAGAAGAATCCTATTTCGTGTGCCACGTCGTTCTTGCAGGCGAGACGGTTGTGCGGGACATCTGGTGCCTGAACCCGGGAACTCGACCACTTCATCGTCTGCACCACAGAAGACCCCCTGTCTCCAGGCAGGGAGGATCCAGAACTGCGGGGAGATAAGTTTGGCAAGGTATGTCTGACCCTGGATCTTTCTTTAAATTTGGTTTAAATCTTTCACGGCCTGGGAAGGGTCTGTAGAAGCTCTGGTCTTTGTCAGTGCAGTTTTTATTCTCTTCCTCTTAATTTCCTCTTGTGTCCATCGGGGCTAGGGTTAGTTTTGTGCTTACTCGCCTTTCAGTTTCACTTTGAGCCGCAACGTAAATAAGCCTCGGGCATTACATCACTGTGATGGGCTCGTCACACTCGACCATTACAGCCCTACAGTCAATTCTTAAGCAGAGAGATCTAAAATTGCCCACCCGCATCTTGCAGCGTTTGTAAAAGAGGTAGAGCGTACTGCCCCTTGGTTTGCGGTCTCTGGGTCTCTCTCACCAGCCTCATGGAAAAAATTGGGTAGAGATTTAGACTGTGTGCTGACTGCCAGAGACCTCGGGCCTGGGACCATGGCCATTTGGAGGATGGTACAAAATTGTTTAAAAGATGAGAGTTGTAGGCCCGCTATCTCTGCGGGGCAAGAGACATTGAGTGAAGTCCAGGATAGACTATCAGAAGCCGAACAGAGCGAGAGGGTGGGCGCACGCCAGAAAAGATATTTCCTCCCCTAAGGAAAAAGGACCTCCAGGTACGCTGCACAGCGGGAGAGTAGTTACCCACAAACCTTCAGATTTTCATTCCCTTATGCCCTCTAATATTAAGAAAAGGGGAGCAAGCTTGTACCCTGTAAAAGACTTTGAGGCTCTTAACATTGATAGCCTCGAGACTTCAGATGATGATGAGCGAGAAGGCTTAGACCCAAAAGAAGAAGCAGAGCTAGATGAAGAAGCTGCTAGATATGAGGAAGAGAGGTGTCACCCTGATGAGCGGTGCAGACCTCTGCATGCGCCATTAGCCGTTCCAACAGCACCTCCTTTACCGACAACCCCTCCTCCTTATTAGACACGCACACCTTTAAAAGCCTTCTCATTCCTCCCAGAGAGAGTAAGGAGACAGGTGCGTCTTGCATTATGCCACAAAAATTTGATGATTTTAAAAGAGGCATTTCCTATATTGTTACAGACCCTAAAAAGTAAGGGCCTATATATTGCCACAGAAAAGGTCCAGATTTCTGATACCGGTCAATTCCTAGGGTCTGTGGTATTCCCTGATAAGATTGTCCCTCAAAAGCTCGAGATAAGAAGAGATCACCTCCACACTCTTAATGATTTTCAAAAATTACTGGGAGACATCAATTGGCTTAGACCTTTTCTTAAGATTCCTTCTGCTGAACTTAAACCCTTATTTGATATTCTAGAAGGAGATCCTCATGTCTCCTCACCTAGAAGTTTGACCCCGCAAGCAGAAAGAGCATTACAATTGGTAGAAGAGGCTATACAAGATGCACAATTGGCTTGCATAGATTATGATAAACCTTTTTCATTATGTGTTTTTAAAATGAACAGACTCCCTACTGCTGTGCTCTGGCAACAAGGACCATTTTTGTGGGTACATCCTAATGCCTCGCCAGCTAAAATAATTGACTGGTATCCAGATGCTGTGGCACAACGGCGCTGAGGGGACTAAAATCTGCCATCACACATTTCGGCACTGAACCACATTTGCTAATTGTTCCCTATAATGGCATACAGGTTTCCACTCTTGCTGCCACTTAGAATGATTGGGCTATCTTAGTCACCTCCTTTTCGGGAAAAATAGATAATCATTACCCAAAACATCCAATTTTACAGTTTGCTTTAACCCAACCTGTAGTTTTTCCCAAAGTAACATCCTGTAGTCCCCTAAAAGAAGGGTTAGTGATTTATACTGACAGTTCCAAGACAGGACTGGGGGCTTTTGTGGTTAATGGACAGGTCTATTCAAGGCAGTATACAGAAGCCTCTCCACAGGTGGTAGAATGTCTAGTGGTTTTTGAGGTCTTACAACGTTTCTCAGAACCTATAAATATAGTGTCTGATTCATCTTATGTTGTTAATGCTGTCAATCTGCTTGAGGCGGCTGGCATTATTAAGCCATCTAGCAGAGTTGCCTCAATTTTTGCGCAAATTCAAAACTGCCTTCTAGCCAGAAGATCACCCTTTTATATTACTCACATTAAAGCTCATTCTGGATTGCCAGGACCTATGACTCAAGGCAATGATTTGGCAGACAGGGCTACAAAAATGATTGCTATAGCCATGTCTTCGCCTCTAGAGGCTGCTAAAAGTTTTCACAAAGACTTTCATGTAACTTCTGAAACTCTGCGATGCCGCTTTTCCATTTCCCGAAAACAGGCTCGCAATATTGTTGTCAATTGCCAAAATTGCAGTCAGTTTCTGCCTGCGCCCCACTCTGGAGTTAATCCTCGGGGCATCCAACCTCTTCAAATATGGAAAATGGATGTTAGCCATGTCTCCTCCTTTGGTAAGCTGCAATACGTACATGTATCCATTGACACCTGTTCGGGTATAATTGCAGCCACTCCCTTATCTGGAGAAAAGGCCTCACATGCTATCCAACATTGTTTGGAGGCTTGGAGTGCCTGGGGTAAACCAAAGTTCTTAAAGACAGATAATGGACCTTCTTTTACCTCACAAAAATTTCAACAATTTTGTAGCCAGATGGCTGTGACTCATCTTACAGGCTTGCCATATAATCCACAAGGACAAGGTATTGTGGAACGTGCTCACCGCACCCTTAAATTATATCTAATAAAACAAAAAGGGGAAATTATACAGGTTTTGCCCCCTGTGCCTAGGACCGCAGTATCCATGGCACTATTCACCTTAAATTTTTTAAATCTTGATGACCATGGCCATACGGCGGCTGAAAGGCATTGCCTACCCATGGACAAACCAAGAGAGATGGTGAAATGGAAAGATATCATAACTAATAAATGGAAAGGACCGAATCTTGTGTTGATCAGATCCAGGGGAGCTGTTTGTGTTTTCCCTCGGGATGAAAATAATCCCTTCTGGGTCCCTGAGAGGCTCACTCGAAAAATGGTGGAGACTCCTGATGACAGCCCTGCTCCTAATGCTTTAGAACCAGAGAGTCAGAGGAGAGGCGAGATGGGCGATTCTGTCGGCATTCCCGAAACCAATTCCAGTGGAACATGATGCTACAGTCTTCCCTAAGCTTTTCACCACCGATATTAACTTGGGTGGGGGTGGGAATCTTTGGAGCAATCCTTTGCTGGGGACTTGCGTTGCTTCTCTGGCTGGTTTGTAAGCTCAAGGCCCAAACAAAAAGAGATACAAGGTGGTTATTGCCCAAGCGCTTGTCGCTCTAGAACATGGAGCATCAGCCGATATCTGGTTGTCTATGCTTAAGCAGTAGGTCGCCGGCCAGACAGCTCTTGCACTCCTAGAACTTCAGTTCATTGCACAGGATTAGAGTGTCTGGTTTGAGCAGCCCATGAGGGATGCCAAGCAAAGCATCGCACTGAGAGCCCCTTGTCGCGGGGTATCTCTGGGAGGTATGTCATTTTGCATGAGGGTTGCCTGCCCCAGTGTCCCTCCCTCAGAAAAACGGCAGAGTGACAGGTCAACAGTACTACGGGCTACAAAAAGCCTAGCGGTTACTCCTGTACATGGTCTTTATACACCTTAATGAGGATTTGACTTCTATTTCCGCCCTCCTAATATGGGTGTCCTACTTTGCTTAAAGAATAAAAGAAAGGGGGAGATGTGGGGCGCCGCCTGCACATTCTCCATTACAAGATGGCGCTGACATCCGGCTGGAGTTAGCAGTAAACAAGTCATGTGCGCATGTGCTGGGTAACTTGCCACTCCTTGAACTCTGCCTCTCCCGTGGCGTCATATGACCTGATGAGTTTCAATCAATCAGGGGGCTCCACATCCAAGGCAAGGACTGATCCCTTTATAAGGGGATGGGCTAGATAGTTCAGGGTCTTCTTCGTCACGTGTTGCAAGCTTATGCTCTGCCTCTCGAGAGCATTAAAGTTTACTGCAAAAGAATCCTATTTCGTGTGCCACGTCGTTCTTGCAGGCGAGACGGTTGCGCGGGACAAATATGTAGGAGAGTGGACGGGCACCTTGACCCAGCAGGCCCCGGAGGTATGAGTACTGTTGAGCCTGCCCTGAGAGCAGGAAGGCTGACCCTGCCTCCTGCTAATGGTGACATTGGGTGGCCTAGCTGGAGCAGTGCTGGAGAGGTTGCCCAGGTAGTTTGGATAAGGGAGGGTTAGCATACTGAGCAGCTTAGCTACCACGCAGGCCCAGATCCAGAGCTCTAAGTTGGCCTACCCCAAAACTGATACCATCTGCAAAAGGTAGGGATACATGAAAGGGCCAGTCTGGCTGTTTCGAAGCTGCAAGATTGCCATGACACAGGGTAACAGCAGAGTAACCAGAAGTCCTGGTGAGGATCCAGTATTGAGAGTGCCACAGATGCCAGAGACCTCAAACCAGACCAATAATTCCTTGAAATAAGCACTTGCCAGTGGAGATATTTGGGCAGAGGGATGCACGGCGACACACTACAGTTGCCACAATGAGATGTTCTCTTTGCTTCATTGCTGTTGTTTGTTTGTGTATGTTTTGTTGGGGTGAGGTTGCAAAAGTGGGGGGTTGACATGAAGGGGTAAAGAAATGAGTGGGACTAAGGTAGAAAAGGTGAAACTTACAAAGAAGGGGAAAAACCTTTTAAAAAAAATAAGAAAACACTCAACTTGATGAGAAATTGACTTGGCTGTCAAATTTGGATTTCCCAGGTAGATGTCAGGTTTGGATGTGTTGGGTCAAGGAAAGATGCATCTGCGTCTGCAACATAGCTAATTGCTTACCATCTGTCCCTGAACTCTGTCCTCTTGTCTGAGATGATTATGCGAGAAAACTGTCAACTACCTACCAGCTGCTTTGTTGTGCTAGGGGAAAAAAGACACTCCAAGGTTTTCAGTTCTTTGGTTTTTGGTCCTAATTTATTCAGTAACTATCCGCTAATTTCTCTCTCCACCACAACCTGTATCCCCTCCTAACTGGCCTCCATGCTGACTCTCCTGCTTATGATGAATGCTCCACACTGTAATAAGAGTTATATCTTCTTCTTTCCTTTTTTTAAGTTTGAATGCAAATCTAATCCTTTTCAGAAATACACCTGTGGTTTCTCACTCTTCTTAGAATGAAACCCAAGCCTACAATGTTCACTGAAGCAATCAGGATGGGACCTGCCTCGAACTCTGAATGCATTCAGCTGGCCATCTGGCTCTACGTCTCTCCTTCCCATGTTATTCTCACTGCTTTCCTCACCAGAGGCTCAACTGTGCCTCTATACTTCTACCTTGACACTAGATGACTGTCGGCATTTTCAAGAAAGGAGGCAGTACACCCTGCCCTGTAGACTTGAGTCTAGTCTCCACTCCTCAGAAAGTTCATATCTGGTACCTTGGTGGCTCTGGATCTCCCTTATCCCATTGGATGGGTCCAGGAAACATGCATTTACTAGTAGAACTGAGACTTAAATATATGTTCTTCTCGGAACCTCATGGAACCTTTTCCACAATTGACCATATAATCGGCCACAAAGCTAGCCACAACAGATACAAGGAAACCCCCTGCATCTTATCAGATCACCATAGACGAAGGCTGAGCTTCAACAACAGAAACAGAAGATAGCCCATGTACTCATGGAAACTAAACAACTCTACTCAAGGATAACTTGGTCAGTGAAGAAATTAAAGACTTTCTAGAATTCAATGAAAATGAAGGTACAGCATACCCAAACTTATGGAACACAATGGAAGCAGCACTAAGATGAAAAACTAAATGCTTCCATAAAAAATAAAATTCTCGAAAACTGAACCAGAGAAAACATAGGGGATGGGGAGGGACTCTGCAAGGGGGAACCAGAAGGAAGGTGGTGAATTGAGACTGTTGGCAGAACTGGTACGTGGAAAGCACTTAAAATGGACTCCAATATGCATGTAACTTGAATCTTCTTTGATCAGTTTACCCCAGCCACCCTACTCCAACATGTCTTATTGCACCCCTTCAAACTCAGCCAATACCTCGACTTCTTTCCTTTTTTCTTTCCTTCATTGCACTTACCTCGACTTATAAGTCCTTTGGTGATTTTTATAGTGACGTCTCTTAGTTGTATTCACCATTTGGATGGGATCCCAATAGAGACAAAAATCTAATCAGTCCTATTCAGCATGGTGTCCCCACCTTAGCATGGCACCTGCAGCAACATGGATACTTCAGGGATAAATAAAATAACCACAAGAAGAACCAGTGATTATGTGGTGTGTAGGTTAGAGCACAGCTGCATGGCAGTTCATGAAGGGGGCATTGGCAAGAGCCTCCAGTCCTGGCACTATGTCTGCTGTTAGGCTCCTAGACAGGCTTCCCTTCCAGAGGCAGGGAAAGAAGGAGGGGGATTCTCTGCCACTGACCATTTGGCAACACACCTTCCCTAGTTTATTATGTCCTCAATACCCAAAAAAAATTCAAATAGCATCTCAGCCTCTGAGTCTGTCTTGTTTTAAAAGAGATCTTTCAGATTCTTAAACATTTGTAGTGGGAGCCAGGGGTACCCTGAGCAAAAGATAACTACTTAACCAAGAAAGTGCCCCAAGCAGAATGACCTCTTGAGACCTTAAACTTCTTGAAACAAAATCTTCACTTGCATTTGTAGATTTATAATGTAGTTAAGTGGTAGCTTACTTTCCAGTCATCGACAATGCAAACTTCAAGTCACTCAGTTCCACGCTGCACCACCTGAGGGTGCAAGAACACCAGCTAAGGGAAACATCTACATCGAAAAGCTTTGGAGTCTTCACTCCAGGTGGCTACTCCTCACACCCACATCAGAATTAGGTGACAGAGTTTGACAAAACACTAATTCCAAGGCCTTTCTGAATCAAAGAAAGAAAGGAAGGAAGGAAGGAAGGAAGGAAGGAAGGAAGGAAGGAAGGAAGGAAGGAAGGAAGAAAGAAAGAAAGGAAGAAAGAAAGAAAGAAAACATAAATGGGATCATATCAAGCACCACCAGAGCTTCTTATGAAAACCTTTGAAAACCTCCAGGGATCCCTCCTGAGAATCTACTGAGGAGTATAGTCACTGTGCAACTCTCTGATACAGAAATGATTCATCAGCTTATGCAACATAAATCTGCTAGTCAGAAAACCCCATAACTTTAAGGCATACTGAGATTAGCATTAACAGTGCAGCTTGCAGCTGTTAATTTCAAATCAGAGAGGCCAGAGCCAGTCTGTGTCTTACAGAGCTATGGGTCTCCATGCTGAGATGCTCTTTGCTGGGCAGGGTGACTGTTGGTGCACTAACAGACTCTTACTGATAAAATCACAAATACACAGTCTGCTCTCACCTTTTCCATGTGCAGAGGTGCACAAAGCTACAATTTGTATAATAACTCAAACCATAATAGACAACTTCTAGTTTCTGATTTTAAAATAAAAGCACTTGATCTTCATTCCCCAGTGCTGATGATGTTCTTTCCTGGGTTTCCAGGGAACTGATTTTGTCCAACTTCATTCTCACTAGCTCTAGATGCAACTGAAAAAATGTCTCTCTCAACTTCCATGTTAACCTAATGTCTTAGTCAGGGATTTACTGCTGTGAACAGACACCATGACCAAGGCAACTCTTATAAGGACAACATTTAATTGGGGCTGGATTACAGGTTCAGAGGTTCAGTCCATTATCATCAAGGCAGGAACATGGCACCATCCAGGTAGGCATGGTTCAGGAGGAGCTGAGAGGTCTACATCTTCATCTGAAGACTGCTAGCAGAATACTGACTTCTAGGCAGCTAGGATGTGGGTCTTAAAGCCCACACCCACAGTGTCACACCTATTTCAACAAAGCTACACGTTCTAATAGTGCCACTCCCTGGGCTGAGTATATGCAAAACATCAAGTGCTCTCTGTGTGCTTCTGAAGTCCTGGGCATTTTTTCTTTTGTTATCGTTTGGTTCCTCTATATCTCTAACTATATACAATCTCATATTCTATGACTAATAATTAGGCCTTTTAGAAACTAACTGTATGCCTTAAATAGGGTTTCTATTGTTTCAGTGAATAAAGCAAGGTTCCAGGGAAAAGGATTTATTTGGTTTATACTCCATCACTGGTATAAGTCAGAACATGAACTCAAACTACAACATATAGACAGGAGCTGATGCAGAGGCCATGGAGGGTGCTGCTTGCTGCCTTGCTCAGCCTACTTTCTTCTAAAACTCAGGACCACCAGCCAAGAGATGACATCACCCACCATGGGCTGGTCCTTGCCCATCAATCACTAATTGAGAAAATGCCTTACAGCTGGAGCTCATGGAGGCATTTCCTCAATCAAGACTTCTTTCCATCCTCATTGCTCCCAGCTTATCTGTCTCATGTGGTTGCAATAACCCCGCTCAGCCAACTCCTTCATCCACTCTGGCTTCCACTGTGCTACAGATAATAGGTTTAACACCAAGGCCAATGACGTCGTACCTAACCAACATGAATCACAACAGATCCCCTAATCGCCTTTGCATGTTGCAAAGACCATTGTTCGGCCCCTTTGTCTGCAGTCTCATTTTCTTTCGCTGACCCTACCTCGCCAAACAATGGCAGCTGTGTGCATGGCATGTCACTGTACCCCATGGCTATGCTCTTGTACAGGTAGCCTTAGTCCCAACAACCTCACACACTTCACAGAACTGCTCCAAGGCACTACTCTACTTTAAGCCTGAGCTCAAACTACCATCCTTTTATGAAGCCTTAATAACTCCAAAAACTGTTATTAATTAATCTCAGTGTAATTCATTGGTTAAAAAAAAATAATAATTACCATGTTTTACTATTTGAATCCCTTTGAGAACAACAAAAAAAATCGTCTTGTATTTTAATGTCAATAGCAGCTCTCTATTCAACCATTTTAAAAAACACAAAAATCCATGGTCTTTGTTGCAGTAAAACTTCTGTTTTCCATTAGGAAGAGGGGGTATATGTTTTTTAAATCATGTTATCTAACAACACTAAGCCAGAGTTCAGGAACAATGCCCTGTGTATGCAGCAAGTGGCACATACCAGAAGCATGCATATCTCTGTGTTAAAATAAATCCACAAATGATAGAAACTCTGGAACTCATAAAGCATAAATCTCATCCAGTTACTGCAGCCAGAGAAATGTCCCCTTTAGTGTGTTTTTTTCCTATGTTCTCTCTCACTCCAGACTCAGCTCATCCTTAGCCTAATTGTATTTGTGAGCAGTCAATGTGAGGCATTCTGAGACCTAGGTCACTTTTGCACCTTTCTCTTGCCTGCAGAGCCTGCCACAGACCTCTTCTCTTCCAACACAACATCACACAACACTGTGAATTCAGTCTCTCTGTATACACCCCACATCCATAAATCCCACTACCGTTTTCACACTGTAATTTGAGATCATTCATAATCACTGCTTTGAATCATAATAAGGTTGCACTGGAATGGTAACTTCATGATCTTGTCCCTCAGAAAGATTAATTTTAACTTGCATTAAGACAAAACAATGTTTCAATTCCTTTCATATCCCTATCTGCACCATTCAGATGCTATATAGTATTAAAAAAAAATCAATATTACACGTTTATTGATTCTTTCACAACTGGAAGGCTCTCTGTTACAGAAGCAACCCTGGTTAGCTAATCAGACTCTGTGGGCATAGATTGATCTGGATCATAGTGAAGTCAGGCAAAATGGAAGCAGCTATCCCGGTTTACCTCCTTGGAGAGTAAGTTAAAAATCTCGCAGGTAATCTGCATTTAGAAATTCAATGCTGTGGTGGAACTTTTCAGGGGAAAAAAAAAGCACAACTTTCTGGAAATTTGATCTATGATTTATGTGCATAGCTTTTCGTCAGTCACCAGCATGTAGATGTTTCATGCTGCAGTAATTATGATAGGTTGCCTCATATTTCATACTGAATAAGTTCTTATTTTCTACAAGCCTTCAGTTATTAACTGTAATAGAAGTAAGAGTACATAAATACAGCTTGATGTTTTTCTGTGAGGAAAAATGAGATAAATGTCATCTACGGTGCAAAAATAATAAGAGAAAGAAAGAAAAATGAAATGGGGGTATCACAAAAAGCAATCAGCCAAGCCTGTCATGTCAGGAACTCCGTTACCAAGTAGTCAGAAAGGAGCTTCCTGATAGATGAACAATCAGATGGTAGCCAGGACCATGATGCAATGCATCGCTCAGATGGTAACCATGACTACGATGCAATGCATCTCTCAACTCCACATTTTATAAGCATAAGTGACAGCTCATGGCCATATTCAAATTTTCCTATAGATGAATGTTCATTATTTCTTCTATAATCATAGCAGGATGTCTAGAAATCATGAGGATTTCCCTGGTAATGATCTCAAGTTAACAGAGCTTTGTTTTCATGGAATCAAACAACCCGGGCTATAAGCTATCTAAGTTACATCTATTTTAGAATAAGATAAGTTAGCTCACATTACCAATAGATAAACCTAACATCTGTCACATTTAATTAGTGCTCAGAGTTAGAAATTACATTTTTTTATGTTTGGTATACATATGTGTGTGTGTGTTTGCAGACCTCATTTTTTATATCTATACAAGAAATGCACAGGAAATCATGCTTTTGGGCTAAACTCTATCTCTCAGGGACTGATTTGAGTCTGAAAGGAAATGTAAAGAGGAAGTCCTATAAGCACACGCTTCCTGCATTGGTGCTATACTACCAGTAAGCATTAGTGGTCCTGCCCTGTCCAAATTCAAGTGCATCCACAAGCAGGCACTTTCAGCCCTTAATTTCATGGCCTCCTTTCTGACTACAAAAAAAAAAAAAAAAAAAAATCCAGATTTGCCTGTTTCCCAAGAGGTATAAAATTGTGAGCCATGCATAGCCATAGGAAAGGCATTCTTGGGTGCTCTGAGCTCAGCACTGCATTGCTGTTACTGTCAACCTTGCCACATTTTCAGTTCCTTAGTGCAGCTATATATCAGGCCAACATCTTGGTTTCACCATGGCAACAGCCACTTTGCGTTGCATACATTTTAATGATTGAATTCCATAAGGCGAACATTCTGTGGTTCCCCTTGCATGCAAAGACAAATGGAGGAACACCCTAGTTAAGGCTGAGTCCAATTCTACTGCTTTCCAAAGCTTTGGCAGTTCATAACTGAGATCACAAAACAGGCAGTTTTATTAGAATCTACACAAAGCTTAAGGTAAACAAAGACTGTTCCTAAATAATTTATCTCAAGTTTTCTAGGCATCTTATATGAGTTAAGTATCCTGAACATGCAATAAAAGAAGTTAATACTTATATAATCCTACACTACTCAATTCATATTGTTCTGTTATATAACACTGTCATACTTCAGGATATGTAAGGTGGCCATCCATTGGGATCTTGTTCACCAACCTATAACACCTTTGCTTTGATTCCAACTCCATAAATTTCTCCTGTCACTTTTCTAAAATGCACACTTCCGTAACTTTTCATTCATAGCTCCCTCAGCTTTCTTCCTCAGATCTTAACACACCACCCCTGCCAATAGAACAGTCAACACACACTTTACTTCAGTCATTGTAATGTGTCGGTTCTGTGTCTTTGTATTATAAAATAGCAGGAAATTTGGATAGAAATTTAGTATAGTATTGTTCTTTCAAAAACATAAAAACTTTACAAGCATCTGTACTATATCAAATATGGCCAATGGGTTTGTGTGCTAGTAATAAATAACTCCTCAATTATGAAGATGCAGAGGCAGCATTAGTAACACCTCCCCTTCAGCCTACAGCAGAAAAGGAGGAAAGGGATGAGGTAGAATATTTGTCAGTTAGATTCTCTAGGTTCATTTGGAAAGGTCTTTTAAACTTCTTTGGGATACAACCTCTGATAAAAACTTCTTGTCATTGTCATTTTTTAAAAGAAAAGGGCTAAAAAGAACCAATTAATAAGGCAAAAATCATTAGCCAAGAAGTAGAGATAAACTATGCCC
The DNA here is from genome assembly GCF_963924665.1 of Micromys minutus. Lineage (NCBI taxonomy): Eukaryota > Metazoa > Chordata > Mammalia > Rodentia > Muridae > Micromys > Micromys minutus. The sequence continues at coordinate 73,898,350 of NC_137974.1, forward strand.
ATTCTTGTGCTACTTGGGGTTTTACTGAACTCAGAAAATGACATCACCATTTATTTACAGAGACAATAAATTCAATTTAATACATGAATATGTTTGAGCCCTTTCAGGAGCCACAGGACAAGCTAAATACTTGCAGGTGATCTTCCTGAGATGGTCTGCTTTGGATTACTATTTAACCTGCATCAATTTCTCTCTTATTAGGCAAGACTTAAGAGCATTCACTTTAGGAAAGATTCCTGCTATTAATATGCTTTTCCTGTTATTATTAAACACACATAACAATCACTAGGTAATATCCCACTCCTTTGTAGCAGATCTCTCCAGATCTATAAAGATGTACTGTCTTGTAGTAATGCTATACTATCAAATAGATGACTTCTTAAGTGTTAGTGACTATCTTATACAAATTCCTAAGATTATATCAGTGATTACTAAGATCTTTTTTAGTGGGGCTGCTATTAGTTCCTTTTCTAGTAGTCAAAACAGCAATGAGAACACTTCCAGTCTCCCTAGTATCACAAGTTAATTGTTCTTAAATAGTGAGCAGACTTTCTCCTACTCAGATCACATTCCAAGAGGTTGTAGAACAATTAACCAAAGGTCATAAAAAGGTAACTAATGATTTATTATAGGAGCTAGGACAAAAGATAAAATATTGACTGGGTTTATCTTTACAAAACTTCACTAATAACTTAGTTATGGTTTTCACCTTACAATGAACCTGCGGAGCTGTGACAGGTGATGGTTGTTTAGCCAGATAATTGCTGCTAATGGATATGCATGTAAACATTCTCTGTTGTAACCTTCTATTTCAATTTATGTTTTGATTTTTTTGTGTGAGCTTTTGATGAACTTGTAACATGGGATCATGTATTCTGAAAGATGTTTAAGAGCTGAGGACAAAGAGGAGAGTGAGAACTGAGCTGAGAATAATTGAGCTGTGAGAGGAAATTGAGCACAGCAGAAGGTCTTAGACAGAACTGAACTCAAGAACTTAGGAGCATAGGCATAGCACTGGGAGAAAAGGCATTGAGAGTAAGAACATTGTTGTGACATCAGAGCAGGAGGAGAGAGCAGGATTAGGAGAATGCAGAATGGAATAACTTAGAAACTATAGGTTAAAAAAAGAAACTATAGGTAACATAAAAAACTAAGAAAGCACTGTGCAGAATGCAGAAGGGGAAAAAGAACAGACACTCAGAGAGCAGAAGGATCAGGCAGGCTTCTCCTTACCATGGAACAGAACAGGTCCTTTATTAATAACAAGGCTGGATTAGTTTTTTAAAAGGAACAAAGCCTTTGTTTTCAAACATGGGTTTACTTCATTTAGTATTAAAAGAGTGGAAGCTTTTTCTTTCTCTGTGCAATAAAGATTAGAGTTCTTTCTTTTTTTTTTTTTTTTTTTTTTTTTTTTTTTTATCCAGAATGAGGAGTTCTTTCTGTACCAGTGCTTGGTCTTTTGCTCCACATGCATATGTAGGTATAGATGTGTGTGTGTGTGTGTGTGTGTGTGTGTGTGTGTGTGTGTGTGTGTGTGTAAAATTGTGAGACTGCATGCAATGTAAGCCCAACTGCTTTGAATGAAAATGTATACATATACGTGCATGAATATGTATATGAATTTATGTGAGTTTATGCATATGTGCTTATTTAAAAGTTTTTCCTTCTCTGTGTGAGTATTATTCTGTTCTCCTGGTCCAATAGACATGTCTTGCTCCAAACTTCCCTGTAGCCTGACAATGAAGAGGCATCTGGACAAAAAGGAAAAGGCTCTAGCAATTAATCCTTTGCTTAATCTCCTGCTGTTTTGGGCTAAGGTGCTTAGTGCCAGAAACTGCAATTTCTGGCCTCAGAGGAACACAGGCTTGTCAGCTACAGTAGCATAGGAATTTAGACATAGATAAGTAAACTTTTTATTATTATACAGCAACCCTAAATATCTTGTGAGACAAAGTCTTACCCTCCAATAATGCTTTTTCCCTTCATTGCTTCTAGAAGAACCAACAAGAAAGAAGAACCCGCCCCCCACTGGGACTGGCCACTGACAGACCCCATCAGCAGCAAGGCTTGAGAACAGTGGTACAACTCACACCCATTATTTTTCTATGTTGTTGTGTTTGTTTAGTGACTCTTTGTTTGTTTGTTTGTTTGTTTGTTTTCTCCCTCTCTAGCTCAAGCTAACGTGAAACTTACTGTAAAGCCCAAACTTGGCCTCAAAATATCAGAAACCTTTTTGCTTTTTACTCCCATATGCTGAGAGAATGCTTTCCCTGCTCATTCTAAGTGGATCACCACCTAGATCTTGCTACCCTTAGTTCACATAGAGTCATCCCTCTGTTGTTTCTTCTTCTCCTTTGGCCACTTGCACACCATAATCTCTCTAAAGTCTTTTATCTTAGTTCTAACTCAAAGGTAATGACTAACAAAGATTCTTTCCTTGACTAAAAAATCTCCCTAAGCCTGGTTTCATTAAGATTCACTGTGGATTTGTGTTCTGCATCCCTAATGAGCTTAGTTCCAAGTCTTTTCATGAAAAAGTTCTTGTCATGGAAATCTCCAAGCATCTCTCTAAAGCAATAAAGATGTGGAATATAACTTCTTGCTTTCTGAACTGACAAATATGAAAACAGGAAGCTCCACAGATTCCCCAAAGTTGCCCATAAAATAATGTTCTAATAGAACAATTAAAAGACATTAGAGGTTGTTTCAATGGCATTGCTTATGATGTCTGTTAAAGAAATTCCCATTATAGAAAATGCCAGGTGGTTGCTGGGTGTCAGGAGTGAGGGGGCAGGGAGTATGTTCTCATTGACAGTAGCCACTAATATGTTATGTTGCCCAAAGAAACAGATTTCACAGGTATGGGAGGAGGATTAGAGAAGTCAATGGGGGTGAAAATCATTAACACTCATTATATACATTTATAAAATTGTCAAGAGTATAAGTAAAAACCTAATTCTTTTCAAAAATAAAAAATGCCATAAAAGTGACACAAAACAAAGAAATAGGGACCAACAAGCCATACTAGCAAGCCATGTATGTGGCAAATCTTTAATTTAGATCAAAGTCTTCCATTTATAATGTTGTTTGCTTTGTGTCTGGCTTAGTTTTAGTGTTAGTGATCAAAACTGAGGGACCATACATGCTCAGCTTAAATGGAGCCAAATTATGAGCCACACAGCTTAAATGGAGCCAAATTACGAGCTTTAGGAGTTAGGAGAAAGAAATGAAACACTAATGACATATGCTGCTTATATCTCAGTTAACCCTTAGAATAACCTTAAGAGACAGTTCTCTCCTTGTTCCACAAAAATAAATACTCAGAAGCAGATGAGAAAAAAAAATGGTCGCCCTCTTAATTGTTCCATTTTTAATCAGCACTACTCTTTTTCAAGACAGTGTGGCTTGTTGGTGCCCTTTTCTCTATTTAATGTCACTTTTGTGTCTTTTTTTATTTTGGAAAAATAAATTTTCTTCTTGGCTTAGATAGCATCTTATTCATGAGTATCTGTTCTTCACTTAGTAGAAGGCTACTTAATCATAATATCTCACCGTCTTCTCAGGTTGACTTTCCTCAAGCAATCCCTTATCTCTTCAGATGCATACTCTCCCATATACAGCAACATGACTTTTCAAGGCTAACGTGCATACCAGAACTGCCTGTAAACCATAGGCTGAACGTAAACCATAGACATATCTCCCTTACCTACATAAGTCTGCATTACTTCTCACTCACCCACAGACTCCCAGAAGCTTCAGAGGCTTATGTCAGGCTAGTTGTCTTTTGATGATTCCTGATATTGGAGATGTACGAAGTCTCCAATAGGTTCCTTCAGTTCCAGCTCCATTGTATTTATAATCCAGTAGAAAATAAACATATGAGCTCTTTTGTTCAAAATCTGGGGATGCCACACCACTAAAGGTATAAAACTCCAGTTTCCTCTAGTTTGTATATGTCCATTAAGAAAAGTTAAAATTTAAGTTAGCAATGTAAACCCTATCAGTCATTTATATTGTGAAAGGCCAGTTTAAATGCAGGGTCACCAGTTTTACACAATTGATACTACAGAGTTTACATGCTTGTATTTCCTACTTACCAGTAAAGACATGACAGAAAATTCAGCCAACCCACTTTTTTTGTTTTTTTTTTGTTTTTGTTTTTGTTTTTTTTTTTTTTTTTTTTTGTTTTTTTTTTTTTTTGCATCTTGTCCTGTGCACAGTCTGTCAGTCATCTCAGCCTTTTAAGCCAATGGTTAAAGAAGGAATTTGGAGAAAAAAAATATTTCCCAACGTTTTTCCATTTGTCATCATTTCCCTGTGAGTAATTTTTGGGGTGGTTTTTTGATGCCAAGGTCCTGTTCCCCAATTGGTTCTTGATCTGTCAGTAAAGAAAGCCACGGACCAATTACTGGCAGGGCTTCCAGGTCCCTGGAGGAAAAGGGAGCCAAAAGGATGAAGAGGAGGAGTTTTTCCATTCTTTGGAAGAAGAAGAACCCAGTAGCTATGTGAGGTCTCAGGAGGAACTAGGGCCTATGGCCACAACTACAAGCTGGTGTTCAGGGATGCTTGGCAGGAGCTAGATGGGACTAGCCACTGAAGTTTATGGGAGGTTGGAGGAGCAGAAAAAAGAGTACTGATAAGTGCAGGTGGGAGATAATAGCACCCAGCAATTGTGCCAAGAAAGCAAGTTGAAAATAAACAACTGTGTCTGTGTCTTTTATCCTTGGATTCAAGGGACATTGGGTGGGGGCTGATAGTGCAGCCACTTCCCGGAGCAAAGGCATAGTAACACTAAAGCTACACAACAACTAAATAGATAATACAGGAAAGTACCAGTACTGGGAGTGAGAAAGAAATTAATCAAAGCTCCTTCCTTTATCGTACAGGTTTTCTACACCACCACTACTTTAGGATGGCTTTTTATAGCTACTAATATCGATCACTTAAAAGAAATATCCAAACATATCGGTACACTCCAGTCATTTCTACATTTGGGTGGAGGAGCCTCAGCTATATAGAAAGTTAACAGCTGGGAATTACAATAAAAACCTCTCTACTCAATGCAGTTCTGCACATCTTATACCAGGACTCGGCCAAGTAGGTCCCTTTGCCCCCTGCCCCGACCCATGTACCATCCTCAACCCCAGATTTAGTCCAAGTCTATGATCCAGTGCTATAGCCTATTCTGACCATCCCTGTTCATACTACCTCCAACCCAAAAATTGGTCTAAGAAGTGTGATTCAGTTAGTTTTAGTGAATCTATGCCATCATCCCTTATTCAGATTCAACTCAATCCCGAGACCCTAGATCCTGCCTCCAAGCACCAAGTCTAGTCTGGCCAGCTCTAGACACACCACCTCCAACCTCAGGATTTGGAAAAGTAATACATCCTGCATGCCAGTGCATCCCTGTATTCATATGAGCACCAAGGCACAGAATTTAAAGAACAACCCTAAAATACATCAAAGGATTGAAGGAGTTTAAAGAAGACACAAAACAGTTCAATTAATGTGAAGAGAATACACACCTGAGTGATGCCCAAAAAACATGAACATAAAGCTTATATAAAAGATAAGGACAATCCAGATTTAAAAACCAAATTCAACAAAGCAATAGAAACACTGATGGGACCCAAAATAAAATGAAGAAAAAAAAAACCCCAGTAAGCCCACTAGAAAACTCAAGGGAAAACCTTACAAGATAAATGAATCAAACACAAGGACTCCAAGATAGAGCAGAGGAACTAGACATAAGAATATAAATAGAAAGTTAAAAGCTCAGTAAAAGGAGCCTGAAGAAACTGTGGGACAATGGCCAAATGAAAAGACCAAATCTTCAAATGATAGACATAGGTGAAGGACAAGAATTCTAAGTCAATGACACAGACCAGATCTACAAAAAGATCATAGGAGAAAAATTCCCCACAATAATGGAAGACATACCAGATTCAAGCTACATAGAGAAAAACAAGTAGACAAAGGCCAGAAAAGAAACCCCTCACTTACTGAAGGATCTAAAAGGGTTTGCAACCGCATGGGAAGAACAGCATTACCAACCAACCAAACCCTCCAGAGCTCCCAGGGTCTAAAACAACAACCAGTGAGCACACATGAAGAGACCCATGGCTGCAGTTGCATATGTAGCAGAGAATAGCATTGTCTGGTGTTAATGGGAGAAGAGGCCTTTGGTCCAGTGAAGGCGAGTTTCCCTGGTATAGGGGATCGCCAAGACACTGAGTTGGAGAGGATGATTGAAAGAGGGAGCACCTTCATGGGAGCAAGTGAATGGGGAGGAGAGGTGGAAGTGGGTGGAAAGGGGATAACATTTGAATTGTAAATACAGAGAATATCTAATAAAAAAGGAAAAAAAAGAAACTCCTAATTTTATGTTACTTTAAATCACTAAATATACATAAAACAAACTATTGAAAACTGGAAGAGAAAACACACAAGCCATGTGCAAAGGAAAACTACAAATGCCAGAAAAGCATAGAGCAGGGAATGTCTTCTTTTATATTACCTAATAACTCTTTCTAGAAACAGTGTGGCCTATTCAGTTATTTGGCCCCTGCTACCCAAGGTCACTTATCTGCCCAGAATTTTCTGATTGCAGAACTAGTAGAACTGGTTCTCATTTTTTCTTCCCCAGGTACATACAAGCTGCTACTAGGAACACTGGGTCCTCAACTCACTGTCCCTTAAAAGAAGTTCTGAACAATAGAGGAGAAGGAGGGAAAGGGGATTTCAGAATTTATCCTTAGCTACTCTAGGTGTGTGATCAATAGTGTCTCTAACAGAATCCTGACAGTATTCTCAGAGAAAAGAGGAGTAAATTGTCCTTCCTATTCTCAGTAATTCATGAAGACAACTTCAACCCAAAAGTTAGGTTACCTCTATTGCTACCAGAATTCTACAGCACTGTAAATCTTTTTTTTTTTTTTTTTTTTTTGTAAAGTGCACCCTGAACTCAGCAGCTGAAATAAAATTTGTAATCTTAACCAACTCCTTAGATATTGTTCAGTTTCTAGCTTACCTAAAACCCTCCAGGCTTCAAATAAATAAGCCACTAATGCTCTGTTTCTGGTATGCAGCCAATACTATTCAATTGCATAGATACATAATGAGAAACTGTGCTATAAATTTTTATTCTGGTCTATAACTCAGAACCAGACAGGAAAACAGAGCCAGGTGAACTGCATTTCCTCTTGGTGAGTGATCCCCTCATCTTGGTGAGTGCTCTCCTCATCTTGGTGAGTGCTCCCCTCATCTTGGTGAGTGCTCCCCTCATCTTATTTCTGGGCTGGATGGTGATGACTTCCTGGGGGTGGATATTAACTGCAGGTGTAGTTTACAGTTACAGCCTTGAAATGTAATATATTAAAGGTCGTAGTTTGGCCATATCCTCTGAGTACCATCTTAACTTTGATTAGCCAATAAAGCACATTCTTTGGTTTCCCATTATGCGTCAGCCATCATGTGTCCAGAACTGCAGAGATCTGAACCAAGTGTACTGTACAAGTGTGATTAGAAGACATTGCTTATCTCTCAAGTCTGTTCTGCTGTCAGATGAAAAGATTCAAAGAACTTAAATTCTACTAAGAGTCACATTGGGCGAACATAGATAAGGTCTTGCTCTCTCTACCCCTCCCCAACTGAACCTTAAGAATGGTTCTGTATATGTAAGTGATAATTTTAAAAATTTTTGTTTTACTGAAATTCTGCGATAGCTTTGAGCAGGAATCTGAGTCTTCAACATGGCATTTCCTTTATGAAAAGACAGGTTGTCTTACATCCCCACTAAAACATTCCAGTGTTTAAAACTTTGCAGTTTGCAGGTAAGCTTCCCTGGCCTGATGCTCCAGGTCTGAATGGACCTTGTGCTACTTTACTAAACATGATTTTTATTTATAGTACCAAATCTAAGCTCAGAAAAAGCTCAAAAAAAAAAAAAAAAAAAAAAAAAAAAAAAAAAAGATTGTCCATGTATTTGCATCTCAGTAGGTTCTTTTTCAAATTTGTATCACCTTTGTGTCTTCCATACATTATCTTCAACAGGTCCTCACCCTCACCAAATGGTTTCTATTGACATTTTTCAATTTTATTAGATATTCTCTAAATTTACATTTCAAATGTTATACCCCCCCCCACTCTCCTCCCTGCTCCCTCTCAACTTGCTTCCATGAAGGTGCTCCCTCTTTCAATCACCCTCTTCACATCAGTGCCTTGACTGGTTGATGATGTTGTTCTTCTCATGAGGGTGCAAACCTTTCAGCTTCTTCAATCCTTTCTCTATCTCTTTCATTGGGGTCACTGTGTTCAATCGGATGGTTAGCTACAAGCATCCTCATCTGTATCTATATGACTCTGATAGAGCCTCTGAGGAAGCAGCCATATCATGTTCCTGCCAGTAAGCACTACTTGGCATCAGCAATAGTGCTTGGGTTTATTGGGTGCATACGAGGTGGATCCCCTGGTGAGGCCGTCTCTGGCTGATCTTTGTTCCAATCCCTGCTCCTCAAGTTGACCTTGTATTTCCTCCCATGACTGTTTTGTTCTCCCTTCTAAGAAGGACTGAGACATCTACATTCTGGCCTTCATTCTTTTTGAGCTTCATAAGTTCTGTGAATGGTTTCATGGGTATTCCGAGCTTTTGGGGAAAGTAATCACTTATAAGTGAGTACATACCATGAGTGCTCTTTTGTGACTGTGTTACCTCACTCAGGATAATAGCTTCCAGTTCCAACCATTTGCCAAGGAATTTCATGAACTAGTTGTTTTTAATAGCTGAGTAGTACTCCATTGTGAATAGGTACCACAATTTCTGTATTCATTCCTCTGTTGAAGGACATCTGGGTTCTTTCTCAATATTTATATATCCCCTCTCTCCACACCTCCCCCCTCCCCCAGATCCATTACCTCTTCATTTTCCTTGGCTACACAATGAGTTTCAAGGTACTACAGATTACAGTGTAAGATGCTAAAAGAAAAGGAAAAAAAAAAAAACAAAAACACTATCTTTGGATTAAAAAAAAAAAAAACTACATTGGTATGCATTTCCTTACTGATCTCAAAAAGAAATAGTCTTAGCCTAAGCTATAAAACCCAGTTATGAAATAAAAGCATGCTTTGAGTTGCTACAGTAATAATTCACATGGTACAAATAGGGTTTCACAATAGACCTAGTCCCTGAGCATTTGATCACCAAGCTGCTCATAAGGTGTCCTCAGGCCCTTGGCCAGGGCCAGGCTGCTGTCCAACAGAAGCCTAGGAACAGAGGCCTGCTCAGGAAGCATGTCCTAGGAGGCAGGTGCCATCTGAGGCCCAGCAGTCTCCTCTTGCCTGGCGGCACGCTTTCTCACTCTCACTGTGAAGCAAATCCTCATGATGAAGGGAAATAACATGGCTATTCATGCAGAACACAGGGCAGGTTCTAATAAAAAAAAATCACTTCATTCTGCCAACGAATCTCTAATAAACATTTTCTTTGAAGATGTAATCAGTCCTGATTCTCATAAGAGTGACTTAAAGGTGACTTTAAAACATAGTGTGGCTTTGTGCAAAATGTAATAGAGACCAATAGTACTTTTGTAGCATAAAATAATCAGAAAGGGATTATAGGGGCATTATAAGTCAAGAGGCACTTTGTATATTCAAGGAGATTAGGAAGCTTTTATGTGAATGTTAAAGATGTATCTTCCACTCAGCAAAGAAGAGATTCTGAAAAAAAAAAAAAAAAAAAAAAAAAAAAAAAAAAAAAAAAACTTGCCGATGACTGAAAGATCTAGGTCAGTATAGAGGCTTGACTGTCATGTCAAGGCCTTATTTCCTATACTTAGGACACACACACACACACACACACACACACACACACCACAAACCCACCTTGTCACTTATTTATGGATACTGTGTCTATTTAAGCAGTACGAGTTAGCTAATTCCTCTTTGTCAGAGGCTGGAAAAGCATTGGGGATCTGAATGTGATTCCTGGAACACAGGCACCCCAGCTCTTCATCCTCCAAGCATCGTGGCCCTGTCTTGTTACCTAACTTCCTCTACTTCACTGTGCCTCTTTATAAAAAAGATAGCCACGCCCACCTGCACACTAGCGGGTGACGCACCACTCCTGACACAGGCTTGCTGTTTCCTTGGCTACAAACGGTGGTAAAAGCACAAGCTCCGGAATCAGGCAGGCTGTGCACACTTAGAAGCACTGTGCACACTCGAGAAGTAGGGAAGTCCCTGTGGCTCCTACTGAAGAGGGGAACCTCCCTGGCAGTTTCTGCCTCATCCACCGACTTGAAGACGGACATTAGAAACCTCAGATTTGTTTTCCATCCTTTGAATTCACTTCTGTCTCTGCTCCCTTGTACACTAGCCTCTAGTATTTGCTGCAAAGCCTTGACAACTACTGCCAACTTTCCCCAACAAGCAAACCACATCTGTCCCAGCAATCCAAGGTTCCCAAGAGCTCATCCATCTGGGCCCTAAAAAAATGAAATAGCACAGCTTCTTAAGAGCAGATATCTGAGCCCACCCTAGGAGTGCTTAATTGGAATCTCTATCATTATACCTTTTTTTTTTTTTTTTTTTTTTTTTTTGAAAACAGTGTTACTTAACAAGACTCCCCATAGTTAGGAGTAACTATAATTATTCATAGCAAAGTAGATAGAACCCAATGGAAGAATTTAACATTTGGGGTAAGGTTACAGAATTTGTCTTTAGCAATGCAGTCAAAACACACAGAGGTAGATCATCTCATTTAGTCTTCTGAATTTCTATAAATACTCTTAGCAAATAAGGCCAACCTAAATGTTTGTTGTGCAGCATACACATCCTTACTACTAATAAAGTATATTTGGTTTTGTTCTGTGAATTATTATATTTCCTTACAACGGCTATAGTTCAAGAGAACCACACTCTATCTTCTAAGCAGCCAGGCCAAGGGGGCTGTATGGTTCTACTGGCCCAGTGAGTCCTTCCTGCTTATGAAGCTACAGCATCCCCAGGTTTACGGATAGTGGTCTCAGACTGAGCAGGAAGGAAGGAAGGATCAGAGGAAGACAGAGGAGGCAGGAGGGGAAGAAAAATTAAAAGTATAAAGGCCGCCAGTAAGAATCAACTGATGGGGCTACAAAGATTACTCAGTGGTTAAGAGCACTGACTGCTCTTCTAGAGGTCCTGAGTTCAATTCCCAGCAACTGCATGGTGGCTCCCAACCATCTGTGATGGGGTCTGATGTGCTCTTCTAATATGTGTGAAGACAGGTACAATGCACTCTCGTACATAAAATAAATAAATAAAATCTTTTTGGAAGAAAACAAGAATCAGCCAATGCCTTTCAGCAGCCCCTCTATTGTCTATAGAAAATCCAGTCTGGACGCCATGGTGCACTCGGAACTACTGAGAGCAAACATCTTCGTCACTTCCAGGATCTTTTCCCAACACGGTTGTTTGCTTCTTTCCCTTGTGCTATCTACCAGTCTCCCAGTAATTGGTAGAAGCTTTTGTGTAATAATTCTTAACGTGTGATGCATGGACCAATATTAGTAAGCAGAGCTCACTGGCAATATAAATTCTCTTTTATAAAATTAACTTGTTTACTTACTTATGAGAGGACATGTGTGTGCAGAGTCGTTCTGACCTAGCCTTACCAGTGAGAGCAAACTGCCATCCTCAAATTACCAAATCAAATGTTAACCTCATCCAGAAATAAACACATACACCTCTTAATCCAGTCAACTTGACCCAGAAAATAAATGATCCCAGTACCTACTCAGTTCTGTTAGTCAAATCTGTGCTATCTTCAAATACTACTTGCTAACTCAAACTCCACCTCCATATATGTGTGTGTGTGTTATGTGTGTGTGATATGTGTGTGTTATATATGTGTGTGAGTATGTGTTTTATATATATGTATGTGTGTTTTATATATATATATATATACATGTATATAATGTGTGTGTGTGTGTGTGTGTGTGTGTGTGTGTGTGTGTGAATTCAGTAAGCTCTTGGAGGCAGAGCTGTGGTTCTGAGCTTTAAAGATCTCCATGGCAACTGGAACACACATTCACATCACACACCCATACACACACACGCTCCTGCACTTAGACTACTCTCCAGGCTCCCTGGCAACCACACGTGGCAACAGAGTTCCAGCCAGTGCAGTGTCACCAACTATTTCCTATGTCATGCTATGCTATAGACAGCACATGGCATAAATCCAGTGTCACGAAAAGGAGTGCCTCGGTACAGCAGCTACTAGAAACTCATTATCAACCAAATAGAATGAACAGGAGACAAATTAGATTGACTGTCAGTAGGTGACGCTGTTATTCTAAAATCATGTTCTCAACAACTATCGGTACATGTTTCATGTTTCAGCCCAGTACAGTTTCAAACAGGAAATAAATTAGCCTAATACGATGACTTAAAACTATTACTGTCAAATAATAAAAATAAAAAGTATCGATTCTGTGGCGCCCAGGCAGTGTCCTCCCACTGCTCACGTGCCCATGGTTCCAAATGCTTCCATTTTCTTACCAGTATGAGAAGACGGGGAATAGCCTAGAACTCACTGGCATAAGGAAAGACTTTCTAAACAGAACACCATTAGCCCATACATGAAGATTAACAATTAATAAACAAAACTTCATGAAACGGAAAGCTTCTGTAAGCCAAAGAACACCACCATTCAGACAAAATGGAAGCCTACACAGAACTGGAGAAGGTTTTTACCACCTACACCTCTAATAGAGGACTAATAGTCACAATATAAAGAACTCAAGATACTAAATATCAAAGAAACAACTCAGCACATTAAAAATGGAGTACATACCCCAGGGACCTGGAATGGGAGAGGCTTTCAGGATTCAATGTGGGTAATCTTAGTCGAAATGCCTAACAGGACATGGAACCTGAGGAGACCACCTGCAATAGTTAGACAAGATGTCCAGTGGAAGAATTGGTACACAAACCCACCTTCAAAATTTTTGACCCACAATTGTTGTGTATGAAAGAAAAGCAGAGACAAAGGTGGAGCAGAGCTGTAACAAGTGGCTGACCAGTGAGTGGCCCAACTCGGAATACATCCATGAGTGGGAACCATACGTTGACATTATTGACATTGGACTGTGCTTTCAGACAGGAACTTAACATGTCTCTCCTCTGAGAGGCCATGCCAGCAGTTGACTGAGACAGATACAGATGCTCATAGCCAAGCATAGGACTGGGGACCCCTATAGAAGAGTTAGGAAAAGAACGGAAAGAATTGAAGGACATAGCAACTCCATAAGACCAACAGTGTCAACTAATCTGTACCTCTGGGGGCTCCCAAGACTGAACCACCAACCTAAGAGCATACATAAGCTGGCCAGAGGTCCCCATCACGTGTGTGGAAGAGGACTGCCTTGTCTGGCCTCAGTGAGAGAGAATGTTCCTAGTCCTGTGGAGACTTGTGCCCTAGGGAGCAGAGAGTCTAGGGAAAAGGGGCACCCTCTCAGAGTAAAGGGGCGGGGACATAGGGGAAGATTTCTGTGAGAGGGGACTTTTGGGGGCAACATTTGAGATGTAGATGAATAGAATGGTTGACTGCTAATAAAGAATGGAGTACATATCTAAACAGTATTTTCAACAAATGAAAATCAAATCACTGAGAAGCACTTCAAAAGATGTTGGAAATTCTTAGCCATCAGGAAAATGTAAGATTAATAAAACAAGACAGTTCATGCTGATGAGGATGTGGAGTATGGCGAACACAGATCTATTGCTACTGGGAGCACAAACTTGTATCACCACTCTGTAAAAGCAGTGTGACAGTTCCTCAGGAAGATGGGAATCAATATTCTCCAAGATCCAGCTATGATCACTCTTGGGAAAATACCCAAAGGATGCTTCTGGGCTGTATTCTTAGTTGACAACCAAGAATCAGCAACACACTAGAAGAGTATCAATTTCCTTACCTTTCTAGCTCCAAGAGTCACTTCTTGTTCCCAGGTCCTAGTTATTTCCCAATGTGTAAGAGCCAGAGCAGACAGGTCAGGTTCTGTTACCCTCTCTGACCTTCCGGTGCCCTCAGACTTAAAGGTGCTTGTGATTCCATTTGTCCACCCAAATAAATGAAAATAGCACTCCTATCTGTAAGTCAGCTGAATGGGTGTCAACTGTGACCTCATGTCTTGGCTATGCAACATGATATTCACAGGTATCGCAAGGATTAAGATGTAGAGACCATAACCAGAGGTTAGCCAAGGCCCCTAGTTGGGGGATGGGGCCACCCACCCTTCTCAAAAATTTAACCCAGAATTGCTCCTGTCTAAAGGAAAAACAGGGACAAAGGGTAGAACAGATACTGAAGTAAAGGCCATCCAGAGACTGCCCCACATTGTGATTCATTCCATATGCAGCCACCAAAATCCAGTCACTATTGCTGATGCCAAGAAGTGCTCACTGACAGGAGCTTGATATGGTTGTCTCATGTGAGGCTCTGCCAGATAAAGACCTATTCATCAGACTGAGCACAGATACCCCAGTGGACGAGTTAGAGAAAGGACTAAAGGAGCTGAAGAGGTGTGCAACCCCATTGGAAGAACAACATTATCAACCAACCAGAAACCCCAGAGCTCCCAGGGACTAAAACACCAACCAAAGAGTACACATGGAGAGACCCATGGCTCCAGCTACATATGTAGCAGACGATGGCATTGTCTGGTATCATAGGAGGAGAAGTCCTTGTCCCTATGAAGGCTCTTTTTTCCAGTGTAGGAGAATGCCAGGGTGTTGAGGTGGGAGTGGGTGAGTGAGAGGGGGAGAAGCATCCACATAGAAGCAGGGAATGGAATGAGAGAGGGGAACCAGGAAAAGAAATAACATTTGAAATGTAAATATATAAAATATCCAATCAAAATAATAAAATGCCATATAGGCTTCACTCTTTTTCCCCACAAAACATGTTATAGTGAAGAAATGAGTTAATATCAATGACCTACCCATGACTCATTGTTTAAAATATTATGCCAATCCTATGTACTTAGAAGTACTTAACCTAGACTAAGCTTCTTTTCTGCCTTGATACTTTTTATGATAGTCCTAATAATAAAAGGGAGTTACTTAAGAAATGGGGACGTACCAAAAGGTTTAATTATTTCTACTTTCTGTAAAATGAAACATGAAATGTGTATGCTTCTCTCGGAGCCTCACAGAAATTCTCAGAGGTTGTTTTAAGGAAAAGATTATTCTAGCATGAAAACAAGAAGATGTAGGTGGACATCTTTGAGGTTGCAGGATCATTCTACCTGGCTTATACACTGTAAAGTAGTTGTTGGGTTGTTAACCTTCTGAGCTCTTTATCTACTACATACAATGTCTTCATTTTCAAAAGCAATACTGAAGTTATCCCTAAGTGACATTTCACATTTTATATTTTCTCCCAACTAGAAATACCTTGTGCAACAGCACTAACCCTGGGTTTTCATCAGCCAGTGTGTTGCACACAAAGCTGTATCCCACAGCTGACCAGAAAACCCTTACTTTATATAATAAGTAGACATGAACAATAACCACGCATCTCATAGGTTTCCTTACATGTACCAAGTGTTTTCCATCCAGAAGTTACCATCACGGGCTGGGGCTGAGATTTGGTGGTGGTACCCTTACGTGTACTTGTATGAGACTGTTGTGGCCCCTCTGGGGATCTTTTCTGATTAACATCACACCCAAAATATTTACTTTGTTAATCACTAGCTGAGGTACAGCTGGTTCTTGTGATGATGGTTAAAATAATAGCCCTACAAACTAGAAGCATCTGAGTTTTCTGTTGAGTAAATTGTGCCTCAAAGAAGCTGCTAAAATAAAAATATCAAGACTGACATTCATGGGTGTTCAGTTCAAAGGATCTCCTCACTCCCCCAACCCTCCCCCCCTTTGAGAGTTTTTGTAATTCAGCTCCTAGCTCAATAATACCAATCCTGTCTTTAGGGAAAAGAAAATGTGTGTGTGTGTTTATGATACACTCCTCAGAAATGTCTTAGAAGACCTCGTCTGTACTCACACAAATTCTACTCTTAGGTCTCCCCCCTTTTGTTTCTCACCCAGAGCAGGACAACATTGAGTTTATAAATACCACCATAGACAACAAAAGACTGAAATTCATTTTTTTTCTGAAAATAATAAGAGAGATTCAAAAAAATAGATTCTAAATTCCCGAGAAGCAAATCCTAAGCCAGAGACATAAATGTCATGGTGTCTGAACTCAATTATAAAAATAAAATCTTTAAGGGATTCAAAGCTCTCCTCCTGTTTCAGCTTCCAGAGTACCGGAGTTCAGGTGGGCATTGCCACATAGGGCTTCAAAGTATGTAAATGTGTACAACACTCCTTTCAAGCCATTTCTCAAAGCTAGGGAGAGGACAGATTGCTTTGGTGCATAAAAGGAAGTCTTTTTAGAAGCAGGGAGAGGGTTGTGTGCAGCGCCCCGGCATAGTGCTGAGAACCATGCGCTCCAGTCTGGAGTCTATCAGCACTTAGCTGTGCTCTAAGGTCCGCTCTCATGGGGCAATGCTATAAGCAAAGTTTATGTCAGGCCCCTTTATGCCCCTGATGCAGCAGAGAAACAGAAAATGATGCCTGTTGTTACTGAGTAGAAAAGGCTTTTGGGGGTTTTATGTTTGTTTCTTTAACAGAGTTCTGGGGCCAGTGAGACACCTCAGAAGGTGGGTGCACTTGCGACTGAGCCTAAAGACATGAGTTTGATTCCTAGAACCCACACAGTGGATGGAGAAAATAACTCCTGTAAGTTGTCCTCTGATCCCCATGCACAGCACACATGAACTCTCACATACATACATACATACACACATACACACATACATACATACATACATACATACATACACACACACACACACACACATACATACATACATACATACATACACACATACACACATACATACATACATATATACATACATAAATGTAATATAAAGAATAGTTTTACCTTAACCATATGTAGTCATGGGCTTTGTATGTATTTTTAAAGCAAGTTTTATTCCACTTACTTGTTTTTTGATAAAATATAAGATCTATATTTATCACGTTTGTTATAGTTTAGACATGTCTACATTGTAAAATGGAAACACAGTCTGTTCTGTAGATTAGTGATTTTCAAAATCTAGACATGGCTGTAAACAGTCACCATGCTGAGCCTCAGCATCCTTTGACTGGGGAGGACATCCGGCGACACCACTTCACACAGCAAGACCTCCTGAGACTAGGGACAGCAACACTTGCTCAGCACGTGCTAAGCCCTGACTTTGATCCCCCAGCACCACCCATAGGGAAGAGGAAGTCAAACCCACGTAGAGTGACACTAAGAAAACCAGACCTTGGCGAACAAGCCAGAAGATAGTGTGAGCAGACAGGATGATAAACACAACCCAATTAACAGGACCTCAGAAGAGGAGGAAAACCTGTCCTCTTGCGAGTTCACGAAGGAGCCAGTAGGTGACACAGCCATCACTGCAAAACTTAAGGACATTGGCCATCTTAAAGTTCTTGAAAAAAAGAATTTTTACTAGTTTTGTTTCTTTTTGTAAGATTAGTTAATGTGTTCAACTTTTGTAAATTGTCTACATATTTTATAATCTTCAAGCAATAATCAAAGTGGTATGTGATTTTTTTTTGTAAGAGATTAATCCTACATGTTGTTGGTCTTCATCTTAAAGATTATCATATTCTTCAAATGTATTAATTTATACACAACAAACCACATAATTTCATATTATATACAATATATGTTCTATATGAGTGATATCTATTATATATATTATTTTCTATTAAGTAACATTGTGTATATATGTATAGGATATACATATATCCTATTTAATGCAGTAGAAATTCTTCCACAAATGCATTTGGTGTGAGTGGTGTGTGTGTATGTGTGTGTGTGTGTGTGTGTGTGTGTGTGTGCACGTGCGCTCATGCCTTATACCTCTACCTCTAAGCTCTAAACAGATGACAATTTAAATTTTAAACTCCTCCCGTGTTAGAGTCTAGTAGAGCACTGGCGAGCATGGTCAGGTTAAGCATGTTCTCGTCCACCAGTTTCTGGATTCCAGCAGTTTCTCTCCACAGTACACTCTGGTTTTCTCTTCTAAACAAATGTATCTGGCACCTCTATCCTAGAATGGCACATGCTGAGGCCAGAGCTTGCTTCTCACACCTCAGCTGCCTGTCAGAGCAGAAATGCACATGTAAGGAGGGTAAATTCTGTGAGGTACAAATAGGAATTAAATGGGAATTTTAAACAGGTATTGTCTTATTTTTCTTGCTACTGAGATAAAATATCCCAGCTAAATTAAGGTTCACTGAGGCTCATGGTTCAGGAAAGTCAAAGCATCAGAAGCAGCTAGTCACATTGTATCCAGTCAGGAAGCAGAGAATGACAGCTGCTTGTTCTCAGCTCACTTCCTCTTCTTCATTCAGATCAGAATTCCAGCGCAGGGAATGGTACCACCCAGAGGAGGAACATCTTCCCACCTCAATTTACCAAATCAATATAACCCACCATGGGAGCACCCATTGGTCAATTGAGATCACACCCGGGTCCTTCTACATCTCACCATACTCACAACTGAGCTTGACCATAGCAAATGCATTCTTGGTAAATACACATAGGTAAACAATCATTTTCCTGAAATAATTATTAGGGCTAAAAATAAAGTACACGGGACCTATAACAGCCTCCATTTTGTTTCAACTATATTCAAATATATTGGTTTAGAGGCATTCCCATACACTGATAAAGAGAACATAAGTTGATAGAATTCTTATGGAGAAGAAATTGGGCTATTAATTTAAAAACCTAAAAGTCATATTGGCACTTGACTTTATCCTAGGCAAATAATTATAAATACAAATATTGGGCAAGAAGAGTTTTGTCACAGTGTTGTTTATATAAAGTGTGAAGCTTTTTATATGTGTAGTATTTCATCAATTAGTGTCACAATGTCCATTAAAACGTCTATTAAATATGGGACTGTGGAAGAAAAGGAAGTAAATCCAGGAAGATATTTGTAAACATTGTAAGGTGTCTGTTATTTCATGCACAGACATACCTGAATGTATGTCTATTCCTGCGTACCACGTGATTGCAGTACTGGCGGAGGCCAGAAGGGGGATCAATCTTATGGAACTGGAGCCATGGATGTTGTTTGCCACCTTGAAGGTGCTGGGAACCAATCCGACGTCTTCTACAAGAGCAGCAAATGCTCATAATCATTGAGCAATCTCTCTACTCCCATAAGAGTTTGTCTGTCTGTCTGGTAAGGTTTTTTTAACAGAGAATTCCATTTATGGAATCTAGGGGAAGTAGGGTACACTGACTGATTTTTCGAAACTGTGTTGCTTTCAAGATGAATATTTTTAAAGATGCAGGTCATTTTCACCTGAAGTGAAAACATCTGGCAGAGAAAAAATAAAATGCAGCAAGATTCTGAAGCACCAGAGTGGAAGTGGCTCATCTAACACTGCCTGCTTAAGCCCTAAGCCTCTCAACACCTTACCAGATTAAAGAAGATCTGACAGGAAGGCTAATGCAAGCCTGGGATGGGGAATCTAATAAGAGACTCCTCATAATGTTAGGACCCTAAACAGCTTACACACGTGTAAGAATGCATGAGAAAATCTGATTTTATGGAGACATCAAGAAAATAATACTTGGGAGCAGTTGAAGGTGAAATGTATGAAGTAGCAAAAGACTGAAAATAGTTAAGATCCCTCTACACACAAGAGAAGAACAAAACCATATAATTGGCCATTCTAGACATCAAGACACAAAACTGGAGTAACTAAGACAACCTGACATTGATACAAGAATAGACTGACAGACTAAGATGAGACATGGGACTGTCTCTTCAGTCAGAGACAAAGAGCAGCAGGGAGGGATTACTACATAATAGAACACTCACTCCTAAGGAGAACGGGAATTGGATCTATGCCCTAAATAAAACACACTATATTTTTCAGATGCACTGAGAGTTTTGTTCTTTGTACAACAAACAAAAATTGTAACTGTTTCAGAAAATAGTATAAAGTAATAGTAGCTGCCAGGTAACATAATACATGGGACTCTGGTGGCAGAGGCAGATGGCTCTCTATGACTTCAGACACACCTGATCTATGTAGCAAGTTCCAGGTCAGTTGATGATACACAGTAAAAAAAAAAAAAATTAAATAAGTAAATAAATAAATAAATAAATAAATAAAATATCTCAAACACAAAAAAATATATTTTAATATCATATTAGGGGAAGGGTTTGTAAATAAATCTCAAAAAATAGAAGCCATAAAGAAAAAAATTATGATTTCAACTTTACAACCATTCTGAAATTCTTCTTTTTTTTTTGTACTGTATCAGTGTCAAGGATGACAGCCCTGTGCATGGTTGGACCCCATACAGTCCTGACTCAGAGGCTGTCACTGTGGTGCATACATAGTGTAACGCTATGTTTGAAACACCCAAAATTAAAAATTAAACTACAAAGAAAATTATTTTCTTTAATTTGGGGTAGTGGTTAAGCTCCCTAAGACCAAAAGTTATGGAGCCAACACATTTGTGACCTTGTCGGTTTGAAGAATTCTTTGGGCTGTGTTTTGGTGTTGATGGAGGAGGTAGTAGGTTCAACGAGGTTAATTTTATCATTCATCTGTGGGCTGTATGTGTACATAGAATGTATAATAGAGTCCACAATAATCTAAAAGGCTATGAAATGTTATGTAAAGCATTTTCCTTTTCTCCCCTGTTATGTGCAGAATATATTTTCATGCAATGACTCAGTTCATTGTTTACCAGTCAGTAAAGGCCTCCAGGACATGAGAGGGCAAACATGCGCAGGTCTCATGGTTGTGCTCATGGCATAATTTACTTGTTCCAAATCTATACTTACACATATTTAGGACGACTCAACCTTTTTCATGTTCTAGATTAAAATATGGTAAGGTCTGTTAATTTTTATATTTGTATTTTTAAAATATAGGTATTTTAGTTTTCTAATATACTCTTGTAAGCCTGTTGACTCAAGGGGTCACAGTACAGCAAAGTTATTGTGTACTTTATTTTATTCTCTGGCCTTTTGGAAAGCCCAAGTAAAACATAAAATGGTAAGAGTTGCTACAAAATTATCATCTAATAAAAGAAAACATATCCATCCTCACACCAAAGTCAAAATTAATCCTGGCTCTGAACTTTAACTAAAATGCATTATGTAAGCTTAATTTCCAAAGAAGAAATTTAGCAATATGTGTTATCTTTCAAGATCAATCTCTAGACATTTTTATGTTGATTATATAATAAAGGTTAAGGGTATAGCATTAAGTAACAACTCTCTCTCTCTCTCTCTCTCTCTCTCTCTCTCTCTCTCTCTCTCTCTCTCTCTGTGTGTGTGTGTGTGTGTGTGTGTGTGTGTGTGTGTGTGTGTGTTTGTAAGAGACAAGATAATTGACAAAGTAAATCCTAACTTGGTGTATTGTTGGAGTAACTGTTCTCTAGGGAAATCATTATTTAACATTTTTATTAGAATGCTATTCTTAGATGTTTATCATGCTAGCCAAGTTTTTGCATAGAAATAAAATAAAACAAGTACAAGAGTCCCAGTATTAAAAGCATTGTACATGCTTTGTTTTGCAAGTTTCTGGTGAGTTGCTATAAACATTAGAAAGTTTAACTTAGCATCTGTTCAAATCCTCAAACTCTTCTCCACAAAATATGGGAGAACAGCCCTTCCAGAAGCCTCTGATAACAGAAATTACCAGATGTCTGACTGCCATAAAATGATAATGTGATTGTGCAGAACACTTCATTTTTAAACAACATACGATCTGGATAGCTCTCCAAAGATCATTTAGAATAAAAGAGCCACCCAAATAAGTAAATACGTTAAATTGTTAAATTGTTCAACATTGTCCATCTGGATGTTGAAGAAAATCTGCCTAGGGGATAAATTCATTCCTTCAATAATTGACACTTAACCATTCTGTCTGTTAGCAATTATCCAAACAGGTTCAATCGCTCATTCACACAACTCCCAGTAGAGTCCGAAGGTAATCCAAACTTCCAGCAGGGACAGAGACACCTGGATTTCTCTTCTTTCACAGTCATCAAATGTGTACAAACTGCTAAAGTTAAAGAGGGGACCCAAAGTGCTAAGAGTTAACGCTGTTCTGAATGGGAAAAAATGTCTGTTCTACACGTTAGATCCGTACTAGGCTGAAGTGTAAAGAGGCGGTGGGGAAATGGTTTGCATTGATGCCTAAAGGCAGATAGTAGATTAGTAAATGCTACCTAGAGTAGCAAATTGCTCTTATTTCTTCTTCCATGATTAAGTAGATGGAACATGGCTGGGGGTCAGGAGAACACTAGCTTGAGCTAAACTCGAGGTGTTCTTCATTAAATGGGACAAAGCTAACTACAGGAGAGAGGGAGAGAGGGAGGGAGCGAGGGAGGGAGGGAGGGAGGGAGCGAGGGAGGGAGGGAGGGAGGGAGAAGGGGGAGGGAAGGAGGGAGGGAGGGAGAGAGGGAGGGAGAGAGAGAGGGAGGGAGGGAGGGAAGGAGAGAGGGAGGGAGGGAGGGAGGGAGAGAGAGGGGGAGGGAGGGAGAGAGAGGGGGGAGGGAGGGAGGGAGGGAGAGACAGAGAGAGGGAGAGAGGGAGGGAGGGAGGGAGGGAGGAAGGGAAGGAGGGAGGGAGAGAGAGGGGGGAGGGAGGGTGGGTGGGAGGGAGGGAGGGAGGGAGAGAGAGCATTACAGTTTCCTGAGAACAAAGCCCCGCGTATCCACTCAGGCTTCCCCGCTGAACTTGAGAGTTGTGGTATGCAGAGATACTGCACTATCCATCCATTTATTTTTCAGTTCATTTTGAAGAGCAATGATATTGAGTTCATCTATTTTAGGGGCTGAAGAACTAGCTATTCTTGCAGAGTACTGGACTAATTCAGTCCCCAGCCCACCCACCAGGCAGTTCATGACTGCTATGAACTCCTCTTCCATTGGACGCTCTCTTCCATTCTCTGCTGGCATGGGGCAGATGGCATACCTAATTTAAATTTAAATACTAAATTAAAATTATTTTTAATTATCTATTTTGGAAATCTTGTGGCCACCACAGGGAACAGGAGACTGTATTCCATTTAATACGATTGAATATGTTTGGCTTTGGATGAGCAGAGCAGCTGCATCCCGGGTAGAGGGGTCTCAGCATTTGTAATTGTGGACAGAGTACTGAGCTAAGCATTTGAAGCCATGTTGCAGAGTGGGTGAGGGTGAGGGGTGCACACCCGGCTCCAGCCTCCCTTTCTTACAAGGACTCCAGATTAACAATATTCAGAGCAAGCTAGCCTTGCCTGGCACGGTGATGTACGCCTTTAATACCAGCACTTGGAAGGCAGAAGCAGGAAGATCTCTGCGTTTGAGGCCAGGCTAGTGTGCGTGGCAAGCTCTAGGATAGCCAGGGCTACCTAAAGACCCTGTCTCAAAAAGCAAAGCAAAACAAACAAACCCAAAACTCTATTCTCAAAATCTAAAGACCCAGACTTTGCTAAGCAATGCAAACGTCCAGAAAAGGGGCTAAATGATTCATTCATCATTGAGGTGTCCCAGCCCCATGCAGCATGGCAAAGCAGATGGAGAAACCATCTTTACCCTCCGGAAGGAAAGTGAGGAGTACTGAAATTCATTGTCTGTCTGTCCCAACACCAGCAGAGGAGACTAGTTTCTGACTCACTTGACAGGCTAGCACCAGAGTCCATCTGCCACTGGAAACGAAGGTGAGCCAGGTGTGTTAGGTGGCACACTCCTTTAAATCAGAGCACTGGGGAGGCAGCTGCAGGTGGATCTCCATGAGTCTGAAGACAGTCTGATCCTCACAGAAAGTTTTAGGTCAGCCAAAGTGACATGGTAAAAACTTTGTCTCAAAACAAGCGAAAACCCAAGCAGAACAGGATGCCTAATACCAGAAGGAAAGTTCTACAAGAAGACACCAGGGATCGCAAGCTATTAGGAAAGGTTTGGGGCACCCAGTGGCTTAGCAAATGATTAGCAGCGGGGTATGAAGAGAACAAAATCAACAGTGATCAGAACAGACGGAATCAAAAGCAAAACGATATATTACCTATTCTCAGTGTGGCTATTATCAATGGGGAGGGAGGGAGGGAGGGAGAAATGGAGGGATGGAAAGAGGAAAGAGAGATTGGATTAATTACAAACAAAGCATGTTTCGGCAGGTAGAGAGGCATTGGACTATTTATTTAGTATTGCTTAACAATGCAAAACTATGCAACCTCTTTGGGATCCCCACCATGAACGCTCCTCAAAACATTAAAAATAGAATTATATGGTCCATCAGTCCTACCTCTCTCTGGGAAAGGGAAAGTGCTTACTTAATAGGTATAGAATTTAAAGATTGGACAGTTAAAATATTCTGGAGGATTATTTCATTTTAAAAAAGTAAATAAATTTAACATTATTAGATGGTTACACTAAAAACAAAATTAAGCATGTAAATATTCGCCAAACGGATTGGGGAAAATGTGTATGCATACACCGTGGAATATGAACCAGTCTCAAAAAAAATAGGAAATTCTCTGCTATCATGAATGACCCTGGAGGGCATATGTTATATGAAGCAATGCAGATATGAAGGCAAACACGTAACATGTGGAACACGGAAAATATCCTGACACAATGCAGCTCAGAGAAGGAGGGGATTATTTTTTCTCACCCTTGCCAGTTATGGTTCGCCGTTTGGGGAAATCTTTTATTTTCTTATTAATATGGTATTTATTTTCCTTCTCTCTGTCAAACCCTGAGCTGAGCGTTTTCCCCAGACTTCATGGGGAGATACAGGAAAATGAACACACAGGGCAGACTAGGCCCGGAAGAACTTGAGCGGTGGAAATAGAAACAGCTGCTTCCCGTGGCCAAGAGGATGAGAAAGGCCACCATTAGGCAACAAAGCCCCATGTCTGAGAGGGCAAAGCCCAGAATTTTGTAAGAGAAGAGTTGCTGCTTCAGAGAAAGGTTCCTGGCATAGCCAATGATGAAACTCCCCCAAACAATGCCAATCCCTGCCCCAGAGCCAGCCACCCCAACTGTAGCAGCCCCCAACTCTAATGAACTTGGCAGCTGTGTTGATGTCCCTTGAAATGCCATGGGTTTGGAAGCTGTGGCTAGAGGGATAGGGATAAATGAGGCCAGAGGCCACTCAGAAGCACTGCTCAGCTGCTGAGTTGTCCACTGTCTGCAGTGGAGTTAAAGCAACCACAGACAGCAACAGATGAGAGCCAGCGGCTTGGCGATCTTGGGGAATCTTAAAACTGCTCAAAACACATTCACATGATTGTCAATGAGTCAGTTGAAAATGAGTGCCAATTAGTGCTCAGCTTGCTTTCTACATTTGTACATTCCAGAATTCCCTGCTAGGTAATGGTGCTACCCATAGTGGGCATGGTTTTCCTATGAATTAATAAGACAACCTTCACCAGACAGACATGCCTACAGGACAACCCAATCTAGACAATCTTTTATTGAGACTTTATTCCTAGGTGATTCAAGATTGTTTCAGGTTAACAACTTAAACTAATCATCCTTTTAAACAAGTACCTTGTTTAAAACAAAACAAAAGGTACACATTATTCCTAGAACCAAGAATTTATACTAAAATATTCATAGTTTTAAATTTCAAAAATTATGCTCGTACAAAAACTTGTCTATGAGTGGTCATAATAGATTTATTTTTGAAGGGTTGAACTGGAAACAACCCCAGTGTCTTTCAAGAAATGAATTGTTGAAAAATTTGATGGACGCAAGCCATGGGAAAGATCCACTAGCAGAATGTCACCCACAAATACAAAGGAGCATCCCCCTTGGAAATCATTCTAACATCCACAAGGCTCTAGAGGACATTACGTAAGAGGAGACAGGAGGCCATCAACATGGATACAAGAACTCGATTGGTCATGAAAGAGTTAAAATTTTGGCAGAACAGAGCCAGGCCCATCTGCCACCAAGACTGGCAGCTCCTAAAGGTTGAAAAACTGGTCAGTAGGAGATCTAGGCAGCCAGAGAGCAGAGAGATCTCTGCAGAGTGCACACAGAAAGCACACCCCCGCCCTGCCCTGCCTGATCCAGGGACCAGGAACAGAACTTTGGAACTTCTGTTTCCACCCAGCGGCGACTTCAGGGAGCTGAACAGAGCCCAGCCCATCTGCCACCCAGTCTGGCGGGCACTAAAGGTTTAAAAACTGGTGAGTAGGAGATCGAGGCAGCAAGGGAGCAGAGAGATCTCTTCGGAGTGCGCACAGAAACCACACCCCCCCCCACCCTGCCCTGCCTGATCCAGGTACCGAGAACACAACTTTGGAACTTCTGTTCCAACCCAGGGACTCTGAGGTGTAGAACAGGGTTCAGCTCATCTGCCACCTGGACCAGTGGAAATCCAGGGACACAGACCAGATACAAGGGAAAGGCGAGAACATATCACTGACAACAAAATGGCAAGAGGAAAGTGAAAGAGTATATCCCAAGGAAACCAAGACAACCTGGCAACACCAGAACCCAGCTCTTCCATAACAGCAAACATTGGAATGCCAAACACTCCAGAAAAAGAAGATGCAGATTTGAAATCATACCTCAAGATGCTGATAGAGATACTTAAACAAGAAAGGGAGGAAAAGCAAAAAGATTTAGAAGCTTTTAAAGAGAAAACAAGAAAAACACTCAAAGAACTAGAGGAAAACAGAAACAAAGAGATGAAGGAATGGAAGAAGGAATTTAAAATAGAAATTGACACAATAAAGAAAACACTAAAAGAGATAACCCTAGAGGGAGAACACCTAAAAAAGAAATCAGGAGTCAAAGAAGCAAGCATTTCCAATAGATTACAAGAGATGGAAGAGAGAATCTCAGGGGCAGAAGACAACATTGTAAACATAGACAAAACAGCCAGAGAAAATGCAAAAAACAAAAAGCTTCTAAGCCAAAATGTCCAGGAAATCCAGGACACAATGAGAAGACCGAACCTAAGGATGATAGGAATAGAAGAGGGAGAAGAGTATCAACTAAGAGGCACAGTAAATATCTTCAACAAAATCGTACAAAAAAATTTCCCTACCCTCAAGAATGAGATGACCATGAGCATAAAAGAAGCCTTCAGAACTCAAAATAAGTTGGAACAGAAAAGAAATACCTCCCGACACATATTAGTCAAAACACCAAGTGCCCAAAGCAAAGAAAGAATACTAAAAGCAGTAAGGGAAAAAGGTCAGGTAACATATAAAGGCAGGCCAATCAGAATCACACCGGATTTCTCAACAGAGACTATGAAAGGTAGAAGAGCCTGGACAGACATCATGCACACCCTAAGAGAGCACACGTGCCAGCCCAAGCTGCTATACCAGCAAAACTATCAATCACCATAGATAGAGAGATAAAGATATTTAAAGACAAATCTAAATTTACACAATATCTGACCACAAACCCAGCACTACAACGAATTGTAGGTGGAAAACCCAATACAATGAGGGAAAATACAGCCTAGTAAAAACAAGAAAACCCCTAAACGAGAAAACCAAAAGAAGAAAATGACAGAGATACAACTCAACCCACAAAAGCAATAATAGCTTGAAACAGAAACAACTATTCCTTGATATCTATTAACATAAATAGACTCAACTCCCCAATAAAGAGACATAGGCTATCAGACTGGATACATAAACAAAATCCAGCCTTTTGCTGCATACAAGAAACTCATCTCAGAGACAAAGACAGACACTGTCTCAGAGTAAAAGGGTTGGAAAAAAACTTCCAAGCAAACAGCCCCAAGAAGCAAGCTGGAGTATCTATTCTAATATCGAATAAAGTAAATTTCCAAACAAAGGTTATCAAAAAAAGATAAGGAAGGACACTTTTTACTCATTACCGGGGAAATATGTCAGGAGGAACTCTCAATTCTTAACATATATGCTCCAAATAAAAAAGCACCCACATTCATAAAAGAAACCCTACTAAAGCTCAAAAAATACATTTCACCCCACACAATAATAGTGGGAGACTTTAATACTCCACTCTCACCAATGGACAGATCATGGAAACAGAAACTGAACAAGGACACTGCAAAACTAGCAGAGACTTTGAACCAACTGGAATTAATAGATATATACAGAACATATCATCCTAAACTAAAAGAATACACCTTCTTCTCACCACCCCATGGCACCTTCTCGAAAATTGACCACATATTTGGACACAGAACGAGACTCCATCGATATAAGAAGATTGAAATACTCCCATGCATCCTCTCAGATCACCATGGTCTACGGCTGGTCTTTAACAACAACAAAGACAACAAAAAGCCCACATACACATGGAAACTAAACAATGCTCTGTTAAACGATAGCAGGATCAAAGAAGAAATAAAGAAAGAAATTAAGGATTTTCTAGACTTCAATGAAAACGAAAACACAACATACCCAAACCTATGGGATGCAATGAAAGCAGTACTGAGAGGAAAATTCATAGCCCTAAGTGCTTTCAAAAAAAAACTGGAGAGAGCTTACATCAGCAACCTGACAGCACAGCTAAAAGACCTAGAACAAAAGGAAGCAGATATACCCAAAAAGAGTAGACAGCAGAAATAATCAAAACTAGGGCAGAAATAGACCAAATAGAAACAAAAAGAACCATTGAAAAAATCAACAAAACCAAGAGTTGGTTCTTTGAGAAAATCAACAAGATTGAAAAACCCCTAGCCAGACTAACTAGAGGGCAAAAAGAGAGTATACAAATTAACAAAAGCAGAAAGGAAAGTGGAGACATAACAACTGTAACTGAGGAAATTCAAGAAATCATCAGATCCTACTACAAAAACTTATACTCCACAAAATTGGAAAATCTGGAGGAAATGGACAAATTTCTAGACAGATACAAGATCCCAAAGTTAAACCAGGACCAAGTAAACCATCTAAATAACCCTATAACATCTAAAGAAATAGAAGAAGTCATCAAAAGCCTCCCAACCAAAAAAAGCCAAGGTCCAGATGGGTTCAGTGCAGAATTTTATCAGACATTTATTAGGGATATAACACCAAAACTCTCCAAACTATTCCAAAAGATAGAATCAGATGGAATACTACCTAACTCATTTTCTGAGGCTACAATAACCCTCGTACCTAAACTACACAAAGACCCTACAAGGAAAGAGAACTTCAGACCAATCTCACTTATGAACATTGCCCCAAAATTCTCAACAAAATCCTTGCAAACCGAATCCAAGAACACATCAAAACGATCATTCATCATGACCAAGTAGGCTTCATCCCTGGGATGCAGGGATGGTTTAATATAAGGAAATCCATCAACGTAATCCACCATATAAACAAACTCAAAGAACAAAATCGCATGGTCATCTCACTAGATGCTGAGAAAGCATTTGACAAAATTGAACACTCCTTCATGTTAAAAGTCCTGGAAAGAACAGGAATCCAAGGCCCATACTTAAACATAATAAAAGCAATATACAGCAAACCAACAGCCAACATCAAACTTAACGGTGGGAAACTTGAAGCAATCCCACTAAAATCAGGTTCTTGACAAGGCTGCCCACTCTCCCCCTACCTATTCAACATAGTACTGGAAGTCCTGGCTGGAGCAATTAGACAGCAAAAGGAAATCAAGGGGATACAAATCGGAAAGGAAGAGATAAAAACATCACTCTTTGCCGATGACATGATAGTGTACTTGAGTGACCCCAAAAATTCCACCAGAGAATTTCTACAGCTGATAAACAAGTTCAGCAAAGTGGCTGGATACAAAATTAACTAAAACAAATCAGTAGCCTTCCTATACTCAAAGGACAAACATGTGGAGAAAGAAATTAGGGAAAAGGTACCCTTCACAATCGTCACAAAAGCTATGAAATACCTAGGTCTGACTCTAACTAAGCAAGTGAAGGACCTATAGGACAAGAACTTCAAAACTCTAAAGAAGGAATCGAGGAGGATCTCAGAAAATGGAAAGATCTCCCATGCTCATGGATTAGAAAGATCAACATTTTAAAAATGGCCATCCTACCAAAAGCACTCTACAGATTCAATGCAATCCCCATCAAAATTCCAACCCAGTTCTTCATGGAATTGGAAAGATCAATGTGCAATTTCATATGGAATAACAAAAGACCTAGAATAGCGAAATCCATCCTCAACAACAAGAAAACATCTGCGGGAATCACTATTCCTGACCTCAAGCTATATTACAAGGCAATTGTGCTGAAAACTGCTTGGTACTGGTACATAAATAGGCATGTGGATCAATGGAATAGAATAGAAGATCCAGAAATGAGCCCTCATGTATATGGTCACCTGATTTTTGACAAAGGATCTGTAAACATTCAATGGAAAAAGGACAGCCTATTCCACAAATGGTTCTGGTCCAACTGGCACTCAGCATGCAAAAGAATGAAAATAGACCCTTTCTTATCTCCTTGTACAAAGCTCAAGTGTAAGTGGATCAAAGATCTTCACATTAAACCAGATACACTGAAACTATTAGATGAGAAAGTTGGGAAAACCTTAGAACACATAGGCACAGGAGAAAATTTCCTCAACAAAACACCAATGGCTCAAACTCTAAGGTCAAAGATTAACAAATGGGACTTAATGAGATTGCAAAGTTTCTGTAAGGCTAAGGACATAGTCAAGAAAACAAAACGGCAACCAACAGAATGGGAAAAGATCTTTACCAACACCACATCAGATAGAGGCCTAATATCCAAGGTATACAAGGAACTCAAAAAGCTAGACACCAGAGAATTAAATAACCCTATTAAAACATGGTGTACAGAGCTAAACAAAACGTTCTCAGTTGAGGAATATCGAATGGCTGAGAAATATCTGAGGAAGTGCTCGACATCCTTAGCCATCAGGGAAATGCAAATCAAAACAACCCTGAGATTCCACCTCACACCAGTCAGATTGGCCAAGATCCAAAACTCAAATGACAACAGATGCTGGCGAGGTTGCGGAGAAAGAGGAACACTTCTCCACTGTTGGTCGGGTTGCAAGCTAATACAACTACTCTGGAAATCAGTCTTGTGATACCTCAGAAAATTGTACATAATACTACCTGAAGACCCAGCTATTCCACTTCTGGGTATATACCCCAGAGACACCTTAGTACACAACAAAGATATATGCACCACACTGTTCATAGTAGCTCTATTTATAATAGCCAGAAGATGGAAAGAACCCAGATGTCCTCAGAAGATGAATGGATACAAAAATTGTGGTACATTTACACAATGGAATACTACTCAGCCACCAGAAACAATGACTTAACCAAATTCTTAAGAAAATGGCTGCATCTAGAGAATATCATCTTGAGTGAGATAACCCAGTCACAAAAGAACAGACATAATATGCAGTCACTGATAGTGGGATGTTAACCCCAGAGGCTCGCACTGCCCCAGAAACAACTCACAGACTGTATGAAGTCCAAGAAATAAAGAAAACAAAACAAAACAAAACAAAAATAGTCATGCTCAACCCTTACCCACCAAGAACACAATGACAAATTCCGGGTTGTACCCTGCATTACATGTACTGTCTGCTCATTGTAAAAAAAAAAAAAAAATCTTTACACACCGAGAAAACTTTGACTATTTCCAGGTTGCATCTTGTTTTACATGTACTTTATGCTCATTGTTACTGGTGGGATCTTTATCACACTATCAAACCTTTAAAAAAAAAAGTACTGACAAAAATGTATTGTATGATTTTATGCAAAAAATGCTTAAAATCTGCACATTTATCTTTGTTTTGTAAAATAAAGTTGTTTAAAAAATTTTTTTAAGTTAGCCCCACTGACCCTGCCTTTAGGACAAGCATGTCTCAAGGCTAAGAACAAAATAACATGTTCAAAGAAATGGCCCAACCCCAGACTATCTTGACTCGGATAAGGTCTGGCTCCACAGTCTTGAGAAAAACAAGTATAGGTCAGTGTGCCCCAAAATAGAGTAGCCTAGAGTTGAATCGTGTCCAAAATAAACAGAGTGTGCCAATTTGAATGAACCAATGAAATTGCTATGCACCTGTTGCTAACTGCTTATGTGGTTTTCCATGTAAATGCTTCTTCTCATTTGAGTTCGGGGTTGACTCCTCTATCTTCTGCGTGAGATACGTGTCATCCCCAGAGCTCTGGCCCAAATAAACCTCTTGCCTGATTGCAGCAAGATAGGTTCTTTGTGAGTTCTTGGGTTCGAATTCTCCTGGTACTTGAGTGAGGGGCTTCCCCAAATCAGGGGTCTCTCAGTTCCATGATCCACCGTCAGTCTATGGGCATACGATGAGAATTGAAATTTTTAAAAAATCTGAAAGAAGACTCTGGGCAATAAGCAGATGGATTCTAATGTACATTTAAAACGAAAAGAATAATAAAAGTATTCATAGGAAACAGAGACCCATGCCAGAGAATACTCAAAATTCTTTCCCCATGGACAGCTTCTGCCAATCCACACTGAACCAGAGTACAGAGAGGAAGAGATATGTCAGAAACAGACCGGAGTTCCCTGGAGTAAAAATTCTCTAACACCTGATCTACTTGTAAAGTATCCTCTAGGCAAGAGTCTGATGAAGTTTTCTCTGATGCCAGGGGAGTAGCAGGGTATCTGGGGCTCACAGGTGCCCTTCCACAAAGAACACACTCATCAGGAGCCCTATGGGCATGTCTAAGAAAAGCAGTTGACCAAAGGGGTAAATTACATCAAGAAATGGCATCTCACTCTCTGAGAGTTGTGAGTCTTGTCTGTAACTTCAGTGAGGAAGAACATCCAAATAGCAACATTGTAACTGGAAAGGGAATCTAAATAGCAACATTGTAACTGCAGGGAGAAAACGTTCTCCATCTAGACCAAGCAGCTGCACACAAGCAAGACATGCCCTACTTTTCCTATCACAGATCCTCAGTGTTCTTAGAACAGCCCAACTGCAGCCAAGTGGAGCAATGAGCAGTGGAAACAAGAAAAAAAAACACAGTCAGTATGCTCTCTGTCCCACTTTCCCACCTTTCAGGCTTGCATCAAATACAACTCAAGTTAGACTTGGGTAGAAGAAGATGGGGAATTCAGTGGAGAGTGAATGGGATTTTCTTTTTAAACAAAAAATATTTCACTGAGACCTGAAAATTATCAGAGTAGAGGGAATTTATCCAAAATATTACCAGAAATAAGGATGACAGAGCTCCCAGGTAGATCTGAATGGAAAAAGCAAGCTGGCTTGTTTCAATAAATCACAAGTCCTTGAGGCTTTTCCCTGGATCCCTGGAGCAGTGGAAGCCTCATCCGGTCCCATGTGTTCTGATGGGATCTATCCCTCCTCAAAGATTTTCTAGTTTCAGAACCCGTGGGTCAGTAAATCTGGTGCTGCGGTGTTACAGTCCAGCTGTTTGCATGTCACCAATTAGTCCAGTCTTCTTTGGATTTTCATGCTAGCTTGGTGCCAGGAAATACTGAATAAATGGGAAATGTATCTGGAAGAAGGGGGTCCTGATTATCATATTGAGATCATAGAGTATCCATGGAGTTTGTTCAATTTCAATTAATAATACTTAAATTATCACCTAGTATTTATTCCTCTCTGAAAACTTCCTTTCTGTAATGATCCTTTGCAGTTTGCAGAATAGTAAATAGTCAGAACCCACTAAATAGATGTTCAGTTGTCTACGAGAAGCAGTTTTTAGAATTCTTCTTAAACCAACCTGAGCAACCTCTTCAAGAATGATTGACTGTGGGCTGGAGAGATGGCTCAGGGGTTAAGAGCACTGATTGCTCTTCCAAAGGTCCTGAGTTCAATTCCCAGCAACCACGTGGGCTCACAACCATCTGTAATGGGATCCAAAGCCCTGTTCTGGTGTGTCTAAAGACAGCAACAGTGTACTCATATACATAAATAAAGAGAAAAAAGAATGATTCACTGCAAGTGATATCATATGAGTTACTCAGAAACCTGAAACTTTCCAGAGTTTATCTCAGTGAGCAACAGACAAAACACTTGGCAGCTAATTTCAGGATGACAGATAATTACTTACTCAAATAGGTCCTGTCAACTCCTCTTTGTAGCTTCCTACTTCTTCAAGAAGACCCACTCACATTCAAAGGGCATAGGATCTCTATCTATCTATCTATCTATCTATCTATATATCTATCTATCTCAAGCTGTAAAAACTTTTCTTTAGTCAGCTTTCTGATTGAAAGAGGAAATATTTTTAATCATGTGCCCACAGCTTGGCTCACAGAATGTCTCTTCAGAATTGGGTTTAAAAGTCCACTGCACAGTGTCTTGCTTTCCCTCTTGTTGCTGTGATAAAATACTCTGAAAAGGGCAATCAGAGGAAGACAGATTATTTAGCTCACTCTTCTGGGTTACAATCCATCATTGTGGGGGAAGTCAAGACAGCAGGAACTCGAAGCAGCTGGTTACATTACCTCCATAGTCCAAAGCCAAGAATCATGAATTCACGCCTACATGCCATGCTAGTGCCTGGCTCCTTCTCACCACATTTACATAGTTTGGAGACACCTGACCCGGAAACAGTTAACACCACAGTAATCTGTTTCTTCTGGACATAATCAAGGCACTCACCCACAGATCTGCCTATTGGTGAAGACATCATGCATCTCAGATACAGTGTTCACAAGCTTCTGAACTGGAGCTGAAAGCTTCCTCCCTCCAGACTAGCTTACATAATAAAAGAAATCATCATGAAAGCTTCCAAAGGAAGGAAGCAACCAACAGTCCTACCCAGCTTTGGTGCCTATGAACACCAACAGTGAGAAGTATGGCACAATTGTCCTAAGGGTGTGTTAGTGACACACATACCTTGGCAGTAATCAACAGTTCTCTAATTGGATTTAAGACACACTCAACGAGTAACCTTTCTCCTGTTTTCCTATTGACCATGGGACATTAACTACCACTTGTCTTTGTATATCCATGACGTTTTGAATTT
Organism: Micromys minutus; assembly: GCF_963924665.1. Lineage (NCBI taxonomy): Eukaryota > Metazoa > Chordata > Mammalia > Rodentia > Muridae > Micromys > Micromys minutus. The sequence continues at coordinate 73,933,394 of NC_137974.1, forward strand.
TTGAATGACTCTCTGGTCACAATATCACCAGAATCATAGTGTTAAAAGCAAAGCTCACTCATGAGGTGGGGTGTTAAAACATATGTACATATATAGTATACACATACATATTCGTATGCATTTGTGTCTTTGTGTAACAACAATTAATGGAAAAGATGCAGCAGATTTGAAAGAGAGTGAGGAGGGGCTGTATGGAAGTGTTGGGAGGAGGCAAGGTTAAAATCACAAAAAGTTTCACTGGTTTAATTTTTATAAGGCAATATTCTTAGACTAAAAAATGTGAAAGAAAAAATGCATGATTATGCATGTTTATGTTTATGTATGGCATATGTGCATCATGTATGCATAAGATCTATATGCCAGCATGGTTGTTGTGACAAAGACAATGAGATTGCATCTCATCCTACTAGTGGCTTTTCTTAGCCCTTTCAATGCCTTGATAATTTACAGGGCAGCGGAGCCTCTGAGGTGTGGACTTCACTTTTCACTTTGCTTAATAGGTGTCTTACTTTGCTTTCTGTTGCTCTGATAAAACCAAATTAACGTGGGTGGGGTGAGAAGAGGCTATTTGACTTACCTTTGCACATCATGATCCATAATTGCAGGAAGTTAGGACAGGAACCTGGAGGCAGGAACTGAGGCAGAGACCTTGGAGGAATGCTGCTTACTAGCTCACTTCTTCTGGCTCGATGATGTTCCTTTCTTGTATAAGGTGTATATGAATGTAGTATGTGTACAGGCACCCATGCAAGAGAGTGGAGAAGAGTGGAGGAGGCTGGAAAAGGACAGACGATCCCCTTTACCTGGAGGTACAGGTGGGTGTAAGCCACCTGTCATGGCTGCTAGAAATTAACCTGAACACCCAGTGTTTTCACTGTCTGGCTAATAAAGATTTTCTATTGGCTTAAATCCATGTACAAGTAGGGTCCCCTGGTGGTGACCCAACAACAGCTCTCTATATCAGTGGCAATGTTGTTTTGTGAGATTATAACTATTATATTTTACCTTCCAAACCTCCCATATACTCTTCCCAGCTCCCCTTCAAATCCCAGCCTTATGCCTTCTTTTATTTCACTAATTGTCATTGCATGCATGCATATGTATGTATACACACACATACACTATACACACACACATATATACACTATATATATACACACACAACATACACTATATATATATATACACACACACATACACTATATGTATATATATATACACACACTATATATACACACACACACATACTATATATATATATATACACACACACACATAACTATATATATATACACACACACATACACACACTATATATATACACACACATACACTATATATATATATATATATACACACACACATACACTATAAATATATGCACACACATACTATATATTTATACACACACACATACACTATATGTATATACATACACAAACACACATACACACTATATACACAAACTATACACACACACACACACACACACACACACACACACTTCCTAAATATACCTTGTCCAACTGGTTTAATGTTATTTGTATTTATGTTTTCAAGGATGAGTGTCTGCCACTGGACAACCAGTGGGTGTGCCCTTTCCTGGAGACCACCGATCCCCATTCCAAGTTTTTCTCAGCTGCCTATAGTTCTTAGGTCGATGTCCCCTGGGTTTTTCGTTGTCCACTTTGGTATGTCCATTAGTTCTGTCCTTGTTCAGCTTATGTTTGGGCAATTAAATTGGTAAGACTTTATGAATCTAGTTTCTGACATTACTGAGAGATAGTCTCATGGAAAACTCCCTGGTTCTTACATTCTTTCTGCCCCATCCCAAGCCTTGTGAGTAGGAGTGTTTTTTAGATGTGACTATTGAGCCTCTCTCCAGCCTTCAAAATATTTTTAAGAGAAATTTTGTTGGCAAAATTAAAGATTTTCAGGATCCAAAAGAGATTGGGTTAATTAATGAGAAGGAAATATTTTGTATGGCAAAGGTGAACACGACTAGGCATGGAAGTTAAACTCTAGAGACTTTGTCAATTATGAATAAATGTAATTATGTTCATAATCTTGTTATAATATTAAAGGGAAATTACATGTTTCCTGTTGCTGGAGTCAACATAATACATATATATATGCAACTATGTATAAACATCTATATATTTTATACACACAGGTATACGACGTGCTTGCAAATTACAGTTAAAGATGAGGTTTTGGCTGTCTTTCTTATTTGACTTCTAAATATGCTGAACTTTTTTTCCTAAGACACAGCCTCTCTACATAGCCTTGGGTGTCTTGAACTTACTATATACACTAGGCTAGCCTGAAACTAAACTGCTGGAATTAAAGGTATGTACCACAACATTCAGTTGTCTCATAGGTATTACATTCATTAAATGCTTATTCATCTGAAAAACTCCAGAATAAAATTCAGGTCAGAATAAATTAATGATGGATATTAAAAATGTGAAAAAGCAAAATCTAACCCAGAAAAAAATCATTACACAATAAAATAAAGCCATATTATACTGCATAATTCACAAATGTGCATTTGCATAATTGTAATAAGTCAAAATGTGGAGACAGACAAGGAAATCTTGCTTGAGTAAGAAGAGAAAAATTGAGGGAGAGTGCACTGGTAAGAGATAAATCCTTACTTCTCAAGAACAGAGAAGATATGGCGAGTATTTGTAACAGACCTGATTTGTAAAAGCGGGTACTTAACAGACCAGAGTTAACATTAAGCTTCACTTCCATTTGTTGTCGGGTTTAGTCACAAAATTGGACACAGGACAGATTCTGAGTGATGCCCCTCAACTGAGCTGCTCCCGCCGTGTTCATTTGTGTGCTTTTGTTGTGCTTTGTTCCTGGGGGCTGAACAACATGCTGGGCAAGCCTCGGCTGCCTGTGCTTTCTCAGACATACCTTTCTACTGAGCACTGAGCTTCTCTCTCCCAGGCCTCTACGCCCCACCCCCACCCCACCTCACCTAGTAAGTGCATGTGGGCTCATACAGGTCAGAGGACAACCTCTGGGATCCATCCTCTACTTCCATATTGTTCTGAGTCAGGACCTCTTTGCTGTTCTCCACTGTGCACAAGAGGCAGCAGATCCTGGAGTTTGCAGAGATTCTCCGGTCTTCTCCTATCCTACCAGAGGAGCTCCAGAATCACACATTACTGTGCCGGATTCTGTGAGTCCTAGGGAGTCAGACTCAGTTCTTAATGTTGTGAGGCAATCGCTTTCCCCATGGAGCCATCTCTCCAGCCCGTGTTTTTCTTGCTAAACCACGAAAGCCCACTTTGTCCCCAAGGAAGGCACAGAAACAATTATGACAATTTTCTCTTTCCACTGCCGGTGCCCCCAGTGCAGACTGAAAGGACACTGATATTGTTACTGTTTGGCATTTCCAGAATTCAGTACTTGCAGTCCATCAGTCATCAGGAAAACCAGTGGCACCCCGTGGCTGACCTGAAGCACTCACGGATCATACAAGTCATGGAGAGGTAAAGCAGCAGCTTGTAACCTTTGAAATTACAATCTGGGTGTCTACACAAGCCCACTTTATGCCCTCCACACACTACAGTTGTATAGTTTGGTCTTCACGTGGGAATCCTAACAGTGAAGCAAGAGCTGTCAGACTCTTGTTGCCTTCCTTTGAGACCCTTTTTCACTACTGGATTGCCTTGTCTAACCTTTTTTTTTTTAAGTATAGAATACAGTTTATTCAGGGCATGGGGAGTAGGGTTAAGAGGGTAGTGGAGGCAGAGAGAAAAGGAGTAGAGAAGCAGAGGCCACTCATGAGCACACAGAGGGAGGAGGGGCAAGGGGGGAGAGCAAGAGCACAAGAGAGTGAGAAAGAGGCCTTGTATAACCCTAACAGAAGAGGAAATGTCTAGTTTCACTGCAACCTGATACGCCATGGATGGTTCATATCCACTAAGGCTGGCCTTTTATCGAAGAGAAACAGAGATGAAGATGATGGGGCATGGGGGGGGGGGGTGATTGACATAAAGCAGAGGAAGGGAAAACTGTGGTCAGGATGCAAACAAATTAAAAAACAGAAAACAAGGCTCTGGGAATACCGAGGGGACAGGTATGAGAAGTCCTCCTCTCTAAATTCCATGGACCGAAATCTCAGACTGAATATAAAGCAAGCTGGGGGCGTGGGGGGGGGGGGTCCCTCCCTTTCCTAAAGACTGTGAAAACAGATCCTCCACCCCACCCCCCTTTTCCCTTAGAGACAGGACCTCATTATGTAGGTGTGAGTTGGCATGAAATTCACTAACTGACCTCTTGACTACAGGAAGTACTCTGACCTCTACCCCAGAGCCCTGAATCTGGTAATGTATCACCAAATCTAGCTTTAGATATAGTTCATACACTGCCTGCTGGCTAGTCAGGGAAACCTATCAATGGCTGACCCAGCACGGAAATGTGCGTGGTAACATATTGAACTCCGTAGTAAGATGTGCTCAGTCTCAGTAGTGGTATGACAGTTATGGGCATCATCAACCATATTCTGGCTAGATATGAAGCTAATTCCACAGGAGGGAAATTCATGCCTGGCACTGTGAACCTGGTCAAAAGCCAAGAAAGGTAACAGGCCCTAGCAGAAAACCTTTGTAAGTTTTATTAAACTGATGCTCTGTCAAACTGTCTCCTAAATACTTATGTGTTGCTCTCAAGATTAAGGGAACACTGCAGAAAAGGGGGTGGGAAGAGCGATAGATGGGGAAATATACAAAATATGGAATTCCTAACATGGCTGATGCACTTCTCAATAAGGAGTATCTATGATTATTTGCCCCAAACCAAGCCAGTCAAGAGTGCAGCATAGATGACTGTTCATTGTAGAGATGCTTTTAGAAACTGGTAGTTGGTGAGCCAGGCAGACACCATACTTCCAGGAAATGGATGCTGGGTAGCTAAGGGGAGGGAGTTGGTGAATGGATAAGAAAAAAGTACATTGTATAAGCTCTTTGCAAAAAAGTACTTTTACAAAACCAGCAACATTATTGAACTTACCATGGAGTTTTCCTGTCCTGATGTGTGAGACAGTCTCATGTATCCCAGCTGTCCTGGGACTCACCATGTGGCTGCTTCCACTCTAAACTGCTAAGACTGTGATGTGTTCCCTTGTCTGGTTTATGTGGTACTGGGGATTATACATATTAGGTTAAAAAAATTTACCAAGCCACACCCTCACACAAATGCTCTATTAATACCTAAATGAGCAATCATTAAAATTACAAATTACTGGAGAGGACTAGAGCTGCAGTTCAGTGATGAGAGGCCTTGCCTAGCATGGGCAAGGCCCTGGCCTCAACCCACAGCAATGGGGGGTGTTATAGAGAAGCCAATTTTCTCACTTAGCTTTGTTGACTTGAACATACTCCCTCCAGCTGCAGTCTCACACTCAAAAGTAACTGCCTCTCACCATGGGGCAAGCTCCTCCAGGTTGGAAACTGATGACCCTCAGTAAGTAACTCCAAGCACCACACACAGCAGGTACATAAGCACCTAAGAACTTAATGCTTCCTAGAGATTCCTAGAGGTGTCTTGGTGAGAACACTTTCACTTTCAAACGCTGTACACGTCAAGGAACAAAGTATGAACTTTTCTGTTTTTGCCACCATGTGACCTTAAAAGGTCCTATGAGAGTACACTTTGGAAACAGAATAAAATACAGGAAGCCAACATTATTCCATTTTCTATGCTGTTGGCATTTACAATGAACCCATTCTGTATTTCCAGAAGACTAACAACTCAACTACTTTATCATGTATAAGGCAGAATGGTTCCCTAACCTCAAAGATGACTTACCTACATCTTAATCCTTAGTACCTGTGAATGTAAGGTTGTGTAGCAGAGTAATGAGCTCACAGATGTCACCCATTCAGCTGACTTCCAGATAGGAAGGCATCCAGGTGGCTGGATTCACCTGTGAGGGGTCTTTTCTTGAAGTATAACACCTATTTGGAGGGTGGGGAGTTGAGGTACAACACCTTAAGGGGGCAGCCTTTTCATAGCTCCCTTTAGGCCTGCTTACTCACTGAACTCCATTAGCACTAAACCCCACTGCTGTCAATTCTGACATCTACTGAGGACCAGCTGAGATTGTGAACTAAACAACTACTAGATTCTTGGACCTTCCAGTGGTAGATGGCCATTATTGAATTAGACCTGCCTATAAGCCATCCTAATAAGTGATATGTATATTCGATAAGTCCTATTCCTCTAGGAAGTAACAACCCTAATACATCTAGACTCCCAAAAAGAGGTACACTCAATGGCTACCTCCCTCCTAGATGTGTATGGAATTTCCATCTGGAGACCTACAATGAACTACCATCACAACAGCAACAAACCTGAGCACTGAGGAGTCCCAACAAGTGATTAACACGAATTAGCCCATCTGTATAGGAACAGAGAGTGGGCATGCAGCTGGCTTCCTATTCCTACTGTCTCCATTAGCTTGCTGAGAAGGGGCTCAGGAACACTGATGGGATGAAGAGGACCTAAACATTCTTTTGCTTCCCTTGATCTTAGTTCTCAGAGCACCACTGCTAAACACATGGGGCTATGGAGGAATGTGGAGCTTGACTGGAACCCCAACTCTGACCTTGGCCAACGTCCCAGGTTCCAGATTCCTATGGTCTAAGTCAACCATTCACATATCAAGACTGGTCAAAGTTCAAATGAACCGAATGTTCAACACCATGCTTGGGGCACTCGGGCTCACTGTAGCTCTGTTTCCATTCAGCAGCTCACTAACTTTTACTTGTATCTTAGAAAACAAATCAGGTGTTAGGGTAACTCTCAAACCACATAAATCAGTAAAAGATTAACTGACAGGCCGGGTAAGAAATGCAGTCCTTCCCAATCAGTCAAACAATGATAAGCCTTAGGACTGGCCTTGTGCGAGGACTTTCTTTTCCCTCACAAGTTAACTTCCAAAATAAAAGTAGACCAAGCATTAAAAATACTTTATTTAAATGGAAATCCTTCATTTTAGAACTTTCATGATGATGATAAATTTCAGAGGCAAAGATGGGAAGAAAAAGAAAGGTAATCCTTGCAATTCAGACAAAATGTTTGACTGGATTTTCTCTAGCAAGGTTAATTTGGTTTCAAAAAAACCTGGTAATCCTCCTTTAGAAACAATTTTGTTAATTTTGTGAGGTTACTGGAATTCTTCTTCACAGGTAGGTAAGAACACTGACCGCTCTTGCCTGGGTCTCAAGTGTTAGCATCATCTGGCAGCTATTGCTTTACGTTTTAAACATCAGCACAGGATATATTTCGGGGTGTAGGTAGGTTTGGATCTAAAAGAATAACAGTCTTGTGTGTTTTCTATTTCAAGTCAAACTGGCACACTCAATTTTACAGTTGCCCTACAAACAAATCATTTTACAAAAAAAAAAAATCAAAATACATTTCACTTAAAAGTTCTGCAGCTTTACATATTTAAGTTTTCAGAAACATAATAGCAACTTGGTGGGCAACTATAAAGTTGCCTGCTGGCAGTTCTAAACACTAGCGTCTTTAGATGTGATTCATCTAAGATGTAAGAACAACCATAACTCGCTGGGGTAACATTTGACAGTGTGTCTACATATTCTTGGTTGAGTAAAAGAATAATGTCTCACGGGAAAGAAGCTTCGAAGAACCTCTTACTATAGAATTTCAAGTCACACGCACAAAGTAGGTGAGAAATTCTTTTATCATCTTTAGAATCAAAATATCCCTTAAAATATTTACATTTTACAGTAAAAAGGATAGCAAAACACAAGATCATGTACAAGCTTAAGTATTCAAGTTTCTGAAGAGCCAGAAAGGAAAGGGATATGGCCTACCACAAACTGCAGTACATGGTCAGAAACGCCTTCAATGAGCGCAGATTAAAGCAACAAATGGACTCCCTGGGCTTCTGATTCAGTCAAACACTGCCCCTAAATAGTTAGTATGGTCTGATTAGGAAGTTGCTTGGCTTTTTTGCTGCTCCTCTACATTTTCTTTAAAAACAGTGCAATTGAAAACAAATGTACAGAGCACAGATTACTTTAAAATTAGTCATTATATAAAGGACATTCACTTGAGGCAGGAAATATATTTCATAGTTAACCATATTTACCAATTAAGGAATAAAACTAAATTTCTAAGCCTTTATTGCATATTAATTAAACAAATCTTTGAATATACAGTATTGTAAAACTTTAAAAATATTAAATTCCTGTAGGTAGGACAGTGGTGTGAAGCGGTGTGTGCTGGTGCACAGGACTCTGCACCAGCACAGTTCACTCTGCCAACCACCAACAGTGAGGGTTAAGATGGCACAGTCCTACCAGGCAATATTATAAAGATACATGGAACAGTTCTGAATGTGATGCTGATATAGCCTTGAGTTTCACCTTTTGCTCTTTGCTCTGTCGGTGTGGTCCCTGTCTTTGTGGTATCGCTCTCTGTCCTTCTCCCCCTCTCTGTGCTTGCTCTTCTCTCTCTCTTTCTCCTTTTCATGCTCTTCACCTTTAGGCCTGTCCGGTTTCTTGTCTGCATTCTTACCATCTCTGTTTGCTTTCCCATCTGCTGTTCGATCGCTGTGTGATAACCGTGGTCTCTCCTTATCTTTATGTGCCTCCTCTTTGATTTTCCTGTCTCTGTCCTTTTCTTGGCTTCTGTCTCTATGTCTGTGCCTTTCAGATTCTTGTTCCCATTCCTTGTCATGACGGTCTCTTTTCAAGTGGTGGGAATCGCTGTAAAATCTCTGACGGTCTCCTTTACCCCGATTAAATGGTCTATCTGGTTGTTGTTGGTCTTGCCTACCCCAGGGGTCACTATGTCGCCTTTCTGGTCTCCGAATATCTTTTACCTGATAAAAATTTTGTGGGCCCATGAACCTTGATGCCTGTGAAATGGGCCCCATCATACGTTGTGGTTGGCCAGGGACATGAACAGGTGGCCAAGGAACCATGGGGGGATTTTGAGGAAAGCCAAAGCCTGGAGGGGGGAGTAGCGGAGGTGGCAAATGTGGTGGAAATCCAAACATACTCTGGGGAGGAAAGTTTTGGGGTCCTGGAAATGGGAATCCGGGAGGACTAGACTTAAGGTGCTGGAGGTTGGGCTGCTGTGGCCTCATAGGGGAAAAGTTTGTGCTAGCTCGGGGGCTGGTACTCCTGGAAGTGAAGTTGATGCTTTTAGAAGGAAACTCTGATTGGCAAGTATTTCCACCTTCAAAATGAGATGATGATGCAGCCGACCCTCTTCTAAACGGGTGGACGGTTTCAATGCTTTGTGTTGGAATATCCTCTTGTAAAGGATTGGCTTGCTCTGCTTGTGAAGAACTTAAGTTTTCTACAGAGGCCGAGTTTGACGCAGCTTCTGAATCATCATTCTTCTCTACACACGAGCTCTTCTCTAGAGAAGACAGTTTCCCCTCTCCACTGATGGGTTCTAAGGGTTCTTTGTTGTGTGATAGACCAGGCACAGCAAGCTTTTCTCCATTTCTGCAGCTCTCTGCATCCTTGCTTTCTGAAGTTGTCTGTTGATTTCGTCCTGCTGCTTGCCTAGGATCCCTTTTCAGGTTGATAAACTGTGGGGATCTTGTGTTAGCAACAAGACTCTCAGTGCAGCTCACGTTCCCCTCTGTGCTTCCCTTTCCCATGCTGGGCCTGCACGGAGAGTCACTTGAAATTCTACTGTCTTGCAAACTGTTCTCTTGGTCTTGGAGCAGAGGTCTTTTTAATGTTCTCTCTCTGTTTTCCACAGTCTCCTCTGGTTTTGAGGGAATTGATAAATTTGTTAAGAATGCTTCTGTAGAGACATCTGGTGGTTTCCCTCTCAGACTAAGGCTTGCCAAAGGCCCTGGAGAAGTGGAAGAAGAACCCACCAATGTAGTTTCTTCTACTCCTGAGTTTTTACCCGTAGACTCTGAAATATTTTCTGCTTTAACTTTTATCTCCTTGGTTTCACCCTCAGTCACCGCCACTTTATCTATTTTCTCAACTTTTGGGTTAGCTTGATCATTTATAAAAGGAATTTCCTTAAGAGTGCTTTGTTCTACAGCTGGCTGAGCCTGGTCATAGCCTTGACCAGTGGTGCCCAATAGGCTTTGGAGTATGTCATCCACAGGAAGAGGTTTATTTGCTAGTTCCAGAGTAGACGGTTGATTTTCCCAGCCAATTAGGACCCCAGGAAGGAACCTTAAGGGTTTTGGTGGCTCCTGCTTGGTGATTTCCATTAGCGGTTCAGCTGCTATTGGCAGGTCTTCCTGAAGAGGCTGGGGGGGCTTGTTTCTCTGCTTGTGTAACACAGTGGTAAAAGAATTGAAAAAGTCACTCTCTTCCTCTGCTGCTTCCTCTGTGGATGACTCCATTTTACTTTTCTTGTCAGGTGGCAAGGCTATTGGGCCACTCTCAGGCGTCTCGGCTGTGTGACTGGGACCTGCACTAGCGCTATGCGGTCGCTTCAGTTTCTGACGAATAATCAGGCCCAACAACAGGTTAGGTCTATGCAGCTCAAGTCCTGGAGAAAACACAAAAACATAACTGCCATAACCTAGTGGTCCTTCTCCATCATTTCATAGCTTTCACAAGCACTCATTACAAGGTAATGAATGGTGGCTACCCCGGTCATGTCATTTCTTACAGTCTGGATCCTAAGATAGAAAGCAACCATTCATTCTACTGTGGACCTACCCCTCCCACTTTATTTTAACCTCATTCTATTACCAAAACATATACCTACCAGGTCCATCAAAAGGGACGAGAGGGTGTGGAATTTTATCCGTAGCGCCCAACGGAATAAGGTACATGTCTTTAACAAGCTTCATGTTGTTAGCAGCCACACCATAGCGCTTTCTGCTACTGAAGTATGCAAACAGCAAAGTGTAAGAAATCTGATCTTCTTCAGTTACTGGTGTGAAGCGAACCACACAGATTTCCTATACAAGAGAATAACAATTAGTTAAAATACTAACCTAAAATGTACCTTGATATTTAAAAAGCTTATTAATTAGTACTCATCTAATTTTGAGTTTTAGTTTTGGTAAGACTCTAAAAACAAGCATATAACAGATCTTAACTTTTTAAGGTGATTGCCTAACTCAAGAATTGTGGTACCTATCCCTGGGGTTCTTGGCTTTATTTCAAATAAAAAAGATAATCATAACTGGTATTATTTTAGAAATGAAGGTTTCTTTTTATTCAGTCAAAATGGAAAAGGCCTGCTTCACTAAGAAGTCAATACAGACACAAGAGGGAAAACACTAGTGAGCTAAGCTATGGCCCGACCTTCTGGAATTATACACAGTTTATTAAAGATAAATGCTCTCAATTCTGAAACTAGAAAAGCCAACATTTAGAAAATCCCACACCTGTCAACAAGTGATAGGATGCACTCAAAACACAGATGTGTCAAACAATTTTGTATGAAATTACCATTAGTCTATGTTTATAATGTTTACATAATCCATAAATCATTCTATAATTATACATAAATACCCATTCTTAAGGTATTATCTTATGTATATGTTAACATTCCAAAATTCAAAAGAGCTCAAAATCTGAAACATTTCTGATCACAAGCAGTTTTGATAAGGGATATCCAAAATATCTTAATAATATCACGTAACTAATATATCCAAAGCCTAATACTACTGTGTTTAAATCATTTCAAGCTAAAGGTATGCTATAAAATACTGGGCAGTAATACACAGACACACACACACACACACACACACACACACACACACACACACACACACACACACACGGGAGGAGGGGGGCTGGGAGAGAAGTAATAGCAACCAATGTAGTAACTTATTTTTTGACCATGTAAACTCGGCTGGCCTCAAGAGGTGTGCTGGCCCTACTTCCCAGTTCAATAACATTTTAACTACTTCAATAAACTATTAAAACTATATCAATTACCTGACACAATAATAATGGGAGACTTCAACACCCCACTCTCATCAATAGACAAATCATGGAAACAGAAACTAAACAGAGACACAGCAAAACTAACACAAGTTATGAACCAAATGTATTTTACAGATATCCATAGAACATTTCATCCTAAAAGAAGATACCTTCTCTCAATATCTCATGGTACCCTCTCCAAAACTGACCATATAAAACAGGCCTTAACAGATAGAAGAAGACTAAAATAATCCCATGCAACCTATCACATCACCATGGACTAAGACTGATCTTCAATAACAACAAAAATGACAGAAAGCCCACTTACACATGGAAGCTGAACAATGCTCTACTCAATGATTACTTGGTCAAGGAAGAAATAAAGAAGTCAAAGACTTTTTTAGACTTTAATGAAAATGAAAGTACAAAATACCCAAACTTATGGGACACAATAAACGCAGTGCTAATAGGAAAATTCATAACTGAGTGCCTCCAAAAAGAAACTGGAGAAAGCATACATGAGCAACTTGACAGCACAAATGAAAGCTCTAGAACAAAAAGCAGATACACCCAAGAGGAGTAAACGGCAGAAAATAATCAAACTCAGAACAGAAATCAATCAAGTAGCAACAAAAAGAACTATACAATGAATCAACAAAACCAGGAGCTGGTTCTTTGAGAAAATCAACAAGATCCCTTATGAACAGAACACTAAGGGCTTATGCTCTAAAATCAAGAATAAGCAAACAGGACCTCTTAAAATCGCAAAGCTTCTGAAGGCAAAGAATATTGTTAATAAGACAAAATGGCAACCAACAGATTGGGAAAAGATCTTTGCCACTCTTACATCCGATAAAGCCCATGGCTGAAGAGAAGCATTACCATGATGGGGCAGAGGTTACAACTCAGTTTATAATCTCCTCTTCCTGTTACTAACAGACCTTAATCTCTGGCCGGCACATGGCCCCCTCTGCCTGACTTCTTTCCAGTTGCACACAGCTATGTGACTCAGTTCTCAGTCGTTCCATCTGCTAGTGCTGAGTGACGTGTGGATGTCTGTGCTCGATGAAAGCATGTGCTATTGGGAACAGTAAAGTGGCGAGAAGCAGCCTGGTTCCCAGTTGACCCTCCACGACCAGAGCCATAAGGCTCGAGCATCCTGACAGGAGAGAAGGCTTCTGCAGGTCTGCCCCAGTGGACTGTAGTGCAGTGTGCACTGGAGTACAGAGCATGGCTGTGCCCTCTCTGACAGGCAAACCTCATACCTACTCCAACACACTTCCTTCAGAGAATCAAGGGAAGGGTGCACTGCTTTGAGCAAATGGCTTCACTTCAGTCTGTGTATTCATACATAGAATGCACAGATGTAGAAATAGTACCTTGCTGGGACCTGAGCTCTATTAGCCTGCTTGGTCTACATATCTGTCTCCCCGGGGCTGAGATTATAAATGTGCACCTCTATATCTCATGTTATGTGTGTGCTGGGGATCAAACTTGTGTAAGACACTTTAGTAACTGAGTTGCCTATCACCTCCTAGATAGATTATGTACATTTCCAGTTTGTATTAGCTCCCGTTCGATCCTTGTGTGAGACTTTAGTTCGACTCTGGAAACATTTACATACTGGCACTGTTGAATTTACCCACCTTGGTGCCTGATGCTTTTATTTTTTCCACATAATCCCAAACTGTTTGAGGTGATATCCTGCCACCTACTTGAATACTGTCTGGTAGGTCCTATGGGTAAAAGAAAAGGTGATCAACAAAACTCAGCATCTTCACTACAATGCCAACTCTCATACATGTTTATCTCTGAGAATAATTTGAATAAAAATATAAACACGTAAACAAAGCTGAGAACATGGTAATAAAAACATGTGCTTAGCATGTGTTAAGACTCAGGGTTCAATCAATCCCCAGAACATACAAAGATTTAAACAAACTGCATCAGTAAATAAAACCCAGATAGAGAGAAACTGAGCCTATCTCAAACGCCAACTTAAATAAGTAATATTGGAAATGCAGTTACTGAGGACACACAGACATAAGCCTGAAGTCATACCAGGGCAGCACAGGTATGACAAGCACAGGGGGCACTGTGGCCAGCACCACACACAACTCAGAGACTCGGAGGTGGGCTCTGTCCAAACGGTCCGTGGCGTGCATAGCATCATTGCCTTATTTTTGTTTCGTTCTTTTTTTCCAAACAAGGTTGAAAAATGTAGCTCTAGCTGTCCTGGAACTCACTATGTAGATGAGGCTGTCCTCAAACTCCTGAGAGACCCTCCTGCCTCTGTCACCAGCGTGCTGATACTAACAGTGTGTGCCACTGTGCCTGGTGCTGTTACGCTTCCTTTTTAAGGAATCCTTAATTATTAACAGCTGAAGTTCAAATTTTATGCAATTTAATTGCAAAGTATATTTTTGCAAGAGAAAATTAACAATACAATTTTAAACGGCATACTAAATGTATATTGATATATAAATATAGTTAATCACAAAAATTTTAAACTTTATTCAATATATTCTATTTTTTCTATGAAGACCAAGGAAAAGCATGAAAGTAGAATTAAGTTTACTTAACTCATTAGTTGCTTTTAATATTAATATTTTAGCTGTAATAAAAGTAAAAGTCAGAGATGGGGTTCAGGAAACTAACCACACTGAAAGTATGGAACTGATAAAAATATCTTTATTCAAATGTAAAGGATCTGAGACTAGGACCTTATTATCCATGTAAAAGAATTAGCTTCAAAATGATCTAAAGAGAAAATAAGAATTCTAAAGGGTTATGTTCTTTTATCCTTTTTTATCTTTAAAAAGACCATTAGTGGCCTGTTTAATTTTTCTCTAGCAATATTCACATTCCTAAAATATTATGTGGAAGTCAACTGCACAAGAGCAGCACCATGTAGTCAGTCAGAGCAATGGAACGTAAAGGACCACGCTGGGGCTCAGTGACACGGGGCTTGCTGCGTCTACACTGAACTCCAGGCTGCACATTAAGATCAGAGGAGAGAGGATGAGGGTGAGACTGAGGAAAATTCTATCCTAACCAACTATAGGGAAGGATCAGATAGATGATTTAGGTGTTTTGAAATTTAAAATGAAATATCACAACTTTTGTCTTAGAATAAATGAAAAAAACTAATGGATCAAATCCACAAAGGTAATGTACACAGCTCAGTGCACTGGCTCTATCTCCTTTGATGCGTAAATGTCACACTTGCTCACTAACCACAGCATTCTGCTACACGATTTACTTCTATCTACCCGACCACAGGTCAGTGCTCTCCTGAGACTGGTACTGTGACTGCCTCAACAGTGACCGACAGACACATCGACAGTGTAGGAATTCCATTTCTTTAACAATAAAATCCTTTTTTAGGCTAACTTTGCCATAAATTTGCCAGCACTTTATGTAATATATGGGTTAAAAGACTCTTTAAATGATTATTAACAGCACGTCTCCCTGCCTATTGTTTTCAGAAACACATGCAAACCCGAGCAAGCAAAGGCAAAAAGTTCACAGTACCTCTGTTAAGTACTCAGGGGATCCAGACACAGGGTAGGCTTTGGTAACAAACTTTGCCACAGAAGGCATATTGATAAAACCTTTCCAGATGAAGTTCAATCGAGCCAGGAAGGTTGACTCAACTTCCACAGTTCCAGGCATCTCTGGACTAGAAAGGGATACTAAAGTTAGCAACCATGCCAACCAGATGACTCGGTGGTAACGATACTGGTTCCCACTGCTAAGGGCCTATCCCTGGAGTCCATATGAAGGTGGAAGGAGGGAATCAGCTCCACAAAGTTGTCATCAAATCTCCACATTAGTATCACATGTAGACGCAACAAATGTAACAAAATACCCATGCGTAAGTCCACTTTCTATAATCATTAAGTGTATCTTATGTCCAAAAAGACAATTAAAAACCGGTATCAATAATTGTCAATCAAAATAAAAGCTATCTTAATTGAACTGTCCACTCAACTCAAATGAACTCAATAAAAAGTTTGCTCTTTCAATTTATAAATTTATAATCATAACCGCACAGTCATGCTTTATAGACATCCTCCTGAACTGGCTTGAGGTAGACTAAGGTCAAAAGATGTGCATGCACAGAACAAAGGCTACATCCCCTACTCACTGAGATGGGTGTATTTAAATCATTTGTTTCTGATTTGTTTACAAAAATTTACTTGCATTTATTTCACCTGGAGTTTTGCCTGTTTGCCTATGTGACCTTGGAAACCAGAGGGGTGTCCAATCCTTTGGAACTGTAGTCATAGATGATTATGACCTGCCTTAAGGATGCTGGGAATAGAAACCAAGTCCTGTTCAGGAGTAGCCAGAGTTCGTAAATACTGAACCATCTTTCAGCCCACAACTAAGATTCTCAAAGTCATTACTTCATACTCTCAAATCTCTTAAGTCTAAAAATCCATTCAAAATAAATTAACCTCCAAAGTCCTGTTCATTTATCTCAATTGGTCTGAGGTATATATACTACTTTCTCAAAAGTCCCTAGGAGATGTCACTTTTCTGTGTTTGCGTATCTGTAAGTACAAGTAAGCATGACCGTTACAGAATTATGACTGAGAGAAAGCTACCGTGGAGTGGGAGAGAACGTTGATTTGGGAGATTCTTGTTTCTCCTCCTCAAAGAATTCAGAGGCCAGAATATTTGTAGTTGAAGACAACGCATCTGCTATACTTTCTGCTTCGTTGTCGGAATGTTTACGGGCTCCTCCTACAACAACTTTCACGGTTTTTGGAGAAAGATCATCTACAGGTGGTGCCATTCGACCTGAAGCCAGAAATACCAAAATAAACTTATTATCTGCAATTTTTAAACTTTCATGCATTTTTACTTTCAAAAGGGATGACTTCTTTGGCTTGAATATTGAGTAAATATTTCCTGGGGTAATTAATATACACCTGTGATGTTTTCTCATAGCAAGTTGTTTCACCTATTCAGAGAACCAAAGAATTTACCAATGCCACCCCCCCATCCCAGAGACCTAAGCTAACCAAAACACGGTTTCCTCACACTGTGAAGGGTTCTACCTGGACTGACTTTAATTTTCATCAGTGTTTAAACAGAAAACAGCACACGCGAATGAGAAGTTGCTGGCACCGTCATTACCTACGGAAGTGCGGTAAGGAAAGAATGCTAGCACACTAACGGGAACGGTGCGGCATAAGCCCAGTCCCAGCACTGGGGAGGCAGAGGCTGACAGATGTGAGTGGGAGGCCAGCTGCTCTACAAAGCGAGTTCTAGGACAGCCAGGGCTGTTACTCAAGGTAACTCCTCTCAAAAAAACAAACAACAACAACAACGACATTAACAAACTAAAATAAAGACACTGTGAGAACCTAAAGTAAATCTGACTCCCTGATGAATTTTCCCTAAAATACTGATAAGCTCCAGCCAGTAAAAAGAAATCTGTGTTCTGAAATTCTATTCCTAACCATAAATGCATAGCCACTAAACCTGAGCAGTGTGAAAGAGAAAATGACACTAATTTCAGACTATACTATCCAAAATGGAAAACAAACAAACAAAACCTCAAACGTTCTGAAAAGGGCAAGTAGTCCAACAGTCTTTTTAACAGATGTCTGCTGCTATGTTTCCATTCCTGTGCCTGTGGTAAAGCTCAGCTATGTCTGCTTCTGCCTTCCTAAACTGGGTCCACTCAAATGCTCCATGCGTGGGCCAGCGCTGCAGCACCCCGCACACCCCCGCACACAGCGAGCACAGCAGCAGAGCAAGCAGAACTCCCGACCTATGCATATTTTGCAGTTCAGGTCAAAAAGATGCTGTCTGTGTTGACTAGTGGTGTCTTTAGATGTGGAGTCAAGCTCTTCTTTTTGTTTCTCAGATGCTTCTGGCTTCTCCAATGACTTATTGGCTGAAGGTTCCTAACATAAGAGAAAATGAAAATTAGTTTTAACCAATGCATTTTAGCAGCAATTTTAAAAACTAAAACTGTTAATCTGTCAAAGTCAAGCCACTACATTTAAAAAGTTGTTTTTACTTTCTTTAAAACAATTAGCATTTGTTGCTTAGAATAAAATCTCAAAACAACTAATTTTTCAAAGCTTTTAATGAAACTTCAAAATGAAACTAGAAACTTGAAGGAGACTGCCCCCGCCCTAATCCACTTATTTCTTGTTTCTCTACTATACAAAAGAAAACACTTCTTAATATAATTAAAGAAAAATTACAACAGTTCTCAAATTATGCTATTTACAAAGCACCAAGGATTATTGTATCAAATACTCTCAGGACATTCACAAGCTTGTAGCAGGCAGCTATAATGCAGACAATCTGCACTCTGAGAAAAAATAAGCTCCTAAGAACCAATCCAGTAAAACAGTCTACTTTAAAATATTGTCCTGCTTTAAGAGCACGAGGCAAGCTTTTGTCCACCTTGGTGTCTGCAGCTGCGGAAAACAACAGACCCGTCCCTACCTGGATCTCCATGGCTGCCTCCTGCTCTTTCATCGGGGCGTCACTCTCGATTTCTATCTCACCTTTGTGAGTTATTTTCGTGATTGGTCGTCTTTCCACTTCTCTCTGTTCCTTCTCGATCATCTCTATGGTCTAACAGAAAATAATTTAAGGAAACATTTAAAGTGTGTGCCTTAATTAATGAGGACTGACCTAAAGAATTATAATTAACTTTCAGTTTTTTCTCTGATATAAAATACCAATAGAACCTGAGAAGTGTGAACAGGTCTTAAGAATTCAACTCTGCGCCTCAGCCACGAGAGGCTCACACTGACATTCTACAGAGAGGCAACGAGAGGCAGTGCTCAGAGTGGGGAGACACCGGATGGATACTTGAAAGCGGCTTGCATGGATCCAAAAACGAACTTAACTCATATTCCTCATCTGATGTTCTAGTATATCCCTCGAATACCAGCTTATTCAATGATCACAAAACAAACAAAAATCAGGTAACCTCCTTCTACTGTCCCTTAGGCCTGTTAACACTGTTAATTAACAGAAAGAAAAAAAAAAACTCAGCAACAACAAAGTTAGCAAGTATAACAAGAGTATGAGATAGAGCTGGCCAGAGTGTGCGTGTACACACACACACACACACACACACACACACACACACGAACTGCAAAGGTCTATCCCTTCATCTCGTTTCTTGGTTGTAAAACATCCACTAAAAAGGTCAATAGGACTAGTAAGATTGGTAGTGAATAAAGGCTCTTTATCACACAAGGAAAAGTAAAACAGTCTCATATCAAATGCAGCTAAAGCTTTTAAAGCTTCGGTAAGGCAAGTGCAAATGTGGAATGTGCAGGGAAAGATGATGCTAACATTATTTTTGAAATGAAGTGGAGGTGAGATTATATGAAATCAAAGGGAAAAAAAAGATAATACGTTTCATGAAGGTCTTGAGACCCGAAGACCACCCCAGGCACAGGCCAAGAAAGGTTAATGTCTAAGACTCAAACAAGCTCTATGAATAAAAGAATCATGTCAATTACGAAGGGCAATGCCAACCATAGTCATTTTCTAAAATGGGCAGCTAATATTTAATAACAAAAACTCAAATCATCAGTGAGTGAGTGAGTCAGTGAGTGGGTAAGTGAGCACATGAGTGTGTGAGTGAGTGAGTGAGTGTGTGAGTGAGTGAGTGAGTGTGTGAGTGAGTGAGTGAGTGTGTGAGTGAGTGAGTAGGTGAGTGAGTGGGTGAGTGGGTGAGTGAGTGGGTGAGTGAGTGAGTGGGTGAGTGGGTGAGTGAGTGGGTGAGTGAGTGAGTGAGTGGGTGAGTGGGTGAGTGAGTGGGTGAGTGAGTGGGTGGGTGAGTGAGTGGGTGGGTGAGTGGGTGAGTGAGTGAGTGGGTGAGTGGGTGAGTGAGTGAGTGGGTGAGTGGGTGAGTGAGTGAGTGAGTGGGTGAGTGAGTGGGTGAGTGAGTGAGTGGGTGAGTGAGTGAGTGGGTGAGTGAGTGAGTGGGTGAGTGAGTGGGTGGGTGAGTGGGTGAGTGGGTGAGTGAGTGGGTGAGTGGGTGAGTGAGTGGGTGGGTGAGTGAGTGGGTGGGTGAGTGGGTGAGTGAGTGAGTGAGTGGGTGAGTGAGTGGGTGAGTGAGTGGGTGGGTGAGTGGGTGAGTGAGTGAATGGATGAGTGAGTCAGTGAGTGAGCACATGAGTGAGTGAGTGAGTGAGTGAGTGAGTGAGTGTGTGAGTGAGTGAATGAGTGGGTGAGTGAGCACATGAGTGTGTGAGTGAGTGTGTGAGTGAGTGAGTGGGTGAGTGGGTGAGTGAGTGAGTGTGTGAGTGAGTGTGTGAGTGAGTGTGTGAGGGAGCAAACTTTAGCTAATCTTTAAAGACTGACCTTAAAGGTATTGTAAGTATAAATCCCAACTGAAAATTTTTGGCACCTCTGACTTTTTATTTTAAAAACTTTGGTATACAAATTAAAATGCTCCAGTTCAATCTAAGACAGCACCACATACACATAACAATATTTCTATGTATATTTACACATGATAAGTCAGGTTATCTTCCCAATACATTAATTAGTTCTAAAAGAGCCTTTCTTTCTTTTAAAATTGGCCCATGAAACCTGATAGTAATATTTTTAAAGTTTTACAAAGTTTTAGAATTGAACAGTCTGATTCATTAAGATATTAATATAACACATTCAAACTGGTTATAGAGAACACAAGTTGGTTAATGCTTATTTTCCAATTGTTCTGATTTGCAAGTAACAAATGATAAAATAACTCTCTAATATGGCGATTAGCAAACAAACAAACAACCCGAAGAGATAAAGACAGGCAATAAAATGTAAGAGTTTAGGAAGCAGAGGCTGGACAGGCTCAGAGGTTTAGGGTACTTGGTGTTCTGGCAAAAGACATTTACTCACTTCCCCAGGATCTACATGGAGGCTCACAACTATTTGTAACTCCAATTGTCTGGATTCCAAAGCTGTGATGACTAGTTTTATATCAATTTGACACATGCTACAGTTATCCAAGAGGAGGGGACCCAAACTGAGAAAAAGCTTCTACAAGATCAGTCTGTGAGCAGACAAGCTTGCAGAGAATTTTCTTAGTGATCAATGGAAGAGGGCCCAGCTCATTGTTAGGGACACAATGTGGGAACACCCTGGTCTGATGTTCCTAAGCTCTGTAAGAAAGCAGGCTGAGCAAGCTACAGAGAGCAAGCCAGGAAGCAGCACTCCTCCATGCATGGCCTCTGCCTCCAAGTTCCTGCCCTGTTTGAGTTCCTGTCTTAGTTTCTCTCAATGGGCTATGACTCAGGATACACAAACCCAAGAAACTCTTTCTTCCCCAAGTTGCTTTGGGGTTTCATCATAGCAAGAGAAACCTTAAGACATATACCTTCTTTTGACACTACATGCCCATATACACAGGAAAAACACTCATACATAAAATAAAAATAACTAAATCTTAAATAAAAAGAAAAAAAAGTGAAGTGGTACATGCCAGTAGCCTTAGCAACTTAGAGTGCTGAAGAAAGAAAATCACCTGGCCTGGCCAGAAGGGATGAGAGGGGAGGACAAAAGAGAATAGGAGAGGGGAGGTGAAGGAAGGGGAGGGGAGGTGAGGGGAGGTGAAGGAAGGGAAGGGGAGGTGAAGGAAGGGAAGGGGAGGGGAGGGGAGGGGAGGGAAGGGAAGGGGAGATGAAGGAAGGGAAGGGGAGGGGAGTAGAGGAGAGGGGAGGGGAGGTGAAGGAAGGGGAGGGGAGGTGAAGGAAGGGAAGGGGAGGGGAGGTGAAGGAAGGAAAGGGGAGGGGAGGTGAAGGAAGGAAAGGGGAGGGGAGGTGAAGGAAGGAAAGGGGAGGGGAGGTGAAGGAAGGGAAGGGGAGGGGAGGGGAGGTGAAGGAAGGGGAGGGGAGGTGAAGGAAGGGGAGGGGAGGTGAAAGAAGGAAAGGGGAGGGGAGGTGAAGGAAGGAAAGGGGAGGGGAGGGGAGGTGAAGGAAGGGGAGGGGAGGGGAGGTGAAAGAAGGGAAGGGGAGGTGAAGGAAGGGAAGGGGAGGGGAGGGGAGGGGAGGGGAGGGGAGGGGAGGGAGCAGGGAGTGAGTAGAGAATATGCATTGAAGGAGAGAAAGCCTGTTTTAGTGGCACTCTGTACGGACGGATCTTTGAGAGCCAAGCTGAACACAAAGTCCCAGATGTCTTACGTGTCTGTTCTCCCTCCGTCTCCACGCAGCTAACTCTTTGGAGGCTAGTTCTTCTGGACTCATTCTTATCAGATGATCGGGGGTTACTTCTCCTTTCAGAACTTTCTTAAAAAGTATCTATAGGATTTTAAAATAAGAAAAGAAGACACAAACATTTAGGAACAAACGAGAGGTGGTAATATGTGAACTTTCAATAATTAGACTTTCACTTTGAGATACTTTGAAGCCTGATTTATGAATATGTAATAATTTATCCTAATCTAGTGCATACAGCCTAACACCTTTGTACTCTGGAAGAGTAAAACATAAAACACATCCTATATAAAATTCAATTTGATGCCAGTGTGGTGGCCATGTCTATAATCCCAGCACTCAATCTTGAGATTGAGGCAGGAGGACAGAATTTAAGGACAGTTATACACTGACACTCTAAGCTTCTGCCCACCCACCCATGCATCCCCTAAAAAAGAAAATCCATGTAAAAATCAACATGAAAAAGTACAATGAAACCATTATACAGCTGTCCAAAAATAGTCTTAATTTGCCCCAGGACAAATTATAATAACACACCACTTCTAGAAAGGCACCGAATAAAGAGCTTTTTAGTCATGCAGTGGCATCTCTGTTTCTGTTTTTAAACATTTTTACATTTGAATCCTGGCAGGCCTGAGTGGAGACCACAGCAATGAACTAATTGCAAGGAAATCAAATCTTCATTTGATTACTGATGAACGTTTCTAGATTATATAATTTAAGAAGTTCTTGGTCCATAACAGTCTATATAATGGAGATTTGTCTTCAACACTGTTAATACATTTGAAAATATTTTAATCAATTGCACTTCCCCTAGTAGAGGAATTGTTCTCATGAACTCTGCCTAAATCCTAAATCTTCATGTTTAAACTGCCAATAAGAACTATGTACTGTTAACATATAATCTATATACACAGCTGCGTGTAACATTCCAGTCCATGCAAACAATGGTACACATTTAAAATTAACTACTTAGTGATAGATAGGGAAGGTGGCTTAGCTGCCTTTGTCTTCGTAGATACACTCTGATGTGTGCACAATGGCAAATCACCTAACGATAGCTTTTTCTTATTGTATCAACATTGTCATGTAACTACAGTTTAAACTCTATATTTACTTAACATTTTAAGAACTTTGTACATACTTGTGACAAACATTACAAAGGGAGTGACGACTAGAAAAACAAGCCTATACATCTTTAGTACACATGCAATTTTTCCCCAGTGTTTTTTATCTGCTGTTGAAATGTATGAGTTGAGAGATGACTGCATTGTAGCAAATATTAATGTGCATATTTGTATCACTGATGTGAAAACTTTTACACAGAGAGATGTCATTCTATAATCTAGAATCAACTTTAGCAGAATTTCTCAATGCACTTATGTAAATATAGCACACAAAATAATCGTATTTATATTTGGAACATTTAAAATGTTCACTGAATAATTTTGCTTAGTGTATGCAGTATAAAACTTTCTATGTGCAAACATGCATGCATACACACACACACACACAAATACATATAAACACCTTTTGGATTTTTGCTAAATCTCAAACAAGAATTCCCAAGATATAATTAAGAGAACAATAATGTTTATTAATCCACAGCTAAAATATATTTTAAAATAAAGTTCTATTTAATTTGGTAAATATATTTTAAAATATTTTTCTGGAGATAAGATGAAATGTCTCTAGCTGCACAGGGAATTCACAGCTTAGGCGATCTTGTCGGCCACAGATCCCTAGACAGTTCTGCTGTAAAGCATGTGCCATCAGGTGTGGATTTTTGTTTTTAGTTTACAACAAAATGTGACTTTTTGAGTGAGCAGTTCTACTTACAGCATTAAATAAAAATGCTTAGGCTTAACAGAGATTTTGAAGAATACTGAAGAGTAAATTTTATACTCATAACTGAGTTATGAAAAAGATAATGAAGAAAACAAAGTGCACATAAATCCAGACATGTGTGTCAATGAACGCAGCACCACTCACTGATGTATAGGAGTCCTGAGTGAGTAGCGCAGGAGCTTACTGAAATGTGCACGCAGCTCAGTTGGTACAGTGCTTGCTCAGCATGCATGCAGCTCCGGGTCTGAGTCCCAGAAACATGTCAATTGAGCACTATGGCTCAGGCCTGCACCCTAGTACTCACGAGGTGGAGGTAGAAGAATCAGAAACTTAAAGTCGTCCCTGGCTACACCCCCTTCCATGCCAGTGAGAAATGGTGCTCTCAGTAAAAAGGAGCTCAGCTGTGGAGAACAAACTTTGTGACCCGAGGCCCTGAGTTTAATCCCTAGTACCACAAGCAAACCAACCACACACAGAATGTTGTGTAAACTACCCGGGGATGCTCCACATTCTCACAACGTGACATCTACAAACATGTTGGATGGTGGACACAGCTGTTCCAGGAGGCACTCAGGCTATGGACATCTAACAGGACATATTTGTAGAGTCTAAATCAAGAGCAAACGGATCCTCTCACTCTACTAGGACCCTGTCAGGAAGGGCTACTTCACTGAAGTCTTGGATCCCAGCTCAGGACACGGCCCGCACAGGCGTTATAGAGTGCAGTGGCTCTGGGTAAGGTGCCTGCTGCCCAGCCTGATGACGTCAGTGCAACTCTGCACGCACTCTAGAGAGAAATGGATCGTCAGCGTTGTCCTCTGACAAAAGAGCCACAGTATGTGCATGCCCACACATACACATGCCCACGAAATTAAGTAAGTTTAGGAAAACTCAGACTAAACAAGTTACTTACATTGTTTTTAGGATCTTTTAGATTGAACATCAAGCTTCTATATTTATTCTTATACTTGGCATCCGTGTCCCGAAAAAAAGAGAAAAGTTCTTTTTCAATTTTTGTGGCAACCTTTGCTGCCTTTTCCTCTGGTATCTTCAAGTTTGAGTCTGTAAGTCTTAAAATTTAAACAATTCAATTATTTTCAAATACAAGAAAATCCCACGCCATTCAGCCACCGGCAATAACAATATGTTACCTTTTCATAAGAATATCCTTAAGAGAATGCCGGACGCTCTGTCTGATCTGATCTGCAGAAGGCTTGGAAGCAGCAGCAGGCGGGTGCACATTAGATCCACCCTTTTCCGCTTTTTTCTTTTTTGTCTCTTGCTTCTCATGAGTACCTAATTTTAAAAAGAATCTAAACTCATCAAACTGTTCTAAAAGACACTTTCTCTATAATACATGATGTAAGTTTAAATCCACGCAGACTAAGCACTATTTATAAATCACACAGGGCCCAGCGTTCATAATTCGAACTGTCCTGGTGCTAAAGTGCTACCTAAACCCTCTGTGATCAAGAGTGGCTCTAGAGCCATAAAGTGTATGCACTCACTTATTCTTCATGTGCTTTTGTATTTTTAAAGCTACTCGGGAAGTCTGACTCAAGGTTACTACAGAAACTAAAAATGCAATGACTGATTAATGAGTTATAGAACTGACTGCGCTCATGTCATATGTGTGACATTAGCTGAATGCTAGCCCACTCCATTGCTATTTCTTTCTGACATTACTAATTTTCATGCATTTTCAAAATCTCAATGTCAAACAACTTTAACCAGCAGCGTATTTATTCTACAGTCTTCTTGGCTCAGTAAAATTTTATTCTATTCACTGGCTGTGGAGAGAGTGTGAGGCCGCCTTCTAGGAATCTGGCAGGAATATGACATTGGGCTAGGACAAGGAAGTAGGCTCAAGATGAATACAGCTGAGAAACGTGGTCTTAATAAGACCCTAAACACAGTGACCATGGGACCTTTGGTTATGCTTTGTTTCTTCCTTGTCTACTTTCTTTGTGCCTTAGAACTGACCATATTCTCGGTATGTACCTATAGTGATATAAAAGCAGACTGGAAAAAAATAAACCTCTTCCTCAGCACTGGCTGGAGTCATGTTATAATGTTGCCTAATTGTCTTTTTCTTTTCAATCTTCCCTCCTTCCCTCCCTCTCTCCAGACCCTGTTGACTGACTAAGCTGGCTTGATCAACTGGCATTCAAAGCAATCACTACTGGTAGACAGAAAGATGGTACCCAGGTTAACAGCATGTCCTGCTGTTCTAGAGGATAAGATTCAGTTCACACACACACACACACACACACACACACACACACACACACACTGACGCGGACACACATACATCATTAGAAATAATAAAAGTAAATCTTACCGTCCTTACTAGTGTTGTAGTGATATAGACAAGCACCATGTAATGCACAAATCAGCTTAAATTTACCTCATATCACTTCTATAAATGGTGAACACATTTAAAATTTTATGAGATTTCCCTATCCTACTCTTTCCAACTCTTGGTACCACCAGCTAATGTAATCGCCCATCTACCCTTAGTGTCTATGAAATCAAGGCTTAAGTAGTACCATTTGTCTTCAATCTTTCCCATAGTAGCCATCCTGAAGAGTAAGCTGATGCCCCACTATAGTTTAGACTGACACTTCCCAATGACCTGTGGTATTTTTCACATAACCACTATTCTAATAATCCTTAAATCTATCATTTACTATCCTCACAACCTCATTTCTAATAAAAATCAAACTATATAGAGCACTATTACCACTCCCTTGCACTCTTAGCACTTACTCTGTTAAACATGTAGGTAGGATAATGTTGTGCCCTAATCTACTCTCCCTATCTTCCAGGGAACTCTGATGGCACACTGGAGACATCTCACTCCCTTCTTCCAGTTTGACTTGTTTCATATTTTACTGAGAAAACTGAATCTCAACTAATACTTCTACCATGACATCACTCTCTATTACATGGGTTTTGCTCCCTTACTGCATCCAATGTTCTCTACTACTGACTAAACAGCCCTAATTTGAAATTTTTTTTGGATATTTGATACTCAAGAAAACTTGGGATTTGAAGCCAGAGGAGTAAGACAAATGAACAGAACAAGAGACATCTAAACAGAAAGAGGAGAGGTCAAATTATCTCTCTTGCAGAAGACATGATATAACTTGTACAGATGAAAAGAAATCCTCCATAAAACATCACAAACAAATAAAACCCAACCCTCTTAGGAATGATTAAATTCAATAAGTTGTAGGACATAAAAAACAATATACAAATCTCAGTAATTAAAAACATTAAAACAATGAAATTCCTCAGAAAAAAAAAAAAAACAGAAAGTTAAGTTCACTGTTAATGGCGTTGATAAAATACCTAGGATTAAACTTACCTAAGTATAAAATTTTAAACTATGGTAAGAAAATTTAAAATACAGTGAATGTTATTCCTTGTTTATAAACTGAAAAATACATTGAAGGTTGATCCTGTCCAAAACAATCTCCAATCAATGCATTCTTGTCAAAATATCAAAGACATTCTCACAGTAACTGTAGGAAAACACTTCCAAAATTTGTAGTGAACTAAAGATCTTACACAGCCAATGTAATGCTGAGCTAAAAAGCTGAAGCCATTACAATATTAGCCACAACAGCACACAGTTGACATAAAAAAGCATGTCCACAGCAAGAGAATGAGAGAACACCAACTGATTTTTAACAAGGCATTAAGAATGTACATTAAAGAAAACACACACACACTCTCTCTCTCTCTCTCTCTCTCTCTCTCTCTCTCTCTCTCTCTCTCTCTCTCTCTCTCTCTCTAAGTAAAATTCTTACCTCTACTGCCACCTCTCCCTCCCTCTCCCTCCTCCCGTCCTGCTCCACTGATCAGAGTCTCTCCAGGTCCTCAGCATTACACTCTGCTGTAAGCCACAGCTGCTCCTGTGCTGCTGTCAAGGTCACCAATGACCTACTTAGCTAAGTCAGAGGCTTCATGCTGTACTCAGCTGCTGAGACAGCCGTGCGCCCGACAGCTCCTCACTTCCTTTTAGCTTTTTGAACATTAACCATGTTTCTTCCAATGTCACAATCACCCTGTTAACCTCCAGCCTATTCCCACGTTAGAAAACATAACAATCAATCAGTCAGGCTGGTATAAGGGCTCTGCCTCTGTCTGTCCATTATGAGACTTTCCATAGCTGTTTTTTTGTTTTGTTTTGTTTTTTATCTACATCTTTGATTTTACACAATAGCTGTGGGCTGATGAGCAAGTTCAGACCACATCCCCAAAGTCATGTGCTCTACAACCATCAGACAAAGATTTACTAATATCTCTACCCTACCTGAATGTCTAATACCATTTCAAAGTATTAATGATAAAGGTGTAATGGTTTTTAAACATTCCTTCTCAAATCTCATTCCTTCTTATCAAAAAAAAAAAAAAAAATAGAATCCTACACAATCATCCCACTTCCTTCATGGGCCTGTAACTAATTCCTACCAAGTTTGGTTAACTGCACTGTAAAAGGTATCTTAATGTGACCATATTCACTACACCCCGTACCTATGCACCAAGCTACTCTTACTCCTCGTACAGGACACCGCTGTGCACTCCTGAGAAGCAGACTCCTTCATCTATTACTCCCTTACACAAACTCCAGAGATTCCCACTACTGAGAACACACCATCATCCTCCATGATGTCCTTGAGCCTGCCCACTAGTACTGGTCTACTGGCACGCTGACACCACGCTGCCCACTGTGCACACTGGTTCTCTTCCTCCTCAACACCAAGCCTGTTTCTGCCTGAAAGCCTACAGTCACTGCATTGCTCCCAACGACCCTGCCTCTCCTTCGGTTCTGTTCCCTCTCTCCATCCACATCAGTCCCCTGGCCCCCACCTGTGCCTCTGTGACACACTCCTACCCTTCTCTGAAAGCCTCTGATAGCATTCCCTCACTTGTATTTATCTACTTTCTTTGACTAAAATTTAAAAGAAAAAAGACAGGATCAAGGTCTTCTAACTTCACTAACTACTTATCTAGTATCCCCAATGTTTAGAGCAATTTTTTATATAATAAACATAGTCAACAATGTATTTTAACAGTCATTAAAATGTTCATTTTTTTTCCCAAAAAATTTCCAAGATATACAACCTTCTGGGAATAAGCTAAACACACAGCACATGCTCTCCAGTGCCCTTCCTACCTGATCGTGCCGCTCTCTCTCCTGCACAGGGGACAGCTGCAGAGTCTTTTGCTACTTTTTCACTTTTTTCTTCTGATGATCTCCGAGGTAAAATTGGTTGGCCCAATTTTCGAAGAGGAGCTAGCTGCCATTTTTTAATTTCATTATCTCTACTTTCAGACGAAGCTCTTCCCTCACCAGACTCCTGAAAAATAGAATTTGTTTCATTAACATAAAAACTACTTACTATTTAAGACAAACCTCAATAACATATAAGTGAAAAAAATTAAACTAATTAACATTACAACCTGTAAGAAACTAAACACTTCCAATCCAAATATTTATACTTCTGTAAGAGATTAAAAAAAAAAAAAAAATAGGGGCTGGAGAGATGCCTCGGTGGCTAAGAGCACTGACAGCTCTTCCAGAAGTCCTGAGTTCAGTTCTCACAACCATCTGTAATGAGATCTGATGTCCTCTTCTGGTGTGTCTGAACAAAGTGACAGTGCACTCACATATATAATATAAAATCATGCGCACACCCAAAAATAAATTACCATCATTAAAAAACACAGGTTTTATTGTTAAGCATTTACATTGTATAGAATACATAATATCCTACGAAAGAACACAAGCCAGATCAGGTTGGAAGGGCCTTAGTTGGCTGTGAATTGGAGGAAGGGACTATGGATAACTGAGCACCTGCATTTAAAGAACAAACAAGTCTCATAAACTTCCCTACGGGTCACAGTTATGGTCCCAGGGTGTCAACAGGCAACTTTAACTCTTATGGGTACATCAATGTACCTGCTACTCCTCAGAGAGAAATGAATCACATCACATTAATCTCAAAACACAGGGAGAATAACCCATATACAGACCAAGACCAAGATAAACGTGGAAACATTACTTTCTTTAATGTAAGAATGCTCTCATTTTTCAAGTATTTTTTAGTTTTCTAACTGGAATTTAAGAGTAGAAATGGGAGGAGCGGGTTTTAGGACTTACTTTTGTTTTCTATGTATGCATATTAGTTTACCATACACATGCCTAGTTCCTGTGGAGGCCTGAGTAGTTGTCAGACTCCTAGATATGGATTACAGTTGACTGTGAGCTATGCTGTGAACACTCGGAATTTCACCAGGGTTCTCTGAAAGACCAGCCAGTGCTCTTAACGGTAGATCTATCTATCCACCCCTAGAAACATATTTTACTGGTACAGTTCTCTGGTAACATCATTCCTACCATACACGGAAATGCAATAAATATTGCAACATAGAAATCTAGTGATAAAAAGTAATATGTGAAAAGCAATCAGCATAAATTATCACCAGATTGATCCGAAGATACAAGAGTTTACCATCAGCCAGGTGTGGTGGAGCATGTGTTTGAGGCCAGCCTGACCTGCACAGTGAGATCCAGGACAGCCAGTGGGTACTGTCTCAAAAACTTAAAAACAAAATAAAAAGGGTAGGGGTTCAAGAACACCATGCAATAATGCAATGCTGCATGACCTACAGAGAACAGCTTCTAGGATTTCTGAAAACATTAATAGTAACTTTTTATAGTGTTTTTTTAAAGTAAGAAAGACGTAGTTCAGCCAAAAGACAATATATTTCTAAACAGACAAGAAACTATATACAAAGTACAATAACCAACAGTTAATGAAAGACATTAGTTTTCAGAGAACATACTGCAAAATGCTAATACAGCACTCAGCAATACCAATTAACCTATTGACAACCAAGAAACTCTCCAAACATATTGTCAAACAGAATGTTGAATGTCACAAAAGTTTGTCAAAATGGAGCTCAACCAAGAATAGTCACAAAAGGAGTGTGTGGATGAACTGACTCAACAAACAATGGAGAGAACAGAGAGGCCATCAGAGGATGCCCAGGCTCTTCCCTGGCTCACTTTCCCTGCTGCAGGAGGAAGCTATGCTCGGGAGCTTATGAGACTCAATGTAAGCACAAGCCAAAGCTGTACTAGCCGAGCTGTTCTCCCTCACCATCCTTTAGAAGAGAAGCTCCAGCTACTGCTCCTGTCCAGCTGTGTGTGGCTCACAGGCCAGCACAGCTGCACCACAGGCGCCTGTCCTCTGCTTGCAGCCTGTAAATCAAGTGTTTGCTTGTCAGACACTATACTTACTTATTCTTACACACTTACTGACATGGTGCTATTTACTCTTCAGGGTTCTACTATAAATCAAGAATGAGGAAAATCACTGCTTATGAAAGAAAACTTAAAAGGACAGAATAACACATGCTTTTTATTTTCCTTCTTTTAAATACAAATATTTTAAATTTGTTTAGGAAATGCTTTTAGAAGGTGGTTTAAATGTCAGATCAGGGGGATTAGAGAGATGGCTCAATGGTTAAGAGCACTGTCTGCTCTTCCAAAGGACCCATGTTCAAATCCCGGCACCCACATGGCAGCTCACAACTTTCTGTAACTCTAGCTTTCAAGGGACCTGATACCCTCACACAAAGGCACATAAAATAGTTAGGTAAAGTATATATAAAAGAAATAAATAAATAAAATAGAATGGAATGGAATGGAATGCCAGATCAGGGAAAATAAACTTTTAGAAGTTCACAGTTCAACAGGAAAGGTGGGAGAAGTGACTTCCAAGCAAATGAGCTCAAAGGCTACAGTTACTCTTTTTAATTCTTGAAAACAACATGCAAACATTTAGTACATATTTAATTATCAAACATATTTAGTAAGCATAATTTATACTTAGGTCACATACCCACATAAACATTGCACAACAAAGATTCAAATGTAAACCTACAGCTCCCCGGGCCACTGCCTTAAATTCGACTCATTTTAATGCTAACATAAGAATGTACACTGTTAACAGATCTGAAGAAGAAATTCTGAATTTCATTTAGGTTCATACAAAGCTCTGGAAAGAACAAACCTACTTCCTGCAAAGCTTACCCGTTTTAAAATTTTGACCCTGTGCCTCCCGGGGTCCTCCGTGTGTCGGTGTTTATCCTCGGCAAGCGCGTGCTTCGATGAAGAAGCCACCTTGCCACACTCCATCCTTTTATCTTCACTGTGGGCTTCAGTGGGAGCTGCGGCTGCCAAGATGTCTGTGTCTAGTATGTCAGTCTTTTTATCTTCTTCAGCACAGCATCTCACGCAAACATACTCTTTGTCTTCCTCTCCCATTTGCTGTGCGTGAGAAAGACTTAATCCAACACAGTCCCCATGAAACCAGTCGTCACACCTCCCACAGCCAACCATAAACCTGGGGGTGGGGGAGAAAAAAAAAGAGGTGATTGCTTTTAAAATCTTAGTATAGAGTGAAAATACTTAGTGTTCAAATACTGTTCAAATGGAGCAAGTTCCCAAAAAGTACAATGTGACTTTTAAATCAAGTGACTCTCCTCCCTGGTAGGAATGAAAGATACTGATGGGCCATAGGAATGAGGACACAAGGCAGTCATGAAAACTGGCATCCCACTGTTCAAAAATACCACAGAACAGAGCACATAGAGAGTCCATCAGGTGTGAGGTCTTAATCACAGTCTATCCAACTGAAGAGGAGAGATCATACAGAAAACTGGAGCATTTGAAAAACGAAAAAAAGAGTAAATAAGGCCTCTCACTCCTAGTAGCATGTAACCTGAATCATTTTGATCCAATATATGTTGATTCAGCTGGAGGATTTTTGTTTACTTTTGGGTATGGACTTCCTTAGTTAATGTCCATGTGTTTTGGGAAATCAACTCATCTGCCCAATTAGGAACACTCCATCTTAACATGAATGCACTTGCATTTGTGTTTAACTGATTTTTCTGAGTTTTTCTTTACTGCATTCCCTCATGAATCAGAAGACAAGTTGTGGTTCTCCTGAAGGTATTTGCAATTACTTAGGAATAAAATGGCAACTCATACATGATTAGTGATGCTGTGCGCTCACTGCAATACTCAGATCTAATCCCCCCCTTTCTTTTCCCAGCTGGCAATTCTAAGGATTTCAGAGACTTTATAATCCTAGTAGTTTGTGGCACTGATTTTATTAAGTGGCAGCACCAAACACACCCTGGTCCTTTAAAAACATGCTAACAGATGGAATGTCTAAATAGCCTGGTGAGAGCCCAAGTCTACATACACCCAAGGTGCTCACTGGTGCTACATTTAGGGAATGTCTTAAGTGGTCCCTCCTCTACACACAGCAGCTCTTCCTTCTGCGTGCTCTGCCATCTGCCCGACTACTACACTGAGGCTTAGAAACGAGCTACAGCTGGCCTTTAACTTCAGTGGTCTGTCTGCTGCCCACGTTATCAATCAGTCTTCCCTACGATGCACTTGGTTTGAAAAATGGGGGAAAGTAGTTTCTATTCCCAGGCCATGAGAACATTTAAATAATGCTGGCATTTATCTGAAAATTTCTCTGAAATTTCTGATGATTTTGTGGTATCTCGGTGACAGTTTTTCCACAGGGTAGAGATCTTGAAGAATTCTTTCATGTTTAATACTTTAATGCTCTTTCCTACACTCCATGTAGTTACTTCCTGAAGCCAACTGCCTAGTATAAACAGCGTTCATATTCAGAAGAAAAATGAGCGGTCCCTTCCCTTCTATCACCAGACCTGCCTTGACTTCAAATCAACTTTGCAATGGTTTCGGTCTTAAATGTCAGATTCTAAAACACTGTAAAGCATTTTCAAACTCCCATTTGATGTAACCAGGTCACCTCACTGATCTATAATCATAAAATTTATCAAAAAATTATTTTATCATATCCATCTCAAGTTTACTTTGGAATGCTTATACTCAATTGTTGACGTGCTTTCAAAACCAAATCTCTCATCTAAAGATGTCACCTTAGTACTTTAGGTTTGGTTTTACAAACAAGTATTTAGATAAAACTTTCTACAAAACAAACAAACAAAAAAAAAAAATAGTAGCAAACACCCATGTCCTGTGGCAAGGGGTGTCTGGGGATCTACTTTAATATAGTCAATTACTTATAATTGTTAACTCCAGTCTCTACTTAGGTACTCTTCTAAGAACCATGAACTAAAAAAAAAAAAAACTTTTGAAGACAGAATGAAAGGGAGAGGAGGGAAAAAAGAAAGAAGGGAGTAGAGATGGATGGAGGAAGCCCCCCTCCCCCTTTTCTCCTCTCAGGCTATACTGCTCTGAAGACGAGGATTAGGAGAGTACACTTAAAAGTTCACAGCAGTGGGATGCAGACAGCCAGTACTCCATTGCTTGCCCTGTCCTCCAAGGTGTGATTAATAAGAGGAGAAATTTCTGTATGGAACACAAGAGTCCACTGTTGCTGAATCAGATAGCTCAAGCAAATCTGCACATATTAGCTAAGTGAAAAATGTAGCAATACTCCTGGCTTTTGTTACTATGCTCACTTATGAACTGACAGTAAAAACACTGAAAAGCAACAGAAAGCAACATGTATTTCTAATCTTAATTTTTTTTGGTAAGAGCCAGAAGAAAACTCTTAGAAAACTTTAATTGTTAAACTATAGAGTCAATTCTAAGAAAACTTGATCTTAAAAGATACAGGTCACAAATTAACATGGAAGGTATTACAATCTGGACCTATGGTCCTGTGGGTGATTTAAGTGAAGCCCTGAATGTCCTGTCACAACATATAAATAAGCCTTTATACCACATAAACACAAAATCATCTTAATAGTCAACCTAACCTTTAAAGAAAAATAGTCTATAAAACTTAAAATGAGAAAACCAGAGTCACTTGTTCTAGAAGTATGTCTGCAGAATTAAATATTCTTTTCTGAACTTAATATTGCTAAGGGGATTTTTTTGCTTCTTGCATTTGAAGTTTTGTCCAACTTACACTTAAGTGAAGAAAATGCATTACGAATTAAAGACACAAACATCTTCAAGACAAAGGAGGAAGAGAAGCGGAAGGGACATAACACAAGAGACTAAGAAAATTTCTATTCAAAAATGCCTTTTGGTGAAAAGGTTCAAAAATCACATTTATGTAAAAGCAAACAAGGCTCTCATTTTTAAGGTATACTGAATAGTCTTGATATATCTGTATCAGAATAACTGAAGAAAAAGATAACTATTAAAAGACCTATTGTCTCTAGGATATCAGATTGTAATGTTACGTCATGAAGATTCATAATACAAAACATCCAACAGGACATACATACAAAAAACCTATTTCCAATTGTAATTTGTGTGGAATATTAGCTAACTCTACTGTCACAAGTGCTATTTACAAATAGCTTTCAATATGACTTGTATATAAAGATCAGATAATTAATTTCCATATTTTCCTAATATATCTGTATTTCTACATATAAACTAAAATTGAAAAATTACAAATTGTGTAAAAAGCATGCTTTAGGTATTTAGTGAATGGAAAGGCAATATAGGAATGTAGTGCTGAAGATAGATGATAAATGATAGATTAGATAGATGACAGATTGATGATTGATAGATCGATAGACAGACAGACAGATGTAACTAATGGCTTAGCTTCTTTATTCCCAGACTGAAAAAAGTACTAAGGTGTCTAAAGAGCCAATTCCAGAAACTAATTCTTTCTGATATACAGCATCCAGATCAATTACACAGGGTCAACTCAGCCCCACAGCTATCATTCTAGGCTGTATTCCAGACTAAAGCAAAGAAAGTCTCAAAAAGTATGTTAATGAAATATTAAAAGAGAACATGTAGTCTTTATTTTATGTAATCTTTAAGAAACTGATGAAGTTATGAACTGACTGTCAACCCTATAGAGTTTGAGCAAACTGAAGACTATGCCAATAGGACAAAAGCTATTATCAAAGAGCTAATAGCAACACAGCAAACATGGGCTCGAACTCTCTAGGCCAATGTAATTCTTGAGGTTCCTAGTCCATGACTCTAACCACACAGCAGTGTTGTAAATCTTTAAGACACCAAAAGAGATAGGGCTGGCTTTAATCAAAAGTATAAAATTAACAATGTGAGTTAGTCCTTAAATCTCTGAGATATGAAGCTCCCTCTGGAATATGTAAACATATACATGTACAAACATGAAGAAGTATGCTACTGGGATAAAGGTAGCATTCTATTCAAACATGCTACAAAGTTTAAAAATCTTTTCAGATACTTTTTCATAGAGTAATTCCTGACATTAAAATAGGACATAAAGAGTAAAGATTTTAGCACTCTAAAGTCAGAGACAAGGGGACCCCAAGATCCAGGACAGCACAGAGCACACACTGAGCTGTAAATCAGGCTCAACTACAGTCTCTGTCTCAAAACAAAACCTTTACAAACCTCTATGCATAAAACTCAATTTAACAATCCCAAAACTTCTCTCTTATTCCCAATTAAAGCGATGTATACCATACTGTCTACTGACTGCCTCTCTGTTAATTTAGTTTCACATTTATGTAATCTCATAGAGCTGGGAGAGGAAACTGCCATTTAACTGTACTGTCCAAGTTTTATCATTAACATAAGTCTGAAGAGCAACATGAGTACTTGATCAGTACCATCTACAACAGCAGATATCACTTCATCTTTGTCCCTTCTCAGAAAAAAAAAGCATAATACACCAAAGATGGGGCATATGATAAGCTACTAAAAACAGAGTCCAAAATAACCCAATCATAATAGTGGTTACGTCAACTTTAAAGTTTTCAAAGATCAGAACTCACAAATTCTTTAAACTACTAAGCTCTCCAAAACCAAATACATATTTTCAATCTACCCCATGACATACAAAATTCATCTAGGTAATATAACAGTTGCTTTTGCTACTGAACTTAGTTCCAAGATCAAATATGTTAGTTTTGAAATGGAAGTGGTTGGTACTGCAAGTGCATCATTTAAAAAAAATAACAGCTTCAAAAGAAAAATAGACATTCCATTAAGAGCTTTATACTTTATTACTAGTTCTGCAGTCAAATAAAAAGACATATAACCCCCAGTCCTGAGGCAGCATAACAATTCTGATTAGCAAAAAAGGGTTTGTTTTTATCAGATGCAATGACTACATCAAATGCTAACTGGTCACAATGACAAAACATGTCCCTGCACATCAGACTGGTCAGACTAAGCTTTCAAAGATATCCTACAGTGATCTAGCTGTAAATTAAATGGTTCCAGGTTTCTATTATTTATCCAGGATTGGTAAGGGGTTTTTGGAAGTCTCTATATTAATTTTTTTATCATATTAGAAAGTTCTCACGTATATCTCAATCCTCATCCTACAAGTTTCCCAATGTACACACCCATACAGATATGCACAAACACACACACACACACACACACACACACACACACCTGTTGCCATGTGGTTTTTTGCAAAACCCACATTGCTTGCTGGGAGTCCACATATATTTGCTTTCAACAGAAGTGGTCTGATCTGACCCTTCTTTTTTTACAGTTGCTATGTTGTCTGGAATGAACAATGGAGGCTCATCCAGAGAAAAGCTTCTGCTGCTTCTCCTTTGGCGAGGCTGTAGATTCCTATCATGTTTTTTTTGCTTCAGTTTATCCTCTTCCTTAAGATGCTCATTGCCTGGATGTTCATGCTCTTCCTTCACATGGCTAGTGACCTTCACCACTCCGGCCTGTTGCTGAGGCTTATGGCTCTGTTTCTGATTGGAATGCACTAAGTGTCCAGTTTGCACATGATGATGAAGCTCCTTAGAAAAGCCAGAATGACCATGAAGCTTATCACTAAGAGAAGGAGTTAAAGGTTTGGAAATTTGCACTGAATTTTGATCCTGGGGTGTTTTTTTCAAAACAGAATGTGCTTGGCTTTTTACAGATTTAGCTCCAGAATTACAACTCTGACTCTTCAAATCCTTATCAATTTGTTTTTTTCTCACTTTGACTGGCCTCTGACAATCAGGCTGGGGTTCTGATTCACCAGTATTTCGCCTCACAGTCTTGACATTAGATTTAGTTTTGCTCTGACCTATTTCATGCTTTGCTGCCACAGTTTTTCTTGGTGTCTCTATGGTCATGTTCTGTTTAGAATGAGTTACAGATTTTGTGTGTTTGGATTTTATGTTTCTGGGATCTAAACCGCTTCTATCATCTTGAAGATTTGCTGTTTCCATTTTAATACTTTCAGTAATCAATTGCTTTGAATTCTGGTCAGGAATATCACAAATAGTATTTTCAAAAGTACTAGTTTCTGGTTCAAAAGCACAAGTGTCAACCTCCTCCAAATGTGACTCATTAAACTCTGTGCTCTGTAACTGAGCATCATTAGGCCCCATGTCCTCACCATAGCCCAGGGTTTCCATTTGACTGCTTTGAGGAGAGTTCTCAGGTTTACCAACAATATCCACAGTATTCTTCAATCCCAAATGACATTCCACCCCTTCATTCATTTCTGTCTGATTTTTATCGGTACAAACAGAGTCACTAGACAGATCAGAAGATTCAGGTTCCTCAGTCATCTGGTCACCTTCGCACGGAAACTTTACCTCCTCTGATTCTTCTTCAAGTTTTCCTACTGCATTGTTTTCTTCAATAGTGTTGTCCAGCTCCCCTGAATCAAGATCTCCCTGCTCATCTTCTTTAACTGAAAACTTAAATAATGGGCTACTGTCAGTCTTAGTTTTACATTCCATCAGCGTGTCGGTCTTTTCCTCCACACTAGCACTAGTCTCTGAAAGAGGTGGACAACTCAACTCAGGAGATGGCACATTCACTTCTTCGCCCTGGTTATCAGACTCATGCTTGGGATCAAACTCAACGTCTTCCTTCACTCCCACACAAGATGACACTGAAGAATCAACTGAAGATGCTGAGACTTCTGGTGCCACGTCCACATGGTCAGCATGCCGGCTGCTTCTTCTACTGTCCTTAGGGTGTTCAGATTTCAGTGACGCATAAGCTTCTTCTTTACCCTGACATCTTTCTGGTGGTCTCACCCCTGCTTTAGAGGTAGATAAAGTCTTCCCAGATGGCTTTTTTGTGCTTAGAGGTGCTGCATTTGAACGCTTGGCAATAGTGCTTTGTCGCAAACTTCTTACTTGTTCTATCATGGGGGAAATAAAATAAAAATAACTTAGCTAGTTGCTGTGTGCTTTTATTTCAGTAGTCTAAATATATCACTTCCTTATTCTGACCTATGACACTTACCTGATCATATAAACAAAAATTTACTGAGAGCAACTCTTGATGATCACGTATATATTAATATATATAATATATATTACGTGTGTGTGTATATAATATATAGCCTAACATGTTAATTTCATTTATCATGAATTCTGTCAGACAAAATAGAAATACAAATTTCAAGCTCATCTAATTTTTAAGAAATATTTTCAACAAGTACTGTTTCTGTAAGAGAGGGAAATCAAAGCAAAATAAAATTACCACTAGTAGGTGTTAAAGTAATATACACTCTAAACATCAAATACTTCTAACATAAAAATAAGTACAAATCCCAAAAGTCTTACGTACAAACAAACCATGTATCATAAACAAGATCTATTGCTCCGATTCCTATTTCAGTGTAATGCCCTTTTATACTCAAGGGTGTGGTAAGAAATGAAACAAGCTTCATGTAGCTTAGGCTAGACTCAAAAACTTCAAGGAGACCTTGAAATTGATCCTCTCACCTCTACTTCTCACATACTGAGATTTACAGCCTATCACCACACCCACAACCCACAATTTTATATGCTAGTTTGTACTCTAGAACAAATGAGTTACACACACCTCCAGTCCCTGTACTATTCCTATGCAAGAAATTAAAGTCTGCACTAAGGGTACTGCACACAGACAGCCAAATGAGTCAGTAACTTTAAAAAAGTATAAGGAAAATACAAAAACTTTTAAAAATTTAAAAAGTATGATGATTCCTTCTTTAACAGTATTCCTAACAGAGTCTAGTAAATAAGGTTTCCCCCTCCCGTTGTCCTGAGCCTGAAAAATCTTCCCGAGAAAGGAAGCACACACAGTAAAAAGAACTGAAAGTAAGGAAAACCTTAAAATTTCACTACATACAAAAGCAACTTGGAATTAAAACTCAAACTCCAAGTATAAAGGTATATCCATCTTGCTCTTCTAAATCAACTTCACATGCACATTCATTTAAAGCTGTTCATTCAACATAAAATCCTACTACACTACTACTCTGAATATGTCCCCCAACTTGCCACTTCTCGTAGAGGATGAGACTATTAGAGAATGTGCTTGTTATCCAGGTGATACAGCAGGTCCTGCTGTAACTAACAGCACTCTCATTCTTCAACGCCCCACTGGAAAAATCAGCTGCCTAATCCACTCAGACTTTGGGACTCTTTCTACTTCCCCTGGGCCTCACAATCTCTAAACATGTGTAACACACTCAACAACTTTACAAAAGTATGGGCTGGGGAGGTGGCTCAGTCCTTAATCTGCTGCTCTGCATCACAAGGACCTGAGTTTAGAGCCCTGACGCCCACATACAGGATGAATATGGAAGCACATGTCTGTAAGCCCAATGTGGGAGGCAGGCAGCGGGCTGAGACAGAAAACACTGGAGTTCACTGACTACGGGCCTACTTGAATCAAGGAGCTCCAGGTTCAATGAGAGATACTGACTCAAAACATAAGGTAGAAAGTGATAGGAAAAAAAACAACTGAAATTGACCCCTGGCATTCATATTCACACACACACACACAAATGTGTATATACAACAAATGAAGATGAAATAAATAAGAAAGCATTACTTAATGGTTTATGAACTGTTCTTTATAGGCTCTGTTATTTTTAAAATAACTATCAGAGTTTTATCTCTGTATTTTGGTAACTTTTAAGCTCTAAATTCTATACATGTTTGAAATAAAACCACTGAGGGGAAAAATTAGCTTTGAAGTAGCTGCTAAAAGCATTGGCATGGTAATCAGCTGAGTCTGAGAGCATTCTAATGAAATATTATTTTCAAATAGGAAGAAACATATTGGACAAAGGATAAAGCCACCTTTACTTCTCTAAATATAAACTGCCTTAGTCTGAAGCATGCCTTCCCATAGGCCAAAAAAAAAAAAAAAAAAACCTTATTTTTTCCTATATTTTAATTCCTATATATTAATCTTAATCATTTCTTAAAGTGTCAAGTACACGTGTGTCAAGTTAAGTAATTTTAAAAAGTTGATTAAAATTATATACCAAGGAAATTATAATGATAACCCTTGTTCCCTTAGCTACAATAAAAGATTTTTTTATAAAGACATGAATTTACAGAAAATGAAGAATAAGAGGAAACAATGACACATTTTGTGATTCAAGCAAGGAACAATTAAGCAGTATACCTGAGACAAACACTAAGATGGCAAGCTATCAAATCTATCATATTAACACTCCGCCCTAAACCCTTAGAGCTTAGCCCCTAAAGCAATGGTCCTCAATCCGTCAGTTGTGACCCCTTTGGGAATAAACAACTCTTTCACAGAGATTGTCTAAGACCACTGGAAAACACAGATATTTATATAACAGTAGCAAACTTACAGTTATGAAATAGCAACAAAAATAATCTTCTTGTTGGGGGGGGGTCTCTACCAAAGAAACCGTATTAAATGGCTGCAGCATTAGGAAGGTTGGAACCCATGGCCCTAGAGACTGAAAAGGGGTCTAGACTAGGAATGCCAGTGGAGAATAGCAATATGATAATGGTAAATGTGAAACAGAATTTATATTAAAACTTCCTTTGCAGGGTATCAAACTACCAAAATACGCTAATGAGACCATAGAACTAGCCTGAACTCTGATGAGAGTTATCCCAAAAGACAAGTAATGCTTAGTTCTTATATTCAGTCCATATAGTTAAGTTTTCCACAGCATTCGTTCGTCTGAATGAACCTGGCTGGCAGTGTGCACTCACTGTTCCTCTGTCCTGCATTTCCCATGGCCCTGGCTCCTCTTAGGGATGTCAACTTCAGACTCAGTGAGCCTCCCTCAGTGTCACTGCAACAGCAGAAACTGTTCTCTCTACCTATGAACTAAACGTGACAACAGAATGATCTTGCCCGTTCAGGCTACAAACCCCTCCTCACTGGCTCAAGAAAACTCCATCTTCCAATGCTGTGTTTCTTGCTGGCAGCAGCCAGTGACTAATCCTGTGGTATACAGAATCTCTGTACATTTAATGTTTGCTCAGCTCTTTGATTTTTTTGGAAATTCCTGAGTAAAACAAAAGAGAGGAAGCTTTCTAAAATAAAAAACAAAAACCAAAATATTAACTTTTTTCTTTCAAAACAAAAAGGAGATGAATCCTTTTGAAAACATTTTGAGTATCCTAATGATAAAAGGTATTAGTATCTTAAAGACAAAAGCTATTACATACATTTTAATAAAAATAAATACATTGCTGTTTTCAGGGTCATTCCCTAAACAAAACAAAGAAACATTTGAGCATTAGAAATGTAAAACTTGACAGAAAGAAGGTCAGAGGGAAATGAAATAATTTCAAAAGATTAAGTCAAAAAGATACTATAGAAAAAGTAAGGGAAATAAAGAAAATGAAAGGTCAGCATCTTTCACTAGACCTGAATTCCAGAAAGCAAGAGTTGACAAACTAATGAAAATGGATGTAGTGTGTAACAAACATTTCCAGAAGTGAACAATAGTTCCCAGACTCCGAATCGCATGAATACTAGCTAACCTTAATACACAAAATATCCCTTAACACTCCAAGATTTCATGTTATGAAATATTTTTTAATAGAGGAAAAGATTCTACAAGTTCCCATCCACCATATAGCAACTCAACCCCTTCCCCAAAAAAATCAGAGGAAACAACTCTGTAAGTCATTAAGTGAAGTCATATTTTCAGATCTGTTCCTATGGTAATTTGTCTTTGCTAAAGTTAATTTTCTCACTCATGTCCACATAAGCAATTGGGATAAAATGCTGTGAACACACAGCAACACTAAAGTAGGAGAGAGACTTGGTGGGAGAACAAAGAATATTTTCAGCCAGAGTGGAAAGGATTGAAGGAAAATAATACTGAGGGAGATATGACCAATGTAGTGTGTGTGTGAGTGTGAGTGTGAGTGTGAGTGTGTGTGTGTGTGTGTGCGTGTGTATGAATTTTATATGCATATATAGTATCTGGGTTAATAACACTCCCTCCCCAGAGCCAAAGGCAATCTAACAAAACAAACAAACAACCCACAGCAGGTATGAGAAGCTATCTTTTCAGTTGTTAGTGCTGTCCAAGAGATTCCCAAAACAGTATAGCCTATTGCTACCTTAGGTTGCCACCAGAGGCAGAAGATAAGTCCCTATTGCTAAAAACAGACACCATACACTTGAGACAAATGGCCAAGATGCCCAAGGAGAGACTGATCTGAAAGCCTTCTCCCTGAGGACTAGCTCTTGTGGTACTAGAAGGCGCCATTCCAGCTTCCAAAGGAGGGAAGGAACAACCAACAGTCCTACCCAGCTGTGACATCTATGAACCACACTAGCGACCCACACAGCACAATAACCCTAAGGGTGCAGTAGTGGTACACAGGCCTTGGCAGTTACCAACAGCTCTTTAATTGGACTTAAGACCCAATTAAGATGGAAACTATGCATTGTACTGAAAACCTAGCAACAGGCAATGATGCAACTAGAACCTACAACCACTACTTTACTAAAACTAGCATAGTTCCTAACTATATCCTAAATATGTGTCTTTATATCCCACAAACAAGTGTGGCTCTCACCCCTCAAAAAAACCTCTCCTTTGTAACAGACAGAGACCACTACAGAACACCATAAATCAAACTGCAGAGTTGTAGAGCATAGTTCCAACAGATACATTTACAAAAGATGCAGCACCTAAGGTGGAGGAAAGACTGTAAGAGCCAAAGGATGAGGGAGTTTACTCCAAGATCGCAAGTCCTAGTAATGTCAGAAGCTACATCCATAAAGTCTCATCATGACTCCTAACATGAGCTGAACAAGAACAGCATCAATAGACATGCTAATATAGACAGGGAAAACCCAGAAAGCTTCAATAACACAAGGAACTACAGACAACTGAGAAATGATGAGAAAGAGAAATAGTCTTCTTCAGAGAACAGTATACTAACTGGTTATTCAATATCAGATGGTTAGCCCTAAAAACGCAATAAAGTAACATTATACAGACTTAGAGGCTCTATTTGTGTATTTAGAAACATACACACATGTATAACAATTAATAAAAAAAAAATCTTGGCTGGAGAGATGACTCAGAAGACCACTGACTGCTCTTCCAGAGGTCCTGAGTTCAATTCCCAGCAACCACATGATGGCTCACAACCATCTGCAATGGGATCCAATGCCCTCTTCTGCTGTGTCTGACAGCTACAGTGTACTCATATAAATAAAATAAATCTTTTAAAAATCTCATGAATTTA
Organism: Micromys minutus; assembly: GCF_963924665.1. Lineage (NCBI taxonomy): Eukaryota > Metazoa > Chordata > Mammalia > Rodentia > Muridae > Micromys > Micromys minutus. Next base: position 73,977,879 of record NC_137974.1, read on the forward strand.
AAAGATTCAAGGAGAGCCATATGGGAGTATGAATGGCAGAATGGGAAGGAAGAAACAATGTAATAACGTCAGAATCTCAAAAATTAGTAATTTAAAAATGTTTATACTACAAAACATATTTTGAAAAACAATTTTTCAAGCCAGATGTGACTAGAATATAGGTAACATGACAGGAGTTCAAAGCCAGCCTTAGCTTCTTCACAGGATGTCTGAATTCAGCCTGGGCTATAGAGACCCTAATAATCAGTTAAGTGGCAGGTAATTGGTGGGTGGATGGAAAGGTAATCTGCTTAGCATTATACAACCTAACACTCATGTTCTATGCATCTGATCTTCTGGCTTAACCTCTTGGGAAGGATTACCTTGTGCCATTAAACGAGGTGATTTTCTTGGTGATCTTACTGAATTGTCTTCTACTCTGTCCCTCAAACTCCTGTTAGGTAAAATCAATTCTTCTTCATCAAGGGTATCATTACCACTTTCTTTAACAACTCCTTCATCCATAATATCGTCAAGACCAACAACTAGAAAGAAACAAAAACAAAAATTATTTTTAAAAATTTTGGGTGTGTTATTAATTTAAAGCAGTACATGGGAAAAAATCAAAGTGTTTTAATGTGATATTGTATACTCATAAAAATCTAAGTCTACTGCTAACATATGCAGTACTTTACCAGTAAGCACCTACAATCTGTTCCATTTGACCAATGTCTATCCTGTGAGGTAACTGCTCAGAGAATTAGCAATAATCCTTGTTGATCTAACCTCAACTGTTGCTCTGCTATCATCTCTTTCCCTTTGAGAATGCCATGGAATAACCAATTATCCCAATTCTGCTGAGGTGGTACAAAAGTCTTCTATGTCTTGAAAAGCTCCTAATTCTAGGTTCATGCCCAAACCTAATAGTCTAATTCTTGGTTGAATGGTAATTATTGACATTATGCTGCATGTGTGGGAATAATGCAGGTAATTAATGGATGGTTAAATACGAAGAAAGAACAGAAGAAAGAAAGCAAGCTGTCCTTGCCCAGTGGTGGGGAAAGCAGTGAGTGTGGTAGTCACACAACTCAATGATGCCCCCTAACCAGTAAGGCAGCCTTAATCAGAGGATGGAGCCAGAGTGTGACTCAGCACTCTGCCTGTGCACTGGTCTCCTCTACCTCTGAAAGCAGAGTCACAGACCTGTCTTACCAGCTCCGGCTGCTGCTGTGAGGGTCTAGGGGATGATGTATAAACTCACTCTGTAAACTTTACAGCACTAGACAAATGTTGGTTACTATCTTCATCCTAGGGATTAGAAGAACCTCAGAAGTTATCTAGTCCTCATCTTTCTATCCAAGAAGAAGAACTTCATTTAAAACAGCTCAACAGGACAGTAGTCTATCCGAAAATTTAAAGAGAACAAAAATCTTAATAAATTACTTTCATATGACACAATCTTTATGCAATTCGACAATGAATAGATTCACAAAACTGCTAAAACCGTTTCCCAAGATAAACATTAAAAAACAGTGGAAAGAAGGACTGCAAAGAAAATGTTGGCCAGAAGACATTCTGATCTCTGTTCAATAGGTCGTAGGAATGAAATGCGCGTCCGTGTCCACTCACAGGGGAGGAGACTGACAGGACGCACATGAAAGCACATAGTTGGAGTATCGACTCCTCTGTAAAGGGCAAGGGTTTACTTCTCATCTGCCCTCCAAATATCTTACTACAAAGAATGCACTACTCTCAGAGACCACTACACTAAGCACTAAAAAAATACTGACGAGAAACTCCTCAGGACTCTCTCAAGATACAATATAGGTAGAGAGCAAGAGATGGGAAATCAGTGAGGCTATTCTATGACCAAATATTTATGTTACTGTACATGCTCAGAAGAGAAAGTTTATATTAAGTACTTAAAGTAGATTAACACTAATTCTCAATTCTATTTAAAGCACACGAATTATGTATATTTGCATTGTAAAGATGCATAAAAAGCACAGACTGTTAGCAGTTAAAGTAAATAAGGAATAGTTGTTATTCTAGTTTCTTACTCTTACACTTTCTCTGTCAGCAAACTTCTACAATACGCGAGTCTTACGTTACAATGGGGGGGGGCAACCTTGATGGGTAAAATCACCCACAAGAGGCTAATTAATAATGGCTTGGGGACACTTAGTAACTAAGTCTACAGGCCAATTAATGAGCTTTAAATATTGTGTGTGTGCACATGCCAAGGTACATAAACATGGACGTCAGAAGATAACCTGCACAATTTCATTCTCTCCTTCCTCCACATAAACCTCAGGGATTATAAACTGAGGTCTGCAAGCTTAGCAGCAAGAACCTTTACCTGCAGTATTTCACTGGCCTTAATCTGAAGTTTTTCAAGATGAGCTGCTTATAATCTTCTATAAAACTCATTGAATGGTGACTCCCTTACTACCTACCTGTGTACTTACATCACTACATAGATGCAAGTGTGTTTGTTTCACGTAACTCGGTGAGCTTTTAACTGTAAGGATGGAACTGAAAGGGGTACAAAGATCAGACTATTCAGCAGCATTACTCACATTCTTATCTGCATTAGGAACATAACAGTACTAAACATCACACTCACTCCTAAGAAGCTAATATATCTAATGCAAAACAACTCCAGAGAACCAACCTGTCCATACACATCTGAGGCGCCTGTCTCAAAAACAACATTAATGTTGCTCCTGAAGAACACTGAGGCTAACCTCAGGCCTCCACACGTGTGCACCATCCCTCACACATGTAAACAAACATATCTGAGAGTTCAATCTTAAAGGGTTTTAATTTTTCTGTTTAGGCAATCAAGTAACAGACTTGAAAGTGAGTATAAATAGAATAACTGTCTAAAGTCTGAAATTCGTGACCCTCCAACATTAAAATTGAAGCATAAGAAGAAATTGAGAAAAGCAAGTTGGAAAAATAAAGAGATTTGTGTGAGACATGTGAATCAAAAAACAAGTAAAATGTTTCTGAACAGCAAAAATCAATTAAGTCAGTAATGGACGAAAGAGAAAATAAATGTCCTTGATCTGGTACCATGGTAAACTACTGATGTAACCTTAAAAAATGATAATTGTGATCCAGCCTGTTTGGCAGAGGGACAGAAAAATATATTACAAATGCTGTAAAAAATGAATACAAAACAGTGTTAACAATGAAACTTCATAATAAGGGCTGTTACAGAAAGAGTGCTCATCCACACTTCAATTCTTCCAAGTAGAGAAAGGAAAAAAAACAAAAAACAAAAAACAAAAAAACAGGTGCACTTCACACCATGGAACTGCAAAGCAAACCTATGGAAAACGGATGTGGAAAGGTAGCTTCAAAACCCCAAATGGGCACCTAAATACAGGATGTCACAAGAAAGGCACCAGGGGCACTGGTTAACCTTCTAAGAACTCAGGAGAACATTTTTTCATTTCCATCTGAACTCCGCCCATGTCTCCAAAAGCATGCAAGCAACAGACACTTGCATTGACAGGCCAATCCTAGGACTCCTAGTGATGACATGAAAACTACTGACAGGAGCCTTTGGGGGAGGAGTCAGCAGAACCTGCTTCAGGCCAGCTTCCCTTCATCTCTATTATCCAGGCTGCTCTCTTCAGCCAGCTAGAATATGTAAGACAAATGTCCTAACTCATTTGCTTTGTTCATGTATAGGTACCTATGTGTGGAACACTGGGAACATTTTAAGCAGTAATCTTCCTTATACCTTTTCTACCTTAGTATGGAGACGGTGTCTCTCACTGAAGCTGGAACTAGCCAAGAAAGGCAAACAAGCCCTAGGAATGCTCTTATTTCTGTCTCTCCTGAACTGAGACAGCAGTACACATCACTGTACCCAATTTTTCAAAAAGCTACTGCTTACATGACACGTATTACGTATGTATATATGCATGTATGTGTGTAGGATGTATTGGGAGTAGGGCCCATGTGCATAACATGGCCCACAGGTGGAGATCTGAAGACAATTTGCAATAACATATTCATTTTTCCTACCAATTGGGTTCCAGGAGCCAAACTTAGACAGTTAAAACCTTCATGCACTGGGCCACCTCACTAACCAAACCTAGCTTTTTATGCAAATTCTGTGGATCTATGGTGGTCTGAACGAGGAAGCTTCCTATAAACTCATGTACTAGAACACTTGGTTCTCAGATAATGGTATTGTTTGGAGTTGTGGCCTTGCTGCTGAAGTATGTCACCAAAGGCAGGCTTTGAGGGCTTGAAGACTCTGGCCACGTTCCATTTATTCTGTCTTTGTGCTTACATTTGAAGATGTGAAATCTCAATTTCTGTTCCTACTGTCATGTCTACCATTTCCCTCATATGACATACCCTTATCCCTCTGGAAGGATAAGCCTGAATGAACTTCTTTCTAAACGCTGCGTAGGTCAGTGTTCCACCACAGCAACAGAGAAACGAAAGGATCAAAAATACCAGAGCAAAGTCAGGCCTTCATGCTTATATGGCAAATGACCTAATTTCACAGCTACAATGCTGCTCTTCTTCATGGAGCATGTTCAAATACACCGTGACTGTCACAATGTAAGAAACTACTATGATTGCTCACCATCCTACAGTGATACGTGTTAGCTGCATGAGGCCAGGAACTTGTATCAAATAACCACTGCATCCTCTAACACCTTAAACTATATAGCACTTGACACATAGATGGCATTTTAAAAAAACAATCAAATAGTATAGTATCAACCACTTTTAAGTCAAAGCAAACCTTAAACCTTACATAGAATTATGCAACTAAGCATTATATTGCCAATGCCTAGAGTTTTACTAAGAATCATGCTTACCATAAAATAGGAATAGACATAAATTTAAAAACTCAGTCCTCTTACTGAAACAAAAATCATGTTTACTCATTGAGTGTCTCATTTCAATGAATCAGGACCCAATCTGTTCTGTTACAGCTGTAGCTTGGGTTGCAGATGGTTCCCTAAGGGCCATGGGTCACCTGGCTTCCAGGAAGGCTCTAATGAGAAGAAGTAGAAACCTGAAGAGGCAAAGCCTAGTGGAAGATCTTCATGGAATTCTAAGTGTTCTTGAAAGGTGTTTAGGGATAAAGGTCTCTTTTCCACCCTATTCCTTCCTAGGCATGAGCCAAGTCCTTCTGCTCCACCACGCTTTCTAACCATGATATGCTGCTTCTCCACACGTGAAAGCAAAGGGGAAACTGATTTCAACTAAAACCTAAAAAACTTACCCAAAATAAACCTGTTCCCTGCGCTATCTGCTTACCTAAGATATTGGGCATAGTGGTGAAAACTGAACAAACACTATGATATTCACAAGAAAACAGAGACAAACAAGAAAGCCTTTAACTTCTTAATGGAATGTAGTCTTCCCCTACCAAGTAAAGCTTGAGCAACGACCACCACCTCAGGAAAGGGCATTGGTGACTGTATGCACACAACCACATAGAATCGAAACCCATGGGGGTAAAAACTGATGCCTTCTGATACAGTGTCAATGTCTGAACAGCTGCAGAAGTATGCAACTGTTCAATCTTAAGGACTAATGGGCACAAGCACCACAGATTACAATTGTCTACCTAAAAAAAACTTAGAGCCTTTATGTCTAGATTCAATCCACTTAGTCAAAAAGAATTAAAGTACCTCTATTATATTATAGAAGTACTGAATAGCCCCTCAGAGGATTCGTACAGTGTAGAAACATACATATTAGAAGGCACAGACACATAAGAAAATAAATAAATAAAAAACTGCTCCCTCAAAAAACCAGTTACTAGTTTTTTCAACATGTCTAGAAACTAAATCCTTTTAAAAACGACAATTGAAAAGATTAAAGACAGGAAGGAGCCTTGACAGAAAACAAATCAGCTCTGCATTAAAGTTGGCGCATCTAAGAAACATTTTAGAAAGTGAAAAACAACAAAATCCTGATCGTTACAATAAATATACTGAGGCTTCATGAGAAAAAGGTGAACCACTGAGTATATTTATTTTGAAGCAACTACCCACATGTTGTACCATTTACACCACAGGCTTGAATTCAGTCCACAGTGGTAACTTCAGTACATGCTGACTCTTCTGAGCACAATATTAATCCTTTATCAAGTGCATCTCAGTTAAGATGCTCAATTCTACAGTTTTATATGCCAACAACTAAGTTTTATTCCACATATTTCTATTAATCTGTTTGCTGGTCTCTCGGCTAGATAAATGAATAAAAGATGCTCAATGTTCTAAACTATTCAAAAGATGAGAATGTATCATTCAATCATGATTCTTTTACCCCAGTATATCTCAGGCCCAATTGATGGAAGGACCAGAAGCCTTACCTATTAAAACAGTAGTTGACAATATTGCTAATAAAATGATTCAGTGGCACTAAGGACACAGGGGTGGCAGAGCACTTGTTGTGGCCAGGATTACCACTGCCCTGTGAATGTGGGTGGGTGGGTGGGTGGTGGGGGCAGTAATGCATTTTCTAAAACAACTAAATCAGCGTCTCAGTATGACGCTTCGTAGACAAACTCAGTTTACTGAATGTGTGTGGAGATGATTTCCTAACTAGTCAGCAGAGCTGTTCTCTGAGTCGGTGAGCACTACCCATCCACTAATCCAAGTCGTGTGAGTTTCCCTGGGACCACTGTGCATCACAGTATCAATAAATAAATCTGCTGAGCCTACTGCTAGAAAATATTCTTAAACACAACTTTCAAGCAAACCTCTTTTTATAAATCTATGTTTGGGACACTGCCTATCAGGAAAACCTTTCATTCTAAAATTGAGAGTAGCCATATATGAAGCAGAGGAAAAAGGATGTGGCTGCAGCCAAGTGAAAACAAAAGCTTCACATCAGAAAATAATCAAAGCATTGCTTCTACAACAGCAACTCACACAGGTAACAGCCACTGCACATACATCACACCGGCTACATGTGACATAATTTGTATATGAAGGAGGAAACAGCACTCGCATGGAGCACAGGATCACATGTGTCCATGCTAAAAAGTCATTCTGCACATACTTCAGACCCACAGAGTCTTTGTGACCGCCCACTCCATGATGTTGGATGTAACTACTTCACCAACATAAATTCTGAAACTGTGGAATAAATGCTAAAGTTTGTCCCTTTCAACAGTCTCATCGATAAGAATTGCATACTATCTTGTAGGTAATAAGGAAATTTTAATTTTACTAGACCAAGTCACGGTTCTGGAGAAGGCATGTTATCTCAAGTCCTAAAGAAGACTTCTGTCTCAATGCCTTAGCCTAGTAAACAAATTTAGCATAAGAGTTCTACAATCACGCACAGTAAGATTTCTGACATTATACAACATTAATTGAAAAGTTTCACCCAGGAACAATTCCTGTAAATATGTTTAACCTTAACTCTAATCAAGCTTTTATTCCTCATTTCCAATTTGAAGGAATTACAGAAATCGAAGGACAAGCTATCACCTCATCAAAAATTTAAAATGTTTGTAATTTAGCACAGTCTTGCAATGGGTGGTCTTATTTTTTTCAAAAGGTACTGACCTGAAGGCTAAAGGTGGATATAGCAACTCAGATCAAATGATAGAGTTCTTGACTAGAATGCACAATGCCCTAGATTTAGTCCCCATTTATGGGAGCCAAAATGGGGTGTGCTGGCACATGCCTGTGATCCTAAAATTTGAAAGGTAGAGGGGAATTATCAGGAGTTCAAGGTCATCCTCAACAACAATCGGAGTTCCAGGCCAGTTTACAACTGAAACTGTCTCAAAAAAAGAAAAAGGGGAAAAAAAAAATCAGCGGGAAAGAGTAATTTCAGAAATTTAAATAAATTTTAATTTAATAATTAAATTTGATTTAAATAAATACGATAAAATGTAACTTGGGAATAAATAGTAAACTTGAATCTGAATAGATAACTACATTAATATTATGTACTATTTAGGCACAGAATTGTGTGTGAGTCCTTCCTGTGAGATACCTTACCGTTGAACTGGATAAACTTGAAAACTTCACACACGAGTAAAGCAAACAGAACCAAATATTAACAGTGGAGAGTCCCAACAGAAGGTACCTGTGCACATGCTATCCTATCATTATCACTATGTATGAAAGTTTCAATACAAACATTTAAAATGAAAAACCTTTCTTTTTCCTTACCCAGATATCAAAATAGCATATACTTGATTTCTAGTCCATTTTACTGTAAAACATTTAAAATGGCCTTTTAAAGGATATGCCTGTCCCAGCCACAGCATGACCTAGAGACACTAATAACCAAGACATCCTAGAGGTGACATATGCCTGAATCCTAGCATCTCTACCATGAGATGGGAGATGAAATTAGAAAGGTAAACTAAGCTCACAGGCCAGCTAGCCTAGAGCCTGGAAGCAGCAGAGACGGATTCCCAAGCTATTCTCCGACCTGTGGGGCAGAAGTGCCTAGACTTGCAAACTCAGTAATTTTAGTTAAAATCTTAAAAAGAGATTTTTAATTTAAATCTCATCATTTCATAAGGTATAAATCTTAAGGTGCAGAGTATCTCAGCACTTGGGAGCCTGAGGCAAGAGGGCTACCATGTCTTGAGGCCAGTCTGGTCTACGTGTAAAAGAGGTTCTGTCTCATGAAGGAGGAAAGAATGGCACACTAAACAGTGGTGCCTGCCTCCAAGCCTGATGCCCTGAGTTCAATCCCTAGAAAACACATGAGAGACAGTGACTCCTAAGTTTTTCTGACTTCCATATCTCCACATGCTCAACAAGAGCGCACACATGCACACGCGCGCACACGCGCGCACACACACACACACACACACACACACACACACATACATGTATGCACACGGAATAAAAATTAATATGTATCGAAAATTTTATAAAGTCAATGTCAAGTATTTAGCAAAATTCAGGGGGATAAGATATAAAGTCAGAATACATTAAAATCATACCTTAAATAAAAAGTCGGTTTTACAATTCCTTACATACATTTTTTAAAGAAAGACTTATTTTTAATTTTGTCAGTATATGTGCTGTGTAGGAGTATCTGTTCATGCAAGTAAGTGTGAGTGCCCTCAGAAGCAAGTGGACTTCAGCTCCCTTGGAACTGGAGTTACAGGCAGTTATGCGCTGCCTGACACACGTGCTGGGAACTGTACTCAGGTGCTCCATGCACAAGCAAGTGCTCTTAACTGCTAAGCCAGCTCTCTACTCCTCTACACAGCAGCTTTATTTTTTTTTAACCAGTCAGAGTATCTGTAACTAGATAATGATCTAGAAGAAAAACTTGTATTACCTTACTTGCAAATCTAAATCAAAATTAGTGTTAGCAATATTCAATCCAAGTAATAGCAGCACCTTTGGAGAATTAGTCCCAGCCACAGCATGTCCTGGAGACACTAAGAACCAAGACATCCTAAAGGAGAAAACTGATGCCTCAAAATATGCTTCTTTCGCATTGCATTATTAATACAGTGTTCTCTATATTTTAAAACTTTATGAACAGTAAGTTTGCACTAGAGTAAGAGTGACTCTTAAGATATATCACAGCAAGTTTTTTTGTTTTGTTTTTTTTTAATTTACAGCAAGGGCTTTAAAGAAGTTATTACATTTAAGGATGAGTTAAACATTTTTATTTTACATAGCAAGCTAAATGTTTTACAAATGAGACTGGTATTACAAACATAACAGCATTTTCTATTAAGAAAAGGTCTAAGCAATATTAGTCCCTTCTATAAAGATGACATTGTAGTAATGCACAGCAAACACAGTGTACCAGTGGATGTCCATACGTCCAAGAGCAGAAGCAGAACTATGAGGAATTCAAGATCACTGAGCTATTAGTGAATTTAAGAACATCCTGCACTACATGAGACCCTGACTCAAAAATAAGTGGAGGGTAACCAAGGAAGATACTTGACATGGACACCTGGTCTATATGCATACACACATGCACACACCCCTCCCCACAGTGACACCTCCACAAAGAATGAAGCCTCAAATAAGCAAACAGTAATGTTAAACACTACAATAATTCACTTTCTCCCTAAGTTATAACAAATGAAGACAAATGCTTATGATGCATTAAAGAGGCAAAAACTGGAAGTAGCATAGAAAGTCTTGGACACGTAAAGCAGGGTCAGCTCAGAATATAAGCCAAGTACTCCATGCACCATGGGTAACTCGGGAATGGGAAGGGGTGTCGGTACACAGAGCAGAAGAAGATGGCAGGCAAGCCCGAAGCTACTAGTTACTGCTCAGGACCACTTAGCCAATCTTGTAGCTGGGTACACGTCACTCACAGAGAGTGCATTCCCCAACCTATCTTCCTAATGATGTGACAACTACTCTCTAGGCTGTGAAGCACAAGATCCACAATGCCAAATGAAGTTGTTTTCCCTCTCAGGTGAACATGGTATTAATAAAACCGTGGTCAAATATTCTGAGTCCACGTAACCCAGTAAGTCAGATCTTTGGAGTAAATCCTTAACAGTAAGAGACATAGGAAAGAAAAAGTCTGCGAGATGTTGCTCTTGGAGTCTGTAGGAAAGTAGGAATGTCTAACTCTTTGAAATGGGGAATCCAGGTCATCAACAAGGCTTTCCTTCTTTAAAAACAGATCCTGCCACTACCAAGAAATAACTATAGAATATAGAAACTGATCAGGGACAAGGCCTGAGACAAGAATCCTCTCCAGGCCGCTGGAGTCCCCATATCATTCCATCTTTACTCAGGACTCTTCCCTGCTCCACATCCTTAAAACCTAACAAAATAAAGCACTTAAAGATCTTTATTATTCATTGTTCTTCTTGACAGCAAAGAGTTAATAATTATGGACTCAAACAGACCAACATAAAAGCAAGTTCAGAAAAACAACTCATGAGTCCTTCACATAAAAAAAGAGTAAGGACAGAAATAGCTCAGCATATAAAAACATTGAACACACAAGCAGGACAAAGAGTTCAATGCACAGAACCCACCAAGAGGCTTTAGGAGAGAACTCACTCCACAAAGTTATCCTCAACTGTGTCCTATACATCATCACACATGTGTACACACATGTACACATACTCAGACCCATAAGAATAAATAATTTTAAAATTTTTAAAAAGAACATCATAGACTACGTGCTACTCTATTCAAAAATGCCTGACACCCACACACTGACACGGGTTCCACACTCCTTTGCTGTTCTTCCCTGGCAAGTCGTTTTATTTGGAAAAGGGTTTTTGTTTCTTTGTTTTGTTTTCTAAACTATGAGGCCCAGGCTGTCCTCCAGGTTCCAGCAATCCTCCTGCCTCTGCCACCAGAGTACAATGGTAACAAGCACCAAGCTCAGTGCCTATAAAATGTTTTATCTTTATTATGTTTGCCTCATGTGGGGGTACAAGTAAAGGTCAAAGGAACTTATAGAAGCTGCTTCTCTGCTTCTACCACGTATGCTCCATAAACTCAGGTCATTAGGCTTGACCCATGAGCCACCTCACTGGACCTCATAAACCTTATAAACTCCACATTAACATGTACAAATAGAAAATCACCAAACAAGTTAAAGTATTCTCTGTTAATTATACTAGTAGCTCTGAATATGTTACTTATCAATATGTTTAAAGCAGTATTTGCACGTATGATAAGTTTACTTAAATTCTAAGTTGAGAATACAGAGTATAAAAATAAATCTGGGGAGTTTGAGATGGCCCAAGTTCCGCTCCTAGTACAACAGGTCCCAAACAACCCCTTTAACTGCAGCTCCAGGAGGACCTAACAGCTTTGACTTCTGCAGGCACTGCAGTAACATGGAGATACCTATATGCAGGCAGGCACATGCTTGCATGTGTAAATGCACTCATAAAAAGGGGGGAAAATGAGACTAAAGCCAGGTGCTTCAGTGCTAGTATCTGGAAGCAGATGCAGGAGGGCTACGGTCCCAGCAACCATACGTCTTACTGAAGAGAGCCAAGCTGTCAAATATACTCTTTTATATACACAGTTTCAGTATGCGTTGACGTTGACTGTAATAAGCACTGTCTCTTGTCCATCCAACCCAAGGGGGCCTTTTCACATTTGATTACTCGAGTCGCCATCTCATGTAGATAGGCAACATCAGGAAGATGAAATTAGCTTTACCAGGAAAGCAAGCCTGCAACAATTTAGCATCCAACAATGTCATCACTTTAGATACCCTCAGACTTTAACCAACTCCTTTGTAAATGACTTCATACAGTTTTCCTCTTCTACACATGCATGTGATAACTACCATGACACTTCCAGCACAGAGTAAGTCTGTAACAAAGCAGGAGAACTAGCAGGAGGAGTACTTGAGAGAGGAATGAACCCAGCACATCTGCCACTGAGCTTCAGCTGAGACATCTTCTAGGAAGAAGCTCCAGCTGAGTGATAGGCTGAAAGCAGAGCAGGAGGCTAGAGATCAAGGCGTTACGGACTCCAGAAGCAGCAGGCAGCGCTGTGGAGACGGTGACAAAGACTCTACAATGCTGCTTTACCTGGAAGGAAGCCCCAAGGATGATAAGTCAACCAGTGACGACCACACAGAAACTTACTAAGTTATCACTGTAAACTTGGGTTATAAAGGAAATATCCAACACAACAAGCCCTTCTGCTCTCCGATACTGGGCCTGTTACAGAAAATCTCAGCTCACTTCTTGGCCCTGTCTTCTACAAGGACAGGAGAGCAAACTCCTAGTTAAACAAATGACCCCTACTTTTAGATTCTTACAATCTCATCCCATGCACTTAACTGACAAACAATAAGACAAGTGCCACTGTCTTAGCTGCTCTCAAACAGTATCACATAACATCCAGGAGAACTGTTTGAAAAAATAACTTCAAATCCATCCTGAGATAGGGCCATACTAGTTACTCTTCATTAGTCCCATAGCCTGTATGGGGACATATTGAGAGACTTTTTTTTAAAATCTGTGCTCAAAAGATAATAAAGTCTATGTTCTCTGAAAGTATACTCTTAAAGATTGCCATTTATTATACATTAAAATAAAAACTCTGGACAGAAATTCTAGTTTAGTGTCCAAAACAATTGTATTTAAAGCACTAGGTTTTGTTTTCTTTACAGTGAAGGATTCTATGCTTTTGTTAGAATCTGCAGCAGGGTCAGAAGCCACGCACCTGCAGCACACCTGCAGCACACCTGCGGGACACGTGCAGGACACCTGTTCACTGTCTGGCTTCTCAGTCCTACACCCTGTTTTGTCTTTGGTTTATTTTTTTCAAGTCAAAGCTTACTAAGTGCCCACTTCTCTACTGCCAGTATAAGTAACATGTGTGTATGCATGTATATGTGTGTGTGTGTGTATAATGTGTGTGTGTATGTATGTGAATATGTATACATTCATAGAAGTAAATTTTCATTTAATTTTTGTTTTTATTAATCATTTGAAGTGTCCATGTAATATAATATTAATGTACATATGGGATATGCATAATGCATACATGGGATTATATACAGAAATGTTAAGATGTGGAAAGAGGCTAGGATTTGACTCTACTTTTGTACAAATAGGCCAGGTCCTCCCTGATTCATGGCTGATGGCACAATACATAAGACGGACTACTCTGACCTCTTAATGCCTTAGCTTGATGTCTGCACCAACAGTGAACTGCAGCAATCAACAGGAGTCAAGTCGGTAATTGTTCTATTGTAGTGCACAAAGCAAATCTGCTCTTTGGAATAAAGAATGTGATAGATAAGGGACTTTATCATTCAAGGTTGCTGAAATCACAGCTTCGGGAAATGATCAAAGAATTCCTGGCTAACAACACAGCTCAGGAACATTTGAGCCACTGCTACACTATCTCCTCCAACAAGTGCATGCTAAATACATAGCTAGCCTTACAAAATATACTCAGACAACTCATCAAAAACTGTTATCTCTCTATTTAATGCTAAGCTCCATAATAACTGAGGCAAATTCTCTTTTATTCACTTTTGTGTATTTGTAGTCTGGTAAATGACCTAGCATAAGACTCATATTCAACAAATGAATACAGCTCAAAATACTTTAAACAAACAAACAAAAAAAAAAAAAAATGCTGTACTTAATAGACTGAAACAGGACTGTGACAGTTTCAGGGACAGCAGAATTCTACCCTGACACACATGTTTTGAGCAGCTTGTAGCATACCTATCCAGTGGTACTTATTAACCGCATATATTAAGAGCATCTATTCGCACAATCAACTGAATCACTAGCTAACTGTTCTGCTTCTGTCTCTCCTCACACTTCCCCTTAAAATTATAAGCCATTGCAGACTCTATTCATCTCCCGTAGTGTTAAAAAAAAAAAAATCTAGTATCTTTATCCTTCCAAAAAACATATTTTAAAACTCTGTCCTAATTGAAAATAAAACCAAATGAAATTTTGAGAACCAGCTTTAAAGCCCTGAGTACAAGAGTATTCAACTACTAAGCAGCAGAAAACTTAAGACCCTACTATCTCAAGCTTAGTACTGTGGCTTTTTATTAATGAACTTGGTGGAAAAATATATAGAATGGAATAGAAACCTGTTGATAAGTACTGTGGTTTGAATCAGTCCCCACCCCACCCCCCACACACAAAAGCACTTGGTCATCAGTTAACAGCATTGCTTGGTCCCAAGACTGCAACCTTGTTGGAGAAAGTACATCACTGTGGCAGGCTTTGGTGTTTAGTCTCACCCCTGCTTCCTGCATGCAGCTGTCAGATGATAAGCCAGAGTCTGCCACCAGCCCTCAGCTGCCATGCCTTCCCAACCGTCATGGACACCTACATTCTGGAACTCTGAGCCAAAATCAATCTTTTCTTCCTTAAATTGCTCTTGGTCCTGGCACTTTACTGCAGCAATAGAATGTAACTGACAGTTACTGTGTATGCCATCCTGAAGATGCAATGAGATAGGACAGCAAATCAAGTCACTCTACCCAGCACCTGGTTCATTAACATGGAAGCACTAATCATTTATCAACTTCCCTCAAAGACACCCTCTAAAGAAAAGGAACTAGGGGCTTTCTCCATAAACTGTCTGCCAGAAGCTCACTGTGAAGCACTGCCCCAAAACTTCTGAGACTGAAATGATTGACGACATCAAACACAAAGCCAACTTTGCAGTGAGTTAACATGGTTGCTAAGTTTGGTGTCTTGATATGATGACTAATTTTAGTCAAGTTGGCCAGGATATAATACCTAGATATTCAGTTAAATACTGGGTGTGTTTTTCTAGAAAGACTAACATTTAAACTCTGAACAAAACAGATATCCCCCCTCAATTCCATTACCTAACTAGGCTTATAAACAAGCATCAACTTACAAGGAAACCTTTTCCTCACCTGAAACAGAAGGAGAAAACACCACAGGCGCTAAGAAAGGCTTCTCAATCTGCTGCTCATCGCTTCCTGAGGAACTACAGACTCTCTGGCTAACAATCCACTATTCCACAGTGAACTGCTACTGGATTTCCTACCTACTATCAAAAGATCAACACCAAGATAATCCAACATTTGGAGAATATTCCCAACACTACTGGAAAGGAAAAAATAAATGCAAAAGAAAACTAGTGTCCCTTTTTGACACTAGGATGCCATTTAAAATGTTAATTTTCACAATTCAATTTTAGGAAAAAAAATTATATATATACATATATATGCATATATACGTATATATGTATATGTGTGTGTGTGTATATATATATATATATATATATATATATATATATATATATATATATATATATATATACAGCTGTGCATGTCAAAAAAGCAAACCTTTAAAAACAAGTTTCTAAAAAACCCAAAAAGTAGAAAAGATGTAAAAAAAACTTAAGTCACAATTATACCAGCTACAAAGACGATGCTGTGGAATAAAGCAATGAGACACGTGTCAACACAAGTCCATCTCTAAGGGATGGGTTTGACCATAGCACACTGTGTACAAGTACTGAAACCACACTAAGCTATGAATATGCATAATTATGTTAATTTTTAAAAAGCAACTGCTATAAATGGTACTAAATCATAATACTGCTAAGAAACACCTAAGTTACTACAAACCCAGCACCCTGCTTAGATGTAAGTCAGCACAAGCAAAGATTCTGGTGAAAAAGGGTCTTTCTCAGTATCCCTAACTGGACTGGAATTACTATCTAGCCCAATCTAGCAGGAAACTTCTGACAATCATCTTACCTCAGCCTCTCAAGTACTGAGATTACAGGCATGAGTTTCTATAGATAACAAAACTATAATACAAACGACCAAACTCTGTCAACAGCACAAGAAATCTCTAAACAGCTACAGAAACAACCAGGTTCAGCAGAGAAGAGAGAAGAAGATATTCCACTCATTCCATTTGCTATATTTACAGCACTTAAAAAAAATCCAAAATTACAAAATAACCACTGCTTTAGCCTGTACTGTCCTAAGAAGTACAGACAGGAACATGTCTCTGCTTACCTCCCATCAAGACCATGAGTAAAAACCCAAGTCATGTTCATAACAAAAAATCCAAAGTATTTATGAATAGCTGGAAAAGTTACTCTTCATAAAGCATTTTTATTATAGTTAAGATTTCTTCTTTGAAACTCTAAATTTACTATTATTCTAAAGTAAAAATGAAAAAATTGTTTTCCATTTGCAGTCATTAGAAAACTAGTGGGTTTTTGACTAAACCAACTATCTCAAAGGACAAAAAGAGCCATGAATCAAATCCCCTGACTGGCAAAAAATGAGATTTACACAATCCTAAGAAAAGTAGCTTTACCACTGCTGTAATGTCCTTCCAATTCTCTTGCATGCCTTAAAAGTATATATACCATACACACAGGGATATGAAAAGTTCATTCTATAGACCTAAGATAGTTACAGCCAATAAATTAATGAGAACATTTCTACTCAGCATTATTAACAAGTGTTAATACAATCTTCAAAAATACATATTTCAAGAAAGGAACTTTATCCCTTTAACTAGAAATGTTCCCTAAAACTGAAGCCTTTTTACATCAGTAAAAAATTTTACATCGATAGATATTATCATTTAAAAAGATATTGCATATAGCTGACAGAAATTAATGAGCCAGAACTTCGTTAAGTAAAACTGTTAAGCAAAATGCTAACCATAGTGATTCAAGACCCTTCAAAACATTATTAGTGGTGACTGTAATTCCAACATGTGCGCAGGTATGAAATGTTTTTCCTGAATGTAGACCTAAATTGGCCAACTGTGTGTGAACACGCAAAGGTTATCAAAGTACTTAACATAGTCACATACACAAAACAACTGTAAAGTTTTAAAACACTTGTAATACAAGTAACAAAATCACCTATGTGGTAACAGCACAATATAAGTTATTTCAGAAATACGCCATTAATAGCATGTCATTCAAAACACTTGAGGATTAAGGAGCGACTGAAATGAGTCCTAGTAACCAGAGTTGAAGTCTTCAGGCAGCATGATCTGAGTCAACGTCAATCCAGACTCCAAACCTTCAGTTACTATATCAATTTAAAATAGTGGACAAAAACATTAAAAAAAATAGTAAATGCACTGAAAACATTTCAAGAGTGGTCTAAAGTGATCAGCAAACAAACCAGTGTCACATAAACCTGTGAATTAGTCTGGGAAATAGTCAGGAGTTCCCTTGACTTTGAGACAGAGTCTTAACATGCAACTCAGGCTGGCCATGACCTTGAAATGTCCCTGCTTCATCAGCTCCCCATGTGCTGGGGTTACAGGCATTCACCATCATATCCAATTCTACAGACGTTTGCCTGACAGAAAGTTACTCCTGACTTTCTCAGCTGCTTCAACTACAGACTAGAGCAGTGCTTTCAAACTGTTCAAGCCACACTTATATAAATATAAAACGACAGGCTAGGCTCAGACCTGCCTAGTGAAGGGTTATTTTGCCTGGCATGTGCAAGGCCCTGGGCTCAATCTCAGTAAGTAAATAAACACCAAATAGAAAACGTAAGCCAGGCACAGAAATCCTCTACACAGGCAAAAGAATTTCATGACCCCAGGAGGTGGAGGCCAGCCTGAGGCAACATTTAAGACCCAGAGAGACTCATAAAAATAATTTTGTAAAAAATAAAAGAAATTAATTTTCATCATTTATTTAACCAAATATCTTTAAAAGTATTACTTTACCACATCATAAAGAAGTTAATAAAATATTCTGCAATCTTCGTTCATATCCAATAACCAAAGTTTAATGTGCACTTTGAGGCACATCTCAACTAGAACTAAATTAATTTGGGGTAATAATCACACATGGCTAGTACTTACTGTACAGAACAGCATTGTTCTGTGGCTTTGAAACAGACACACAGACTATCAAAGTCTGTCATTTACGCCAAGAGAACTCTGAAAGCTGAAGACATGTCAAGCCAGCCTTCACCCTGACTCTGGCAGGCCTCGGTGACACTGTCCCATTGGCCAGGCAACTTCCATTTCCAGCATGAGTCCCAATTTTCACATGTTCTAAAGACACAATTATCAATAGCAACCCCTTTAATCATCACAAATATCCCACCTGATGTGCCATGTCCCATGGTCACTCTAATTATACCATCCTTGACAATAATAACACTGCTTAGAAGAAAATTAGTTAAAATTCTCTAAACTGATGCCTGGAAGAGACTGGAAATTTAAAGGAGAGAACCCTGAATGCACTACACTCGTTTTTAAAAACGAAAAGGAAAAAAGATGCTGCTGAAAAGTCTTTATTTTAAATTGCAGACTTAAAAAAAAAAAAACAGTAAGAATTACCTGTTGTACAAGGCATCTGGAAATTGGGCTCATTGCTATCCAAAACAGGCAAACAGAACTGGTTACTTGCAGATCCTAGCATAGGATCCTTATCGCTGAGCATGTTCTTCAGCGAGTCCTCTAGGACATTTTGACTTGTACTAAAATCCTCACAGACTTCATTCTCCAGGTTGGATCCTAGAAATAGGGCATCATCTAAGTGTTCAGTAGGAATTAAATGATTAAATGTATCAACTATATCCATGAAGACTTCTGTGTGTCTTTCAACCCTATAGAAAGACAAAAAAAATACCATAAGAAATAAAGCTATCAATTGAAAATAATCACCTAATACCAAATTATTTTAATAATTTTGAATCTAAGAACACACTTCTGAATTTGTTTTTTTTTTTAAACCCTCAGTGTTTTTTAGAATATACATTTGGAAATGTGGATCAAATTTTTACTGAATGACCTTTCTTTATATCCATGTAGAATATTATTTTACCAGAAATGCTACTGTTTTATTCAATTTAGTTTTTTTAATTATATAGCCCATTCATTTGACATATCTGAGAAAATTACATAGTTTAAACCATAAAACTGTGTTTTAACCATAACATTTTCATAAAGAATAAAACAATATTTTACAGTAAGCCCACATAAAACAGCTAAAATTTAATTTAAATTATGGTCCACATCTACTAAAAACCATAGAGTAGCCTTGATTTATTTACAAACCATTAAAACTATTCACACATAACACAGAGAGACAATTCTCCCCCCCCCCCCGTGAAATTAAAGAAACTATTAACTAAGCCCAAGAAACCACAAGTTTACACATGTGCAAAGCTGTACGAACACACACACTTTCTCCCGGGTCTTCTTTTAGGAGAAAACAAGATAAATGACAAGAAAACAAGCACATAAAATACTGAAATTTATTTTAGTGAGTTATGTGGGATTTACATGGTCTACCAAATTTTAACAATACACAAGCATTCAGCAAAAGGTATTCCATGGAGATTTCAAGAAATCTCAATTATCAAAAACAATTTTTTAATGAATGGTTTTAGGTATAAAATTGAACCAGTTAGAAAACCGCACTCACCACCTGGACTATCCTGTGCTCTACATTTTCAAAGCCTTTTACAACTAAATCTACCAAACCTTTCTGAACCTGGCTTAAAATCTCCCTGCCTAAAGCTGAGAGGGAAAGCCAGGTGAGGCTGCACATCTGTAATCTGGAATGCAGGAGTATCAGGAACTTGAGGCCAGCCTGGCCCACAAGCCAACCTTTCTTTCACAATCTAAAAAAAGGGAGGTGATATGGCGTTCCCATATAAAGCTACCAGATACATATATGCAATACTCTGGGGTAAGCATTTCATCTGCATGTGTAGAACTTAATCCTCAATGAGAAAAGGGATTTGAAAATATGCTTCTTTTACAAGAAAAATGCATTTAAATAATTTAAAGGTCTTCCTCAAAGTCATCAGCTCCATAGTCCATACCTAAATACCTATTCATCCTTAATGCTGAGCTCAGGAGTTACAAAGACCTGACTCATTAAAGGCCATTGATAAACAATTTTCCACCAAATTAGTGACTGGGACTGAAGATACGGACGAAAGACTGAAGAATAAATGGAAACTTTAAGGAATGGCAGAAATGTTCAAAATTTTAATTATTTTAATAGATTAAAATATCCCATCATTCTTCAAATGGAAAACCACAAATTCAAGGCTAGTCTTGGCTACATAAAGAGCCTGAAGCCAGCCCGAGCGAATAACACCCTCCTGTTTCAACATACTTCCCCATGTCAAAACTGAACACTCTAAAAGAAAGGAAGAGACAGAGACAGAAAGACAGACAGACAGGAAGATTAAGCATACTAAACTCCTTATAGGTCAGAATTTCCGGTATGGTTCTTCATCCCAAAATGTACAGCTTTGTTTCTCAGTAGACTTAGAAAGCATAATCAAGACCCTATGATCCAATGTTGACAAAAATCTTATGTATAGTAAGGCTGCATTTTTTTCACAATATTTCATCTCTCATCACATGTTTACTATGCAGCCTCCCCTGCAGGAGATGCTTTGGCATACCAGACAGATGAGAATCTTTTAAGACAGAAAACAAAAAGATCCCCAAATTTATGGTTCCAAAATTTATGAATTCCATAGAATGAATCACAATAGTAGCATTATATGGGACATATTTTAGGGGAAATATATATAAATTAATGAGGGTACTTTTTTGAAGTGGGTACTATTAGATTTGCATACAATAAAGAAAATATGGCAAAAACAGTGGACAGTCATCCAACATCCAAGCTATCCTGAAAATAACATTTACCACAAGTATAAATTAATTGGTTTCAGATATTAAGTATCAAAACTAACTCACACTAAGGTGAAAAGTGAGCTTTTGGGGCTTAGCTAAAGCCTGTGCCGCTCGTGCACAATTGCCAGCACCTGTGTCCAGCAAGCTCACTCAGGGGGATGGCCTCTGCACAACCACAGACTAACACAAGATTGAAGATGTACCTTAAGAAATAATTCCTGCTAGATAGGAAACCAAATGTTAATTACAGAAATATTAATTAAAACAGACATATTAATCTACGTGCAATGTGGACTGACAGAAAAAGTTCAGTTCTGGAAAAGCAGGTAAAATCTGAATCAAGTGTTTCCTTAGGTTAAGAGGCTTCTGTGGCTCTGATAGGCACTAATACCAGTTGAAGGCAGTGATCAGGGACATGCATTAAAGCTGTATACAGGGTATATAGGACTCAGCATGCTTTGCAGAGTTTCTATAAACCTAACAGTACTCCAAAATAAGACAGCTTTAAAACTAAAGTGAACATTGGAAAACAAGTAATGTAAAAGAAAGGCAGTTTTTTTTTAAAGGTATTTTCAGAATCTTTGGTAATTATATATAGCTGTTTGATACAAACAAATTTCTGTTTCTTACACCAAAGTTTTACATAAATAATTCCTTTCATTGGTTATTTAAAGCAAAACACACAATCTATCATCTTTTTAAAGATGGCTCATGGAATGTATACAGTTATATCATCAATCAATTGAAATTATACATGCTAGAATCTGAAATGATTTCTGGGTTCAGGGTCACATCAATTATTTATCAGCAATAAAATACAGAGTTGTCACAGGTTTGGATAATCTTAATTCAAACCATTCCTTCACTCACTCACTCTCACTCACTCACTCACTCACTCACAGATTTATTTCTGACCACCTACTACAATGGAAAACCAAGCACTGTCTCATATTTAAGGAACTGACAATTCAAACCAGATTACAGACAAATATAAGAAAATATAAGTAGCAAAAGACTATCATATTGGAGGGCTGTTAATAAGATCACAGGTGAAAACTCAGGCAGTAAGTAGACAATATCTGACATGAAGTCTAAAGACTCAGGGAGGAAATTAAGAAAGATGGTGCTAATTACGAATAGTAACATAATTAAAACATAAGTACTAATGAAGTAAAATTTAATCTACTTCCAATTTTAAAATACTCTGAGAATTAGATTGCAGTTAAATTTACACTAAATAAAAGAGAAATGTTATTCTCTATTTCAGGTATGAACAGAACAGGTAAAAAAATTACAAAGTATCAAAAAATTACTTTAAAAAACTGACTTTAAGATTTCATTTTAAATGTGTCTTACTTTTTTACCTGGGCCTATTGGCTCAGACCTTTAATCCCACCTACTTAGGCAGGCAGGCAGGCAGGCAGGCAGGCAGGCAGGCAGGCAGGCAGGCAGGCCCTGGATAATTTCAAAGTCAAAGCCTGCCTGAGCTACAGAATATGTTTGTGTTCAAGGCCAATCCCGGCAACTCTGCCTTGAATTACAGGTCAAAGGTTGAGTTCTATCCCAATATGAAAGTCTGAAACATAAAACTCTAAAGCAAACCTATGTAAAAAATACTTCATCTTCATCCTCTTACTTTTTAAAAAGTTTTTCAATAAATCCACACCAGTATCAAAGTTAAGAGACGGTGGGAACATGACTGTAATTCCAGCACTAAAGAGAAGCAGGGGAAGAGAGTTCAAGGCTAGCTTTGGCTAACAACCTGGGAAGAGACCCCATTAAAAATAAATAAAATTTAAAAAGAGAGATTGGAAACTATGTAATGAGCTTCAGTTGTCTCATACAGACTGCACATGTGCATGCACACGTGTAAGAGGTGACATGAAGAAACAGAAGCTCTCCATGCTGTGGCTGGCTGTTTAAATGAGAATGGCCCCCACTGAATGGAGTGCTTGAGTACTGGGTTCTCCTTAGGAAATTAGGTGTGGCCTTGCTGAAGGAGGGGTCACTGGTACTGGGCGCCGAGGTTTCAAAAGCTCCGATCATCCCAGTTACCCACCCTCTCATTCTTCAGCCCCTCATGCCTCCTGCAGCATCTTTTTCTGACATGGACTCAGAAGACAAGTCAAATGCCTTCTTTTATAAGTTGCCGCGGTCAAGTGTTTTGTCACAGCAATAGAAAAGTAACTAAAACACAAGGGCATTAAAAAAACTTATGAAATTTTTAAACATGGTAATACTGATTGGAAAGGAGCATTTTTTATGTATGCTAGTGAAGGTATTTAAAATAACATTTTACTGCAAACCTAAAGAGGAGTAGTAATCAATTCTGTGTAAGGAAAATCCAGGCAAACACTTTGAACAAAGCAAAGCCCTAGAAAGGGATCATACTCGATGCCTTCCAGCTCTGACATAATAATTTAAACTATTTAAATTTGATTTGAACTTGAAATCAAGCAATTTGATCATGCATGCAAGAACGAATTTCTAATAGGCAGCTGTAGAAAAAGTACAATGGTATTAACAGTGGAACATTAAATGTAATATATTCTAATTTAATGTCAAGCTACACAGGCTTCCTACTTCTTCCCACACCTTGAGTATGAGACAGGCTCTGGAAGCCCAGGCTGGCCTCAGTTAACCCTTTTGCCTCTAACTTCCCACACTGGGGATTCCAGGTGTGGGCCATCAGGAACAAATTATTCTTAACTAGAGGCAATTATACCCACCCAAAGAACATTTGACCACGTTCAGATTCTTTACTGTCATCACAGCTGGGACGGATACCCCAATAACTAATAAATACACTATAATGCACTCAAGTCCACACTTTGGGGTGTTGGGGGCTAACAATACGCTCCTCTAAAGACATTACACATTATAATCCCAATTTTAAAAAATTGATTAGCAAAAATAAAACTGTTTGCAAGAGTAAGCAATGGAGCTAACAGCTGAACCCTGAGAAATAGCTAATTCAAGATTTAATACACTTGCCTACCCTACAGTTTTGTAAAATTAAATTTGCTGAATACTGACTACTCAGGGCACTGTGCTATTTAATCCTCACAAGCACACTATTAGACAAGAACTACTGCTATTATCAATTTATAAGAAAGGTGCTACAGCCTCCAAGTTACACCTAGTCTTCTGCCTAAGCAGTAGAACGATTTTAAACTCACTTGTTGAGGTCATTTCTCAACAACTGGTATAAAAACATTACGGGTAAGGACTGGAGAGATAGTTCAGAGGTTAAGACCACTCACTGGCTGCTCTTCCACAGGACCAAGTTCTGATTCCCAGCACCCACATTCTTGCTTAGAACTGTAACTCAAGTCCCAGAGGAACTGACTCTCTTTCGGCCTCTGTGAGATGCAAGCACACACATGCACAGACATACATGCAGACCAAGCACACACATGCACAGACATACATGCAGACCAAGCACACACATGCACAGACATACATGCAGACCAAGCACCCATACAAATTTAAATTATTTAAAAAAATTTTAAACTATAGGTAAATACTAGGTTATCCTTCTAGGATAGTCAAAGAAAACTGAAATATTTAGGTACAATCCTACAAGTAACTGTTCTACTCACTTCAAATTCTGTTCCAGCTATATGAGTTAGAATCTACCAGCAAAACCCCATAAAGAAAAACAAGATCATGAAGTCTGTGTGACATTATCCAGTAAAAAGAATAAATGGGACCTGCCTAAGACTAAAGCAGACCTATGAACTTAGGAGGAAGAACTTGCAGGCACAAGTTGAACCTGCAAAGTCAGAACTGGACCTGTCAAAAGTAGTAACAGGAAAAGGTCCTTTTCAAATTTGCCATAATTGTATTTTAGGTAGCGTTCAACAGCAGTAAAATTTTGAATTAAGTTGACTTAAGTGCAGAGGTACCATCATAGACTGGGTACTAACAGCCAGACCAACACGCACTTAGCACTGAGTATCAGAGCCTGTAAAGTGGGTGAGATTATTATTTCTCTTCTACAGAAGAGCAATTCAAACTCAAATGGTTATGTAATTTTCCAAAGCTCACATACCCAATACCCTCAAAATACAACACAGGCAGCATAATTTCTGAGCCAGCACTTCTAAATTTTATTTTATGCACTCTCCTTACATAACACATTGTTTTTCTAACTTTAATAACAATAAAATTTGTAAAACTAAAAAACAAGTACCTTGCTTTTCGTTCAAAATAAAACAGGAAGTATGTACTTAGCCACACTATACACATAAAAATATGGCTACGCTCAATGCACATGCACATGTCATTTGGAGGAAAGGTAAACTTCTCGGCTAAAGCTGGGTGTATTTTCTCCCTACTCTTTGGTGTCACATGTCCACCTGGATGAACAGTACTATTCTTGGCCTGCATCATCTACCATGCCATTCAAAACTGGTACACCTGATTGTATTAGTAGATGAAAACTTCTGGGCAATATTTAAATCTCAACTATTTTCTTAGAGCTCTTCTTCACAGTGCAAATGATCAAAACTAATTCCTGAGGTATGGAGTTGCCCGCCAATACAGGCAGATCTCCACCCAATTGCCTATCTTAATGTTTTTAAACCCTGTTTTTTGGTCAACACTTTATTTCCTTCAGAGCAGCTTGGTTTCAGATACTTTTAATCAAATCAATGCTCTGCTATCTCCTAATACTGGGAGTAATCAAGCAACAATTACTCCCAGTATGCTGGGAGGAGGCAGGTGGATCTTGTGAGGTCAACCTGGTCTGCAGAGTAAGTTCCAGGACCTCCTCGGCTACACAGAAAGAGTCTTGAAAAACAAACAAAACAAAAAAGGTAAACACTGTATGGCCTTGCCAAGGAACCCAGTTATTACCTATTTTGACACCTGGAACAGAAATGTAGGCCTGTTTTTAATTAGTAAAGCAGTTTTTCTAAATCTCTCAATATAAATAAACATGTCAACTCTTTTTGTTTAGTCTGTCTGTATCTGTGCTGGACCGCATTGACAGCTAGCTATCCTCAGCCATGCCTATGAACATTTGCTTGTGGGCACAATGCTATCTGCCTCTAAGTATGAGTTATCATTTCCCTACCTGACAATTGGCCTTCCCCAGCTCTGTTTTATTTTTGTTTTGTTTTCCTTATTTATTTATTTTTTTGTTTGTTTGTTTGTTTGCAATTTCACTTTTTCCCCTGGACTAAGGGAGCCGCTCTCCTCGACGGAAAGACTCACAGCAGAGCACTCCAGTATAATGCTTTCAAACTTCCTGACATCACACCCAATGTGTTCACTTGTATATATGTGCGTGTCTGAGTGTCAGTGTCTCATGCCTGTGTATATGCCCAATTCTCCAAAATCTCAACTCTTAATAAGATTGTATGATTGGATAGCAAACTGTCACTTGCTACCTTTTCCAACTTTTGCCAATAATATATAAATCAGAAACTCTCAAACTTTTCTTCACAGATTCTAAAACAGAATGTAGGTTAAATTTTTAATAATAGACTTTAGCTAAAAATCGTTCCAATTTCTCTATTCTGAAATTTGTACTCTAACTGACTCCCCACCTACACTTACAGGCCAGTTTTCTCTCATGACATAAGAGACTATACAGCATACAAGTGTCGTTAAGAAGCTTACCCGCATGTAACTAGTTTGGTACAATGGATAAGCGCACTGTTCTTCCACTAGGAAGCATGAGCCCTCTAACAAATCCCACCATGCATGCTCTTCAAGAAACACCAATAAAGTGCACAAAAGACAAGAGAAAACTCCTGGCCTTCCGCTGAGCCAGTTGTCGCCTTGACAGGGCACAGGTACGTCTATAAAATAAAGCTTAACATTTCCGGTCTTAACTCTTTTTAAATGGCCCGTTCCGCCTATGCAACAAGTCTTTCTATTGCTACTGAATTATCTGAATGTGTGGCTTCATCAATGACTCCTCAGGTCCTGCTTCAAATCTGTTCTCATGGAAAACTAGAATACTCAGTTCAAGTGGTCATGGCAATGATGATGAGGGGGAAGAATCATTGTGAATATAAATGGCGGGCAAAGAGAACACTGAGAAGAAAAACTACCATCTACCATCTAAGTATGTCAGATGCTAAGGATTACTGTTTGAAATAACTGGTTTTCCTCTCAACATCTTCTGTGCTCTGAAATTGCACTATACATTAAAAACATACGGATGCTATAAGACAGCACTTCCTGCTTCTCTCATCCATCTCTTTTAACAACCAAACATCACCTACATTTTCAAAATCCCAAGTACAAGAATTTTTTTAAGAGGCAGGAAGTGAGATGTTGGTTTGGAGATTGAAAACACGGGACAAAGTTTGATGGCAAAATACGAACTAAATAGAGCAGTATAATCTGCTGTGGTCGGGTGTGTGTGTGGGGGTGGGTGGGTGGGTGGGTGTGTATGTGTGTTTAGCGTAAAAACAGGTAGCAAAATTCATAACGTGGGTCAAGTCTAGATCGATCCTTTTCTAAAAGACCTGTCCGAAGAATGATTAACATCGGGCAGACATTAAAACACTGCCCCCTCCCTCAAACCACAACCGCGCTCTACTAATGGTTACTCAACAGCAATCATAAACACACATTCGAATAGTAACAACTAGGAAATGTCATTTAGCTAGCCAGAGACAGGGAGAAGGGGAATCTGGGGGACTGAGCCTCCGGCTGGACAGTGCTACAACACTCTCTCCTCTCCCAGGGTCCCCCACCCCCGCCCGGTGTCAGATGATCAGTTATTTAGCACCATTAACACGTACTTATCGACTAGTGGTTCATTAAATTACACGTCCCGTCGGCAAGCAGGACTCTTGGGCTTCCCATTTCAAACTAGGCAAAAGGAGCCGGCCCACTGTCCGGGTCCCCAGCACAAAAGCGCGCGGTCCCCGGAGATCCGCAGCCCCAGGCGTCCCGGATGCGGGGCCCGGGACCGGCCCCGGGCGCGGGTCGGCCTCGGCTGGGACCCCAGCCGGCTGCCAGGCTCCGCGAGCGGGCTGCGGCCACCTCGCCGGGACCCCGGGCCTTGGAACCCGACGTGGCCCGCGCCGCCTGCCCGCGCGGCGACGGCGGAGACCGGGCACGCTCGCAGGCGAGAACCGAGGCCCGGCGATCGCGCGGAGGCCGCGCCGCCACCGCCGCTCCGGGCTCGCGGTCCAAACGGTGGGGCAGGCCGGGGCGGGGCGGGGCGAGCCCGGGAGGCCGAACGGCCCGGGAGGATCGGGCGGTCAGCAGCGCGAGATGGGGGTGCGGGGAGAGGACCCGGGCAGCCCGCGTGGGGAGGGAGGATAGGGGAAGGAGGCCACCGAGTGCCCGTCGCGGCGGGCGCCGCCACTCACCAGCTCCGCAGACGAGCGCTGCCACCGGCAGCCAGAGGAAGATGGAGGCCGCGGGGCCGCGGAGGAGGGGGCCGCGGAGGGGGTGCGCGCAGGGCGTCGGCGTTGCTGCCTAGGCTCGGGACTCCCCGGCCCGCGCCGCCGTGGTGACGACACTACGACCGGCCTGCGCTCCGCCCTCCCCGTCCGAGCTGCAGTCACTGCTTCCCTGAGCCCTGGGGTCGCCTGCCTCGTGGTGTCTGTGCGGCGCGGCAAGAGCCCGCAGCCATCGGCGTGCGACCGCGGTGGCGGCGCGGGAGCAGGAGCGGGGCCGCGTCACGTGACGCCACTGTTTACCGTTCCGGGGGCCGGGGCAGCGTGCGCCGCGCCTGCGCGATGGGACCTGCGCGCAGCCGCCGCCGAGGCTCTGCCAGGCCGCGGCAGCCGAGCTAGGGGCTCGCGCTGGTCGCAGCTCCGGAGAAGGAGGAGGAGGACAGACGAGGCAGAGCGGACCGGTTTCCCCGCCTAGTGCCTGTACTTTTTGGATATGGGGTGAAAATGGAACGGTCGAGCCTGAAAGTTCCGGGTGGCGCTGCCCCCACCCTGCAGCCGATCCGCCCGGAACATCTCTGAACTCCAAGAAAACGTTTCTTGAGGGCATAGGCGTGGTTCATCACAGTGCTGGGGGCAGTGGGGATCTTGGAGAGTTCTAAGCCAGCCAAGGCTACATAGTGACACACCCTGTCTCTTAAAAAAAAAAAAAAAAAAAGAAAAGAAAAGAAAAGAAAGAAACATTTCTGGATACAAAGAAAAAAAAAAGTTCTTGGTAAGCAATCAGCAAAATATGAACTGCAGTCCTTGGACGACCCCAGTTCCATGTTACCTTCCGGAGATGCCTTATTCCTCTGAGGACAAGTGTCAAAGTTTCTTGTCACCTTGCAGAGGACGGGCTAAATACACTTAAAGTTTTCAAACACTCTTGATTATTTTGTAGCAGTGTCTATCATAGCATTTATGACAGGCAATAAACACTTAGGGTTACTTTTTTATCTCTTAAATGGTTTTTCTTAGGTTTCCTAGGTATCGACAACTATAAAGACTCCTGGAGTGCATTCCTTCAATAGGATGTTGAAATCCAGAGAGCAAACACGGAGAGTCCATAGCAGTTTGTTTACCCCATCCGGGCCTTCAGTTAAGTGTTGTGGTTTAACTGTTGCCCGTCAGTCACCGAAACCAAAAAAGAGCCCCTTAAAAGACCAGGAATGTGTCTTCAGTCCGCAAAGACAATTACAACGTTTTCAACACCCGCTGAGCACCTTAGCCTGAGGCCGGAACTCTCCCTTTTAAAGCCTTTGTTGAGTTAAACTACGTACAGAGCCAACTTTGCAGAGTAAGAACCGCAGGAGGTGGAGCAAGCCACTGAGGTGTGTTGACCTGCTCTGTACTTTTTCTGTCTTCTGGTAAATTCACTGCTAACAGCACACGGGTCTACAAAGAGTCTTGGGTTGTCCTAAGTCAGGTGGAGCTCTGAAATGCCATGCCCTGCTGAATCTAATAACCTCAAGTCTTTGTTTCAAACCTTTTAAAGGCTTTGTGGGGTTTGCTCGCCCCACCCTCACCCCATCTCTCTGTATCTTTCTCTCTCTCTCTCTCTCTCTCTCTCTCTCTCTCTCTCTCTGTGTGTGTGTTTAAGAAAGAAAAAAATAGAAGTTAATAATCAGAAATTTTCATTTGAATTGTTTGGGACGCAACTGCAAAAAGTAGATAACCTAACTCTTATTCCTTGTTAAGCGGCTAACGGATTTAAGAATTGATAAAAACATCTCTTCAGAAAAATCTTAGTAAATTTAGGACAAAATGCAAAATAAAGATAAAAATACAAATCTAGCACTGTATGTAATTCACACATCAAAGATTTCTGATTTTTAGAAAAGCTTCAGCATCTTTGATATAAACATGGTATTTGTATCTGTTTTTTCGATTAAGCACCCAAATCCGCATTTGTCCACTACTAGGCTTTTCTTCTAAGAGTAATTTGTCTTTTACCCATATCACGGGTTACAAGAAAAAGGAGCCCTGGGAATGGTTGTAACTGCCCACTTCTGGCTTTGAGGGCATCTGTTTTATGTATGCACTCCCACACCGAGACACATATAAATATAATCTTTAAAACACCCATTTGATATGAAACGTGTTTGCCATCTCAAAAACACTATTCTCAACAATATCAGTTCAGTTAAATGGTAAAAGCAGGAAATTTTTGAGTTGCCCAAAATGAGCATAAGGGAATTGGGCATTTGGAGCTGGCTAGAGGTGACCCAGCAGGAAAGGCACTAAGCCTGACCACCTGAGTTCAAACCCTAGGGTGCACATAGTAGATCAGTGGTTCTCAACCTTATAGGTTGCAACCTTTAGGCAAACCTCTATCTCTGAAACTATTTACATTACAATTCTTTTTTTTTTTTTTTTGAAACAAGTCCATTCTTTATTAGTGTTGAGGGCCCTGTGACCCCTTACCCATTCCCGTCCATCTGGTCTCCCTTCTGGAATCCCCAGTTTGCCTGTGGTGCAGGACCAAGACCCACACACTCAGCCCCACCCCATATCCTCACGGACTTGAAAGAGAGCGGCTGTGGTGTTCCAAGTATCTGGGGTTAGCACAGTGCTTTGGGGAGACGTGAAGGTCTTTTGGGGGACTTGGCCAAACCCAAGAGATGCTCACCTGTCTCCTTGATGCTGGGGTGGTGGAGGGCAGTGGCAGGGGCCCGCGGTGTGGCGCGGTCCTAAGCCCACAGTACACTCATTACATTACAATTCTTAACAGTAACAAAATAACAGTTATAAAGTAGCAACAACAACAATATAAAAACAATTTTATAGTTGGGGGTCACCACAACACAAGGAACTGTATTAAAGGTCATGTCATTTTAAAGGTTGAGATCTGATATAATAGAAGAAAAGCAACTCCTGCAATTGACCTCTGGCTTCCTCACCTATGTCATGGTACACATGTCTCTCTTGCAACATAAATCAACATAATGAAGTATTGGAAAAAATAAAAGCACAACATTTATGTAGTAAAATTTTCTGGAGAAACCATTTTGCAGATATATACTGTCATGTTAGTTTAGAAAAGGGTTAAGTATTGTTATGTTTTAATATGAGATGAAAACAGAAGAATCAAATTACCCAGAACAATTTAGTGAGCTATCCATTCAACTTCAGAGTCTCACCCAGAACATTGTATCCCTTATACTGACAGGCTTTCTCCCATCTACACATTGACTTTCCTCCCAAACATGGCTAGCCAGGTGAGCCTTCCGAATGATTAATGGGTAAAAGGAAGTGCCCTCCCTATTCAGGAATGGATAATTGCCATCACATACCAAGGGTTAGCAGAGGGTAGCTAGAAAGGCTGTGTCAAATAATAAAATAGCCTCCATCTCCCCCCAGGCCTTTGAAAGCCTTAGGAATCTTTTAAAAACTTCAATTGTGAGGCCATTTCCTCTCTGTTCATTCTCCCCACCCACCCACAGTTTTCTTAATTTGCTCACCTGTTTATCTATCCCATTAAGTGTGGGGCAAGTAGGTCATGTTAGCAACCTTGATTCTCTCTTGAGACCAGTCAAAGCACCAAGAATAGTGAGCGAACTGGCAGCAGCTTCCCAAACTCTCCAGATCAGCCATGCCCCAAGTTCCTCCTTTATGTAGACATGACTGCATGTAAGCTCTACGCAGAGGCAGGACCGCCCCTAAATATGTAGACAAGGTCTTCCCAAGACCTCAGGCCAAACAAATAGGAAGTGCTTGTTGTCAGACTCTGAACCGTTTCAAAAAACTGTATTTAGATGGGAACTGGGCATGAAAGCAAAGTGAGATGTGTGTAGAAATCATTCCTCTGTCTGAGTTCCTTTGTTCTAAAGAGCTGATAACACCTGTGATTGGGAAGAGATATTCTCTCCCAAAGGTTCTCACATCCTGCACCGAAACTGGCTTGGTTCAGCTCGGCCTAGCACCCAATGGCAGTGGCTTTTCGCTGCATCCTGCAAAGACCAGCAGCAGAGCGCTGTTCTCACAGGCTCAGGCCTAGGTCACATGCCCTGCTGAGCACCAATCTCACGTGCCCCACTGAGCGTAGGTCTTATGGGCTCAGGCCTGAGTGTTGGGAGTCTATAAACACCACCCCTCAATTACCTGACAGTAGCCAGTATGCTCCGCCCCAATGACCTGACACTATAAAAGGGGCTGCTTGCCCCCTCTCTCTCTTGCCTGCTGGCTCTCTTGCTCTCCCACCCCTATCCCTCCTCTTCCCTTCTCCCTCCATGTGCTCATGGCCGGCCTCTACTTCTCTATTCCCCCCCCTCCCTCTCCCTCTCCCTCTCCCTCTCCCTCTCTCCCCCTCCCTCCCTCTGCCTCTACTACCCTCTTAACTCTCCCATGACCTGAATAAACTCTATTCTGTACTATACTGTCATGTGGCTGGTCCTTCGGGGGAAGGGATTCCCCACATGGACCCCCCCAGAGGCATCTCCCTTGCCCCCAGGCCTTGCCACACTTCCATGGGCCATATGCCCTCCACTTTCTTCATCCTTCCCCTAACATTGGTGCCAAAACCTGGGACATCATCTTTTCACAACATTGGTGCCCCATGACTTTTTCTTTCATTGGTGCCCTGTCATCTTTTCCTTTCACTGAGTTCACATGCCCTGCTGAGCACTGATCTCATGCGTCCAAGCCTGAGTTTATGCAAGCCAGCCAGACCCAGTGGTGGAGGAGGCAGAGGCTGCCTTTCCACCAGCCAGTGAGCCGTGTGGGACTCCTAGCACCAGGTCCTACAATTAAGTCGGAAGTAGAGATCATGACAACCCTATTTCTGCTTCACCATCACCTCTTTATAATTCTTTTCCTTTTTTAAAAAAGATATATTTATTTATTTTATGTATGTGAGCACACTGTCACGCTCTTTAAACACACCAGAAGAGGGAATCAAATCCCATTACAGATGGTTGTGAGCCACCATGTGGTTGCCAGGAATTGAACTCAAGACCTCTGGAAGAACAGCCGGTGCTCTCAACCGCTGAGCCATCTCTCCAGCCCTTTTTTCCTTTTTTAATTAAACCAAAGCAGGGGAATGTTAGCATTCCGTCTAAGCTCCTCTCCCATTACCTGGGGAAGAATAGATTATAATATATCAACTTAAGATGATATAATTATCAATGAAAAATATAATATATCAATTTAAAAATGACAGAGTCTACTAGCCAACAGTTCCCATGGTCTCTGTGGGGTCTCCATGGCAGCTTGGGCAGAATCAGTCTGGCTTTCAAGCCTAGGAGACGAAAAGCCTTTTTCACTGTCCTATTGTCTCTGTCTCACCCTCCAGAGATAGGGAGCATTCCCACAGCAGGTTCCAAACTCGATGTGGTAGTCAAAGCCAGTAGGGTTGGTCTTATTTTCCTTTCTGTTTCCCAAGATAGTGCAGAAGTAAAGAGGTAATTTATCAGGAAGTCTGTCCATGCGCAGCAGAAGAACATAGGCCTTCTAGGCATGACAGGTTAGAGGATTAACTTCTCAGGGTGACAAACATGACCTGGGATGTCTATGCATAGTTCTTCCAAGTGCTATTTTGGAAGCCAATACCTAGGCCACCTCCTAATAATGTCACCATATTTTAAGTCTGCCAAGGGATTAATCAATGTCCTTTATGTCAGAGTTATCAGAATCTAGTCTTTTATCCAAAAACCCCTCAGATGACAACCAAGTGCCACCACCACTTGGGCATTGGGGTGGAAGGATCTGAGATTCAAACTATAGAAGTTGCAACAGAGGATATGTCATACAATGACCTAAGTGCTTGCTTCTTACCCAGTTGGGGGCATGACATAACTAAGGAAGGTAAGACACACCTCCTGGTTATATCTTGGAAAGGAGAATCTAAAAAAATTTTTAAAAGCTTCTTTTTTTGTGTGATGTACTAAAAATGAGAACTTGAAGAAGGGCAATGTCTATTCACCAGTCCCTGGAATATTGTTTCAGCAAGGGATGACCAGCTGAGTTGCCTTCATCTTTACAGTAGATAATTTAGAGAATTGTTTGGTTTGAGACATATTCCCACTGCATAACCCAATGATTCTCCTGCTTTGGCTTCCCAAGTAATAGGATTGTAAGCATCACTGTAGGCATATATATATATATATATATACATATATATATACATATATATATAACCTACTTTAATAAGTGTACTTGAATGCTTTAATCTCCCTCGTTGCCCACCACCCACCAGAGGTAGTGAAAAGGAAAGGTTAATAGGGCAAAGGAAAATGTGACCCTACTTAGAAATAGTTTTTGCAGGGCAAATCCAATTCACAGTTTCAGGATATCAGCCGTTAGGCTCTCAGGAATCAGCCCCAGCAACTCAGTCCACTTGCAAATATCATTTACAAATCAACAATGGCAGTTTGATGCAGAAGAAACCAAGAGATTCTGCCAATCGGCCAAAGTCCTCGAAAGTGACAAGAAGCTGCCGCCAGAAGGTTTTTGGTATGTTTCTCTCTACCAAGTCACGACAAACAACAACGACCAGCAAAGAAACATTTATATTCTTTTCAAACATCACATGTTCTCTCAGGCCTCTGCTCTAGCAAAACTTCACATACCCCATCATGTGTTTCTTCTCAGCAAACTATCCTCTGATAAGACAGTTTGCAGAAAAACATTATACAACCCAACCGAGTCTCCAAAGAAACCAGAAGACTATAACCACCTGTATCAGGCTACCACTACCTTAGACTTGAGTTGCTTCTACTGTCATGGCCTCTCTCCCAGGATTGACTAAAGTCCTCCAAAACCTTTAGCCAAAATAAACCTTCTTTGTGTGAGTTGTCTCTGATAGTCAAGGTGTCGAGAAAGTGACTAATATCTGGATTGGATTTTCCTGAGCACCCTTCAGCTTTTTTCTAGCTAATAACCTGAGTTTGATCCCTGGGACTCCTTTGGTAAAAAGAAAGAGCAGACATCCAGAAGTTATTCTCTGACCTCTACACATAAGCTATTGTATATCTACAGCCCCTCCCACACACACACACACACACACACACACACACACACAAAGAACTATCAATCAATAAAGCTATACACTTTAAGGATTTATTTATCTATTTATTTATTTATTTTATATGAGTACACTGTAGCCAACTTCAGATACAACAGAAGAGGATATCAGACCCTATTACAGATAATTGTGAGCCACCATGTGGTTGCTGGGGATTGAACTCAGGAACTCTGGAAGAGAAGTCAATGCTCTTAACCAGTGAGACATCTCTTTAGCCCCATAGTTCATTTTCATAATTAGTGATTGGTGTAGGAGGGTCCAGTCTATTGTGATATTGCCACTCCTGGACTGTTGGTTCTGGATGCTATAAGAAAACTATCTGAGAAAGCTGTTGAGTGAGCAAGCCAGTAATCAGCCTCCATTATGACCTCTACTTTAATTCCTGACTTCAGGTCCCTGCTCTGAGTTCCTGTCCTGGCTTCCCTCAGCACTGGATTGTGATCTAAGAGTTGTAACCTAAAGTAAACCTTTTGCTTCCTAAGTTGCTCTTGGCTAGGGTATTATATCAAAGCAACAGAGATCCTAAGTAAGACAAGTGCCAACAAAACACTACTGGTAATTGCTACCACTGTCTATGTTCTGTAGAAACAAGAAAATGCATCTTCCCCTTCCTACACCCTACCCAGCCTTCTGGGTACTAGGGGAGCAGTGCTTTGCATATTTGTATTTAATGAACATGCCCTCCTCTGGTGTGTCTGAAGACAGCTACAATGTACTCAAATACATAAAATAAATATTAAGAAAGAAAGAAAGAAAGATAGAAAGAAAATGAACTATATACTTGCCTGCAAACAAATCTTATGGGGGCAGTTTTTCAAAGAAGAAGGTTTTCTTCCCAAACAACTCTATCTTATGTCACATAAAACAAACCAGCCCAGAAGGGAACCTCAAGAATGGACAGTTTGGGTTGCTCTAAAAGACGTGATAATTCAATTTCGTCATCACCACAATTCCTTTCACACACACATGCACACACAATCACACACATTCATACACACACACACACACACACACACACACATGCACACACTTATATGCACACACACACACACACTCACAGAGTGGGGGAGTTGGGAAATTGAGCAGAATAAAACAAATAGATTTTGAGTTCATAAGAAACAGTACTGTTCCTTGTGAAAACAACAGTCTTAAATATTGTCACTCCAAATGTGATCTTTGCAATTATCTCTCCCCAACACACACGCCTTCCCTCATTTACTATAAAAGTGACAAAAGGAAGGTTTGGTTTAAAAAATGGTACCACTTACCTGAAATCAAATTTTCATATGATAAAGCTGATTGGGGAAGGACTAAAGAGATGGCTCAGTGATTAAAGGCACTGGCTGTTCTTCCAGAGGTCCTGAGTTCAATTCCCAGCAACCACATGGTGGCTCACAACCATCTGTAATGGGATCTGATGCCCTCTTCACGTGTGTCTGAAGACAGTGACAGTGTACTCAAATAAAAAAAAATAGGCAATTCTTAAAAAATAAAAAAAAAACTGATTGGAACATGTCATCTGCAGCTGAATTAGGTTGATAAAGGTATCCTTATATTACAATAAAATAATCAAGTATATATGTAGGATGATGTCATTGTGCAGCAAGGTAGATCCAGCCTATCATTGGATGAGAAGAAAGGGTAGGCAGGAAAAAGTCTAGGAAGGAGATAGAAGGAGAGGAAGGGAGGAGAATCAAACTGCAGTTGGCGAAAGAGGATTTAGACCCAGGTGATCTTAATTGGCCCTAGGTAGATATGAATATTTTCAAGGGTTTCAATAGGTCAATTAGTCTTATCTAGGTGAGCAGTTTATATATTTGTCAACTGTTTGCAAGCTTACTATTTGGATGGATTGTGGGTTGAGAATTTAACATATAAATCTGTTTGATAAATTATTGATTGCTGTTGAGTCATTGTTTTACCAGGCTGTGGGGAATGTGAGCAAAGTTCCTGGTTGGCAGGGAGACAATGGGGAGAGGGCAGTTCTAGGACTGCCTTGGTCTGAGAGTGCGTGGGGCAGCATGAAGCTGCTGAGATAGAGATACTGTGCAGTGTCTTGTGGTTCTAACGGTGCCTGCACTAGCGCAGGATAAAAGGCTATAACATTTTTATTTTTACCACAACATGTATATGAATAGATTTTAGAAGTTTCAGGCTGCTGAATGGTACATAGCAATAACTATAGCCCATCAAAATATTACCATAAAGAAATACATTGCTCGGGTATAACAATTAAGTTGAAACTTTCAACAAAATTTATTGTGACAAATTTATTAAAATTATCAGGAGTCCAATCATGTCTCAGTCAGGAAAGCTCAGGATGTGGAAACTTCTAAATACTCATGCTGGATATGCTGTCATTAACAACAAGTCTTAGCACTCTGAGGGGAGTGCTAAGGGGGGAGGAAGGAGGTGGAAGGCTACCCTATGCCTCATGAGATTCTGTTTCAAACCAATCAAATAACCAAGCAGAAGACCTAACTACTGTTGAGGTGAGAGCAAATTTTACTTTACAACATGACCCAAAATGAAGCCAGTAATGGTGAGTCATCTATAATTCCATCCCTTGGGCAGAATTTGAGCAAATAGGTTAGAAAACCAATATTTGAACAACTTGATAATGGGTATTTTTTAAAGACATTTTAAGAGAGTCACTTTTGAGAACAGAGCCTGGCTATAAAGATACTTAGCAATTTTTGTTAGTATGATAAAAACTGTCCTTTTACAATCAAATTTAGGAACTGGAGAGATGGCTAAGCAATTAAAAGCACTTGTTGGTCTTGCTGAGGACTTGGGAGTGATTCCCAGTGCCTGTACAGTTACATCTGTAACTCCAGTTTCAGGAGATCTGATGAATTCTTGCTTCTGAGAGTCCAGACACACATGCAAGTAAAACACCAATACACATAAATAGCTTTAAAGTATGTGTTAAGCTGAGGTTTATATCAGTTGATACTTAAAAAAAAGATTTTATTTATTTATGTATTGTATGTATGTGAGTGCACTGTCACTGTTTCAGATACACTAGAAGAGGGCATCGGATTCCATTATAGATGGTTGTGAGCCATCTTGTGGTTGCTGGGAACTAAACTTGGCAAGAGCAATCAGTGCTCTTAACTGCTGAGCCATCTCTCCAGCCCGATACTTCTTTAAATAAGAAGAAGAAAAAAAAAAAAAACTATGATTTTGAAATGTTTACTTGACACAACATGCTGTGCTACACAAAAACAACCTCAAATATTTTGCTTACAATGTTTCTTGAGTTTTTCTCTTATGTTTAGTTTAATTAGGTATTTTCTTAGCATAGTATATGAGCATACAAACTCTTCTGTTAGTGTTGAAAGCATAAGAGGTCACACCTAGAATGAAAGTTTGATGTGATTGAAAACCACGTTGTGTAAAAATCAGTACTGGTTATTTCTTACCAGTTAAGCATGTCTCATTGAATCCTGGCTACAATCATAGAGAACAAAAATGCATTTGTGTAATCTGTTTCAGGACTGCTCTGCTGAAGCCAATGAGACTACCCAAAATCCTGTATGGGCCCGTAGCAAACACAGAGGAATTTGTAATGACCCAGATGAAGATGAGACACTATGATGCTTATACATAGGTGAAAATGTCTAGCCAAGCGTCTCTATAATCGCAGCCCCACATTTGTTCAATACACAATACTTCTTTCCCCTGTGTCTCATTTTTCTAGTAACTACTGTATACTGTAATAGCTATACAAATCTATGTAGCTTCTAATTTATAAATCCATGAGTCTGAGATATTATATACCTCATGCTGAAACTAATCTGAACTTGTTTCATATTCTCTAAGTTTCATAGCCATATACTCTCAATAAACAGCTGTTCCATTTCCAATCATCAGCCAGCGTTCTCACCTATGGAAACAAAGTAGTTAACTTTGTGTGACCTAATTTTTCTGTGCCTCAAATGTCTTAGCCTTTGGAAGGACTGTTGTGAGGCCTACTTACATGTAAATGTTCAAGGTTACATGTGGGAGGTAAAAAATATGCACACAAGATCACTGTTGCTGTTTTCCCTCAAGTGATTACATTTGTAAATGAACATGTTCTTAAACATCCCCTGAGGCTCCTTGGTATACAATGGCTTCCTATTCTGCAAGTTACTGTTGCATTTCTCTTCTCCTGTCACCCTTTCAAACTCCTAACTTATGGGAAAGTGTAGCTGGTCTTTGCTACTTTGTGGGTTCTTCTTTTTTCTACCTTTTATCCCTCCAGTTTCATGCCCTACACTAGGTAGAAGAGAAAGAAAGATAACGGGGAAAGAAAGCAAAAGAGGGAGAGGGGAAAGAGATTCCTAGATCTAATTTCTTTTTTTTGTTTGTTTCTTCTAAGGCTACTAACAAACCACAAGCAACCTCCCTAAACAAACAATAGCTACCCATCACACTTCTCGGGGCTCTCACCATTTATATGACTTCTTAAAAGTTCCCAGAATTCCAAACTTCACACAATCATAGACATTATCTGCAACTGCCAAAAAACATGCTTCTGTTAGAGCACGAGGCAAATCATAGTCAGCTGCTGCAGACGTCCCCAAAGCAGACCCACATTCTATGGCTGGGATTAAAACAAAAGCACATTCTTATAGTATTTCCAATTTTGAGAGAAGCCAAAATTCCAGAATTCTTAAAAATTTAACTACAAAAAATAAATAATTTAATTAAACTAATACATTAAATTAAAATTACTTAATCCTCTGTATAATAAAATGAATTGGGGGTAAATTGTATAGAATAATTTTTATAATTTTATATAAAAAAGACTATATAGCATGACTGTGTTAGTATTTGTTAGTGTGACATGAATAGGATTTCACTTTGTTAAAAACTGAATTTCACAACCCTATACCAATCAAACAACATTCAAACATCAAGCAAAAACATCTTCCTTTGAAAGATCCACTTAGCAGTTAAAAATCATTCTCCATTTAGTTTGATTTACAGTTAAGCCATCATTTTCGAAAATCTTTATTGCTTTTAGTTGTTTGTTTGTTTGTTTGTTTTTTTACTGATAAAAGAACCATAGGTTTTTATAATATACTGAGCCATATCCAGCCTGCAGGTTACTATCTGTTGCCAAATAGTCTGGTTCCTGCCTCCATCTGGACAAATTTTGTCCCGTGGCTTGGCTGTTTCTGTGCTCTCATATACTGGGTTCAGCTTTACTCAAAACTAACAATTTAATGTTCTCAGGAAAGACAAATTCTCATATACTTAAAGATATATTCCTTTATCCTCATAACTGTCAGATAGTCTAGCCAGGCATAAAATACTAAATTTACAATTATTTTTCTTAAAAGTTTATAAAGTACAAGTATGCTGGCTTGAGAGGATGGTTTACTAGTATTGCTATGGTTTGAAGCTATGGTGAGGTGAGCATCATACATAGTGAGATTTAGGTCAGCCTAGAGGCCTATCTTAAAAACAAAAACAAAAGAAAAATGACTATACATACAGTTCTTCATTATAGTCTCACATCCAATATTGGTATATAGAAAACTGGTGTTAAATACTCTCTCATTTCTCAGAAAGTGAGTTGGATTTTCTATCTCCAAGCTTTTAGACCAGTGCTTCTCAACCTTCCGAATGCTGTGACCCTTTAATACAGTCTCTCATTGGCAGTGACTCTCAACTATAAAATTAATTTTGTTGCTACTTCATAACTGTATTGTTGTTACTGTTGTGAATTGTAATTAAATGTCTGATATACAGCATCATCTGACAAAAGTCCTATGAAAGGATCCTATGACCTCCAAAGGGGTTGTGACCCACAGGTAGAGAACTGTTACTTTAGACTTGTTTGACAAGCTTTCACCATGTTGTCTCTGAATTTTGATCCTCCTGATTCTGATTCCCAAGGAGTGGGATTACAGGGTGTACCCCCAAGCCCAGTTCAAGCACTTATGATTTTATATTTAACCTTGAGAATAAATAGAAAGGTGATGTTTGTCTGGAATATATTGTTTTATTTGTCTAATAGTCTAATTAATTCCTCATTGATACCTTTAAAAGTTTTCCGAAACTCTAAAAAGAAAATCTTTTAAAAAAATCTTTACCTTAGTAATCTCTCCTACTGAAGGAATGGATGACCAGTAACCAGTCAAACTGGGCACCAATCCCTGACACTATTTCTGATGCTATGTTGTGCTTGCAGACGTGGGTGTCCTCTGAGAGGCTCTACCAGCAGTTGTCTGAGACAGATGCAGATTCTCACAGTCAAGCTTTGGACGAAGGACAGTGACTTCTATGGAAGAGTTAGGGGAAGGACTGAAGGAACTGAAGGAGATAGGAACCCCATAGGAAGACCAGCAACATCAACTCACCTGGACTTCTCAGAGCTCCCAGGATGGAACCACCAGCCAAAGATCATACATGGGCTAATCATAGGCCCAGGCACATATGTAGCAGAGCACTGCCTTGTCTGGCCTCAGTGGGAGAGGATGCATCTAATCATGTTGAGGCTTGATACCCCAGGGTGGGAGGATGGGTGGCCTTCTCAGAAGAGTAGGGGAGGGGGGAGGGGAAGACTCTTTGAGGGGGAACTGGAGGAACAACATTTGGGATGTTAATTAATTAATTAATCCTTGGTATATGTGTGCATCCATTTATATTCTAAAAACAAAGGATAGGTAAGTCAGAGTACATTTGGTGCACTCTTTGTTATTTTTCCAAGGAGTCTTTCCCCAGCCCAGAACCAGCAGTAATGTGCATACAAATGAGTAAGGAGCATTGGCCAGCTAAGCCTATGCAAGCTTTGGTAAGTAATCTAAAAAAGCATAGAAATCCTTCCTTGCACTGGGTATATTCCTACAGTAAATTCTTAAGCTAATTAGAAAGTCTTTGGAAATTCTTCTTTTTCCTCTCCTCCTCCTCCTCCTCCTTCTTCTTCTTTTCTTCTCCTTCTTCTTTTCTTCTCCTTCTTCTTCTCCTTCCTCCTCCTCCTTCTCCTTCAGAAGTAGCCTCCATTTTAAGAATGGAGATATTACAATGTTACTTCTTTCTTCTAATTTCACATGTGGAAGACTCATGGCCTTGGAGCCCAGCCCTTTACCACACTTATGCTGGACAAAAAGTGTATGGAACAGAATGGCAGTCAGAAGTCAAGCCCCCCCTCTTCCTATACTTCTCCCTACAGGCGTATCCTCTCAGTGTCTCTCTTCCTTCTAATCTGGCTTGCACCATACTTTTAAGAGTAGAGACGAGATGATACAATATAACTGACCACACCTATAAGGAAAGAAAAGGGCCTTGATAGTTGCTCTTACATGAGTACTGCTTTTGGCTAATGAAGTGTTCCTGTTGGTTAAGAATATTGCTGAGTTTGGATAGTTATGAACTACAGAAGAGATATACCTCACCTCATCTCTTAAACAAGAGTTGTCAATACTTCTTGCTATAAACTACGGATGACTTGGAAATGTAATAACCTATGTAGAATCCAACTGATTCCTGGACTATCTAGAGAAACTGAAGACTTGAACATTGTTTTCTGTGGTCTAAGACTTCAAAAGCCTCAGACACCAGTGTGAATCCTTTCTAGGGGTGGGTAGGTACAGATGGCCCACAGTGCAGAATTTTCAGTCTTATGATGACACTAAAGTGACACATATTTAGTGGGAACAACACTTTAAATGCTTATCTTTTCCTGTGCTAATGATCCATGCTCTAATACTTAGTCAAGGTGCTAGGGCATTGTCCCCAGTTACACCTCCATCCACCCGCAATCTCACGAGAACAAACAACAGATGGTCTGCAGGACACCGTGTAGCCAAATATCATTTGTGGTACCCAGAGTCACATGCTGTGAGAGAGAGAAACTCAAAGGGAGAAAAAACGCTAGTCATACCACTGGTCATCTTAGTACTTGAGAGGCTGAGCCAGGAGGATCACAAACTTAGGACCAGCTAGGGCTACTTAGTGAAACTCTATCTCAAAATAAACAAGTAAATAAATAAGTAAAAGGAGGGAATGTTTATTAGCATTTACAGCTTTGGGGATTATAGGCCATAGTTGACTGACTCCAGTGTTTCTGGCCTATTGTATGGCAGAACATCATAGAGGATGGATGTGTTGGAAGACAGATGCTCACCTCCGGGTATAAAGGATGAAGAGACAGCCAAAGAGAGGTCCTCTTTCTCCAAATTATAATTCTCCAAAACACATTCTCAGTGGTCTAGTTCTTTCAACCTCAGATACATGAATGTAGTGGTGATGTCAAAGTCTTCACGGTGCAATCAACTCATTTTCGTTTGCTTTTAGAGACAAGGTTTTCTGTGTAGCCTTGGCTGTCCTGGAACCCACCGTGTAGAACAACTATGTACAATCAACTCCTAATGGTTGAATTCAGCACCTAGAAACCTGGCTTTCATCCAGAGGCCCTTTTGGGGGGATGGTAGGAATACTTACTTTATAGCCAAGCCATTACCTG
This sequence comes from Micromys minutus, assembly GCF_963924665.1. Lineage (NCBI taxonomy): Eukaryota > Metazoa > Chordata > Mammalia > Rodentia > Muridae > Micromys > Micromys minutus. Next base: position 74,021,864 of record NC_137974.1, read on the forward strand.
TATTTGACAAGTGATATGGTTTGAATATGTCTGGCCAAGGGAGTGGCACTATTTAGAGGTGTGGTCTTGTTGGAATAGGTGTGTCACTGTGGCTGTGGGCTTTAAGACCCTCATCCTAACTATCTGGAAGTGAGTATTCTGCTAGCAGCCTTCAGATAATGATGTAGAACTATAGAACTCACAGCTCCTCCTGTACCATGGCTGCCTGGATGCTGCCATGTTCCTGCCTTGATGTTACTGGACTGAACCTCTGAGCCTGTAAGACATCCCCAATTAAATACTATTTTTATAAGAGTTGCCTTGGTCATGGTGTCTGTTCACAACAGTAAAACCCTAACTAACACAGTAAGTTACATGCATTTTGATTTATGATGTTGCTCTACAACTCAGCTCTGATACCACTACTTAGAATAGTGTTGAATTCCAAAGATTAAAAGCATAGTTCCATTGACTGACCCCACTCTAGGGATCAATCACTAAGCTGGGACTGTGACCTATGCTTTTTGGCTAAAACTTTAGATCTCCATGACTTTCACCCCAGGTTTGCTAAATTATTGTGGGATACTATTTCTGGGAAGGTGGGTACAAATTACTAATTACCCCAGATAGGAAACCTGGGGAACAGTTTGAAGTTAATGGTTGCTGGATACAATGCCAGTGTTAATTATCTACTTGACAGAATCTAGAACTGTCTGGGAGGTAGACCTTTGGACATGCCTGTGAGGGATTATCTTGATTAAGTTAATTGATAACAGAAGACCATTTCAACTTCTCGTAGGACTACTTTTCGGGCAGGAATCCTAGAAGATGTAAGTGGAGGAGAAAAAAAAAAAAAAACACAGAATATCTACTACCCTCTGCTTTCCAGTTGTGAATACTGTGTGACTAACTGATTCATCTTGACTTCTTGCCTAGTGAACAGCACCCTGGAAGAGTGAGCCAGAATATTCTCTTCCTCCCTTAAGTGGCCAGAGTATTTTATCATATCAACAGGAAAAGTAACCGAAACCCCCAGGGGTGGGGGAGGATCTGGTGATAGTGGTCACATTCTTTAGACCTGCAGTCACTGGAAAAGTGCCTATGCTCCAGTAAATAACCTCACGTATATGTTAATACAAGCATATCTCTCTCTCTCTCTCTCTCTCTCTCTCTCTCTCTCTCTCTCTCTCTCTCTCTCACACACACACACACACACACACACAAAGAAGGCAGGGGAAGCTGGGTGTATGTCTTAGTGAGAGTTTCCACTGCTATGAACAGACACTATGATCAAGGCAACTTATATAAAGGACAACATTTTATTTATTTATTTATTTATTTATTTATTTGTAGATATTCTGTATTTACATTTGCGATGTTATCCCTTTTCCCCTACACCCATCTCCATCCCCCTCCTCCTCCATTTGAAAGGACAACATTTAATTGGGGCTGGCTTACTGGCTCTACAGTTAAGTTCATGATCAGCATGGTAGGAAGCATGGAATGGTGCTGAAGGAGCTGAGAGTTCAGCATCTTGATTTAACTGCAAACAGGAGAGGACTGGCTTTCAGGCAGCTAAGACAAGGCTCTTAAAGCCCATGCTCACAGTGACACACTTCCTCCAGCAAGGCCACACCTACTCTAACAAGGCCACAGCTCCTAATAGTGTCACTCCCTGGGCCAAGCATATACAAACCACTACAATGTAGCTGTGCACACCTAAAGACTGAGCATTTGAGAGGCTGAGGCAGGAGGATACAGATTGAGGCTCTAGAATACCTAGTAAGATTCAGCTTCAAAACAAACAACAAGCAAAGAAATGTGTATATATGTGTATGCATTACAGTTAAATGTATTAAAAAATGTTTGTGTATAAAACCACAACCCTTTTAACTATGTTTTATTTTGGCAGTTGTTCAAATAGACATAATAAAATCAGAGACAAAATAGTATAATAAGTTCTGTTTGTATCTGTCCTCTAACAACTATAATTACTATTTCAGTGTTGTAGAGTTCCAGGTCACTGGGAAAAGACCCCAGACTCCATTTCTTTTACTTGTGCTTAGACTGGGTAGACTGCAGTTTTACCAAGGGAAAGACAAAGAAATGTATAGCAAATGCCTGCTTCTTTATTTGGCACAGAGCCAATCCTCATCCCTCAATACTTTCCCAATTTATTTCGGGTGTTTCTGCAAGTTCTCAGATGTGACTGCAGGGATGTGACTTCCGTTATCTGAGTCAACGGACGTGATGTTTCCTAAAGTATTTTAAGTCATTATCAGCCATTCACAGTAATCCCAGGGAATGGTACCATCTAGAGTCACTGAGTTAAGAGATCAACTGTTATCAGTATGTGGTATCCAAGTGGCCATTGGCATTTTTGTATAGTCAGCTGAGGTAGACTATGGTAAAAAGGGCCAGTTATAGAAACCAATTTGTTGATTTATTCAGTTATTTACTTAAAGCATTGCTTGCACTGCTTATTCACAAGCATGACTTTAATTTGCTATCTGCAAGAGCATGACTTGGAGAAACAGCTAAAACACAGTGAGCCATTGCCCTTAGCAATCTGACCACAGGTTGATTGCTAACCACATGGCCATCTAATCCAAAAGGCACATGCTGTGTCATTTCTCTCTTAGACCAAGAGGCCTGGGGCAATGACCTTGACAGACCTCTCAGTAGTGGTTTACCTAGTTAAAGACAGGAAGCATCTTCTGCCTCCCGGGGCTATAAAGCCCCCACATCCTGTAGGTAATTGTATTTGTGTCTCTCTATCTGGAGAGAGCAACTGATTCCAATGGACAGTATGACTGGGACCATGAAGGCCTGTCTTTCAACAAGATCCTGTAAAAGTCCCTGGAGAGTCACAAACAACTTCACAGCTCTAAAACCAAGATGCCAGTTTCAAGTCAGCTTTGTTCTGATGATTGACTGCTAGCAAAATTGTCGATCCAGGATATTTATGGCAAGCAACAAAGATTTGTTAATTATGCCCAAGATGCTGTCAAGGTGATAGTTACACAATTGAGCCCCACTAGTAAGATGATTTGGAAAAACACATTAACATTACACATGATTTTCGATGAAAAATGTAGAGTTTCTGGGTAGACAATATTACACTTCAATTCTATCAACAGAACTCCAGATGGGACCATTACCCGGACCCTCCAAGGTTTTAATGCTTGTTCTAATGAGAAAACTGAGGAACAGACAACCATCTCACTAACTTAATCAAAAGGTGGTTTGGTGAATGCAAAGGAATTATTACTTTTCTAACATCCCTAATTACAATAACGGTAGCTATTATTCGAATAGGCTGTTATTTAATGCTCTGCATTAGGAGCTTAGCCCAGAAGCTAAAAGAAAGAGCCACTGTCAATCAAACTCTAAACCTGACCAAGCCAGCTCAGTCAGTCAACATGGTCTCAAGCGAAGGAGTGAGGGTTGAAAAAGAAAAATAGACAAAATTATAACATGACTCGAAGTAGCTTTATTTCTCTCCAGTCTGCTTTAACATTGTTCTAGGTACATTCAAAACATACGGCCAATTCTCAGATCAAAGACAAAGTAATCAAATGAAGTAGTAAACAAGGAGATCACACAAGGTAGTAATTCAGCATAGGAGTAAACAAAGCCCCAAGGTCACTGTTTCTGATATTCTTATTTGAGCCAAGCACAAGAATCTCCGGTTTGGATCATACTGCTAAATGTTCAGTGGTAGGTCAGGAACAAAGGCCCAACATGGCTTCCCTGTTACCATTATCAGGGTCCTCAGCAAGTTCACTGTCAGCATCATTCTCTGTCCCATAATCAGCATCACTGTTTTTGATATCTGAGCCTATTTCTAGTCCAAGCCCAGTGACAAATGCCAAATTCCTAGAAGTAGCAGCAACGGCTCTCCACACAAACCCATACCCACGGGGCCGTTTTTGTCCTTTAAGACACTCAGGAAAAGTAGGCCTAGCACCATTTAATGGAATTTGAAAGAAGAATGTGTAAGCAGAAGCTGAGATAAACCTAGCCATCTTTATCAAGTAAATCTAAATTTTTGTATGTCTGTTTTTTTCTTTTTTCACGTGTACCCAGTTCCTGAAATTTGGATGTGTTCAGTCAAATTTGATTCAATTAAAAGATCCACATGTCAAAAATTCAAACTCATTGCCGTGACTCCTGAAATATTTGTTAAACCCCCCTCTCCCTGTACTGTCTCTTCATTTTCCTTTCTGTCAATCTTTAAGATTACCAACTACAGGCAGATTTTGAGACTGGATCTCAGCCAACGAGGCACTGCCAAGTTCTGTCTTGCACTAGGGATCCTCGACCATCATGACTCTGTGTACTTGGTCCCTAGATCTTTGTAGCCATGCACAGTTCTGTACAGGAGTAAAGCTTGTCTTGTGGAGATGCTTAAGTTTGAGTGGTTGTCTGTTGGGTTTTGCCCCTGTTCTTATCTGGGTTTTGCAGACCTGGGGCCCCTGCAGGGAAGCCATTGTGTTTATAAGGGATTCTGAAGCCTAAATCACAGTAGAGATGCCATAATATTGGACATGCTCGAACCATGGGCTTTCCACAAGGACACCTGTTTGTAAAGACAGAGCCAGCCCAAGAAAATATATCTTAACTGCAGACATCATAACTGCAGGCGTGCTACCTGACCCTTTGGGAACCCAGAGCAGTATATCATAAGTCACATATGCTAGACAGGACACAGAGCTGAATGATTTGGCATTTACCTGGCTGAGTTTTGGCGCAAGCTATACCACTATTATTCCTTGGTGGATTGGGAATGCTTATTCTCTGAGACTGTCTATTGGATGTTCTCAAGAGTTTGGTTTCGTTTTGTTTGTGTTATTTTACATGTATTCACAGGTAAGACATTACCTGTGTCAGGAGATACTTGGACTTTTAAGCAGTGTTGAAATTGCTAAAGACCATGGGGACTTTCGAAGTTGGACTGAATACATCTTGCATTATGAGATGGCCTTGATTTTATGGGGATAAGGGTTGGCACGTTTGACTTAAAAGTGGCATTTGGCTGTCAGATTAGCAAAGTGAAGGTTAATACTGCTTTTCATTGTCAGCTGAAAAGGATCTAGACACCCCTCCCTAGGCATGTCTGTGAGAGACTTTCTACATTATATTAATTGAAGCAGAACAATCTCCATTAAATAAAGGAGCCATCATCCCATTGGTTGGAGCTATATAAAGAAAAAGTCAGATGAATGTGCTTCCTGACCATGGATGTGTTGTGACTAGCTGCTTCATGTTCCAGAACCCTCAGCTCCTCCTGCACCATGCCAGCCTGGATTCTGTCATGTTCCTGCCTTGATGATAAAGGACTGAACCTCTGAACCTGTAAGACAGGCCCAATTAAACACTGTCGTTATAAGAGTTGCTTTGGTCATGGTGTCTGTTCACAGCAGTAGAACCCTAAGACAAACTGTAGCACCAAATAAACATTTCCTTCCTTTTAAGCAGTCTCTTTGTCAGTACCTGGTAACAACAACAAGAATAGTAACTAATATGGATGGTAAAGACAGGAAGGGTAAAAGTTTATTGATAGCCTAGGTATGAGAGAGGGAAAAAGGATAGACAGGAAGAAAAGGCAGCTTTTAGGCTCATCTGCTACCAGTTCAGAATGAGCAGTTATGAAGCAGTGTATCCTGCATCCTAATGTGTTGGGAGCTTCTGGACACATCTCACTCTGCAAAAGAAAAAAAGGCAGGATGGAAATTGGCCAGAACATGTTAAGAAATTGTGGCCCAAAGAATGTACTCAGGTTAAGTTAGCTCTACAGAAAATCGACGTTGGGAGAATTAACTGGCATTGCATAGAGTGAGCCAGAAACTTCATAGTTAAGATTAATTAGTTTCACAGTGATGAAATTGATCAGTCATGTAGCCCCTATTGATTTTGAGGTTAAACTTAGCACTCATTCAAGTCCTCATAGTATTTACTGCTCTAAATCACAGCGTAAACTGTTGACGACTGTTAAGAATAATAAGACAAACTCAATATCTGGGGATATGTTTGCTTTTCCAGTGCTTTTTTGTCAGTGCTGGCCATTGATCTGTTTAACAACCAAGTCTTTTTAGATGTTGTCATTGTCTATTACAAATGGGGTTGTGCATGTCCCAGCTGGTACTCAGACTAAACTGTTTTTAAAAGCAGAACTGACAATACATGCTGGTGATATACAGAGAAAGGAGAACCGTTACTCATTGTTAATGGGATTCCAAACAGGTACGGCTACTATGGAGATCAGTATGGAGACTTATCAAAGAGCTAAAAACAAATCTATTATATGGCACAGCTATAGCCACTCTGTAGTGGATGTCTAAAGGACTCAGTACCCTGCATCCCAGACACTTGCTGGCCCATGGTCATTACTGCTCTGTTCACAACAGCTATGTAAATGAGACAACCTAAAAGTCTTACAATCGATAATGTCGTTGTGGTACATTTGTAACATGTTCATAATGAGCTTTCATTATAAATTCACGGTGACGTTGTGGTAATATACACTCTGGAATACTAGATATCTAGAAAGAAAAAGGAAATCAGGAACTTTTCAGGAACATTGGTGGAACAAGAAAATGTCACGTTAAGTGTGGTAACGCAGACCCAGAAAGACAAATGGTACATATTCTCTTTCATCAGAAGCTCCTAACTGCAAATCTTCAGATGTAACTGTAACCTGTAGTAACTATGGAAACCAGGAAGGAAAAAGGAGACCATTTCGAGGATAGGACACTGGGAGTAATAATAGAGAGGCAATAACAGGGTGCAAGAGATCTTATTAGGGAAATGGGAAAGGGGGGCCTTGTTTGGTGAGGAGGAAGGTAAATACAAAAGAAAGAGGGAAGGGGCTAAATCAACAATGAAGGTGTCTAAAAAGCCACACAGAATCATACTTTTAATTACCTTAGAAAACCTTCAACACGCACATACATATGTTAATTTATAGTATATATAAGCTTAAATTAAATTAAGCTTAACTTATTAACTTAAATTAAGCTTAAATTAAAAATCCTGGATAATGGTGCTTCCTACAAGAGAAAGGATACCTAATAGAAATCCCAATACCAGATAGAAGACACTTCCTCTTTGGATGTAGGCCAGGAGACTGTCCAAGAGACTCCCCTGACAAATGAAGCCCATTGCTGTTTCCCCTCATTGCCACCCTCCAGAAGTCCTTGACTTCTACCCTTCAAGAAGCAGAAGGTAAGTCCTCATTGCTGAATATACCATTTAATCTTCTGCACATCAATTGGTTGTCTACTGCCAAATAGTCGGCCCTAAAACCATACATACAGTTAACATTATACTGAGTGGGAAGGTTATGTTATAGGATTATTAGGATATCTTATAAATATACACATGCAATAACCATGAAAGAAAAAGAAAGGCCATAAATTTGGAGGACAATGGGAGGAATATGCAAGGGGGTTTGAAGGGCAGAAGCAGAAGGGAGGAATATTATAATTATATTATAACCTCAAAACCCTTTTAAAAAATCCTTCATTGATATGAATAAATAGCTTACATTTAATCACTTATTTTCCTTATATTATTTATTTATATCTAAAAGCCAGTGGAACTGATTTATTAACTATACTAATATGGTCTGTGGACATAGCTCAATTATTTAAGATTTGTTACTAAACACTGGCAGGTTGAGTCAATTCACTACGTTTGAGCAATTTCCATGTAATACTTTATCTTTCACAAGAGCATCTAAACAATTTTCAGTTGACATTAGCTTTCCCCCAGGTGCTAAGAGAGAGACCAGGCAGGTGTCCATTCTTTCTAGGTATGCAAAGAATGCAGCTATAGCTGTTCCCTGTCTAGAACATTCCTCAGGATTGTCTGCAGTGAGCAGGTCTGAGGAATCCCCAAATTGTCAGGTCTGAGCTAGGAGCTGGCTGGACCACATTCCCTGGTCTTAATTCCCTGACAGTAATCTTTCAGATACTATCGGACATCTTGTTAGGGATAGGTGTTTGAGTCCATGACAGGCTCCCTAGAAATTATTTATTCAATAAATATTATTTATTCATTATATGTTTATTATGTTATATGGAACCTGCTCAGTCTGTATAATGTTACTAATTTGTATGTTTTCAGGGCTGATTATTTGGTATTAGATACCAATTGTTATGCTCTTCCCTGGGTAAAACATTGAGAAGGCACTTTCTTAATTGCTAACTGATGTAAGAGTGTCTAGCCTATAGTGGGGTGGTCCTCTTGCTGAGCTGGGGGCCTGGGATATGTAGGAAAAGCAGCTGAGCAAGCCAGAAATCAGTCTTCTTTGTGGTCTCTGCTTCAGTTCCTGCCACCAGCCAGGTGCTGCCTTAAGCTGCTGCTTTTCTAGATGATTGACTACCTTGTGAGAGAAAATCACCCCTCTCCTACCCAGACTACTTTTGGTCATGATGTTTATCACAGCAATCCAAAGGCAAACTGGACAAAGCCTTTCCCCTACACCTCCACCACAGCCTCTCTACTTCTACACCCGGGTTTCCTAGAGTGCAAGACACTTCCCTCCTTTCCCCCTCTCCCAAAAATGCACTTCCTGGTTTTAGGTGCTCCAAAATGCCTTATCCCCTTCAGACTCCCATGATGCTCTGACATTCTGACATTCTTGTGCTCAGGCACCTGGCCAGTCCATCTTGTGACACTTTTCTGCTGCAAAGGTAAGAAGGCAAATGTAGATTGAGTATGACTTTGAGGACTTTGTGAAAAATAAAATGTAAGAGGCAGCCTCTCAAACTTAGTATGTCTCTAAATGTCAGTGTTTTGTGACAAAAATTAAAGAGTAATTGAGAACTATGTCTCCAGATAAATAGACAATACCTTGTGGCCTCAAGGAACAGCCTCTGTCTCAGTGTCTTCTATCAAAATTGAAAGACCAGGATAAATCCTGACCCCCTAACAGGTAAAGTAGAAGAACGTTAGCAAGTAGAGTAGAGCCAAAAATGTAGGATAGCTGGTTCAGTGACTCTGTTTCAGGAACTGACTGACCATAAAACCATAAAAACTAAAATAACACCTTATAAACAATCTTGAGAAACCAGGTGTTTCCCTTATGATTCTTCACTGGTATCTTTGGCATTTTCCAATGACGTACTCCATCCCCCCTTGGGTTATGGTTTTTTCTGTGGGAAGCCACATTCGCCATTACAAGATGGCGCCAGAGCTGACTAGGCTCTTCTCCCAGCCACTCGGAGTCAGATTCCTCTACCCCTGCATGGGATATGAGTCTCGACCCCAGTGCACTGGTTCATCAATAAACCTTGTGTATTTGCAGCAAGGATGGTCTCTCCTGAGTTCTTGGGGGGTCATGTCTTCCAGAGACTTGAGTGAGGGTCTCCCCTCTGCGGGGGTCTTTCAAAACCTTTCTGGAAATACTCTCCCAGAGGAAAAAACAGCTTCACTTACTGTTTATAATAAAATGGTCAAAGCAAGCTCTTCTCACGGATAGTCATCTTGGCCTTCTTGCTTCTGATGCATTGTACTGGGGTCCTTATTATCCGTAGAACAATGACATGCTACCTGACTGCTTTGCAAGAGAGGTAAAATAAAGTCCTCGGACGTGAAAATCAGAATATCTGGGACAGTGATCATGGCCATGTGTCCTTGTCAATCATTTCCTAAGGCCTCATGCACGTCCCAGACAACACTGCTTTCACCACTCAGTTATAGTTGTACCTTAAGGAGGACAGGAAAGCAATAGTGACGTATTGGGCTCTTCTTTTTTTGTTTTGTTTTAGACACAACTGTGCATACATTTTAGGGTTTTCCTTCAACAACAATCCCTGACTACAGTATAATCTTACAGGACTATGATGTGGCTAAAACATTTTTGTTTCCTAGTGACACTGTAGCAGCCACAGTCTGGTAAGGCCGTGGTTTACTTCTGGTATGGTGCTGCTCCAATAAACAGTACCACACTTCCAGCCATGTATATATGTATAACTTAGTACCAGATATTGATAACACATGGCTGTCTTACAGGCCTGTAGATTTATTGCACTGTCATAAATAACGTTTTCCTTTTTTTTTTTCCATTAAATTTATGTATTTATTTACATCCCAAACATTGCCTTTTCCTTCCAGGTCTACCCCTCATAGTGTCCCTCCCCTCATCTGTCCTCCCCTTTTCCTCTGAGAGGGTGGGGCCCCTGGGTTTCCCCCTGCACAACAAGTCTCTGCAGGGTTAGGCACATCCTCTCCCACTGAGGCCAGACAAGGCAGCTCTATTGGGAAATAGATTCCACAGTCAGGATGCAACCCCAACTGTGTTGTTAGGTGACCCATCTGAAGACTGAGCTGCACATCTGCGACATATATGCCAGGGTCCTCAGTCCAGCCTGTGTATGTTCTTTGGTTGGTTGTTCAGTCTCGAGAGCCCCCAAGGGTCCAGGTGAGTTGACTCTGTTGGTCTTCCTGTGGAATTCCTATCCCCTATGTGCAAACATAACAGAGTATCATTAATAATGTCAGGGATTGGTGCTTTCCCATGCGGGTGGGTCTCAACTTGGACCGGTTATTGGTTGGCTATTCCTTCAGTCTCTGTTCCACCTTTGTCCCTGTATTTCTTTTAGACAGGATACACTTTGTGTCAAAAGTTTTGTGGGGGCTGTTGCTCTTAACCCTCTACCAGGGGTGCTGACTGGCTGGAGAAGGTGCCCCTCTTCAGGTTCCATATCCCTGCTGTTAGGCATCTCACCTGCATTGACTCCTGGGAATCTCTCCCATCCATCCTCTTTGGGACTTCCTAGAGATTCTCCTCATCCCCTCACTCCCATGAAGCTATTGATTTTCATTTATGGTCTTGTTGTTGCTTCTTTTCTTAAGTTTATTTATTTTGTGTGTTTAAGTACATTGTAGCCATCTTCAGACACACCAGAAGAGGGCATCAGATCCCATTACAGATGGTTGTGAGCCACCATGTGGTTGCTGGGAATTGAACTCAGGACCTCTGGAAGAGCAGACAGTGCTTTTAACCACTGAATCAACTCTCCAGCCCCATGTTCTTGTTTTTAATTGCCGAATAGATTTCATTGTATAAATGTATCACATTTTCTATATTCAGTTTCTGGTTATTATAAATAAAGCTGCTATAAACATGGTGAAGCACATGTCCTGGCGGTATGGTATGGTGGCGCACCTTTTTGGTATACACCCAGGAACAGTCTAGTTTGGTCTTCAGGTAGAACTATTTCTAATTTTCTAAGAAACCGCCAGATTGATTTCCAGAGTGGCTATACAAGTTTGTACTCCCATTAGTAATGGAGGATCCCTCTTACTCTATATCCTCACCAGCATGTGCTATCACTTGAGTTTTTGATCTAAGCCATTCTGGCTGGTGTGAGGTGGAATCTCAGGATCATTTTGATTTACATTTTCCTGATGACTTCGGATATTGAACATTTCTTTCAGTGGTTTTCAGCTATTAAAGATTTTTCGTTTGAAAAACATTCCTCCACTGTTAGTGGGGTTGTACACTGGTACAACCACTCTAGAAATCAGTCTGGCATTTTCTCTGAAAATTGGACATACTAGTACCTGTAGACCGAGTTACTCCACTTCTGGGCATATACCCCAAAGATGCTTCAACATATAATAAGGACACATACTCCACCATGTTCATAGCAGCCTTATTTATAATAGCCAGAAGCTGGACAGAACCCAGATGCCCTTCAGTAGATGAATGGATACAGAAATTGTGGTATATTTACACAGTGGAGTACTACTCAGCTATTAGAAACAATGACTTTATGAAATTTCCTAGATAAATGGATGCATCTAGAGAATATCATCCTGAGTGACGTAACCCAGTCACAAAACAACAAACATAATATGCAGTCACTGATAATTGGATACTAGCCCCAGAAAGCTCTAAATACCCAAGAAACAACTCAAAGACCATATGAAGCTCAAAAAAAAAAAAAAAAAAAAAAAAAAAAAAAAAAAAAAAAAAGCCAAAAAGTGGAAGCCCCAGTTCTTCTTAGAAAAAAAATGTGTATAGCACCCATTTAGAGTGGGGTACACCTAGACCTTAAACAATCAATAATTCAAGAGCTAAGAATATAGCCTTGTGGCAATTCTTGGTATTTAAAAATTATTATGTCTAATCTTTACACAGCAAGAAAACTTTGATTATTTCTATGTTACGTTCTGTTTTACATATACTTTATGCTCATTGTAACTAGTAAAATTTCAATGCATACTATCAAACCTTAAAAAAAATCAAGTACTGACAAAAATATATTCATATAGTTTTATGCAAAAATGCTTTTAAAAATCTATACATATAATCTCTGTTTTTTTAAAATAAAGCTAAAAAAAGAAAAAAAAAAAAAGATTTCCCTTTTGAGAATTCTCTGTTTAGCTCTGTACCTCATATTTTAATTGGGTTATTTTTTTTTTTTTTTGAGTCTAACTTCTCTATAGATTTTGAAAAATTGTCTGTGTCGGTAAATAGTTAAAAAATAAAATAATTGAAATGGACACCATGCCACGATACTGCCTGTTACCCTCTGGCCCCATTTGAGACCTCGCCACCATGGCTAGCCCCATGGTGGGTTGCTGCAACACCAACCCAGCACCAGCCGCCCTCTAGTGGCTCTCTTGCTGTGGATTCTGCTCCCTGTGGTTATTGTCACAATTCCCAGTAACCCAGTAAAATCAAAACTCTAGAGGCTTGTAATTTCTCAGTGAGATTTATATCAGTAAATTTTCACTACACAAAACGTCCACACAATAAACTCAGCGCCAACTGATATAAACTTCCCACCTAGATAAGACAAATTGTCTTGTAACAATCCATCCCTTATAAGATATTCATGGCTACCTGTAGCTATTTAAAGCCACACAGGGCTGAGCCATCCTTCTCCTCCTCCATCTTCTCTTTTTCTCGCTCGCTCTCCCATCTCTCCTGACTCTCAAAAACTCTGCTCCCCCCGCCCCGCCCCCGCCGCCTTTCTTTTTCATTGCTCAATCACAGGCTTTGCCTTACCTTATGCCTGCACTCACCTGCATATAGACATCAGCCCTCACTAGTCCTCTGTCAGATGTAGGATTAGCGAAGATAATTTTTACCAATCTGTAGGCTGCCATTTTGCCTTGTTGATGGTGTCCTTTGCCTTACAGAAGCTTTGCAGTTACATGAGATCCCATTTATCAACTGTTGATTTTAGAGCCCGAGCCATTGGTGTTCTGTTTAGGAAACTGTCTCCTGTACCAATGGCTGTTGTCTCATGACTGCCCCAACCACAGAGAACTAAGTTCTCCTTCATCAGGCAGTAATTAAGACAATGCCTCCCAGGCTTGTCTACAGTCTCACAGGGGACTTTTTCTTAATTGAGGCTTCTTTTCCCAACTGTGTCTAGGTTTGTGTCAAGTTGACAAAAGAAAAAAAAAAAACAACAACCAGAGCAGAGGACACTCGAAGAGACTTTATTAAGAAATGCTTGAGCCAAAGAGATGATTCAGTGATTAACAGTGTGCTGCCTTTCTAGAGGACCCATGTTCAATTTCCAGAATTCATAGCAGGTGACTTACAAGTGCTTGTGATTGCTCTGGTCTCCTTGGGCAGCTGCCACACACACACACACACACACACACACACACACATGATTCACATACTTCAAAAAATTTTTTAAATGTTGAACTGATGGTAGAAATTTTGGCATTTTATATCAGAAAGCAAGAGCATGTCCTAACGTCCTGCCTCTGCTCACCTAGAGCACAGATTCCAAAATAAGAATTTCAGAAAATGAATGTGTTCCCCTGTACTTTGTCTGCGGGTTGTACTTCATGCCCATTGTCACCATCGAGCAGAGATGCACATTTATCACTGGACGGACACCTTAATGTCTCTCTTTAGAAGCTGAACTCCTGCAGGGTTAGACGCTGCCTCATTGTTCTTTCCGTCTTACTTTGTGTCCGGTAAGTACTTTTTCTACCTTTCCATTCTCCTTCTGTGTCTGCCTGCTCCCTTTCCTAGGGAAAGTAACAATTTGTTCTCTGAAGCAAGAGCAGTGATAGAAGAATCCCTTCATTAAATACAGACCTTTGGTGGTTCCTCCATCATTGCTTTCATTCATGGTGGTTCCAGTGAGATTCTACACAGGAGCTTGGGAGACAAAAAAATTATAAGTTAATATAGGATGAAGGATAGATAAGTTCGAAAAAGGTATAAAAGACAATAAGGGATCCAATATTCTTACTTAATTCTTCATATACTTACCAGTCTGAAATTTCAATTTAATGGTAGCACAGAGAAAACTGAACAGTTAAAAAAAAAAAGAATGAATTGCAAAGTGACGAGGTAAAGCACATTTCAACATAGTCATTTTGTGCTTCATATACTTCAGAAAAATAACTTTTATGAGTTCAAAATAAATGAGCATTCTTAGCTTTGAATATCCATATGTGAGAATGCAGTGTGCTGGAGGCTGGAAACTTATTTTTTCATCTCTATCTTTTTATTGGGTCTTTGTGGATTTCACAGCATGTTCCCCAATCCCACCTATCTCTCTACCCGTCTTATTCACCCTCCAGCACTGCACCCCCCAAAATAAAATAAAATGAGATATAATAAAAAAAATTCTTGTCTTGGAAGCTGTAGTGTGTTACAGTGTATCACACAGTATATCATTTCGTCCCCATATCTTTACCTGAAGATGCTCATTGCAACGAGTCACTGGTCTGTTTCCAAGGCCTTTTGCTTCCACTATCTAAGCTGGATTTTCACTGGGACTTCTCTGTATATCCTGTTACTGACCTGTGTTATGGAAATCCTGCAGCTTTGGACCTGTGCCCCTTTCGCCTGCTTCAGAAGAAAGTTGATGGGGTAGATGTTGGGGTGGGCTAACTCAAAGTCCTGGATCTGGGACTGGTAGGAATGAGCGGTTAAAATTTCATTAAATACTGAAAGCTGTTTTCCTGTAAGAAAATAATTTAGTGTCATTCATCATATGAACCAAGTGTTTGGAAGAAAACATCTGATTATTTTCCAGACCCACAGAGAGCATTTAGTAAAATTTATCACTTTAAAATGATCAGATTTGAACACAACATTTCAAATTTTACAAAAGAACTGGTTCAATATCTACATTCACATAATAAGAACAATGTGACCAGAGCATTTACTAAGGTCACAAAATGGTGAGATGTATGCACATTAATGCATGAATTGACTGTAAATGGTTGCCATTAAAATAAAGCAAGAAAAATAAGACCCAGACAAGTAAGAAAAGCATAAATTGTTCAATATAAAAATGTTAATAAGGGGGCTGAAGTGATGGCTCAGTGGTTAGAACACTGACTGCTCTACAAGAGGTCCTGAGTTCAAATCCCAGCAACCACGTGGTGGCTCACAATCTTCTGTAATGAGATCTGATGCCTTCTTCTGGTGTGTCTGAGGACAGCTACAGTGTACATATATATAATAAATAATCTTAAAAAAGCACTTTAAAATGTTAATATGAAAACATAGGTTTTTTTTTTGTAAGTCTATATACACACTGATCACTGCTTAGCGGCTTTTCACTATACAAGAGAAACAGAGTTCAGTCATTTTATTCGTACGTGACAACGCACAAATGGAGCATTAATCTGTAAACTTGGGTTAAAATTGTACCAAATTATACATGGAAGATATAAATTAGGCAAAATTGTACACTTCACTGCTAAAATATTAAGCTATACTCTAAATTTTAAGAAATGTAATTTAATCTAATACTTTATTTTTATTTTTTTCATTAACTTGGTTACTCCATATCTCAATATCAGCCCTCCTCTCCCCCCAGTACCCTCTACAGCTTCTCTCCCCATTCTTCCCTCCCCTTCTCCTCCAAGAAAAGTGTGCCCACCACCACCAGCACCCAACCCTAGCATACCAGACCAAAGTCACCGCAGGACCAGCCAGGCTCACCCTTAAGTACTGAAACCAGACACGGCAGCCCAACCAGAAAAACTTCTTTTTTGTTTTATGACAGTGTCTCACATAGCCTAGGGTTGTCTCAAACTTGCCACCCAGCCAAGGATAACCTAACTACCAACCGTCCTGCCTGTAATTCCTAAGTGTTAGGATTACAGTCCTCCTGAGCCATGAGCCATCAGGCCTATGTTTATGTTGCTATGATTAAAAAACAAAACAAAACAAAAAAAAACTGACAAAAACAACAGTAAGCTGTGTGGTGGTGGTGGTGAACATCTTTAATGTAGTATGCAGATGGCAGAGGCATACAGATCTCTGAGTATGGCCAGTCTGGTCTACAGAGAGACTTCCAGGACAGCCAGAGCCACACAGAGAAACGTTGTCTTAAACAAACAAACAAACAAACAAAACCCCCAATACTGTATAGCCAAAATAAAGTTAAGGAAGACTATATGGTTATGGATAAGAGTCCTTCATAGTGGGGAGATGTAAGAGCAGACATGGTGGCCCGTGAAGGCTCCTGCACATTCTTTGGCAGTAGAGAAACAATCCAGGAGAGGTAAGGAGGAAATTGAGCTCAACAGTACTTCGCCTGCTTGATTAAAAGTTTTAGAGTCTAACTCTGAGCAGTTTATTGTAAGCACATTTAAGAACAGAACAGTTTAGAAAAAAAAATTCCCAGATGTAACACAATGACCTGTGCATAAGGAGGTATAAGCACACCGAAACTCAACCCAAAGTACTGTCATGTCTTCTGAGAAGATGGGTTCTGGACATAGGCTACCATCAGGGTTTAGGGTATAGGGAGGGAGCTGCCATGGTCTTGATCATACAGCTATTGTAGAGCATATATACCAAAAACTAACTAACTAAATACATACATACATACATAAATTTTAAATATTTGATAATTCTTGGAATTGCAATAATCAATGTAAGGAGAAATTCAGCAAAGAGAGAGATATAGGGACTTAACACATGGCTTTTAAAATATTAATTTTCTGGCATTCCTTGTAATAGGATAAAACCTCATTTCTAGTTTATATTACATATATATATATATATATATATATATATATATATATATATATATATACATAAATTATATCTACACACATATGTATGCAACTATACATAAAAGGCTAACTGCTTTAACATTGATCTATGTCCTCAGCATACAATATTTATTAGAAGTTATTAACACAGTGAACGGACAGGCGATAGCATGGCTGAGACTTTGAAAAGTGTTCAGAGCAAATGACCAAGTGGGGAATCCCCTTTTGTAAGTTTCAGAGGAATGAGGGAGGTTCCACGTCTAGTGACTGAGAAGTAGCTTCTAGGGAGACTTGTAATCAGGCTGTCTCTGATTGCCAGAGGGAGGGGAGGGGGAGGGGAATCGTCTTGCACTTCGGTTGATCTGGATTCTAACATTTTTAGAGCCTTAATGTGAGGGCAGAGGAAGACAGTGAGGTCAGTTCCTTGAGGCAGCAAACCCCACAGTCAATGAGGGAGTGCAGTTCTTGCTGTGGTGCTACCAGCTTCAAACGCTATCCAACATCGGTAGCTTAAGACCCATTGAGGAGGTTGGAGTAGAAAATATCTTACATTCAAAGTTCCAACTCTGCTTTCGACTCTGGTCTCTACAAACACCTGTTTGTGTTGTGAATCCCAGGCAACTCTTCCCACAGCGTTGTGTTTAAGGGGTTGACCAGCTTTATTGAGTCACAATGCTTTTCCTTTGATATAACTTGTAATGTGCATTCATCAAGACGCTCTACACTTCACTAGGGTTTAGTTTTTATTCCTATTTTTTACATGGATGGCAGAGCTGAAGCAGAAGTATGTTTAGCTTCCTGGTTTATGCATCATTTGGCCCAGAAATCTTTTATATATATTATATTTTTGTTTCGATGTTTTATTTTTTATATCATCATTTCAGAGCCTTTAAATCCTGAGATAATTATCGACTTTACAGGAAGGGTAAAAAGTGGGATTCTCACAGAAGAAAGGGAAAAAAATCTTTCACACATACAATCCACACAGAATAATTAACTTTTTTTAATTAAGAAAAAAATTGACCTTGAAGCTACCAACTAAATGGAAAAGAAATTTGACAAGAAATTAAAACATTAGTATTTTAGTTTCATTTCTTTGTAATAAAACACTCTGACTTAAAGAAATTTTTGGAAGATAGGGTTTATTTGGCCTACAATGCCAGGCTATAAAACATTATGAAAGAAAACCAAGGCAAACTCAAACTGTTAATACTATGCTAGATTTCTGATACAGTTCAGGAATAGCTGGCTGCCTAGGGGTTATGCCACCAACAGTGGGCTGGGCCTTCCTACATCAATTAACAATCAAGATAGTCTACCACAGATGTGTGTGCAGGCACATTTATTTGATCTAGGCAATTCTTCAGTTAAGGCTTTCTTTTTCGATAACATTAAGCTGTGACAAATTGGCAGTTAAAGCTAACCAGGACAATTAGTTTAAGACATATTAGTGCAATCACTAACTGGGTAAATTCTCAGACAGTATATTTCCCTGTCTTAAACATTTTATTGGGGGCTTTAGATTGGATATAGACCATTTACCTATCATGTACAGTGCTTTGGGTCAAATCACTTGCGTCAGAAAGGGAGAAACAGAGAAAAGAGATGGGGGAGTGATGGAGGGAGGGAAATTAGAAGAGAGAAAGAGAGAGAGAAAGGGAGAGGAGTATTATGATTAAAAACGTCTAGAGTAGTAGTATTGAATTCTGCATTGAATGGAAATGGATTGGCTCATGCAAACAAACTTTATTAAAACAAGCAGTACTGCTGGATATGGTAGTACACCTTTAACCCCAGTACTTGGTAGGCAGAGGCAATTTTACCTCTGGGTTTGAGGCCAGCCTGTGTGTCTACATTGTGAGTAGCAAGGCCAACCATAGCTACATTGTAAGAACCTACAAAAGAAACAAAGAAACAAAATAACAGAAAAAGGAAAAACAACAAGATTGGCATGGTGCTATATCCCTCTAATCCCAGCTCTTGGGAGGTAGAGACTGACAGATCTCTGTGAGTTTGAGACCAACTTTGTCTACAAAGTTACTTCCAGGCCAGCAAGCGCTATGCAGTGAGACCTTGTTTCAAAATAAATAAATGGGCAATTAAAACCAAACAAGAAAAAAATAAATGAAATTAAAATTAGTAGGACATTTATTAGGTTCAAGTATCTGAATGAGAAGGCTCAAATGTCTTCACTGGCTTTGGCTCTCTCCATTTATTTTTCCTTATTAATCTATGGTTTTACTTCTTTTGATTTGTTGATTACTACAGCCACTTCTGAGAATAGCCTATTTCAAGGCTAAATATTAGCTGTTGCTAACTGCTGTGTTCCCATTGTCCCTAGAGGGTAAGGGAGTCTTCCCTGAGAGCTGAATTTAGACAAGCTAAGCACCGAAAGCTCTCATATGGGGGCTCAAAGGGGACACTGAAACCAATTGCTGGGGAGTATGCGGAAGAGTCATTAATGTGGACACACAGACAGACAGCAGTGTGATGAAAACTGAGAGTTTAGGTGGCAGCCTCTGAGACAGCGCAGATGGAGGCTCTGAAGAGAAGCATCAGATCCCATAGGGGCAACTGAAAAATCTCTTGCTATATACGCTTTTCTTAGGGTGGACAACACCCATATTTTAAGTAAACCACTTCCCAGGTGTGTCTTGTTTATGGTTTTTATTGCTGTGAAGAGATATCACATCCTCGGCAACTATTATAAAAGAAAACATTTAGTGGGACTGGTTTGCAGTTTCAGAATTTTAGCCCATTATCATCGTGGTGGGAAGCTGGAGGAGTTGAGAGAGGTCTACACCTTTATCTAAAGGCAGCAGGGCGAAACTCTGCGACTGGATGTAGCTTGAGCATAGGAGACCTTAATGCAGGCTCCCACAGTGACACACTTCTGTCAATGAGGCCACGCCCACTCCAACATGGCCACACCTCTTAATTACAGCCACTTGCTATGGGCCAAACATTCAAACACAGAGCCTAGAGGAGGTGGGGAGGGGTCATACCTATTCAAACCACTGCAAGGTAAGAGATTCTGCCTGGTACCTGGAAGCCTGTCAACTAAGAATTCACAGACAGTTTCATAGTGGGTGGCTGCCAATTAGTATCCGTGCAAAGGGAAAGACTGCTTTCGGTATTGTGGTATCAACCGGATTCCCATGTTACATCATGACAAAAAAAAAAAAAAAATTCTTGAACAGCAAAACTTCATCAAGTTATGTCTGATCTTTTGCTTCACTCCTACACGGCTCACCAGTCTTTCTCATACTTCCCTCTCGTGTTACCTAGGGAACGTCTCTCTCTGACTCTAAATTCTACAAGATCGGCAATTTTAAGAAGGTCTGATGTCTGGTCTCGCCATTCCATTGTGCTCACCTGCTTCAGTAAGCGCAGGAAAGGTGTGAGGATCCTTTAAAAGAACGCTTCCTCTCTGTTGAAAACGTTCGGCTTCTTTTTTTCTTACTTTAAAACTCATTGTGCAATATCCCCCTTTGCAAGGTGCTATATTACACAAGAACATGCGAAAAGAAATACAAAATGTATAGCGAGTCTGTTTCCCCATACCCGCTCCCTTCCCGGTTCTCCTTCACCCAGTTAGTTCCCTTTGGTCCCCCACTCAGCTCTCTCTTTTTTTCCCCCTTTCACTTGGTATGCACACATAATTTTATGTATCTGAGAGTGACTTATTTGATTCAACATGCTTCTCTCCAGCTCCAGATGCCATAGCTTCATTCTGTCCAGCTGAACCGTGTCTAGCCTGTTTCTGTGACCCACGTTGTCTTTCCTCCCTGGTTGCTAGGTTGAGTCCACAACTCAGCTCTCAAAGAATGAAAACAGCGCTCGCGGTAAACACTGCTGGGTCAGTATCGCTGTGTTGTGTTGCCCTGGACTCCTCTGAACAAAAGAGAGATTTGCATGGGTCTGAAAGTGAACACAACGGGAGCTTCGTGGTCACGGATGTGAAGCTGGGGTTAGGACGGAGGTGCCGAGCCCAGGAATCCCAAGCTGACCTGCTGTTTGGCTCAGTTTTCCTTCTCTTGCCACCTGCTGGCCTCCTTGTCAATAGCAGTCCCCGAGTCATCTCTCCCAGTGACTAAGCTCTCAGGAATATGCTCACTCAAAAACACCCATTTCCCCAAGGGACAAAGTCCAGCGATGACTGCAGGAACACAACCTTTGTAAAACTGCTTTGGAGATGGTCACCCTTGCTCTTCTTTGATTTCTGGGCAAGCTGCCATTTGTCTACCCATCAGGCACTTAAGGCAGACGGCTCAATGCCTATTTCTCTGGTCTTCTATCGTTTTATAGACCACCCCCACGCCCCAGTTCTGCAACAATATTCATATTTGTCGGAGATCTAATTACTACAGCAAGTCCCTATTCTTAATGTATTTGCAGAAAGTTTTGTTTTCCTTGTGGTTCTTTGCAGATACTTCTGCCATCTTTGTTGCAATAAGCCGAGTCCACTCCGTAGTTAAAAAATGGCTACCACTTAGAGCTTATCTGTTAGCTAGCCGTCCTCGTGCTAGGCAGGAAACCAATACGCTGGTACCAAAACAAACAAACAAACACCCTCTCTCAGGATCTTCTCTTATTTCAAAAAGGGGAACTTTTACTACAGAAGAACGTAGCAAATTTGATTCTGTTTCACAGCTACATATTCTCCTTGGACAACTCACAGAGAGGCTTAATTGCTCTGACTGGATTAGACCATTGTTTCTTCCTCTTTTCTACACATCAGCGTACCCCGAAAAGTCTTTTGCTTTGGCTACTGCTGTTGCTGCCGTTTTTGAGCAACGTCTCCTGTGTAGCTCAGAGTAGCTTCAGACTCTGGGGTGCTGTGGATTACAGGTCTGCGATCCCCTGCCCAGCTCATGAGGTTTTTGTTTTGTTTTGTTCCACTTGGATAGAAACTCAGAAGAGCAGCAATTTCCTTGTTTTGGGTAGTGTCTTTTTATTAGTATCAGCATCTGTCACAGAGACTATGATGTGTAACGAAAGCCTAGATTCATGGCTTTAATCAGACTCTCTGAAGAACTTAGCACTGATTAGCAGACAATTATTTTTTTTTTAACAAGGAAGTAGGCAGGAGATGCCTGAAGAAAAGGCAAAGTTTGTCCATACAGATGATCTCATTCGAGGATGATCTGTAAAACTGATAGACTCATGACTGAAATCTCCCATTGCTTGAGTTGGGAAATTATTGAAGACCAGAAGATCCAACACACATTGCTAGATAAGTCTGAGGCAGCTTGTTTATCCTACACATTCCTCAATGAGCTACCAAATTGCACAGCACCAGACTAAAGAAGTAACTTGTGTGTGTGGGTGTGTGGATGTGTGGGTAGTGGTGGCCCACACTCATCTTCCCATCACTAGAAAGCTAAGGTAGGAAGATCGAAAGTTCAAGACTAGCCTGAGCAACTCGGTGAGACAGGGATCTCAGAGTAAAAAGTAAAAAACGGGAAATGGCCCCTAATGACATTTTCCTATACTCACAATGTTCAGCCATCATCAGAGAACCTTCCCCCATTGCCAGACATTGGAATACTTAGCCCTAAATGGGCTGTACCCATCAAATCTCTGCCTCTCATAGCTCAGGGAACCGGGCAAAAGAAGAGGTAGAGTCTATAAGAGCCAGAGGGGAAAGAGGACCAAGGAAACATGAGTCTGTAAATGAACATGAGCGAAGCTCACATGAATCGTTATAATTTTAAAGAATGAGTAAATGAATGAATGGATGGAAACATAACCACCAGGGTAAAGGTTAACAACTGCCACTTATACCCACTGGGAAAGGGAAAAGCCAGTTTTGTCCAGCAGAGTTACCCAGAGTGTGTCAAACACAGCAGAGGCAGGTTTCAGGTTCAGGAGTAGTTAACCAACATATAATGGATTTCACAGTTATATATATGCTTTTAACTGGTTACAGTTTGGTGGTGTTTTGGGAGCGGGTGGGATAGTTTTATTTTGTTTTCTTGGTTTTAGGGATTTCTATTTTTGTATTTTTTTTTTGTTATTGTTTTTAAGAAAGAACTGGATGTTGGGTGAGTAAAGAGGAAGAGAGGACCTGAATGGACTTTGGGGAAAGAATATATAATCAAAATTTATTTAAATTTAAAAATTATTTTAAATAATAAAAAATACATAAAATGGGCTGGTGGTAAAGTTTAATGATTTGCCTAGCATGTACAAAGTCCTGGGTTAAAGTCTCAGTGGTACTGAGGAAGGAAGAAGGAAATCAGTCAGTCCATCAATCAGCAATCGATTAACAAATTATTGTAAGGCATATAATTAGTTGGCTCAAGTTAATTACATAATTGATTATATAATTAACTCTGAAGATGGTGACTAAGATGTTTGTCAAAGTGTCTAAAGTTTCTATCAAAATTGGATATTATTGACATCCATTGGACAAGCATGGTGACTACAGTTAATAATAATCCATTAAATGAGTACAATTTTAATGTGTGCATGAAAAAGAGAAAACAAAAAATAATGATGTTAGTTTGTTTTAATCATTCCATCATATAAAAGTACCAAAATATCACATCATATTATAAAATTATGAGTATATAAAACTATTATTTGTCAATTAAGATTTTTTTGGCTAGACATGGTAGTTCATGCCTGTAGTCCTAGGACTTTGGAAGTAGAGGGGGAGTCATAGTTGAAGATTATCCTCAGTCACATGGTGAGCCTTCCTCTAACAGCAAAACAAATAAGTCTGTGTAGTCTTGAACTTTGGATTCCATGTATCAGTATGATTTTGAGAACACTATGGCACGTGTCACATAAGGTGGCCAGGAATCTCCAAACTTCCTGCCAGACCTTCCCAGTGCTGAGGTGGTTACAGGTTACAGCCAGGCACAGCTGACAGATGCACTAATGTTTCCGTTAAAATTACCTTCAGTTTGCCACGAGTCCATTCCATCTGAAAAGGTGCTTTTGGTCAACCCTCATCACCTCCATTTTGGTCCCCAAACCACATGCTAGTCCTCTGACCTCCATTTGCATGTGCATGTTGTGGAAGGTGTATACACACACACACACACACACACACACACACATGCACACACGCACACACATGCACGCTCGAGCGCACACACACTAAACAATCATATATATGTAAAGAACTGCTTTTACATTATTATCAGAGTTACACTTACGTTTCTTCTCTGGTGTGGTATAGGGCAGGGCAATTTCTTAAAAATATGAAACAATCAAGGAAATCTAGAATGATTAGATACTTAATAATATTAAGCAATTGTTGATTTGGGGGTGTGATACTCTTATATGTTCAGAAGAAGTAAAAATTATATTTTATGAGTGAACAATGATATCTACATCTATATATTTTATATATGAGATTTGTTTTAATCTCCCACCACAGTAGAGGTATATTAGGCATCTATTGCTACAAACTGTCAACTTAATTCAATATTTACCTCACTGTGTCTGTGTCTCAAGATTTAAAAGCAATTATTTGGAAGGTTCTTGAGGAGAGTGAGGGTATCTGGAAGCTGACTTCTGGTCTTGCAGCTTCAGTTCCTTAGTGGCTGAAGCTACAGACCGTATGTTCTTCCTGTGTGGGCCTTTCCATGGGCAACCTGGGTAAGAGGTAGCCGTCTTCATGAGAGCCCAGTGTGGATGCTGATCTAATTCTCTTGAAAATAGTCACATCTTGCTGATACAGATGGTGATTATGATATTTAGAAGTTGGTGCTCTGCAACAGCCCGAGACAGAGCCATGTCCACCTTATTTCCTTTAATACTCATTTTATTCCTTAAAGTAGTGGTTCTCAAATTGGTTCAGCAACATGTGAGAAATGGAAATTCTCAAGCTTCTGTCAAGTCAGAACTGTGGGTGTTTGTATAAAGCCCAGCAATCTGTTTCAACAGGATCTCAAGTCACTTTGGAGCGTCAAGAGATGTTTGAAGTTGGACAGTCACCATCATAGTGAATAGGCACAGGGAACATTTACCCACCCTTTCAATTTTAACATGCCTTCAAAGTTCCCATAACTTTTTTTCCCCCAAAATAAATCTTCAGAAAAAGAAATCACAAACTTGAAATCGTGGAAAGAGGTATAATTATACATTAGAAAACCCAGGAAAGGAAACTAACTTCTTGAGTTTGAATTTTTTTTTTTTTTTTTTTGTTTTTTGTTTTTTGTTTTGTTCTATTTAAGGTAGAAGAATGGGGCTGGAGAGGTGGCTCAGCTGTTAAGAGCACTGGCTGCTCTTCCAGAGGACCTGAGTTCAAACCCCAGCAACCACATGGTGGTTCACAACCATTTGTAATGGGATCCAATGCCCTCTTCTGGTGTGTCTGAAGACAGCTACAGTGTACTCACATACATAAAATAAATAAATCTTTTTTTTTTAAAAAAAGAATGAAAACAAATGCTCCCTGTGAAGGCCAAACTCAAAGAAACAATGGTGTACTGATAAATATTAGTTGTTCTTGAATATTCTATACCACAGAGTATGGATAGTTCTTAAAGGTGGCCACAAAGCAGAAGCTAAGCATCCCACCTTTATCTTTTTAAGGCAGAAAGAACAGGGAAGCCAGCTGTGTCAAAAAATGAGTCCAGATAGGGGCTTCAACAAAGGTGGTCTTCAGTAACAGAGAAACCCTGGCTTGAAAACAAAAACAATAACACCAAAGAACCAAGTCACAGCAGCAGCTTCCATTGTGCCTGTCCCCAGAACTAAACCACAATGGGCTTTTTCATTCCTCAGAACAAAGTAGAATCATTGGGCAGAATCACTGTTTCAAGCAGAAGTCGTTCAGCCAGTTCTAGTGCCTCTGTCGTTTGGGTCCAGGGTTAATTACCTAAAAGCCTCAGGTGACTGAGAAGTTCTTGAAGTTGACTTGACTGATAAGCTCTGTGGAAGCCTCCAAGCAGGTGACACACTTACCCACTGGTACCCACTACTTCCAGACTTCAGGGGAAACTGACCCATAGACTTTTCCATCCCCTAAACTCCTTTTCTGATTTATAAAACCTAAGTGCCGCCTCCCCCCTACCACCCTCCCCCCCCCCCCCCCGTGCCTTGTGCAGACAGTGTCATCTCCACAGAGACTGTAATCGTTGCTGATTAAAGAACAGCTCTGCTTCTAGAATTGCCTGTCTTTGCCTTACTTTCACAGTGCCCCTGTCAACCCCTAACACCAGGAAGAATCTGATTTGCATGTGCAATCAGCCAAGCAACTCAAGGCTGGGGCTCAACCTTCAAATGTTCATGCTGTCAAGAATTGGCTTTGAGCTGTGCTTCTGTGAAGAGTTTGAACATCTGGATGTGCCGGCAGAGAGCAGGGTCAAGTTTGCCCGGATTTATTTTCATGTATAACAGATTAAGCATAACTTCGGCCACCACTTCATTAATGTCTACGTATTTTCTTTAAAGTCTGTGTTTTAATGGTATTCTGCAGATGGCTTTGGGTAAAAATATTTTCAATATATGTAAATTTTCAGCAGGGGCATTTCAGTGTTTCTTTTACATATCAAAACGTTTAGGGAGAGGGTTGTTTTGGTTCAGATAACATGTTGTACACCCAGGAGTTCGTGTTTACATCTTGACCTTCTACTGGTAGTCCCACAATTTCAAGGTTTAACATAATCTTAGCAGTTTCTCACTAGTGCCCAACACCTAGGATGTAATTGTTTATGCAAAATAATCATGAATTCCAGATTCCAGCCAAGTAAGAAACTAAATCATTCTTCAAAGCTGGAATCTTTTCACCTTAGCTCTGTAAGAAGCCAGACTCTACTTTCTAAAGAAAAGTGATGGACTCTCCTGGGCTGAGTGAGGTTGTAGCCCAGTGGGTGGAGTATTTATCTAGATGCTGCAGGCCCTGGGTTTGATTTCCAGCACCACCTGCCTGCAATTCCAGAACTTGGAAATGATCAGAAGTTCAACGTCATCCTCCAGTAACAGGGAGATTGAGGTCAACCCTGTCTCAGACAACTGTCAGTGGAAAATAAACTAGGGGGTAAAAATGCTTCTCCCAGGATGTGTTTGTCCTAGCTGGCTTTCCACTCCCGTGGTAAATGACCAGAGAAAGCAACTTGAGGGCAGGCAGGGCTTATTTCAGCTTGTGGGCCATAGTTATCACCCAGGGAGATAAGGGCAGTAGCACAAAGCAGGAACCTGGAGGCAAGAACTGAAAGAGAAACCAAGGAGGGAGGGCTACTGACAAGCTTGCCCGCTCCCTCAAATTCAGCTCCTTTAGTGAAGCCCAAGCCCAGAGGCAATAGGGCCCACAGTGGGTCCTGCTTACACCAATTAGCAACCAAGAAAATGCCCCACAGATATGGCCAACAGCCCATCTAATCTGGGCAATTATTTTCAGTTGAGGGTCCCTCTTCAAGGTGTGCAGTTGATTACCAAGACTGGCCATCACAATACTGAATTTAATCAGTGAACAAACTTCCTAAGGTCAATTCCTAACACACACACACACACACACACAGACACACACACACACACACACACAGACACACACACACACACACACACACACACAAACAAGTAAAGCCAGAATCCAAACACACACACTCACATGGACACACACAGACAAGTAAAGCCAGAACAAAGAATTTTAAAGGGACAAGGCTGTTTTGGAAGCACCTCTAATTTTGCATTCAAACTAGGGAAACACCTGGGCACGTAATTCTTTGAAGAGGTATTTAAGCGTGTTCCAACCAGAACGTTAGGCTGCAGGTTACCATTGGTGCAGATTCGACCATCATGCTCAGTGAAAATAGACAATTGCCTTTCTTCAGCTGAATCCCTCTCGTCCTTTCCTGACTCCCTTTCTTTGGCCTTGTTTTTTTGAGATAGGTTCTCAAGTAGTAGAGGAAGCCACTGTGGAGTACTACACATTCAAATAAACTGCATAGCTTGGTATATATAAGACTCATATATGGAATTTTCTTTTCTGAGATGGGATCTCACTGTGTAGCTCCGGCTGGCATGGAAAGCAGAGATCTGCCTGCTACCAGTTAATGGAATCCTGAGATTAGAGAGTGTACCCCTACACTCAGCTTCAAGTATGGGCTTGATTTCTGATTTCTACCTGTTAGTTACCTGGCTGGAGGCTCACATCCTTGACTGTAAAATACTAAGTGAGAGCTAGTCAACAGCTAAGTGCGCTCTCTAGTCAATCCGTGTCTAGTGTACCACTGCCAGTTCCATCCTCAATGCATAAAGTGACTAATGAAAACGAACATTTTAATTTTCCTTTTCCTCCAGTACGGCTTCGTGTAGTTGCTTAAAGGTAATGCAGAAACACTGACAGACACTTTGAAAGCAGTCTTTAATTTCCAATTCATGAGTTAAGGAGAACACACAACATTAATTCAAGGACTCTAAGAGTGGGGGGTATAAATGTGTACAGCAGACACTAATTTGTGTATCTTAACCTTTCACTTATGAATTAAGAAATCAAGTCACTTCCCATTTGAAACACTCACCGAATAACATTTCCTGAAAACTTCATTATTGAACAGAACCAGGCACCACTACCTTCTAATTCCTTTGCAGTACTAGCCAGTGTTCCTAACACAAAAGATCCCTCAGTTGAGATTACAGCTAGCCTATGGGACCTGTTATCATTTACATCCTGGGACTTGACCACATGCAGTGTGATCACTTGGCCCAGCACTGAGGGAAGCTTTGCCCTCAGTGGGCACAATGATTGCTGGCTACTGAGAAATGCCCCTTGGTACCTATTTTAGTGTCACTTCTAAAAGGAGACTCCATTTTCTGAGTAATCACATCAGCAAGTAGTCACTATATTATCTACTAAAAGTGCCCCAACTTAATCAAGCACATGACATATTTAGACACAGCATTTCATGTAGACCAGGCTGGCTAAGTTATAGGTGAGGATGACCTTGGATTTCTGATTCCTGTATATTTATCTGGCTCTGGGAAGTAAACTCAGGACTTCCTGTTTGCTAAGCAAGCATCTACTCACTGAGCTAAACTTCCAACCTCCCACTGAGTACATTTTATAACAGCCAACTTGCATTTAAGAATTCAGCTTCTAAGTCCTTAAATTCTTATCAGACCAAAGGTATTTCTTGGTTGGTAATGCAAAGTATTGCTGTATTCACAGAAAATATAAAGCAAATACCAGTTTATAACATACAGGTTAAATTTATAATGCAAAGTGACTTTTAGCACCATACATCAATCTCAATAAAGTCAAATTTCTCAACAATCATGACAGCACCTTTCTCCTCCCAATAAGCACATTTATTTATGGGCTGTGTGGTAACAGTGTATCACTTAGTAATAAGCAAGGACCTTTTTGATGCTAGACTGGCATGTAACACCTTAAAAGTATTAGAGTATCATTTCAAATTTTCAAAGAATCCTGTTCATTTAGCATGAACTAGGAAAATGAAACATTTCAGATTATTGAAAGTTAAAATTTATTAAGCCACCATGTGCCAAATACTCAGGTTCAAATTAATATATACAGGTATGTAATGAACTTAAACATGAGAAAACGGGATCGGAAACCCAGAGCTACGAGTGACTGATGGACTGACTAAACTCAAGGTCATCACCTACTACAGACTGTTCTCCCTTGGTACCCAACATCCAACTGACTCAATTATCTGGACCTTTAAAGAGCAGTTTTTAATAAAAAGCACTTGGCAACCCTAACAAATTTGTTTGTAAATTGAAATGATAGTAATCGAATCTCCGTTTTCTACAAATTAAGTTAATTTTAAGCAAAGTAACCTCAGTGACGAATGTGTTTCATCATTTATTTAGATGTTGAAGCTCTCACACTAAGTTTTTACAAGCTGGTGAACACTGACAAACTATTTCTCCCACAGAACTATATCCACACATTCGCAGACAGTATAAATATGGTTGAACTAACATTAATACATATCACCTTTTTATCAATTACATAATAAAACAAATGATCAAGTATCCAATTATTAAGTTACATAGCTCAAAAGGCATATAAAATATTTCTGCTCAGTTCGCTAGCAGATCCCACTTTTTCTTTTTTGCAAGAGTTTGGGAAGAGAAGAGAAAACCATAATTCAAACAAGTTGGAAAGCTTCTGATAGGTAAGGAAAACAAAAGAATTTTGGGAATTTTGATTAAGAATTGGTTAGCTACGACAATGTATCTCTATGTCTTAAAAAATATTTACTAAATTAAAGAGCATACTCTACATGTTCTGCACAAGACAAAGGCAACATATTACTAAAAATACTTAATAGCCTCCTCTCGTTTCTTTTTCAGGCCCTCCCTGTTAGGTTGCACCTGAGTGCAAACATTAAATTAACTATAAGGCTTTTTGTCTGAAGACATTATTGAAGATATGTGCTTCTGTAACAAAGTTGATTTTCAAATGGAGGTTGCTCCAAACAGCACAAAATAAGACAAAGACATTAAATAATCGCCGCAAGACTTAGTTTAACAAATAAGTGACAGCTGAGCAAACCTGATGTGTTGTGGTGCGTGTGTGGGAGATGTAAACACAGAGTGAGCAGGCAGATAAGGAGAACCCTGCAGTGTTGGAAATGACTGAAGGAACACACCATGGAAGGTCTAGGGAGTTTAGTTCCTGGGATTTTGGTTCTGTATGATGATAAAAATATACAAGTATTGTGCTGGGTCTTTTGGCACCTAATCCTTCTAAATTCCTTATAGACTAATAGTATTCTGGCACAGGAGTACATTTAATGACATAACTCAACACCTCATTTTAGGGAAGGTCAATTGGTACAAATAAGCACATTTTAAATGCTGACCAGCAAAGCCTTTTGCTAAGTGTCCAAACATGTTGATCACAGCCCACACATAGAGGTTGCAGTTCTGCCAAGCTTGTGGCCTTGTAGAACTGTTTTCAATGTTCCTGTGGAGCTTCAGTAGACTTATATAGTAAGCTGACACATTGGGTAATTACGGATGACAAATCAGGTCCCATCTGAAGTCTCCTTTCCAAGGCAATGGCATCAGGCACCCCAGTTTTATTGAATACAACAGTTGTTTCTATGACCATTGGAATCCTTGAAGCGGAGCCGCATTTTTGGACGGTACTTCTCCAGATACAAAAGTTGCTTGCTGTTAAAAGCTCCACGCCGCTTTCTGGAGGGAAACAAGGAAAAGACAGAACTCTTTTTGATCATGATAGAGATTAGGAGTACCATTTTTGGTGGCAAGGAAAATGAAATCAAAAAACAAAACAAAACAAAAAAAAAAAAAAAAAACAAAAAAAAAAAACTATCTAGAACAGAGATTTCTAAATATGCCAGTTTTATTTAACTTTTAACCTATAAATGATTCTGAGACTAGGGCAAAACACCTCTCTGTTCTTAGATTTATACATCTCAGCAAAATGTAAATTAAAAAGCACATTGAGTCAAAAAGCAGGAAAAAAAATCCAACAATTCTCTGCATGAATACAAAAAGGTTGGATCCCTGCCTTAGTATACTTATCTTAAAAAATATCTATTTGGGGGGATAGTTAAGAGCACTTGCTTCTTAAGAGGACCAGGTTTAAGTTCCCTTCGTGCACTAGGTGGCCCACAGCCACCCAAACTTCACTTCTATGGCATTCGATGCCCCCTTGGGACCCCATGCATACAACATATACTCAGAAAGCACACACATCAAAACAGTTAATACATGGCTTGGGTTTTACTGAATTCAGATATTTACTAATAAGCAGGCATGAAAAATAAAGGTTTATTACTTACTGTCTTATGAATTGTACTGCATCTTCATATTTCATTCCACCTTCAATTAATGCGAGGGCAACAAGCACTGGAGCTCTGGTAAGGTAAAAATTTGGTCAATAATTAAACCCTGTAAAACTAGTTGTTCATACACAATATAAAAGCTTAGCTTTGATGCTATAGGCTTAGGATCTCAGCTACTTGGAAAGGTGAAGCATGAAAATTACAATTCCCAAGCCTACTACTGAAGTGACTTCAAGACCAGCAGGGGCCACCCAGTCTGAAAATAAGGCAAGTGGGGACGGAAAGGTACAACAGTGGTAGAGTCCTTGTCTAGCAGGCATAGGGGCCAGGGCCAATCCCAAATAGAATCTGGAGTGTTGAAACTTTCAACTTAGACCTTTATCTAAAACAGCAGTTCAACCTGTGGACTCCATATCAGATCTATATATGATTCACAACAGTGGCAACAAAATAAGGTTTTAATTGGCGGCCACCAGAACATAAGGAACTATATTATAGGGCTGCAGCAATAGGAAGGGTAAGAGCCACCGAGCTAGGAGGAAATCAGGTAGTTCCTTACCTGCCGAGGCCTGCAACACAATGGACAGCAATACAGCAACCAGGTTCTTCACGAAACTTAATCTTCACAAGACTTAACCAGTCATCAACAATCTGGTTGGATGGTGGTGCACCATCATCAAAAGGCCAGTCCTGATTCAAAAGAAATGTTTTAGAACTTTAACTTAGCCAGGTACACTGGTACACCCCTATGTCCCCAAATCTAGGAGAGGCAGGCAGCCCATTAGTTCACAGCACTTTTCTGGCTAACTGGGCTATGCAACAAGACTCTCAAAGAGCAGATAAAATGCTTAATTACATGTTACTATTGACTTAAAAAACATGGTCTGATGATCTAAATAAACTTTTGTAGTGTAACAAATACATAAAAACTCAAGTACTTACAAGAACACGAATGCCTTCTTTCTCCACAAGAGTAGTGTCGTAAGTTGCTTCACATACTCTTACTATTGTGGTAACTCCATACTTCTTAAGTTCCTAGGAAACAATGCATGCATTAAAATAAACCACTGAGGTCTTTGGAACTGTGTTCTTGCTGTGCCCTGTGCCATCTGCACCATTTCTGATCAGCTAGTAAACAAATGGTAAACCTGTTCTTCATGTTTGCTCCACACTAGAGTGAACAGGACTGCTAAATAATGCTATACTGGGGAGAATAGAAACCCTGAACTCTGGTAAAACAAAAATCCAAACCCCAAATTTTTCCTTCTGTGAGTACTTGGTACATCAAGTTACCAGGTGCTGGTCACCTCACTTTGAGACATCTCTCACTGTCCCGCAGCTTGTTAGGAGGCTAGGCTGGCTAGCCACCAAGAAGCAGCAGGGCTGTCTGCAGGAGCAGTGAAGTGCTTTACTGACTGGACCTCCTCAGACCCAAGTCTGAGAATAATTTCAAAGGCTCAAGTCCTCACTTCAATTTGAAAAAGCAACTCACCACTAAAGACAAATCCATAGACTTACGAATGCATTAGTTATAATTCAACTCACTGACATTATAATTTAAAAATGATGTAACATTCAACTATTTATGCTATCTGAGCATCCGTAGATTTTTATACTTCATAATGTGTGCTCACACAAGGTACTTGGAATTAAATTCCTTGTACAAGCAAATTGGTCTCATAGCGGTCACCAGAAAACAAGAAATTAGCAGCTGAAAATTATCTTCGATTCAAAGCACAGATAAAATCAAAGACACTAATCCAAGTTTACTACACTAGGCTAAGAAGATATATGGAAAGTCTAAGTGGTAGTCTCTGCCTTGTTAATTTAACTAAGCAAACTCAAGGGTACAGTTCTCAAGGTATAGCACACCTCTACCATTCAAATATTTCCTCTCTGAGGATGAAAACCATAGATACAACAATTTTCAAGCAGACTCACTATTAAACTACAACATTAGGACATTAAAAAATTGAATCTCACCTCTATAAATTTGTTTAAGGTCGCATTGGTTGGATTGTGTGTAATAAGAAATCTCATGTTCTTGTATGTGACTTCCACAGGAGCAGGGCGGTTCATTCGAGCCATGTTAATTTAGTTTAAAAAACACCCAAGAGGGTTATGAAAGAATTAAAAAACTGAATACAGAAATGATTCAAAACAAAAAAAACAAAACCAGCCTGAAGTCTACTTTAATATTCAATATACTCCACTTGAAATTCTCAGTGCTTTGAGTATGAATCAGGAAACGGGCAATGAAATGAACCTCCTAACAAGAAGCAGTGATTCTTCAATCCAGTAATACTGAGGCAACACAAAGGAAGTGCACTGAGGTTTACCCCATCCAGGTCTGAGCGCTTGTAAAATGCTCTGCAGATTTCAATTCAACACGCCGGTGTCCAGGTTCTCCACTTATTTACGGGGGCTTCTTGGTGGAGTAGTAATGAATTTCTACAGTTCACTTGTCTGCACAGAGGCCGTGCTGTGCCTGGCAGTAATCTCCACTGCCCTTCAGAAACTCCATAAATGTGTGACCAAGAACACCACAGAACTGCTGTTTAGAAGAAAAAGAAAGCAAGAAAAGAAAAAGTTATTTTCTAATTCCAAAGCAATATGTCATGATTTTCCCACTAAGTACACAACTGCTCAAGTTAGAGACAAACTAATTTGACATTAACTTTTACTTACATTACAAAATTCAAGGTTACTACATTTTAAATCAATAGGCCTAAATCGAGCAGTTGCAGGCCCATTAGAGTGGTCACTGCTACATCTGGAATTCCATTTATACATCTATACACATACACTTACTCCTTTCAGTTAGTTTTGTTCTGGCCCCAACTATGTACACTGTTTTCTAGACTGCCTTAGCCTACCATTTTAAACACAAATATAAACTTCATGTAGTCTGATGCTTTGATGTCTTTGCACAATTCGCTGAATTCAGACATTTCAAACATTTCTTATATTTTGTTATCAAGCTACTGTGATCAAACTAAGGAGATATCTGTTATATGATCTTATAAAGCATTTTAAATAAATTACTCCTTAATTTTAGTCTCTAAAGTTTATATTTGAAGACCTGCCCATTTCCCTTTTGTATTCTGTAGCAGCTCCTTGGCATTAAAAATAATTCACACACATCCATGGCTTTAAGTATCAGCATTCTCACAGTAGGGAACATTGATCTGGCACTCAGGAAACTGTGAAGGTGAAGTGTGTAGAAGGTGAACTGTGAAGGTGAAGACTGTGGGACTCATCTCTAGGGAGGTTGCCTGGAATGCCAGGCAGTCTGTTTCTATAAAACACATTGCACTGAATGATTGTTCTCTAAGTGAAACTCAGTAATCTCCTGATTAAAAACTCCCAAGAACTTTTTTTATGCCATTTCTTTGCATTTGCTCTTGTAAATACAATTTACTTAGGTCTTCAACCATATCCTACTTAAGACAAGTCATGTTCAAATAAAATACGCAATTTACCTTTTTGCTATTTTAAAACTCCAATTCCAGTTACCTGATATAAAACTAAAATCCAACTCAAATATGAAAAAACAATGTATGGTAAGACTTTTATAATGGTCTCAAATACAATGTAACTATGTGACAAATACTATTTCCATAAGCTCCTCTTTAAAAATTAAACCGTAGTCATGTCAGCACCAAATAGTATATTAATATTCACACGATATTTTTTCAAAGCCTACCTTTCAAGTAAACCCATTAGAAGAAAATGAGCATTAACGAAACCTTTTACGGTCTATCTACTCTAGGCAGTTTGTGTAGGAATGAATAAAAGCCAAATCACTGTCCTTCTGAACAAACGACTTTCTCCGGTGAAACAAAGGACTAATCTCCCCAAACTCTCTATTTACTAGACGGTACCACAGCAAGACAACTTATTCTTGACACCAGTGTATCTCAAAAGATACACCTGTCCAGTGCATAAAGAAAAAGGAACAAGTGTGTAAGACAGTAAAGATATTGGTACTTCAGGGAGTAGACTCCCAATAATCTGAAAACATTGTTATCTTTTGAGGTACATTTTTTTCTTTTGTAAATTTGGCACTTTATGGGACATTCATAGACAGGATCTACATACAAAGCCTTTAATGAGTTCCATTAGGAAGTGGAAAAGCGGCAAGAAAATTTTTTTTTTCCTGAACTGGTTTGAAATGAGTGGAGCCGCCCAGTGGCTGGAGGACACTTCTGTTAAAACAGTGGAGACCACCGACACCCTTGTTAATATGCCCCCATTCCCTCAAAGGCAAAAAACTAAAGCTAAGACACGAGAAAAGATCTTCCCATTTTAACTGTACACACCAACAGCACATAACCAGAGAAAAATGATCATTTGTGTGTGTGTGTGTGTGGCATTAGCTTAAGTCAAGTCGGTCCGACTGCAGAATAGAACCAATCTGTGGAATCATCTGCTTTATCCAATTCCGTTCCAAATACACTCAGGTTTCAGGCAAGTCGCCTAATCTTGCGAATGCAAGGCGCAGTTTCCTGCCCGAAACAGGTCGCGCTTGTCTGGTTCTCCAACCGTTTAAGCAGGCACGAAACAACCAGCATTTAAAAAAAAAAAAAAAAAAAAAAAAAAAAAACGAATTAGAAAAAAAGAAAAAGAAAAAGCAAGCCAGGATGCACGACCTCCAACCCCCGAATCGAGACCTCGGGTCAGTGCGACACCGTAGAAATTTCGTCTCACCGGCGGTGGAATGGTGCAGGGCTGCTCGTTCAACAGGAGCCGCGCAGTTCTGCCCAGCAGCTCCTGTTGCTCCCGGCACCAGAGCGGGCGGCCCGGAGCGTAACCCGTCTCGGGGCCGGTTAAAGGACCCTCTCTGCCGCCCCGGTCACCCCTACCGACGCCCGGCGGCGATCGGGCAAGTCCGGGCTTGAGCGGCGCGCACAGCCGCGAGGTCCGCAATCACGGGTTCGCGGTGGCGAGCGCGGGCGGCCACCGAGGCCATCTTGGGAAGCCCGGGGCGCCCGGTCCCGGTTCCCCCCCGCCGCCCCGCCCGGGCCACGTCCACGACGCCCTCGCGGCTTCTCGGGACAAAGGCCGCCGGGTCGCAGGCGCACAAAGCCGCCGGGCTGCCCGGTCGGCCGCTCCCGGTCCGGGTCCCGCCGCCGGCCAGCCTCCCTCCCCTCTTCAGTCGCCCGCTCTTAACAAAGGCCCGGCCCGCGGTACTCACAGGAATATGTCTACTCATTGAAGATTGTGGCCTAATCATACAGCCGATCCCGAGGCGGCGCAGGCGGCGGCGGCGGCAGGGCAGGCGGCGGTGGGCGTCGCGGGGCGGCGGCAGCGATGCAGGCGGCGGGGGCACCAGACGACCATGCAGTGAGCTGCCCGAGGAGCGTCGCCGAGCCGGCCGCAACCCAGAGCCAATGCGCGCGCCCAGGCGCCCTTGCGTCACAAGCCCGCCCCTTTATAGCCGGCGCGACGTGCGCACCGGCGGCGGCCAATCACGGCGCGGAACGCCAGCGGCGCTGGGCGGGGCCCGGGGCGCTAACGTCACTCGCGGCAGTCGCCACCGGTGCGAACCGGTTGATGAATGGCGCGGAGTGCCAGCCGCTCTTCACCACCAGACGCGCCCGTCTCTAGGGCCCCGGACTTAGTCTGGACTTGGAACGCGGCTCCGGCGGGAGGAACCCTGTAGCCCGAGGCCATAGCTCCGCCGCGCTGGCCAACGGTTTACCTTGGCACTTGCGCCCCAGGATCTCCGTCATCACCCCATATTGATGTCGCATGACCGCTGGGCGGGTGACTCACGGCTCCAGAGCCCGGCCCTAGGCTGGGACTAGGGGTTCGCGTCACCACCCGCACTTCCACGTGGGAAGGTTCTCCGCAGAGATTAGCCCGTGGAACCGGGGAAATGTCTCTCTCTCTCTCTCTCTCTTTTTTTTTTTTTTTTTGAGGCAAGTGAAGCCTAGTTGCTCCGGAGC
This sequence comes from Micromys minutus, assembly GCF_963924665.1. Classification (NCBI taxonomy): domain Eukaryota; kingdom Metazoa; phylum Chordata; class Mammalia; order Rodentia; family Muridae; genus Micromys; species Micromys minutus. The sequence continues at coordinate 74,059,551 of NC_137974.1, forward strand.
CTTTCTTCTTCCCTTTTTTCCTCCTCCTTTTTAGGTTACACCCCCAAACTGCTGATGCTGGCAACTGCTGTTGGCTCGGTTGTGGCATTTCGAAATCACATGCATCCTTTCTTTGTACTGCTGCTCACTCACAGATAATGAAAGGTTAGCTTTTGCTAAGGGGAAGCTTTTTTAAAAATTAAGAATCTTCAGCTTTATCAAGGACTGATGGCTTTTTTTTTTTTTTTTTTTGAGTCAAAAGCTAAGCTTTCTCCTTTTGTTGGTCTTCAGTCCGCTCCAGTGTCCTTTTAATCTAGGTTTCTAAGTGAAGCCTGAGCACCGTCGTTTCTGTATCATACAAGGGCAGCTTTCATCTGGGACAGGTAAACAGGACCTTTACCTGCTTTGAAGAACTCAGCTTTCCAACAACACTGAGGCCTTTTGTTCCCTGTTTTTCTGCACATTCAGTTGGAGAAACCATAAGAATCAAGTTGTGCCCTCCCTCTCTCTGTGTACCGCATTTTGTGATTTATTAGCACTTCTATTTAGAGACTTTCCTTGTGTAGTTAAACTCAACTGTCTTACAAACATGCACTCTGTAAGCAAAGTAAGTGCATTTGAAAAAAAAAAAAAAGAGGCCAGACCTTTAATAACTGCAACAAAAACAGCAACTCATTGTCACTAAAAATTGCTTGCCCAGGGGATCCATTTAAAGTCAAAAACTTGAGACACAGATCCCTTCACAAACAAGTGAAGTAGGGTAACGATTAAATTATGTAAGACAATGCAGGAAGATTAAAAGAAAAATCTAGGGACAGTAAAGTGAAGTTAAGCAGACCAGGAACAGAAGGCAGATTCAGTATTACAGACGTAAAACCTTTTCATATGACCAGTGACTCTGGATAAGTATTAACTTGAGCTTGGGGAAAATATGGGCAGAATGCATTAGTAAATAAGCTTGGCCAACTTGTATAATAACACATTTAAACATTAAATCAGCCTCTATTACTCCAAAGGTTGGTCAACTCAGTCAAACAAAATAATGACACGTTTTCGAAAGGGGAATTTGGTGAGCTAAAATAACTCAGCAAATAGTAAGCAAAAGTAAACCAGTGTCTTAGTTTTCTTGTACAACTTGTGGTGCAGATTGTGAGCTGTGTAATCCGCAGATCCTGTAATTGCTGACGATATGAGAGTTGCTGGTGTGCAGTACTCCATTAGCTGTCCTCACCGAGCACTAGAAGCTTGGCTGCTGCTCTCAGGAAGAGGAATCATCTCTGCTGGGATTACCCTTTTATAAGGAGTTACCACGCAGTCTTATTTGGAAAGGGAGTTCCATTATTTGCTGCTGAAAGAATGTATTTTAAACTAAGATACAGACTTGCTGGCCAGTCCACTAAATTTTCACAAGGCAGTCATGGCCAATCTCTTTGGCAGCTGCTGTTATTTGGTGCCTTGGGCTTATCGGTTTGCTGAGTGTGTCTGTTCTAGCCATTGAGTAAGTTGGAAGCTGATCTCAGGAATAACCCCATCCTAACATTGAGCAAGGTGATCCCTGAGGACTTACCCACTTGTGGTTGGTGCATTAAGCACCTCTAACAGACTTTAAGAGAAGAAAACAACCTTGAAAACCTAGTGATTAGACTCCTGAAACCCTAAATGGAAGAGAACCACTTTAGCCAGAAAAGATGCCACTGGAAGCTCCTTAATAAAACTTGTCCTTCCAGCTTTTATCAGCATATTCCTTGTATAAAACACAATACCTAGAAGATAAGCCAGGAAGGGAAGGTTGCGATGGAAGATTAAAGACCTCAGAAGGCAACAGATCAAATCTAAATGGAAATAGAGAATCTTCAAGCACAGTACATCTGTAAACAATGATCCCATTTATGCCAGGTGTATAAAAAGAGTTCACCCTCAGAATCTTTGGATTGTGTGGGGCCATAAGACACCCCGAAGAACTACATTTACATAGCAAAATGGTATTGTTGCACAGAAAGATCACATGTGTGAGAGTCAAGTAAGGAACACTAATGTATCGGTGGACTAAGTTTATTGGTATGGGCAAATACCGGATAGCTAGAGCTGAATAGGTGTGTAGCTACTTGGGCAGAGCTCCTATTACCATATTTAAGAAAGGTTTTAGCAAAAGTGGCTGTACAGCAATGGCCACTGTCAGTATTGTCTAGAATAGCAATTAGTAAAACTAAAAACTAAAACATACCCAATGGGTAAATCATTTACTTTTTTTTTTTTTTTTTTGTCAGGCTGGGTCTAGTTTTACAGACCTATATTCTGAATTACTTTGGAGAGTACAGGATCCAGCGTTCATTCTGTTCTCAAAAAGGAAAATTGTACTAGAGTGGCTAAGAGTCTGTTGCTTTTCTAGAAGACTAGATTTGGTTCCCAGCATCTGTGTTGGGCAGCTCATAACCTTTTATAACTCTAGAGTCAGGGTTTGTGACACTGACACCTTCCTCTAGCCTCTGCAAACACCATTTGCTCACACAAAAACACACAACTAAAAAGCAACAAGAGTGCTGGTGATATAGCTTAGTGGTTAGAGTGCCTTAAAAAGGCCTTGAGTTTAATTCCCAGAACTGGAAAAATGTTTAAGAAAAAAAAAAAGGAAATATTACTAGAGTCAGAGATGTACTGATGAATAAAAATACAGTACTATGTCAAAGTTTCTGTTGGAATTTTAGACAGTAATTTCCAATGAGCTAAGTTTGTCATAAATTTTAAGGAATCTAACCTCAAGGCCAAATCCATAGGCCAATGCAGGCTATTATGTTTTATATAAAGTCAGACAACATAGAAACTTTCAGTCACGTAGGAGATTACTATGGCTAAATATTCATGAATGAACCCAGGTGGATCAATATTCAGCATCTTTATGGGGTTTTCACTTTTATTTGTCTTTAAGGTAAGGTCTCAGGTGATGTAGGCTGGTCTCAAACACTATATAGCTGACCCTGGCTTTGAGCTCCAGATCTCTCTGCCCGAGTGGTAATACTCCAGGTATGCCTTACTATGCCTGGCCAAAGAGAATATAGCAAATTATCTAATAAAGTTGTAGGAAGTGATAGATTCTAAAATTAAATCAAGCCAGGAACTCAACATTTAAAAAAGTTAAAGTTCTCTCTGATTTGTATCATAAGCATTTTCTTTCCCTTCTCAAACTTACACGGACACCTGAAAATTGCTCGTGTAGTCCTCAAGCCAGATAGTATGTTTTCATCTCTACAACTACTTAATATGAAGACTACTTCCTTGGGAATAGAGTATGCACATTAAGATGGACCAACACAGACTGGTCAAAAGAATAGCATTTTTAACTTGTGGTAAAATGACTTCCTTTTGGCTGAATAAAGGATTTACTATGGCCCCTAACAATTCAGCAGGTTCATATCCTGAGGTTTACATTCTGGTACCTGATGAAATCGAGTTTGACAACTATTTTTAGAAAATCTAGCAATTTTCTTTTCTCATGATTCTGCAGCCTGAATACAGATCATTTGGGAACTGGAAATCTGCAGGGCTGTAGTTCTCATGTGACTGTCTAGAACATGTTGACTTATTCCAATCTGAGAGGAAGAAAAAAAAAGCTTAGGAAAAAAGAATCTACCGTGTCTGGAGGAAAGGAGAAGAACATAAATGAATGTTAAAGGTTGGCTGTGCGTCCTATGGCAGGGCTGGCACTTGACAGATTTAATTCACCGAGTTGGCATTTAGGCACTTATCCTAAGCTGCATCACCCTGGCAGCCTTGCGTAAGAACATCAACTGTTCTTGAACAATTTCCTGCACACACGGGATCATTTCGTCTTTTAGGAAAGCTACAGGAGTCATAATTTTCCCCTGGCTAACAGGTATGACATTTCCTTGGGCAGGTGGAGAAAACACTGCCACCTGTGCACTCAGTCATTGCAGGACACTGAATAAGGGCAAATAAGAGTGTAAAGGAAATTCTTGTGAACTCTTTCATTTCTTTCTTTCTTTTGAGACGGTCGGACTGGCTTGAAATTCACACAGCTCTACCTACCTGTCTCCCAAGTCCTGGCATTAAAGGTGTGTGCTACCACACCGACTCTAATAAATTCCTCAAGTTCTCAAACTCTTCATCCACATAGCAGATACTCAAATGATATTTAGGTATCCTCAAGTAATTTTCTACCTAAAGTCCTTTCAGGACACCCTATTTCTAGTTTTCTCTTTAATAGTGATTTCACCAGAGTTTGAGTCCTAGGCCCTCCTGATTTAATTCTCTGCTCTAGCTGGAGTTTTCACCCATGTGGCTAGCCACCATTCTCCCTACCACAAAACCTATGTGATACCTGCTTACCGCATGCCAGGTGCTCTCCTAGTTTACTGTCATGGCTTCTGTCCCAATGGAACTTTTATATAGATGAAGACACATTAAAAGTAGTAAGCAGGTTGGGCACGGTGGTACATGCCTCTACTCTCAGTGTTTGAGGCTAAGGCAAGGGAGATCAGAGGATCACTCTACTGGGAAGTGAGATCTACAACTCCTTGCCAAGAAGATGCATGCCGGCACCACTTTAAGTGTGCAAAAAGAACTCAATCACATCACTGATACTTGTCAGTTCTCATTCATTTTAGGAAACAATTCTTTTAAGCAGTTATGTAAACATGGGCTATAATAAGGATCTACCTGCTTGATTTCACCTAATCTCATAGTCGTGACCGAATTCCCAGGGTTTGTTTTCTACCAGAAAGAAAGAAAGAAAGAGAGAGAGAGAGAGAGAGAGAGAAAGTGCAGCCACCCAAACATCCTAAATCATCATAAAGTATTAATTCAAAATGCACTAGTTTATTAAATGTCTGTCATCTGCCAAGTAATCTTAGGCACACGGAAATTAGTATAGCAATTCTCTTCTATGAAAACATGGAATATAAGAGAAAGGGTCTAAACATGATTAATGCAATATAAATGCTGTAGAGGCTGATGAGTGCTTTGTATAGCAGAAAACAAAAAACAAAATGCTCTGCTTGTTAGAATAGCTGAGGAAAAGCTAATGGTAATGATTCAAAGAGTAAATAGTCTAGAAAGACAATGTCCTGAGCAAAAGAAACTGGATCTGAAGCTGTGGCGGCCCCAGGAAGCATGACTCATAGGCTGGAAACCAAGCCTAAAATGGCTAGAAGGGTAAGAACACAGATCAGGGCACAGTCTTTCTAAATAGCTTGCTAAAGGGTCTGGATTTTATCTGGAAGTTAATAGCGTCATTGGAAGATCTGGAGTAATAGTGAAAAATTCAGATACTTTCAGAATACTCTTAGACCAAGGAACTAAATCAAAGTACTGCAACGATAACTTAGCTACTATGGGAGGGGGGGGGAGAGGGAGCAGAACACTAAAAGCTGGAACAAAGGAAAGACATTTGTCACCATGCCCAGCTGGGTTTAGGTTGGCTTACACAGGGGATGAGTTTGTTTAGCATAAACAAGTGTAGATTGGATCTCTAGCATCACAAACAATTTACAATTTGTAAAGACCTCAGTAGGGCCAGCTGTGGTGCAACATACTTTTAATCCTAACAATCAGGAAGACGCAAGCAGAACTCTAGGAGTTCTATGTCACCCAGTAGCTACACAGTGAGAGCCTGTTTTAAGAACAATTCAAAGGAGTATAGGACCATCCATCTTTATACAGAGGAAAACAGAACAGAACTCAGGGAGAATAAAAAAACATTCCATCCAAGTGGCCACAGCATCCCCTTTTGTCAGAGACTAAGAAAAGTCCTCAATAGCAACACACCTTGTTTTTCCATGCAACTTACCAACTATAGATTCACCTTTTCATAAAATTGGGATCTGCAGGGTGCAAGATAAGCAGATCTCTTGATTCCCCAGGGTGGTTGTGTAGTATAGAAGTGCCTGAGACTGCCCAGAGTTTTCAGCTGCTCCTCTCAGAAGGACACTTGCCACTCAAGGCAGGGTGATGGCATAGCCTTTGGTAATATAAAGTAGGTACCACACAGGGAATAAAACCGGATGTCTAGTGCACTGAGTGCATAACCTATTTTTTCCCTCTGTAGTTCCAAGAACTATGATTGCATCAGTAGCAATAGCAGCAATAGGGATGCTTCTGGTAACTCAGGTTCCACGCCTCTTATCAAAAGGCAGAACTAGGAGAGGCAGCGTGGGCGAGAGCATGTGCCAGAGAGTTCAGAGAGCCCGAGTTCTATCCCAAGGACCCACAGGGTAGAAGGAGAGAACAAGCTCCTATGAGTTCTCTGACAGCCACACACGTGCACGTCCATGAATGGACACTTAAACACAATTTCTGAGGAGGGTAAGAGTCTGTGCCCAGTCATTTGGAGAGTCTAAATCTATGTTGAATTATATTAAAATTTTAAACTTTTAAATTACTTCGTGGTACTAGGAATTGAGTCAAAGGCAGAGACAAACAGATCCTGGGAGCTTGAAGCCAGCTTTGTCTACATAGTGAATTTTTGGCCAACTAGGATTACACTGTGAGACCTCCATCTCTTAAAAACAAACAAGCAAATGATATAAGGTTATACAAACCTAAGTGTGATGCAATTTCTATTGACAAGGTATAACAACTGAATGAAATGTTTTTTTTTTTTGGGGGGGGGAGGGAGGGTGCCTTTGGAATCCCACACAGAAATGCTTGCTTCTGTCTGGGAACTTGGCATGTTGTAAGGGAAGTAAGGTGAAGATAATCTTCCAGGGAAGGATCAGAGTCTAGAATAAAGAGTGTACACGTTTCCCATCTCTGAGACACCTCAGTATTATGATGGAGTCAAAAGAATACAATTCTTTTCATGTGCTTTGACATTTTTGAGAGAGATCAGAAACTCGAGAAGAATAGAAAAAGGTTCTTCTATAATGAACTGCACTTAAAAAAATATATAAAGGACCAAAGAAGTGAATTGTAACTAAATACACTCCTGGTGAGAATTGTAAAGTCCTTTATTGCTTTGACTGACAGCAGCCAACCATCTGTTCATTTGAATATTTATGATTTTAGTCTTCATTTAAAAAATATATAAAGCACTAAATAGAATTTAAAAAATGTCTATGACATTTTCTAGTTTGGTAATGGAATTTCCTACCATGTCTATATAAGCTTACTGAAATAAGACTAGACCACTAATTGGGATGCTCTGGTAGGATCCTTTCCTACTTTGTGTTTACAATAACTATAACAATTACCTCCAAAATGACCCAAGTCAAGTTAACATATTACACGACAGTTGCAGTCATAGGCTGGCCAATGGTTAAGTAAAGTTATGGTCACCACCATTTCCTGAATGTTTTAGTCTCTAAATTTTCAAGGTGATCTAACTTCTCTGCTCTTGTATATGACAACTCTAAATTCCAGTTTCCTCCTGGCCTAACCACCAATGACACATTACATTTTTTGCTAGTAAACTACATGGTCCCCAAATGTCACTCTTTGAGTCTCCAAGATCTAGAATATTTGCTGACTTCCAGGAAGTTCAACAAACCTAGCTCTGTTGAGCAACTAAAATACTTATAACATGTAATGGGATTCTAGGCCAGCTTTAATTACACTCTCTTGGGTGACAACTCTATTTTTAGGCCACCTTTGTAAATGTTTATAGGAGTCAAATACCATGACCTTTGACCTTCACTCGAGCACAGACCTGGACTTATCCAAATTTTGTGAAAATTATTCATTTACCACAAAAATAAGTTATCAATAATTCCTTATTACTTTATGACCCTAGAATACTTGGTTTGAAAACAAGATCTAACCTTATGTTGAAAGTAGATCTGTGGGTTCAGCAGATTACATCTAAGCAACAAGTTCCTGGGAACTTGATTAGGAAAACCAAGAATTTCGAACTTGAACAGTATCGACAAAGTTTGAATTTAACCGATATATGTATACTCCTAAACATTTTGAAAATGATAGAACTAGCTAAATACAATTCTGATCCACTCATAATGATCCACTCACAATGATCCGCTATGTGACTTTTAAAGCATCACAGTTTCCAAAAACATTGACAACATTGGAACATGCAAACCCAATGAGCTGAACCCAGTCTCTGGGTCCCAGAGTCCGAGGAGAGAATTTGCCCATACAAGTCCTCTGAGATCTACCTGCCTGCTATAAAAACACACTACCATACACACCAGAAAGAGTTTAAAAAGAAAACAAAATATTATCAGGTTGTTCAGGTCTGCATAGGGGGCATTGTCACAAACAAAATACAGTAAAATTTAAAAAAAAAAAAAGGTTGAATGTGGTGGCAAATGCTTTTAATCCTAGCTCTCAAGAGGCAGATGCAGGAGGATCTTTTCTAGCTTAGTAATAGCCTGGTACACATAGCCAGTTCTAGACTGTCCAGGGCTGCATAGTAAGTAAGACCTGGGTTCCAGAAATAACTATCTATATATTTTACCAGAAGAAGATAAAATGTGTCAACATAATTAGAATGAAAAAACATGCAAAAAAAAAAAAAAAAAAAAAAAAAAACCCAAAAAACAATTTCAAAAAAGTGAACATTATTTTAAAGCAAATGTATCTAGAGTTGAATGTTATGATTAAATATTGGGAAAGAACTATTTCATAGCTTTGAAGACCTTGAACTTTCTTAGACTTTTGGCTACTTGAAACCAGTTTGTACGGTTCACTCACCTCTGTCAAGCCTTCTCTTGCACTGCAGATTGGAGGGGAGAGCCCTTTGCTGTAGTTGTAGCTTGCCTCAGCTTTCTAAACTCTCCAAACTCTTTTTGTACTTGCAAGGACCTCCCCCTTCCTAGATAAGCCTATTATCTCTGATAACTGAATCATTTTTTTTTCGAACCACAAATAATTACATCCACAAAGACACAAGATACCAAAGAAAGCAATGTTTGGGAACTGTAACACAGATGCCAAAAGAAAATACTGTGGGTAATTTGGTGTGATACCCACTAATCAGACTGAAAGTTTCATTTCTAAAAGCCTTCAGTTTATCCCTCTTAACATGATTAAATCAGTTGGTTTTCTTCTTTCCTTTTTCTTCTCTCTCTCTCTCTCTCCCTCTCCCTCTCTCTCTCTCTCTCCCTCTCTCTCCCTTTCTTTCTTTTTTGAGATAGCTGTCCAGAATTCTCTGTAGAGCAGAGATGGCCTCCGATACAGAGATCCGCCTGCCTCTGCCTCCTAAGTACTTGGACGAAAGGTTTCTAAACTTCTCCCGTTAGATAGGAAAAACAAGGCCAAAAAAATGGCCGCAGTTCACAAGATTCTATGCCTGTGAGGGTGTCACAAAGACAGACAGCATCTAACCCAGGGCTGCACATGTCCAAGCAAGTACTCTGCCACCAAGACACACTTGTAGCCCTCTTTGAAGGACTTTAAGAAGGAAAATAAAGTATGGCTAATATATTAAAAGAAGGCACAAAGACATTGAGATATAGGGGTTCTTAAATTTAAAAAAAAATTAAGAAATTGAACTCAGCTATCAATCCCTTAGAATGAAACTCATTGGGTCCCATTCTGAGATTCATCTCAATGTCATTCATACTGAGCACAGAGAACATTGTTTTGGTTTTTGTTTTCCTACATAAGCTCGGTCTCAGAACAGCTACGCCAACAGAAGATGGAACGGCTATTTCCACCTTGATCCAGAATTTCTATGAAAACATTACTTGGGAAATTGAGGAGACTCCCGACTGTGGATGAGTAGACAGAATTATATTAATGTTTGATTCTAATCGCTGGACTGCAGTTACCCAGGAATGGTCTTATTTCCTTTGAAGGTTACGGCCCTTTCAGGACACTAAAGGGTTCAGAACACAGCAGTAACTTACTTGCAACTGGTTAAGTGAACATGGTAGCATATGGCATATAGATAGAGATGCCTAAACCATGTGGCAGGAAACTACTATCTGGGAAATCTAGGTGAAAAGTATTTGGCAATCCTTCGTATTACCCATGCAACATAAATCTAAAACAACAGTAATTCTTTTAAAGAAACTAAAAACAAAACTTTCTAACAAGACTATTAACATTGTTCCCGTGACAGGAACAATGTCAATACCATACCATTTATTAATTAATACTACCATTGTGTTAGTGTGTGTAACACCTAGACGGGTCTCCTTTGTGTAACAGCAGGGCGTTGCCAAGGCATGGTGGTAGTGGTGTTGCCAAGGCATGGTGGTAGTGGTGTTGCCAAGGCATGGTGGTAGTGGTGTTGGGGGTGGAGGGGTGCGGGAAGTGTACCAGGGCAGAGGAGACTAGATAATTGAAATAGAAAAATACGTTAAACTCTAGATTTACTTATATGTGTAAATGACTTAGTCTTCTAGAAATTGGAAAACAAAGGACTGCCTGTGTAAACAAGCAGAAGAGGGGACCGGGGCTCTACCTTACAAGAAGTCTACTTTGTTGGGAGTCTGAACGGTATGAGAAACAGCTCGAGTTAGGCAGGAGAATGATATTATTAATCTAATTTTTACCAGCAGCCCTTGCACAACTTGCCTTACATGTCTTCGGAAAGTTTTTGTTTTGTTTGTGTTTTTTTTTTTTTGTCTTGTTTTGTTTTGTTTTTTCCTCCCTAAATCTAGGGCTCTTGCTAGTGAACCAGTCCAGTGAATAGGCACAATGTACAATGCCTTTCTCAAGCTCTGAGGTCGAAACCAGCCTCCTGAATGGGTGCCTTTGTTGAATGGGCAACTCTTATTGCTGCTGGCAGGTCCTGTTCACGGTATGAGGTGCCTGGTGGCTATGGTAGATAAGATCACTTATCAAGGACCCAATTACTTTAACGTGACAATTCTACCCTGTAATAAATTCCAAGAAATAAACTCGGTATAATAGGAAAAAAAGGGGGTGGAGCAATCTGCCGGTAGGAATCTCATGTACTTTTAACATCCCAGTGGCCAGAAAAGAGACTGAGACTGAGGGGTTCTCTGAGACGTGAAACTTGTTCTTTATACTCAATAATGGTCTTGGGGTCATGCAGACTAAATACCATTGCATATGAGTAGTTCTCTCATTAATGTATTCCGAGGCAGGATCTCTAGCTTAGGCCAGTGTCTAGCTTCCTGTGTAGACAAGGGTGACATTGAACTCCCGATTCTCCCGCATTCGTATCCCCAGTGCTGTGGTGTAGGCATGGACTGCTGTGTGTGGTTTTATAAATTGCTGAAGTTTGAACCCCAGGAGGTAGACTCAGGAGGATCATGGTCATGCTCAACCCCACTTCAAGTTTGGTAAGGAGTGCTAGCATGTCAGAGCAACAGGGAATAACCAACAAGTGTTTCACTTCAGATGCTACCTGCCTGGAGTAAAAGGGAGAGAAAGATGCCATATACGGGGCGGCTAGAAATACGCATCCTGATATTTGATACACCATCACTCACGATGGGTTCCCTTGCATCTTGAATTAGAATATACCAAGTACAGATGAAGGATTTGCAAAAAAATTGCAAACCTGGGAAAACTGTCAAAAGAAAATTGACTGTCAGGTATTTAGGATGCTTTAATCAGAAGCAAACGCTGTGTATATAGTCACTAGGCTGATGATTTAGGGAATCCCGATGAGAAAAGGCTGCGGAAACAGGAGACGGAAGGAGAGCTGCTGTAACCTTCACTACTGTATAGGATGTGCTATACATCTCTCTGAGATGGTGTAGACTCAGGAGTGTGGCATACTGTTCATCCTCTGTTGATGGGTTTCTGTTTTGTTTTGTTTTCTTTTGTATACAACTATTTCAAACCTTCCATTGCTTAATACGTTGGCTTTTCATATACTTGGTGTATAGCATCATTTGGAATACATGATTTTGAAGTCACGTGAGTGGTATCGTGATAGGAAGCTTGTCTGTTTGTCTGTCTGTTTTTGAGACAGAGTCCCCAGCTCTCCTAGAACTTGCTTTGTAGACCGGGCTGGCTTCACACTCCCAGAGCGTTTGCCTTTCTCTTCCAAGTGCTGGGATTCAAGGTGTGCGCCACCATCCCTGGGTATTTTCAGATCTGTGACTGGATTTTTAAAACGGGTCCTATGTATATCAAGGAGAAAGGCTGCACACACACTGCATTGATCCACTCACTGGTCCCGGGTGGACAAAGTCTTTAGTGTTCACCCTCATCTTCAAGAAAAAGCTGCACCTGGAGACACATGCCTTTAATCCCAGCCCTTTGGAGTCAGAGGATCTCTGTGAGCTTGAGGATAGCCTGCCTTCTATAGTGAGTTCCAGGAGAGCCAGGTTACAAACCAAAATAAACAAACAACCCAAACCCCTCCTGAAAATGAAAGTCCTCGGGAGTCACACTGAGCAAACACAGATTCAGTGTCTATGAAGCCTTTTTGTTTTGGACGAGGAGACTGGAGAACAGTGTATAGCTATATTGATTTGAACGAGACATTCTAGCTTGTTTTCTAGAAGGCTGTGTGAATGAATCCTCCTACCAACAGGCTTGAGTGTTCTTCCCTCTCCAACACGTCGCATGATACAATACCTCACCTGTTTACCATCAGCACCCATAAAAGCCGTGTCCCTGTGATTACTAACTCATTTGAACATGCCTTCCCATATATGTTCACTGACCCCTTGACTTTCTTGAGAAATTATCCTAATCATGTTCTTTGACTATTGTCTTTGAGATTTCCCGGGTTCTCTGTCCTAGCAAATCACACAGCAGAGCGGAGCTCAAACGTGAGAAAGAGCTGTGGTTAGGAAGGAGTTAATTCCAAAGGGAGGTATACGTGGTTACAACTGTACTGTGAAGTCCTTCAGGCGAGGTAGTGGGTTGTTGTATATTCATTGATCCTTGCACTGTTGTGAATTTTACATGTTCTTTAATTTTAAACAGGTTCTACCTGCGGGGACGAGTTCAGTCCTCTAAATTCCTTCTCACACAGACGGTCAGAGAGCAGGGACACTAGATTCCCAGAGTACTTGTTTGGGGCACAAGAACATCTTCACATGTCTGGGCCCACAGCTCTGGTAGGAGGGCTCAGGAGATGGTACATTTGGCTTCTGAGACAATTGTGGACAGCAAACGTTTATGAATTATTGTTGTAGGGAGGTATTATTTGGCATATCTTCATGCTATCTAAAAATAATATTGTTGAGCTACCTTCTGAATATAGTCTCCATCTTTTATTTATTTATTTTTTTCACTGTATTTTGTAGACATGGAGTCTCATGGAACCGCGGCTGGTCTCTCACTGGGAAACTGAGAATGACCTCTGCTGGGCTCAAAAATGGGCGCCACTGAAACAGCTCTTCATTTCTTAGTCCATGCTGCATCTTGGCTTCGGGCAAGTACTTCATCTGTCTGAACTGGCTTTCTAAATCCTATTGATTGGTTGTTGTTTTACAGCACTACCCTTAAAGGTCACTACTAAGTTTCTACAATCGAAGACCTAATCTAATTTCTATTGCATTTTAATGGAGTATCTGACACCGATCTCTTATAATTCAGTTTCTAAACTATTCATCTCAGTATTTTTGTTTTTGGTGTGTGTGTGTGTGTGTGTGTGTGCGTGTGTGTGTTTGCCATGGAGACTTGAAACCAATTAACAGTATTTGAGGGGTTTTGATACAATTTCTGAAAACCATGTAACTAGAGGAACCCCAGGAGCAGCCTCTTTGATTAGCGTTCCTCCTGGATTAGGCCCTCTGACAGGAGACCTGGGAAGCACCTTCTTCAGAACAACCTGCCATCCTAATCAGTGAAAACCCCAGCTCAGATTCCAAGAAACTTTGAAGGTGATGATTAAGTGCTTGGAAACCTGCATGTATATTTGTCAGCAAACTAAAAACTTTTCCTATTATTTTGCAAAGTTATTCCAGAGATAATTTATATCTCTGCTGTAGTAATCTGTCTTTAGCTGAATAAGGCTAGTTCTGATGGAAGTGAAATTTGCCTATGACATCATTTCTGCTTTTCCCTCCTTACAATCCTTGTCTGGGCCTGCCTGTATCCCTTATGGCAGGGCTGTCCCAACCTCTCCCTTGCTGCTCCCTGCTCAGATTCTTGACTCCTGAAGTGTCTTCAAAGGTCAGGGTGGTCAGTCATTGTCCCTTCCTCCTTTCTAACCAACAAGTAGTGAGGGTCCCTATTCCCTCAGGCCTTTTACCCACAGATAGAGCTACTAATGGATCTCAGAGGAATCAATCAACCTTCACTTTCACTGAATGACAAGTAACCTCCATCAGGGTTCAAGCCCTTCTGCTGAAGGTGATTAGCTTTAGAGCCCAGCCAGTTGGAAGTGGGAAGTCCTCACTGAAAACACTATGTCAAGATCCCATTTCTAGGATTCTGCCTGAATTGGCCTGAGCCTGCGAGCCTTTGTCTTCACCATGGTTGTCCTTGTCACCACCAACTAAAACACTAGGGATTAGTGAACCCAAACTACTAGCTTTTTAGGTCCAAAAACATTTCAATAAGAAGCATTGCAGAGGAAATACAAGGGCCATGGGAGTGCTTCCTAATAACTAGAACCGATGAGCATGTAAGCTATGCTCGGAGGACTTGGGGCGGTGAATTGCAGGTTATAACAAAGCTTTCAGATGCTAAGACTGTCAAGTGGTTATTTAAACATCGCTTGTTTTCTAAGGGGAACTTTATCTAGAATTCCATCAAATACCAGAGTCTGGATGTGCAAGGCTCGTTAAAATGGTGTATTTGTGTAAAGCCTTCAGAGACCATCCTGTGGACTCTAGGTGAGATTTAGGGTGCTTAGTCAGAAGCAAGTGCCTTGTAATTAGTTGCTGTGCTGAGGATTTAGGGAATACTGACAAGAAACATGCCTTTATATTTCCATCCAGTTCTATTCCCCCCAGTTTTTGTATCCTTGGTTGGTTGAATCCAAGATACTGGATGCAGTATCTTTATATGGAAGGTTGATTGTATTGAAAAATCACAAACTGTAATTAATAATCGGGTTTGTCTTTTCTCACAGTGTTGTTACTTTTCTATAAAGTGGGAATTGCTTCTGAGCCTTTATCATCCTTGAGATTAAGATTCGGTTAACACTGATATCAAAAAGGAGACTATAAATCTTTCACCTCTAAGTCTGAGTTAAATTGTAGATGAAATGGGGAGGGTTGGTTCATTTTGTAGGAGGTTCATGGGATCAGGTATCTTTTGCCATGATAATTCTAATCCAATCCTTTTTCATAATGCACCTTTTGTGACATTAACAAGACATTCTCAAACCTTTGTGACCGGCTCACAAGTACAAGTAGAACAGAGCTGTAATGTGACCTATGCCCCAAATAAACACGGCTAATGACTTTTAACTAGTCCAAATGTTCTGAGAGGCTATCAGCTTCCTGATCTTCGATACACGTGGGCACAGTCGTGACTAATTCATGTGAGGCTATTATGTTTTAGGGTTGTTCTAGGACTCACGTTTTTAAAAATATTTCTATTTTTATTTGTATTCACCTTCAGTTTACCTTATAATTTCAACTGTGAAGAAATGACGGCATATAATTGAAAATATTAGTTTTAGACATAATGTCCTTATGATTTAAGACAATAAAAAAGTCACATTATTGCTCTGAAAACTACCACCACCATCACCTCCCCCCTTTATTCACAGAATCCATGTCTATGTATCTTCTTGCCTAAAAGCTTGTTTCAATGTTACATATATAACCTTTTGGGATTTCTTTGAGACAAGGTATCACCATGTATGTATCCTTGGCTGGCTTAGAACTCTGTATGTAGACCAGGCTAGCCTTGAACAGATATCCCCCTGTCATTGCCTGCTCAGTTCTGGGATTAAGGACATATGCTACCACGCCCAACCGTATGTAAAAATGTTATAGAAATACTGGCTGTGTTGACTTAAACCAATCCCACTTTTGAGAATGTGCGTGTCAGGGTGGTTCCTGGGTTATTTACTTCCATTCTGTGGAGAACTCTTTTGGATACAGAAGCTCAAGGCCAGATGGGCTCTGAAGACCACTTCCTCCCAGCTCTGGACATTGGCTTGGGAGAGACTGCACAGCAGCCTGGGAACGCATCGTGCCCTCTGCATTCCCACTTCTGTTGTGGTAGCTTCTCAATGGAATTGCTCTACTGACAGGCATCCGGCTGAACGTGATGTCTTCATTTATAGTGTTTGCTCAACAGTTCACTATAGTTTGTGTGTTAGGAAATCGAACAGCTGCCCCTCAGTCTGAGTAGGACAGGTCTTCCATCTGCACAAGGTCACTTACATTTTGAATCAAGTTCTAGAATGCATGGCTCAGTTCTTCCATCTTGCTAATCTCTGTAAACCATACACTCCAGTCTATCAACCCCGCAGTTGATGAAAATAGTAAAGAGTCTCGTATCCAAGAGGAAACAACAAATTCTCGTAAGCATTTCTCCTTGAAGATCCCAGTGTGAGGTTAAAAACCCATGAGTTCCAAAATATATATTCTCATGTCTTCCTTTAATCTACAATGTCCTTTAAAGCAGAAAATCATGACGATTATTTTGAAGCTTCTTTTCCTCTCCCTCTGTCTTCTCTCACAGGCCCTACCTCTCTTGCCTTTCTCCTGTTCCCTTTCTCGGTATCACACTGTGGTCCTTCCTCTGCCTCCTGAGCGCTCTGTTACACACGAGTCACAGCGTCTGTTCTGCTTGCTCTGTAGTTCTATTGGGGCAGTGCTGGGGATTCTTTCTGCTAATGCTTTGACACTTCCTGCTTCCACAGAATTATCAGGCATGCAATGCACTAGTTATTAATTATAAGGAGCCATACGTTCATCCTTAAAAGAAAAGAAAATTTATTTTACATTATTTTATCACCCCCCCCCCAGAGAATTTGTTTTGGAGAGAGAGGCTTCCAGTGCAGCACAAGCTGGCCTTGAATTAGAGGTGTCCCTCTCTCAGGTCCCCAAGTACTGGGATTACAGGCACATGGCTACCAAGAGTGGTTCCAGTTCCACTCAAGGATTTGTTTTTTTAATATCCACAAATTTGAGGAATTAGGCTGTGGTATCTTTAATTAATTTAAATAATTATATATGCACCTTGTATGGCATGCATGCCTCTCTTTGTTTCTCTCTCTCTCTCTCTCTCTCTCTGTGTGTGTCTGTGTGTGTGTGTGTGTGTGTGTGTGTGTGTGTGTGTACTTTCCCACACCTATGAATGTGTGCCCATTGGCATGTGAAATGAGAGGATGGTTTGGGAGGCGGTCACCCCCTTCCACAAAGGGTCACCCAGTGACCCAGCTCCCCTGCTCAAGCTTGGTGGCAGGTATGCTGTTTTAGCAAGGGGCCATTTGTGTCCAGGTACCGGAGGGATCCAGGCTACCCGGAGCATCCTGGACTCCGAAGTTCAACTATGGACTTGGAAATGAAATGCAGGCACACCTTTTCTGGATGCCTTGCAGTATCATCCTGTGAGTTCAATATGGAGCTTCTGGGCCCGTTTGTCAGGCCGGCTTTGTCTGTAGCTGTGTCCTCTGACAAGGCTCCACGGCTACCCTTCCTTCTTCTTGGGGATAATGTGCTGACTGCAGTAGATGAGAAACAGTGTTAAGTAATTAACCCCGTGGCCGCTTTAATGATTGTGTTTCATCGTTACATCATTTCGCACGGATCCAGTTGGACTTCTTTCTGCCAGTTTGTTTGCATTGATTTTTTTTTTTCTCTCTCTCTCTCATTTTTAGGAATCCAATGCTGTTATCTTTGTGGTATCCCAAGCAGCAGTTAATCTTCATGGTGCTATTTTTTTTTTTTTTTTTTTTTTTGTCAAAAAATAAATCATTGCTCATAGTCTTTTAAAGGTACCACAATGATGGTGAGCTGCCGATTACGTAGCCATTTATAATAGAAAAATGTTTCATTTCTCTAATGATGAAACACTGACTTACTGGTCACTGTTGACTTTTCCATTTTCTTTTCTTCTCACGAGGTAGGCCAGATTGACCTGGAACTTGCAGTAATTCTCCTGCCTCAGCCCCCTAATTACTAGGCTTATAGGTATGAGCCATGATGCCTGGCTTGATACTTAAGATCAGTTGTTTTTTTGGGGGGGGGCCTTTGGCAGCTCCTGCCAACTCTTAATAATCATTAGTTTTCCTGATGGAAGATGTGGGTCAGCGGGACATTTCTCAGAAGAACTGAACAATACTCTGCTCTTAGAGCCCCCTCATGACACAACAGAATGGACCACGTTTGACCTTGGTTCATTAAGAATGCCACCTTCTGATTTTTTTTTTTAATATCATGCAAACAGGGTAGGCTGTTCAAGCTGAGTTTGATAATAGCTGTAGCAGACAAATCGGTTTATAGAACGGTCAGAATGCTGCTCTCCAGAGGGAGGGGCGTTAGGGGAGAGAGGCAACAGGGGAGGCTCAGGTTGTTAACAAAGGGTGGTAGAGAGGCGAGGGAGGAAGCCGAGCAGTAGCAAAGTCATGAGCCCACAGGGCTAATACTTTGTCTTAAAAGTTTGGACAACATTATCTTTAAGTGACAGAGGAAACTTTCATTCAAACCTTTGCTCTAATTCAGTATTTGTCTTGTAATCAGATGTCTCTTATGTATCACATAGTATCAAAAAAAAAAAAAAAGTTCTAAAAATTCAAGCCAGGGCCTCACCAATGCTAGGCAAAGCTAAGCTCTCCCACAGGTCTCCAGCCTTCTTCTCACTTTGCATTTTGAGACAGGGTCTCCCTAAGTTGCCCAGGTTGCCCTTGAACCTGAAATCCCGGCTAAGTTTTATTAGCTGTGATTACAGACCCGTAAAAAACCAGAGCTTACTACTGTCATTTGAACTCTAGAAAAACTCCATATCTGTGTGAAGTTTACGAACACTCTATAAAGTTGTTATTTTTTAAATTATAGGTCATAGTTTAGGCTATGAGTCCTCTGTAGAGTGTGACAGTGACACTGGTGTTTCTAGGGTGGGAAGAAGGGGAGGGGAGTAAGCCATCCCTACCTCTCCCTTGCTGTCCTTCCTCCTCTGGTAGCCATGCTGGGAAGAAGGGTGGGGAAGAGATGCTGCAAGAACCACAGAATTCCCGACAGCCCTTAGGCTTGTTTTTTCCCTTTATGACCTTCGGTCCTTTTCTAAATCCAGCAGACATCTGACTCCCTGGCATGATCATCACACTCACGGTCAGAGCAGCAGCACACAAGCTGGCACAGATGCTGGGAAGTGTGAGTCAGTCGTCCGGGTTCTTCCTGGTGTGGAAGGGAGTCTCCAAAGGGGGAGAAAGAGCAGTCTGTCAGGTGAGCTCATCACTGTCATCATCGGCGACTTCCCGAGAGACTGTGTGGTGTCTGTGAAAAGAGCACCTGTCAGGTTCCTGGATACAATGACCCCTGTCTCATTATGTGACCTTGTGAAGTCCAGAGAGCCCCAGTTTTCTTAGTGAAAGGTAAAAATTGTCCCCAAGGCAGCATTAAAAGGTACATGCCTAAATGTATGGGCAATAATGTGCGGTGCCCGCAACCTCTTAAATGCCTTATCCCAGAACTGGTTACAAGCTAAAACTACACTAACCAAAACAGAGTTTCTACCTGCCCCCGACTCCGGAGTGCTGGGATCAAAGTAGACATCCTCTATGCTGAGCTTAAGTTTTGGGGGTTGTGGAAAATTTAGGGGGATTTAGTCAGAGGGAAGCAATCACTGGGGATACGCTGTGAAAGGCTGAATCTTCCCCTCCCCCTTCCTTTTCTTTGGGTCCTGTTTTCCACGAGATAAGACCCTCCCTGCTCACGTCCCACCGCTGTCAGGCCCAAGCGAGTAAGAACGAGAATCTCAACAGAAGCCCCTGAAATCTTGAGCTACAGCAGGTCCTCTCTAAGTTTGTGTTGGTCAGCCTGTCGCACATTTTGTATATGCAAATCGAGTCAAAGCAAAAAAGATTTACCAACACCGTATAGATCATATAAGGCATTTTAGACATTTATAGTCTCTATATTTGTGGGGATATTGGATAGGGCTAAAATATAACAGGAGAAGGAATGACTCAGGAAAGCAAGGATTTCTCATTCATTAGTAAGGTGTGAAGACAGGGTATGTAAGACACAGAGAATTACCTAGGAGGAAAGATTGTGCATAAGCCAAGGTGGATGTAAAATGTATATAGGAACGCACTGCAGGCATTCAGAACAGACTGACACTGAGGAAGGCTTACTAGAAGGAAGACAGGGTGTGCCAGTTCCAGCTGGTGTTGAGTCCCCATTGTGAGGCTGCTGTGGATATTTGCATATTCAACAAGGATCTGCAGAGAGAAGAGGCTGAGTCCAAGCAGAGAGGCAGAGACCTGTAGATTCAGTGGAGCAGGAATTCAGACTTAGATGGTGATATTGCTCTGAGTACCATCATGCTGGCAGAGATGGAAAGACATGGCACCCGGAAGCAGCTGTTAGAAAGAAGCAGAACTTTGGGGGTAGAGATGGGCAGCTGGGTGACACCTCCTTGGATAGTAGGCTAAAGGGGAACTGGCCAGTTCTTGATGTTTTCCAGTCATGATATTTGTACAGGAATAGGAACCCTGACTTAGGTACCTTCTCATAGTTCTGCTCCCTGGGCTAAGCATATCAAAGCATTCCATTCCCTAGCCCCCATAGGCCTGTTCAAACACATGAATCTATGGGGGGACATATCTAGCCATAGCATAATAAAACATTTACTCCAAGCTCCAAAGTCCCCATAGTCTGTAGCAGTATCAACAATGTTAAAAGTCCAAAGTTCAAAGTCTCTTCCAATCACTGAACTGTAATCCCCAAATCAAGATGGGAAACCAGCTGGTCAAACTCCAAACTCTGCATCTCCAGGTCTGATGTCACAAGTTTTTCGATCTCCAACTCCCTTTTCATCTTTGTTGACTGCAGCGAATTTCTTTGCCTGGGCTGGGTCCACTGCCTGTTAGCAGCTTTCCTCAGCAGGTAGCCAATGGCTCTGTCATCTCAAAATCTTGGGGTCTCCAAAGTAGCTTCAATGTTACAGCTTGTTTCAAAGCCTGGGATCTACACTGGTTCTTCTTGGCTCCTCCAAAGGGCTGGCATCACTTCCCCAGCTCTGCCCTCTGTAGCACTCGAAGTTTAGGTTGATCCACTCCACTGCCGCTGCTGTTCTTGGTGATCATCCCATGGTACTGGCATCTCCAACATACTGGGGTCTTGTGCTATAACTAGGCTTCACCAATAGACTCTTTATGGTGCCAAGCCTCAGACCCTTTGAATGACCCCTTGAGTCCTGGGCCATCAACTGCATCTGAAGCTGCACCTTCACCAATGGCCTTCCATGGCCTCTCACAGTGCCAAGTCTCAGCTGTTCTTCATGACACCTTCATGCTTTCAAAACCAGTACTACCAGTCACCTGGGTGACTCTTACACATTACTAAGTATGGATACAGCATGAGGTACAACCTTGGCTATCTCTGGAATGCATCTTCTTTGTGCTCTCAGAAAACACTCCCCAGAAATTTCAACTCAATGATGCTGGTCTCTTCTTAATCACTGTTAATTTCTTAGCTCCGGCTGACCAGCATCATCAATTGTCCCAGTAGTCCCTTCTGTTTTTCACTCTAAAACCAGAACTACATGGCCAAAGCTTTTGTGTTCTGCTTGCAGGAGCTGGAACATGGTCCTCTTGTTCTATTACATTATAACCAGCTTTCTCATTTCCAACTCCTTCACTGCCTAAGCTTCTCTGTTCTGGATCTTGCTCTGTAGATTGAACTTGAACTCTGAGATCTGCGTACCTGCCTCCTGTGATTAAAGATGTATACCACCAAGGCTGGATTTAAGCTTTTCTTATAAGAACTTGCTGTGACTTAGGCTGGCCTTGAACTCAGAGATCTGCTAAGCTTTATCTCCTGGGTATACCACCAAGCCTAGATCTAAATTTAGCTGAGTAGAATTTTGCCCCCAGGTCTCCACTCTCAATTCAATTTAATATCCTGAACACAGGACTCAGCTCCATTTCACCTCCTGGTGCACCTTTAATACTCAAACCATATATTTTATATTTTTTCTTTCTATACTTGCTGCACTTAGTTTTTTTTCTTTTATTGAATATTTTCTTTATTTACATTTCAAATGTTATCCTCTTTCATGGTTTCCCCTCTGGAAACCCCCTATCCCATCCTCCACCCCCCTGCTTCTATGAGGGTGCTCCCCCCACCCACCCACCCACTCATTCCCTCCCACTTCCCTACCACTTATTTAAAATGCTTTTCATGAGACTTAACCAGAGAACAAAGTCTATGATGGTTGTTTTTGTGACTTCCTGTGTTAATGCAATTGATCTAAGTCTCTCTACCTTATTGTCAGGCAGACTATTCAGACAGGGGCAAAAAGCAGCCACGATCTTCACCAAAATACTACAAAAACAGCCTCTAGGTCACATACTGAAGTTCTTTTCCATTGAAACCTCTTGGGCCAGGTATGCACAATTCAAATTATACTCAGTAACAAAGTCTTCCATGGATAGCCCATTAAGCCCCATTTAAAGCATTCCATTGCTTTCCAAATCCAAAGTCTCCAAATCCACATTCCTCTAAATAAAAGCATGGTCAGGCCTATTGTAGCAATACCTGAGGCTCTGGTACCAGCTTGTGTCTTAGGGTTTTACTGCTGTGAAGGGACACTCTAACTAAGGCAATCTTATAAAGGGCAACATTTAATTGGGGCTGGTTTATAGGTTCAGAGGTTCAGTCCATTATCATCAAGGTGGGAGCATGGCAACATCCAGGCAGGCATGGTGCAGGAGAAGTTGAAAGTTATACATCTTATGAAGGCTGTTAGTGGAAGAGCAAGTTCCAGGCAGCTAGAATGAGGATCTTAAAGCCCACACCCACAGTGACACAAGGCCACACCTCCAAGTAGTGCCAGTGCCTAGGCCAAGCATATTCAAACCATTATATGACTTTTATATGGGTGCTAAGTCTATGAACTGGGTCTTGACATTGCTGTCTTCCTAGGTCTAGGTCACTGTTGTCTTCCTGGTGTCTTTAAGCTGAGTCCCTTGAATCAAGTTACAACAAGAGTTATGAAAAACTCAACACTAACTCAAACAATTCCCTGACAATTCAGTTTAAATTTTTCCAGTAAAGATATTAAGTGGGCCTTTTAGTTGGGAGTCTCCACTCTAGGACAACATTATCAACCAACTAATCCCTCCAGAATACCCAGGGACTAAAACACTAACCAATGAGCACATCTATGACTCCAGCTGCATATCTAGCAGAGGATAACATTGTCTGGCATCAATGGGAGGAGAGACCTTTGGTCCAGTGAAGGCTCATTTTCCCAATGTAGGTGAAGGCCAAAAAGCTGAGGTGGAGAGGGTGGTTGGGACAGGGAGCACCTTCATGGAAACAAGTAGACAGGGGATGGGAGTAGGAGGAAAGGGGATAACATTTGAAATGTAAATATAGAGAATATCCAATAAAAAATTAAAAAAATATTCCAGTG
Organism: Micromys minutus; assembly: GCF_963924665.1. Taxonomy (NCBI): domain Eukaryota; kingdom Metazoa; phylum Chordata; class Mammalia; order Rodentia; family Muridae; genus Micromys; species Micromys minutus. The sequence goes on from NC_137974.1 coordinate 74,082,927, forward strand.
AAATTGCTTAAAATGTGAGCCTCAATACCCAGGAATGAAAGACAAGAAGCTGGCCATAGATTTGAGGCTAGCCTGATCTACTTAGTGCCTGGGCAGTCAGGGATACATGTCAATACTGTTAATAACACAGATCCTGAGAAATGTCCCCATAGCAGCTTCAAAGAAACAGTTGAACATTTTGACTCTCTTGATATCTAATGTCTGCTATTTTCCCATTCACATGCACATACTGCAGTGATTGAGTACCAGGACAGTATTTATTTGTTTATTTATTTATTTATAAAGATTTATTTATTTATTATATATGAGTACACTGTAGCTATCTTCAGACACACCAGAAGAGGGCATTAGATCTCATTACATATGGTTGTGAGCCACCATGTTGTTTCTAGGATTTGAACTCAGGACCTCTGGAAGAGCTCTTAACCACTGATCTATCTTTTCAGCCCCAGGAAAAAAATTATAAATGGAGAAGAGTTTGTGAAATTTCTTTTCTCACAACAAAATGAAAGAATTAATTTGATTTTTAGTTGTCTTGGTTGTTGTGAAGCTCAGAATCATTTACTGCAATGTCAGCCAAGCCTTTCCCTACCTCCCCACTACCCCCAAAGTTTTTCTGTGCAGCCCTGGCTAACCTGAAACTCACTTTGTAGACCAGGTTGGCCTTGAATTTAGAGATCTGCTGACCCCTGCTTCCCAAGTGCTGGGATTAAAGGCATGAGCCACCACCAAAGCCTTCCCTTGGAACCATTTTATTTGTATATTTCTCAATTGATGATGTAAATATGTACATTTATTAAATGGATGCCATTTTTTAAGAATTTTTGGATATAGCACCTTAAAGCTTATCACTGATTAACTCAAAGTAGGAAAAAAGGCAGAAGTTCTTGTTCTGTAGGGAAGTCTGCATCCTTACCTGTGGATGAACTATTCTTTCACAAATCTGGCCATCGCTCATGGCCCTGAGCCTTCTGCAGATGTTATAACCCATGTAGCAAGTCCATTTGAGAGTTTCTGTATTAGAAGAAACCAAAGTTCTATTTAATTGGACTCATCTTTTCTCTCTCCGTACGTTCAGATTGGGTGCACACAGGTTATGCTGTGCATGTAAAGGTCAGAGGACACGCTTGTAGAGTTAATTCTCTCTTTCTATGATGTAGGTCTTTGGGTTTGAACACAGGTTGGTGTTGAACAGCAGGCTTGGAGGCAAGTGTCCCTGCTCACTGAGATATCTTGTTGGCTGTACATTTAGAAAAATATATACCTATTTTATTTCCACTGCTTTAAAAATTGTATCTAGGAAACATGGGATTCATGGGAAGACATTATTTTTCTAAGAGTGAGTGATCACAGAAAAATTCCTGTATACACTGCTCTAAATAAATGTGTTGTCTTTAGTTAGGCTTATTGCGGAGACATTGAATTATTTTTCTGCCTTTGTGGAATTTAATTTGTAAGCATATGTCATGTACAATATTCAAGAATGCTCTTAAACACTGAAAAAAAAAAAAACACTCAGGACACTTGCTTTCTAATGATCCTTGAAAGTAGTTCTCTTTAACAAAGAAGACCATCTAATTACTTCTGCGTTTAAACTGTATGCCGTGGAGACCGTGATAGGCCATTGGATAGGACCTCTCTATGGTTTTGATAGCGGAACAACCAACAGGAGATAGAGGAGTCAATGTAGTGCTTTTAACGGACACCGATAGTGGAATTCAGAGCAATGTGGAACATCTAGAGTCACTGTCTACCTTAGAGAGAAAGTACTTTCTGCTTCCTACTTCCTATCTATTTCATGGATTTTTTTTTTCTTTGCTTCCTCATTGTCACCGAAGCAGTTTTGCTGAGTGTGGTGGTTGGTCTCATCTGTCAACGTGATTGGATTGAGAAGAACCCAGAGGATTAGTAAAGCACACGTGGTCCTTTCATTAAATAAAATGACATTTTCCCCCCTTCTAATTAAGTCACAAATGAAACCATCACATAGCTAGTTAAGGGAACCACTCGAACACTGCTCATTTCCAGTGCTATGCCGTTAAGATGGCCATCTTGTCACAATGGAAGTTCCCTTAGGCACCTGCACTATCAATTACATTTTAAAAGGGATTGGATTTTATTTTATTTTATTTTATTTTATTTTTTTGAGTTCTGTCTGTGATCATGTGTGCGAGTGTCTGTGCATGAATGAATGAAGGTACTGAAGATGGGACTGCATTCCCTGGAGATGGAGCTATGGTTGACCAGCCAGCGGGAGTGCTGTCAACTGAAGCCTGGTTCTCTGCAGGAGAACAATTGTGCAATCTACCAAGCTACCTAGCCGTTCAACTGCATTTGTTCATTGATGGTAAAGCAAGCGACTCTGATGGAGTGGAAACCGGAAGGAAAAAATTAGTTTTGACACAAACTAGAGTCATGTGATGAGAAGGAATCTCAATTGAGAAAACAGCTCTTAAGGCTGTAGTGTATTTTCCTGATGGAGGATTTCTGGGGAAGAGCCTGGTGCATTGTGGGTAGTGCTATCCCTGGCTAGGTGGTCCTGTGTTGTGTAAGAAAGCATGGGGACGGATTTGTGGAGCCACATTGTACTAAGTCCCCACACCTCAGGAGAGTACATTTGTTCCCCAAGCCCAAAGAATCCTGCAAACCATGTTTTTTTTTTTTTTTTTTCAACCTAACCTGAAACCAGTGACTCCATGATGTACGCCTACCCATTTGCCTTGTTAAACTCCTGAACCCGTGATATATGATTGCTTTATGGAAATGTTTTCCAGATACTTTTATGACTCCCTTCCCATGTGATGTATTCTTGCACTTACGTTCTTCACAGGCAGCCTTGAGCCCCAAGTCCCCCACTCTTCTGGCCAGGTGCTAGGCGCCAATTATCTTGACAGCTGTTCTCTATCAACCTTAACCGTTCCCTGTAAAAGGGACCTCGAAAGCCAGTGAGTTGGTGCTCTCTGAAACTCAACGGGGAGAGGCTGGCCAGTTCTAAATACAGCTTCCTTTGCTCAGACAGTTCTGGAATTGTTTGTTTCTCATCAGGTCTAGCAGATAGAGAAAGCATAACAGGGGGTCATAGTTGAGGTCTCTGCTTCAGTTCCTGCCTCCAGATTTCTGTTTTCAGTTCCTGTTCTTAACGCCCCTCACTGATGGATTGTTACAAAATGTACCCTTTTTTGCCAAAGCTGCTTTTGGTCATGGATTGTTACAAAATGTACCCTTTTCTGCCAAAGCTGCTTTTGGTCATGGTGTTTTAGCACAGCAATAGAAATCCTAACTAAGACACATGTATACCTCATGCATGGGCTAGGACCTGCACATGAGGGAGAACATGGTTTAATTTTTTTTTCTGAGTTTGGCTAACCGTGCAAAGCACACACCGAGTGTGTGCCTGGGAGAGGCGTTCCAGAGTTAGATTATGACCCAGTCAGTGCTTTAGCCCATTGGTAGAAAAGTCTATTGGGATGTGGTAGAATTACACTATCCCTGGGCAGACGGTCCTGGGTTATATGAGAGAGCAAGCATTATGAAACAAAGAACAACTGAATATGTAAAACAAAAGTGTTCTTCCTGCTCTTGGAGAGACAGAGACATACACACTCAAAAAAATGTAGAAAAGAAAGTGAGTTTAATTGCAATTGTTAATAAACTCCTGAGGCGGAGAGAACTGTATTGAATGTGTTTACTCTGCAACACCTACATGGTAAGAAAAAGAGACTCCCTCCCTCCCTCCTGCACCTCTTCCTGACTTTACAGATTCAGCTAAATGTATCTTCTTTGCTTCCACCCTATACTGCCTACCCTGTTCTTCTACATACTGCTTACTAGTAACTATCCATTCCTCAGTGAGAACATTTTGCTTACATTTGTATTGATGTAATTAGCTACTTTGGTGATTCTTACCCAATAAGATTTAGCCTCTTCCTGGTAACACCGGAACTTGTGAAATAATTACATTAGGAATAAAGCTAAATGAAATGAATGAGTGAACAGGATTCCCTCTCTCTGTCTCTCTCTGACTCTCTTCCTCTGTCGCATTCTCCCTGTGTGCGTAGGTTCGTTTGTTTGTTGGTTTTCAGACATGGTTCTCCCTATTTAGCCCTGGGTGGCCTAGAACTTGATTGTAGACCTAGGTGGCCTTGAACTCAGAGTTCTCCTTGCCTCTGCCTTCAGAGTTCTAGGATTAAATGTGTGTGCTGCTGCGTCTGGGTGGGGACCTGATAAAGTGCTGTTGTGAGTTGTTACAGGCCACAACCTTTGCCTTTTATTTGTTTTGGATGCTGACCAGAACCGAAGCATGCTTTCCCTGGCGTTTTGGCTTCCTTCTTTCTCAAGTTTGTCTTGTTGCCATGTGCCTGCTTGTCTGCCAAGTGGTTGAACAGGCCAGCTTAACTCAAAAGGCATAGCTGTTAACATTTCTTCATTTTTCTCCTCTGGACGTATCTGCGGTTCTTCTTTTAAACTCTAATAAATTGTCTTCATACTTAAAAAAGGAAGACAACAAAAACAATGCTGACTCATTTTATATTAGAATATGATAATCCAGACATTGTTTCTGTGTAGCATTAAGGCTTGCTTGCAGTTTTACTTTTCTTACTAGAATTCTAAGACACATTATTATTAGTGAAATGGCTTTATCTGGTAAGTCTTCGTGGCCTAAAATCAGTCCCCAGAACCCACACCCACAGTGGAAGGAAAGAACTAAATCCTAAAAGTTGTCTTCCCTCTTCTGTATGTGCATACACCCCTGTGGTAGTGTATTTGTGTGTATATTTGTGAATGTGTTTGTATGATGTTTATTCCTATGAAATAAAATCCAATTAGATGGCTCCTCTGTATCAGGTTCAAGGCAGACACTCAGAAGAAATAGTATCCTTGTTCCAAAACGTATTGGCAAGGCTGTAATGAGTCAAGGACACAGGCCCTGAGCTATTGTTTTCAGATATGCAAATTCAGTTTCTGTGCTTCACTGTTTCTTAGTTATTAGAAATACTAATTGATAATTCTCCCCACATCTGAGGCCAACAGGATTGAGCATTTACAGATAAGAATCACATAAATCAAATAAGAAAACTCTCCCAGATGTATTATGAAACAAAGGAAGACCGCATATTAGAAGAAGAAGGGGGAGGAGAAAGAAGAGGAGGAGAACAAGAAGAACAATCAGGAGAATAATCAGAATTAGAATCAGAAGAAAAGGAAGAGGGAGGAGGAGAGGGAGAGAAGGAGGGGAAGGGGAGGGAGGGGGAGGGAGAGGGAAAAAGAAAAAAAAGGAGGAGGAGAAGAAGAGGAATTAGAAAAGAAGAAGAAGAAGAAGAAAAAGAAAAAGAAGAAGAAGAAAGAAGGAGAAAGAGAAGAAGAAGAGGAATTAGAAGGAGAAGAGGAAGAGGAATTAGAAGGAGAAGAAGAGGAAGAGGAATTAGAAGAAGATGACATACTGAAGAGGGCAGGAAATAATTGCTGCAATTCAAAAGCATAAGGAAGGAAGAAAACTGGTGGGGAACTTTTTCCTGACAGCTATAAAAGGAACTTGCAGATTTATCTGTTGCTTCAAAACATATTGGACTCTGAGGTGAAGACTCTGAAACAAATCTCTTGGTGAATTCGAATTATTTCATCCCCACAAGCTTATAGAACAAAAGAAGAAATGTTGTCCACGGAGCTTTTGTATGTTGAATGTTTACTTCTAGTTCCTTTGTCGTAGCGAAATGTGACCACAGAGGTGAACTAGTTGGGCTTGAACTAGTTGCTTGATGATGTATTGATATCTGATTTTTCAGGAGTGAACAATCCAGTTAAAGTGTGTCCCGATTTTCTCACTTGTTTTCAAGTTAAGTATAACAGTTATAAATTAACTATAGTCTCAGCAATCATAAAACGTTCTCAGACCCACAATTACTTAATGGCAAACTTGGATTTTCGTAGACTGACCCGTATTTCACTTCCTTGGCCTACATTTTTAGTTCAGCTGAATCCTATAATGGAGTGTCATTATGCCACACGGCAGGAAACAAGTGTGAGTCAGGTATGTGGGACAGAGCTGGCACGTGCGGAGTCTCTACCCAGTTAATGGAAAGACGGTTCCGGTAAGTCAATAAGTTAGCTCACTACAAGCAGTGCTCTCAGCTAGGGAGAAAGGACGCAGTGTAGTCCCACAGCCTTACCTGCCATTGTGAAATCCAAACAACTATGAAAAGAGGAAGTCTTTTCAAAATTCAAAATCTGACCTGACCTTGCTCAACACAAACCCAGCAGGCAGCAGAAATTGTACCGAACTGACAGGTGATTTTTTTTTTTTTTTTTTTTTTTTTTTTTACATGTTGTTAATGCTTACGTATCTTCCTCTCATGGTGTTTACAGAACCGCTGGTGTGTTTGGTAACAAGGGTTAGCAGAGTTTTAAAGGCAAGGTTTCTCTCGGTAGTCCTGGCTGTCCTGGAACTCAGTCTTTTGGCCTCTGTCCTGAGAGTACTGAGGTGAAAAGCATGTACCCCCACCATCTGGGTGAGTTATCGGTTTTAGGTGACTCTTGACAGGAGACTGGTGAGCAGTGATGGGTTTATAGAACACATATAAAAATGTCCTTTGGTGTATTCCCCTTTTAAAGCTCTTTAGCATATCTATAGTTCTATTCTTGTTAATTGAAATCATCATTAGGGGAGTCAACTTAAAGCATGTATTTTTACAAAAATCTCACTTTCTTTCTCTCACTTGTCCACACACACACACACACACACACACACACACACACCCCACCCCACCCCTTTATTTTCTACTTTACATTTCTCATTACTATTCACATCTTTTACACTGAGAACACTTGGCAACACTTGGTGCAGGAAGCATGTGGTTACCATGGGGATTAGGAGCTATTCCAGGTCCATCTAACCTCTTTCTTTTACTGCGGGTAATTTATTCTTACACCTTGTGCTGGAGAGTCCTATGTCAGCTTGACACGAGCTGAAGTCATTTGAAAGGAGGGAACCTCAGTTGAGAAAATGTCTCCATAATATCCAGCTATAGGGCATTTTCTTAGTGACTGCACCAGAAGCAAGTCAGTAAGCTGCACCCCTCTGAGGCCTCTGCAGCAGTTCCTGGCTCCAGGGTCCTGCCCCGCTGACTTCCCTCAGTGATGGGGGATATTATTACCTGGAAGTGTAAGCCAAATAAACCCTCTCCTCCCCACATTCCTTTTGGTCATAGTGTTTCATCACAGCAATAGTAACTAAGACACACTTGGAGCTGCTAATAATGTCTCAGCTAATAATGTCATACTACCAGTGACCAGAATCTTTTGTTACCTACTTCCTGTGTAGCTGGCACAGGATCTATTTTTCTCTCAGAGTCTTTCTTTGATGGCTGTGTTATCATGGAGGATTAGTAGACCAAGAGGGAGTTCGATTCTCATGCCTGACAGCTTTGGTCAGTTTCTTCATCTTTCCCATTTAAGGAGTCCAGGAGTCAGTTCAGGGTTGATGCCCAAGGGTAAGCAGTGATTTCAGCTCTCTCAGTTCCCCTGGAACCTGTGGCATTCATTCCCAGGGCTATCTTAGAGAAAAAGGAGTCTCTTGATCTCTGGCTGTTCTATAGACTAGAGAGAAGAGGAAGAGAGGACGTCTCATCCTCATATGCTGGACTCAGACAGATGACTACATTTAGTGAGTTTTCCCACAGGCACTCTCATGTCTGGTTCAGTTTGATTGCTCATGAAGGAGGGAGAGTGGATGCTGAATGCCAAGTAGTCATCTAAGTTTGAGTGTTACCACCACCCTTGTCTTGACTGAGTCCTACAGGGATAATTTGGTTTGCTGGGAGCTCAGAGCCAGGATTCAAACTCAGGTCACCCCAGCATCAGGGTACTTAAATTTGAAGTGCTTCTAATTTCTAACAGCTATTTTCACTCTCTTCTACCCCATTTACTAAATTAGTGGAAAGAAACCCTTTCCAGGTTGCTAGGTCAACCTATGGAAACAGTGGGGCTCTTTGTTTCTCCTGGCCTTGCTGGCAGAGCAAGCCATGTGGGTATCCACTTGTGCCACGGAGTCTTTAACTTTTGCTGATCTTTTTCATAGGTGGATTCATAGAATTACTGACAGGGTTATACAACTGGCTGGAAGACAGATTAAAGTCTTTATCTTCAGCTTCTGCTTATTGAAGGTTCTGACAAGTTTAAACTTCACTGGGACCTGCCTTGCTGCCCTTGAGATGGTTTAGATTTTACAACAGATACCGGAGGGACAGAGTTGTCTTAGGACCAGTAAGAACAAGTGGAAAACACAACCTCATTAAGACGAAGTCACCGTAACCTCGTGATCTTTTTCTTCTAATGATATATTTTAAGGCAGCTTAGGGCATTGCTTCTAAGTACTTTGAAAACTATTATTGCTGGTTAACCAACATTTCTCCACTATCACATGTGAGAGAGGGTCCAATTTATGTAACTCATCATGCGCCAGGCCTCCCTGACTTCCCTCCTTCCCTCTCTCCCTTGTCTTCCTCTTGGATATCTTCCTTTCCATCCCTCAAGGCTTATTTATTTATTTATTTATTTATTTATTTATTTATTTATTTTTAGGAACTGCCCTGAGGCTTCACACATGCTCTGCTACTAAGTTCTGTCCCCAGCCCCCCTTTCTCCTTTTAAACACAGGATTTCACTGAGTTAAGCAGGTTGTCCTTAAACTCACTCGCTAGCTCAAGCAGGCTTTAATTTGGAATCCTCCTGCCTCAGCCTCCAAGTTGTTGAGATAACAGGCCTGCCTGCTCTTGCAGGCTGTTATCCTTAGGTTTAGTTTTGACAGATCCTTGAGTTTCTGAGACTCTGAAGGGTTTATACCTGTGGCTTGTCTGCTTAGCTCTTTGCTTTCTTGCAGCAAAGGAAAACACATGGATGTAACAGCTGAAGAGCGAACGGTATGATTTGCATGTGTCACTCTTTTTTTTTTTTGTTTGTTTGTGATTCAATAAAGTTTTATCTTCACAAATGTACAGCTGATTGAACCTGTTCATGCATCTTCACCAGCAGCTGGGGCATCTCCACCCTTTGTGTTTCTGGTGTAAATTACCTGGGTTCTTTGCTTTGAAACCAGCTTGATAAGTCCTTTACTAAGTAGCTCCTGAAGGTTGCCCTGGACAAGGAACTTGGAAACCTTCAGTCTCTCAGAGACCACGGCTGAAGTAATAAGCTTATAGCCGGGAACTTCCTTACAAAGTTTTTCGTATGTAGCTTTGTCAAACAGGACAAGATTGTTCAGCTTGTCCAGAACTTTGCCTTTGAACTACTTCTTGTTTTTGGCCTTGCCACCAGATTTATTTACTGGGTTTTTGTCTTTTTTGGCAGACTTTCCAGCATCTTTCTTCTTCTTGTCATCTTTGGGCGGCATGGCAATTCTCTGAGAGTCGAATGTGTCACTCTTAAGATTGGTATTTTGCCTACAATTTCTAACATTCTAACAGACTTCTGAAAATGTATCAATGCCATTCACTGTATGAGTAAGATAAGCAATTTTTTTTTTAGGTTTTACAACTAGTTCTTTATTTAGCCACAAATAACACTGGGAATACAGAGGGATTGATGGCATGAACTTCAATGAGTTGGTGTCTTATTAAGAGATTTTCAGTGTTGTGATCATTTGTAGAAAAAGTGCTTTGACGTGATGAGACCTATGGTAAGAAAGAGGGTCAGAGAGATGCCATTCTTTATAACTTTGCTCTGGGTCTTTGGTTCCTTGTAAACACTGAGCAAGAACAGCACCAGAGTTCAAAAGGTTAAGTCCGTAAGAATGAAAATGGTTGGTCTCTAAGAGCTTGTCTTCATCATCTTTCTATTGCTGTGATTAAGACACCACACCCGAAAGCAACTTGTGGAGGAAAAGGTTTTTTTGATTTACACTTTCCTATCATCACTTTAGTCAGTCAGAACAGAACCCGGACAGGAACCTGGAGGCAGGAACTGAAGCAGAGACCATGGATGAGTGTCCTTTGCTAGCTGGTTTCCCATGCCTTGCTCAGCGTGCTTTCTAATACAATCCAGGATCACCTGCACAGGGTGGCAGTGCCTATGGTGAGCTGGGAACCCACACATCAGCCATGAAGAAAGTGCCTCACAAGGGGCTCAGCAGTTAAGAGCACTGACTGCTCTTCCAGAGGTCCTGAGTTCAAATCCCAGCAACCACATGGTGACTCACAACCATCTGTAATGGGATCTGATGTCCTCTTCTGGTATGTCTGAAGACAGCTACAGTGTGCTTATAAATAATAAATAAATAAATAAATCTTAAACGTCCAACAACAATAACAACAACAACAACAACAAAAACCCCAATGAGGACAGAACTTATGTTTTGTTATTAATTTGTATTTAAGTAACTAACACATTAGTGTATACCTTCTACTAAAAGTTTAATAGATTAATTTTAATTTTTAAACATTTATTATTGTATATATATGTGTGTGTTTGTGTGACATGCATGATTACACTATGGGTTTGTGTGTGGAGCTCAGAGAACAACTCCCAGGGGTTCATTTGGCTTCCAAAGAGTGAACCCAAACCCTCAGTCTTGGTGGCAGAAGCCTTTACTCACAGACTCATCTCAGCAATCCACACATTTTCAACAATTCTTTTCTCTTAATCTTTTGGTGCTATGATTTCTTTGGTATCAAGTGTAGTAATACATTAATGTAGAGTGATTTTTTAATCTAACAACATGGCTGCAAGGCTGCTCTGGCAAAGGTTCACATGCAAAGACCTTCTAGATTTGTATGATCCAGCTGGAATATAGACCTAGGCAATGGGGGCAAACAGATCTCTGAGTTCAAGGCCAGCTTGGTATAGAGCAAGTTTCAGTTAAAGAAAAGCCTACGCTTTTTACCACCAGGTCCAGGCCCGGTGGCACATGCCTTTAGTCCTAGCACTCAGGAGATAGAGACATGCAGGTCTCTGTGCTCAGTCAGTGCAATGGAGTTGAATTCAGATCCTTTTAGTTTGTCCAGCAGAGGCAGTTGAAGCTAGAGCACCAGGAGCCAGAAGATGTAGCTAGAAGGTGTGGAACGTGTTACCAGAGTTATTTTGAGGCCAAACAGAGCAATTCAGTGAGAAGCTGAGAGAAGCCAGATTGAATCAGTCAATGTGGAGAGGAGTTGAGCCAGCCAGCCAAGAGTTCAGAAAAAGCTAGAAAGGGTGAACTTACTCAACAATAAGCCTGAGATGACAATTATATCAAGTGAATAAAAGTTACTTTTACACATTAACACTTCACATGAATTATCTCATCTTCCCTTGGCAGCAACACTTCAAAGGAGTAAGTAAGTAATGCTGTTCATCCAAATCAAAAGTGAGAAAGTTGTGTTAAGACCTCAATAACTTACTTAGCTAGTAAGAAGCCATTTGATGCTGATAATTGTAGTAATAAACGTACACACTTTTTGTGAGAACCAGGTGACAAACACATATTCTAGATGTTTGTTGTAGTGCTCTGCACGCAATTGACATTAGTGAACAATTTCTAGTAACAGTTACCTTATTTTGTAAAATGTTACCTGTTGTTATAGGTGGATGGGTGATGTGTGTGTGTGTGTCTGTGGGGGGGGGATATACATGCTACAGGACATATTTAGAGATCCAGAGGACATGTTGGTGGAGCAGGTTCTCTCTCTCTTTTACTACTAAGTTCTGGAAATTGACTTCAGATCTCTTGGCTTTCAGGGCAAGTGCTTTTACCCTCTAGTAAACCCTCATAGGATAGCTTTGAGAATTTTAAATCATCACCGGGACATTAACAAAGAGTCATTAGAGTCTGCATTCATGTCTGAATACAGATGCCAACGATATTTTAGAGCTTTCCTCAAAGCAAAAACTATTATTTTATACTTTTGGACTCATTAGGGAGTCTCAAAACTAAAAAAGTATTTTTATTTAAATAGATTATTTTCTGTAGCCCATGGCAGGTCTTGAATCTGTAACCAATTCCTGCCACTTCTGGATTATAGGTATGTTTACCATCAGGCTCAGTTATGATCTTTCCTTTACTTTCTAATGATTTTTCTGAGTTCTCAGATAGGAAAGTATGTGCCTGGTGGTTTTCCGATTTATTTACACACAGTTAAAATTAGTTGGAATCTAAATGTCACTTAGGATATTTTTGGCAATGAATAGTCAAACGAAATACAAATAGAAATGGTAAACCTGTAAACAAGGCTGGTGAGGTGTATGGAGGTAGTCCTGTTCTGAGACTGACTCAGCCCTGGCATTAAGGACACAGGCTCCTGTTAACTCCGATGTGGCAGCTGAATCCTTTGGCTTCACCCTCCACCGCTGCAAGATGTTTGCCACACTGGAGGGCAATGCCATCATGTACCTGTTTATGTGAGCACACTGTCATTGTCCTCAGAAACAACAGAAGAGGGCACCGGATCCCATTACAGATGGTTGTGAGCCACCGTGTGGTTGCTGGGAATTGAACTCAGGACCTCGGGAAGAGCAGTCAGTGCTCTTAACCACTGAGCCATCTCTCCAGCCCTGGATGTTTATTTAATAACAAACAAACAAACAAACATTAGAAAAAGTTTGAGCTAAAGTTGTAACTTCACATCTCTTCTTAGAGAAATTACACTTAGAATCAGTTCATGACCCCCATGTTCATGTGTGATGTGTAGTATCTGGTTTGAAATCTACTCACTTTATTGCTTGCAAGGACATTTCTGTTAGCAATGAGGCTAAGAGCTAAACAGGACCACCACGCAAGCTGTTCAAGGAATGTCTCAGTAGTAGCTAACAGAGCATGCAGTTGAAATGTCTCTAGCAACTGGGACATTTAATATTTATCTAATTTAAGAACTTTCCAGAACCTATTAGCTGATTTCCATAAAAATCTCATTAGCTGGACAATGCCACACTGTTACCTTTCGGCTGGTGAGAGGTTGTGAAACTCTGTAACAAAGCTTCAGGGTGTGCACACACCATTTGTCCACAAACATAATGGAGGCTCTTTATAAGGCACGTCATACACCTTGTCTTACATAGTCTGCCCTTTGGAGTTAATTCTCTGCCTGGAGAAGTAACAGCAAATCGAGAGTATTTCTCATCTTCTAGTCTTTGCAAGTATGCATGTGAAATCTTTATACTAAGTTCTTGATGTTGGACTTTGTACATTAAAAACGATTGCTTAGATAAAGTTGCCCAGAATTTGGGGTTGCAGATTGTCCGGCTTCACTGGGGTTGTCTTATAAGTTACAAATCCTGCCGAGAGGGACAGAATATAGAAACAGACATTGTGACAATATGAGCTGGGTCCCAGATGCCCGAGCACAGTTCTGATCTCCTCTAAAGCCAAACACGCACCATTATACCATAAGCTCGTTTCTCTACCCACTTCTTGAAGGAAGAAAGTATACTTATTTCTGAGGACGGTGCCTGGCCCATCGTGGGGTCTCATTAAACTCGGAGGCTGGACATGACCTTTCAGAGAGTGAAACATGAGAGAAAAGACGAAGATTTTAAACTGAGTTGTCCTTAAGTATCTATGAACAATTTTAAGAAGGAAAAAAAATAGTCAAACAACAGGCAAGCTAGAAACCAGAAGTTTTTGAAAAGTTACTTCGCTTCATTTGGAAGTTTTGTTCTCCCAGGGACGGTCCCTATGAGATCATGAGGTATTTATGCAAATTGCTTGGGTTTCCATGGCACAGAAACAGGCTAAAGTGCAGAAGAGGTGGAACCGAAACCCAGCCTGTGAAAACCCACTCTGATGGGGAGCAGTTGCCCCACAAACTGCCAGGTACGCAGCGCCACGTGCAGCAGAGGTGGCTTTGCTGCTCCGCAGCTGCCTCTGCCCCTAACTGCTAGTGTATCCACAGAGTTGCCGGTTTTGTTTCTTTCAACACTTCAAAAAAAAAACATCTTCCCCAAATGAATTTTTAACTGATGTTTCATTATGTTGTTATTTCCGCCTCAAATGTCCTCCATGGCTGCTGCTGCTTTCTCCAATGCTGACGTGCCCGAGCCCCCACTTTCTGTGGAACAGACGGTTGTGTTCTGGAGGAGGTCGGCTGAAGCGCTGGAGGGAAGAAGGGAATGAACCCCGACCTGGCCATGTGGTCTGCAGCTGATTCATCCAGACCTCGGCCTGGTCCCCTTACCTGTCTGTGGCTCCGTTTCCACACCTGTAAAATAGAGGCGTGGGAGAGGATTCTCTATGACGTCACCTAGCTCTGAAGTTTTATGACTGTAATGTACCAAATGCCTGTAGTTAGCATAGCTGATGTGGGTTGGGGTTAATAGTTACCCTAGAAGTTAAGTTTATCATCTTTTTTTTTTTTGAGAATGAAATTTAAAAGCTATAGAGTGTACATTTAAGAAAATATACAAGGCTGGGCTGGCATGTGTAGGTCTCTGGATTTAAGTCTCCCTTCCCACACCAACTAAAGATAGATGTGTGTGTTTGTATGTATACAGTGGTGTAAAATAATATACTGAAGAGGTACATATTAACATGAAGAAAAGTCTTTATGTCTTCTTTTTACAAACATACAACCTGAATAACATAGAATTGGGATAGTATTACGTATAGAAGGCTCTTCGCTTTCCTGGTTTTTAAATTGAAATAGATATCATCATCCTCATGTGTGAGTATGTAGGCAGAGTTCAGAGGGCAAATTCTAGGAGTTTCTACCTTCTCTCTAGTACTGAACTTAGAATTCGAATCCTTTGTTCCACTGGGAGAATTCTCCCTTGTCCCTTAATACTTTTTAGAAGGGATTTTTTTCCTTTTGTACAAATTTTTATACCAGTAAGACAAAAACTACAAACCATAGACCATGGCCTAAATAAACTGTTGTAGCTACCAGCTCTCCCAGGGCACGGAATTACACTGGCCAGTCCAGAAACACTTAAAACATTTAAAAAATATGTGCAGTGTCTGTCTGTCTGTCTGTCTGAGTGTGTGTGTTGTGAGTGCAGCCACCCATGGGCACCAGAGAGGGAACAAGATCCCTTGAAGCTTAAGTTCCAAGTAGTTGTGCGCTGCCTGCCTCGGGTGCTAGGAACTGACGTTGGGTGCTCTTAAGTGTGGAGCTCTTTCTTCAGCCTCTCTTTAACACTCCGTTCAACAGAACCATCGTCTCTGCTGCTGAAATCGGCTGGCCTCATGACTTTGAACTGTTTCTTGGATTTTCTTTGCCTTTTTGTCCTCTACTGCATAACCCAAGATATTCCCATGCGTTACCTAAGAGTGCCCGTTAGATTTTATTATTTTGTCATAGAAAGACATAAATGCACAGCTATAGAGAATTAGATTATTTGCCTTTCTCATTATTGACCTTGGCAGCTCATGTCAATGTCCTTCCAGAAGTGTCTGTGGGTAACGCGTGAGAGGGCATCCACTGAAGCTTCTCCTTCCTACTTCTGTTCTGCAGTCACCCACATGCCTCTCTCTATGGCTCGTTTCTAGGAAACTTTTCCTTTACAAATTAAAAAAAGCAGTTTAAGAGTTATATGGGGTTTTTACAGCTTTAATGTCCTGATCTACTCTCTAAAAATATGATTTAAAAGAAAAAAAAAAGCATCAAAGAAGACAATTTTTCCTTTTACTTTAAGCTGACCTAATTTGTAGAGTGAGATATATAGACTTGCTCATAGAGGAACTGTCTCTGCCTTTGAACAATTGTGTGAATTGATTAAGTTCTCAAAGAAGGGAGACTAGGATCCAGCTCACTATCGACAGCGCTTCTGTGTCTCTCTGCTTTACCACAGAGCAGGGAGACCTGGGTTGCTTTGTCTCTAATCTCTTAGGGATCGTGAAAAGCTCACGGATTGTTTTGAGTCTCATATTGGTAAACTATGTCCTGACAGTACAGTTCAGTTTTAGAGCGTGGAGAAATTATCGATCCCCCAGGATACATGAGCAATGTGTCGTTCATGGGAATTTCGTGGCTGCAAGAAACCAATGTGTATTCTGTTTGACCTTAAAAACCGAGAAGAAGGTGCGGGATGGTGGATTAGGGAGTGGAGACTCTTGCACAGGGCCCTGTAGGTCAGAGGATCTGAACTGGATTCTCAGGCTTCAGAGTGACATGAGCGAGCTGACTCTTGAGTGCTGCCCTACGGCTTTTATTATTGCATGGTGGTACTTGCTTGCCTGTATACATCACACCACACACACATGTACACATACTACACACACACATTCACACACCCCATACCACACACACACACACACACATACACACATACACACACTATACATATATGTCATATACACACATACTGCACACACAAACATTATATGCACATACACCATACACACATGCACAGACACACACTACATACCACACACACACACACAAACACCATACACATGTACCATACACACATGCACACATACCACACATACAAACACTACACAGATTATACACACACATACATCTACACATACACATGCACAGATACCACACACCACACACTACACACACCATACATACATACCATACACACATGGACACATTACACACACATACACGAACATACACATGCATACATACGCATACATATACATATACGCATGTACAAATACCACACACCACACATACCACACACTCTACACACTACACACATACCATATACCACACACACATACACACAGCACATACACACATACACACACTCCACATACACACATGCACAGACACACACACACACATATGCATGTACATACAATTTTTAAAAATGTTGAAGAATTCAGGTACTTGTTGGGCAGTGATATGGGCAGCAGAAATGGTCATTCCCTCCTGGGTTCTCTGGCATGGGTATACTAAGGTTCTGTGGTGTCTCGGCTGGCTCACGCTGGCTGTCCTGCAGCAGCAGTGTTGGAAGACTGTCTTAGCAGGATGCTCTTGAGACTATTCTCTCACTTCCTTTCCTTGCCCTTCTTCCTTTGAGCTAGCTTCTTTTGTAATTCCAGAGAAATTTCTCAAGCAGAACATGTGAACTGGGGCCCTGGGCTTTGCTTTGAAGAAATGAAACCACTCTGAGAAGTTCATGGGAATATTTTTTGGGCAAACACAACTTCTAGATCAAATACACATGCTCTGCCCAAGCCATGGTATGTACCCAGTGGTGGTTTCAACTATGTGGCTGTTTGCATTATTGGAGGAAAACCTGAAACCAGGCTTATCTGGATCATTTCTGATTACTTTCAGCTCTAACACTTCTCTGGAAATACCTCTACGAGTTTAGCCATCTGTAACATAACTAGGCTAGCAACCGAAGATACAAAATGGTCTGAGAATAGATAGGATTTTAAAAAAAAAGTTTTATCAGCAGATCAGAGTGATGGAAGCCCATTCTGTTTGCCCAAAGAAAAGTCAACACTTAATCAAAACTCAAATTTTTTTTCCCCTCAGAATCCCTGCAAAGGTTTTATTTAACTATTTTTCACTTGTCTGTTCTGTCCCGCAAAGACCGTGGTTAACAGTGTCTCTCCTCTGCTTCCTGATGAGGCTGAAAGTTAAACAATTGCTGAGCATTGAGCGCAACTCCCATTAAGGGCCTTCGAGCTATCGCTGGTGTCCCTGACTTTTAAACTTTTAAAGGACACTTTCATTTTAAAGAGCAAAGCCCAGCCAGGGACGCTAATCTTTGGCTCCTCTTTGTCATGCTTGGAAGAGCTGAGAGGAGATCTGTTGATGCAGAGGAAAAAAAAAAAAAGTTACCAGCAGAGCGATTCCAAAGGTGGGCTGAGTCTAGTACTTTGGATGGGAAAGGGCAGAAAACAAAGATGGCCGACAGCCGGGTCCCCTGCCGGTGTGGAAGGGAATCAGAGCATTAGTGCCAGGGCACCTTCTTGTCATGTCTGTAGTGACTACCTGTTAGCAGGATGGCAGGAAGAGAGCTCAGTTAATAATCTACGTTACTGCAGCAGATGGGCAGCTTGGTCTTCATGTAGGTCCTGAATAACTGGGACAGGGGCTAGCCCAAAAGCTGTGGCTGTCTGTGGGATGTGTTCTTCTAGCTGGGCTGCCTTGTCTGTCCTCAGTGGGAGGGGATGTGCTTAGGAGGAAAACCCAGGGAGACCCTACCCACCTCGGGGCAGAGAGGGGGAGGGGGCAGATGGGGCAAGGGTGGTTGAAGGGGGTGACTGGGAAGAGGGGCAGTGAGTGGGATGTAAAATGAATAAGTAATAGTACAATGGAAAAGAACCAACTTAAAAATGAAAATGGCTGCTAGCCTTGCATCTGTATTTGTCAGGCTCTGGCAGAGCCTCTCAGGGGACAGCTATACCAGGCTCCTGTCAGCAAGCACTTCTTGGCATTAGCAATAGTGTCTGGACTTGGTGGACTGAGCATGGAGACCCCAATGGAGAAGTTAGAGGAAGGACTGAAGGAGCTGAAGGGGTTCGCAACCCTATAGGAAGAACAACATTATCAACCTAACAGACCCCCAGAGCTCTCAAGGACTAAACCACCAACCAAAGAGCACACATGGAGGGACCCATGGCTCCAGCCGCATATGTAGCAAAGGATGGCACTGTCTGGCATCAGTGGGAGGGGAGGCCCTTGGTCCTGTGAAGGGTTGATGCTCCAGTGTAGGGGAATGCCAGGGCGGTGAGGTGGGAGTGAGGAGTTGGTGGGGGAGCCCCCTCATAGAAGGGGGGGAGGGAAATGGGAAAGAGGGTTTACAGAGGGGAAACTTGGAAGAGAACATTTGAAATGTAAATAAATAAAATAACCAATTAAAAAGAGTTTCGTTTTAGTTTTTGACTGGATTTCACCCTCATGCTGCACTCTGCAAAGCTTCAGATACTGGCCCAACTGGGGCCACAAGGTAAGGAAGAGAGGAAAGACACACAGACATTAGTACGGGAAAGCTGGGATGGTGTGGGTCGTTGTTCATCTAACAAAGGGCAAGAACTGTGGCAAGAGCAACCTGGAACTTGTGTGCATTTAAACCAGTGGTTCTCAACCTGTGGCTTTCCACCCCTTTGACCCTTTTGCAGGGATTGCCTAAGGCCATGGGAAATCACAGATACTTACACTATACTTCATAACAGTGGCAACATCACAGTTATGGAGTAGCGACCAAAATAATTTATGGTTGGGTTAACCAACTGTATTAAAAGGGTTGCAGCACTAAGGTGGTTGAGAACCACCGCTCTGAAACTGGGAGACAGGTTCATAGTATACAGCTGAGCAAGGAGTCAGGCTTAGGAAATCCCAGTATGGTGGTCTCTAAAGGGTTTCAGGCTCTAGTCATCTAGGAGGAGAAAGCTGTGGTTAATTGTCTTTGCACACGTTGGCTGGTCCTTGGTAACCACTTCCATTTAGAGCAGAGGAAGACTTTGTCACTCCTGCAGGTCTAGACTCAACTGTGCTCATGTAGACAATACACATTCAAAAACAACTACGTAGTCCAGGTTGACGTAGAACTCACTGTCCTCTTGCCTACTGTGCCAGACTATAGCATGGTCTTAGAAGACTGTTGTATTGAACTGTTGTCTTGGTTACAGCGTTCATTACTGTGCAAAGACACCATGACCAGAACAACTTGGGGAGGAAAGGGTTTATTTCATTTTGTGTTTCCAGAGATAGCCCATTGCTGAGGGGCGTCAGGGCAGGACCCCACGCTGGGCAGGAACACCAAAGTTTCTGCTATATACATGCTTCATCCTCATGACTTGAGCAACCTGTGTTTTCAAATAACCCAGGACCAGCAGCCCAGGGATGATAGCATCTACAGTGAGCTGGGCTGTCTGTATCAATCATTAATCAAGATAGTACCACACCGATTTGTCCACAGGACAATCTCGTGAGGGCCTTTTCTCAATTAAAATGTCCCTTTCCAGATATGTCTAGATTAGTGTCAAGATAGTAAAAGCCAGGAAGGGCAGCTGTGAGTTAAAAAGGAAGAGAATTCATTGAGACATTTAAGTGTGGCACATCGGGAATTTGTGACTCGTGTCTGCTCAATTTTCATTTCCCTTTCCAGCAATGTCATAATTTCTCTAAAAGAAATTGTTATTTTAGACCAGTGGCTCTCCACCTTCCTCATGCCGTGACCCTTTCATACGGATCTTCGTGTTGTGGTGACTCTCAACCGTAAAAGTATTCTCATTGCTACCTCACAGTGGTAATTTTGCTACTGTTATGAATCATAATATACGGAACTCCAGTGAAAGGGTCACTTTGCCCCACAAAGGGGTTGAGACCTTCTAGCTAGAACCATTGTTTTAGATTTAGCCAGTAAACTTACATTCAGAAAGTTAACACCTTTGGGCACATAACTGAAGTTAAGCAGATGGGAGTTTCAGTCATGGATAGAGGGCTAAAGAAAGAGAAAGTGGTAGGGATTTCTGGCTTCCAGGCCTTAGAGGCTAGGTCTAAATATGAAGTGTTGCTGTTATCTGCAGTTGCTGGGCCTCTCAGAAACATAGCTTGGTGCTTTTGACTCCCAGTTCTCCAAGTGATTTTTCCCACCTTGCAATACATTTCTGTTTCACGAGCAGTGATTGATTTTCGTCTATAGGACCTGATTCATTCAAAAGATGCTTCTAACCAATTAGGTGAAAGAAAAATGGATTCTCTATCACGTTGTGCAGAACTGTCCCCCAAGACACTGTACCAGCATCTCACGAATTCCTGCTGAACTGGCGCAGGACTTTAGAGGCAAAGATCATCATGGTGGGGATTGCAGACCGTTGCTGATTCTTGGGAGGAGGGCATTGGAAGGGTCATGGAAGCCGAACTGAGTATTCAGCCACTCTCCTAACCAGTTTTATGTAATTCATTATTTAAAAGGCACAGAAATTTTTTAGGGGGGTGAAATGTCAAGACTGTGGAGCTTGATTTGACTTGACCTCCCCCAGAAGTGAAAATTGTATACTGAGTTTAGTCTTGTGATATTTAATAGGCTCCAAATTTCAGCTTGATTTCTTTCTCCTTTTGAAGAATCAATACTATTGGTACATTTTGTTTTGGTTGGAAGAACCCTTGATACAACATGTTCTGAGAGGAATGTTTGCTTTAAGTTAAGCAAGGTGGTGGATCACTTGGAGGTATCGTTATAGGCAGCTGTGAGCCACCTGTCATGGGTGCTGGAAATTCAACTGCATTCTTATGGAAATCAGGAATGAGCCATCTCCACTTCCTAGTATATCATGATCTTCCATAGATCTGACTGCTGATCACACCCCATAGGCGTCATCATTCTGAAGGGTGATGAGGAAGAACCTTTTCTAGCTAACAATGAGCTTCAGATTTAGGAATCAAATAATCCTCCTCTTTTACTGCCAAAATACCCGCCCAACCCCCTGCTGCCATACGTTTTGAGACTGGACCTTCCTCCTAATGTGGAACACCTTAATTCAGCTAGGCTTGGCTTGGCAGCAACCTGCAAGGATCCTTCTCTCTCTGTCTCATTAGCTCTTAAGTTACAAAATAAGCAAGTGGGTTTGGTTTTGATGAGGTTTTTTTTTTTTTTTTTTTTAGTGGGTATTGGGAATTAAACTCATGTTTGTGAGGCAAGGACTTTAATGACTGGGCCATCTCCCCACCGTCCTGTGCATTGGTTCTCAGCTTGGCCTTGCCATTAGGTTCTTTGAGGATAGAGGTGATGAAGAGTGATGGTTAGTGCATTAGTTTTAGGTAGGGAGGATCTTCCCTACTTGCTAAGCAGGATGTTGAGACACCTGATCAGCTTCTCCGAGATGTACGTAGAAATAAAATAGAGATGAAATTAATAATTTTTGCACGAATGTGTGATGGAATTCTATAACCAACATAAACCATTAAGTCAAAACAAGATCATTGTAAGCACTCAGTAAGTGTAAGCTGTCATTATAGCAATGGGAATGAGCAGGCAATGTACTGTACATGGATAAAATTTTCAAAGAATGGAAATCTAGTTAAAATGTAAAACTCTTAAACCTGCAGAATGGTAAGAGGCAAAGAGAGAAAGCAAAATACAAGTCTTTGTTTATGAGATTTTTTTCTTTCTCTCTCTAAAAGTGGAGTAGAGTGAGTTTTAAATTTTCTAAATGCTATGTCTCTTGAGAAATTGGATCATAGACCATTCAGGAATTGTCAGGATGCCAATTCTCACAGCTTTTAAAACTTGATTATATAATTGCAATTAGAAATTTCAACCACAGAGTGACAGAGACAAGTGTGCTAGACATGACTTACCATTTCCCTTCATTGCTCGGACACAGTTGCGCCTCACTGTAAATATCTATACATAGACACAGACATGTATTTTGCCTACCCTGGGAGGAGGACTTAGAGATTCCTGCCCTCTTCCTGGTCCACGAGTACCTGAGGTATAAAGACTCATTTCTATTGTAGATTAAACCTATCTCTGAGAAGCAATTTTCATTTTATAAAGTCATATGTTATAAAACTTGAGAACTCATTTCCAGGGGCCACTTGGGAATGACTCATCGAAGGACTGAACTTGAACTGAAACAGTGATTATTCATGGGACTCAGGCAGGTCAGGCCAGCAAGCCAGATTGCTTCACAAACACAAAGGGCAGGAAGAAGTGGCTGATAGCCCCACAGCCAGTGTGGGCAAGGTCAAGAGAGGAGGCTCCCTTCTCAGCGCAGGAGTTACTTCTCTCAACTTGAAAGACACAAGATCCTGTGCACACCATGAATCAGTGCCGGGGGATGACCGATCTGGCTCTACACCTAGATTAAATACCGAAACAAAATTGTTAGGCTAAAATTCTGGAGCCTGCTGCAGAAGCTCTAACCCCAAACAATCAGGTCAAATAAGAGATCTCCCCCCCATTCCCCACAACCCAAATGAAGAATTTGGAGAAAGGGGAAGAAAGTGTGCACTGTAGCTTATAAACTTAGCCAGACTTCCCCGTGGATTTTGTGAAAATTGAGTAAGAAATCTGTGCTTATTGTGTTCTATCAGATATGTTCTATCTCAGACATGTGAGTATTTCTGTAATCAAAGCGTATTTCCATTTTACTTTAAATCCACGGGTGTCCTTGTGACCTCGATTTCCTGGCAGCCACTTCGACTGAAGTGACTAACCAAAACCAGACATTCAGGGGGAAAATGAGATAAGAAATATATCAATTTTCTTATCAGACTAGGAAGATTGATGAGGGGGCTTGGCAAGTGGAGCAGCCCACAAGGCACCAGGGAAATGTCAAGGAAGACCACCAAGCTTGTTTTCTGTGAATATAACCCAAAGCAGAATATTCCATAATATTCAAAGTTCAAAGTCAAGTTAATACTTCAGGCAAAAATAATACTTCTTCCTTGGTTTTATAAGATGTACTCCTGAAACCTATAAAGCTCTAAACATTCAAACAGAGTTAATTTCTCAGAAGCCCTTAGCCTCAAGTGTGGTTTAAGTTGTGTTTATATAGAAACACAAACCATTGTATCTGTGTGTTTGCTGAACTTTATATAGGTGTGTATTTACTTGGAAACCATTAACACCTTTGTTTTTTTTTTCCAGGAGTACACACTGTTCTATGTCTGGAGAAGGTGTGCTACCTTCTTTGTGTGGCTGCTTTAAATGTCAAGGCTATTGCTGCGATCCCTTCTGGCTGCGCCAAAATTATGTGTAAAATCACTAGCCTTACACAAGAAATGTCTTAAGAAACAGAGTAAGAACAGAACATAAGTCCTGCCAGAAGTGTTTGCCTTTGCCTTGATGCTTAGGTCACACACAGCTTTAAACATGCATCAGCTGCTCATGCAATTGCTGGGAGATGCCCCGTCACTGTGTAATTACTGTAGTTTTCAAAGGAATTAGCATGTAGTTACTATGAACAACATGTTCTAGTTTGTGGAAACAATGCAATTAACTTGTCCTAGGCTAATAAATTAAAGGCAACACAGGCTCATCTAACAGCTGCTGGGAGGAGGGGTTGGCTGGCACCCACATTTACTGGGAGCTCTT
This sequence comes from Micromys minutus, assembly GCF_963924665.1. Taxonomy (NCBI): domain Eukaryota; kingdom Metazoa; phylum Chordata; class Mammalia; order Rodentia; family Muridae; genus Micromys; species Micromys minutus. The sequence goes on from NC_137974.1 coordinate 74,106,843, forward strand.
TGAACTTATTAGCCTCTGTACTTAGTGGGTGAGTCCTGTTTTGGGAGAGTTCAGTACATGGCCACCTTTACAAGATGGGTATTAAAGAAAGTTTGAACTTGCCTGCCTAGGAGAAAGATGAGGAAAAATTCAGTGGAGACGATACATCACAACACACTTATTTGTAGTTGAAACAGAATGGCTATAAGACCTATGTGAATGCATACTTTAGGCTCACACTAGAATCTGGTCCTTGAGAAATCTATCAGATACTCACATACTGTGATGAAGAAGAGAGTTTGTATCTGCCCAGTGGTTTCTCGATTATTTCTTATGATGGGTGCAGATGCTCTTTAGCTCCTGTGTCTTTTATTATTTGTATTTAGTAATAATGGTCCTGGAGTTGATTGAAAAGGACTATTTCAGATATTTGTCTTTCCACTGGAGGGTTTGATTATGAAGACCACTCTGGCTGCCCTGTAGTATTCTGCTTTGAGATGTTATAAGAAAATGGCTCAGCATCGCACTGTGTAGGTGATCATTACTAGAACTGGAGAGAGACTTCAGAGGGACCAAGCTCTGACATGGATCTGACAGGTCTGAGTCTTGGTGACATCTCAGCTTTTTGACAGTGACATTTTCTCAGCACGTTTGCCCTGAGGTTAGCTCTGAGATGCCCTAACATCTGGGAAAACATTATTTCTTATTGTGACTGTGAGGGTGTTTCTAAAAGAGAGATAATGGCTGAAATCAATAGATTGAATAAAAAGAACATGCTTCCCAATATGGGCAACAAGCAACCAGTCCCCTGAAAGCCAAAAAAAAAAAAAAAAAAAAAAAAAAAACAAGCAAAAAGTCGAAGAGTGGAAAACCTGACTCTCTCCACTATCTGGGATTAAACTTCTGCTGGCACACTTCTGAGTTCTCAGGCTTTTAGCCTTGGACTGGTCCTTTTGCTCTGGACTCAGGTTGGAACCACACAATCCCCTTAGTTACTTTTCTCTTGCTGTGACCCACTCCAAGGCCAAGGCAAATTCTAAAAGAAAGTGCTTATTTGACCTTATGGTTTCATAGGGTTAGATTCCACAATGGTGGAGCAAAGACACTGGTGGCAGTAACAGTAGAGAACTCATATTTTGATAGATAATTAGGAGGCATGGAGGGACACTGGCAAAGATGTGAGTCTTAAAGGTGAAACCTTAAAGCATAACCCTAGTGACACACCTCCTCAAACAAGATCACACCTCCTAATCCTTCCAGAACAGTTCCACCAAATGGAAGCCAAGTATTTAACCATATGAGCCTCAGTGGGGGGTGGAGAATGGGCATTCCCATTCACACCAGCACAGAGTGCTTCCTTGAGACTTCATCTTGTTGAAAGAAAATCACGGGACTTAATTTCTGTAAGCATTGGAAACAGTCTGCAGTCACCACAAGACGCTAGATGAGAAACCACTGGAGAAAAGGAAGTTTTTCATTACAAACAGATACCCATTGTATATAGCTTCTTGTTCAGGAGTGAGAGCCGTGTCCACTTCCTGATAGGTATTGGGGTCTTGTCTGTCTTGATCCTGTGCAGGTCTGTAAGGTGCTGCCACAGTCACTGTGAGTTCGTAGCACATCAGTTCTGTTGTGTCTGGAAGATACTGTTTCTAAAGAGTCTTCTGCCCTCTCTGGCTCCCTGTTAGTTCCCATCAATTGCAGTAGGAAGCCTCTCTGAGAATGGACCAGCAAGGTACTGATCTTTGGGTTTAAGAGAACGTTATAGGAGTCATTTTATGATGGATGTTTTTCCTTTAAACATGTACTTTTGGGATCAATTTAGTTTCTCTTGTTTTCTTTTCTTTAAAAAAAAAGATTTATTTATTTATTATATATAAGTACACTGTAGTTATCCTCAGACACAACAGAAGAGGGTATCAGATCTCATTACAGATGGCTGTGAGCCACCATGTGGTTGCTGGGAATTTGAACTCAGGACCTCTGGGAGAACAGTCAGTGCTCTTAACCACTGAGCCATCTCTCCAGCCCTGTCTCGATTTTATGTGGTGCTGGGGATTCGAACCCTGATCCTCACACTTGTGTGTCAAACGCATCACTGAACTGTGTCACCTTACTCCAACAGTCCTAATTTTTCAACTTTTTTTTCTTTTTAGCATATGATTCAAGTTTTGTATAAGAACAAGAGCATTGTAATAGAATTAAATCACACACATTTTATTTCCTTCGACAATATTTTTTAAAGAAGCTTATATAAGGGCCTATTTGATAAATAAATGAAAGAGATGAGGTTGCATTTATGATAAAAGCTGAAAGGAAGGCTGGGCAAAGAGGCACTTGCAATGGCTCCCTTCTTATGGAAACAGAGAGCAGAGCCTTGGGCTGTCTAAGAATGGATGTAGCTATATTGCTCACTTTTTATACTCATTTATTTAATACCTGAAGCATGCTGTGTAAATTAGGTAGAAGCACACCCTCTTCCTTTTCTCACTTGCAGAAGGATTTGGCTCATATGAAGCTAGGAACACCTAGCTGAAGGATATATTTGGGGCATGAAATATTGTAGTAGACATTATCATTTGTGATAAAAGTTTTATAGTCTCAATATCAAACTTCAAGACTCTTGCTTCTCTTAGAAGCAATTAATCTCTGCACAGGTTCCTTGTCATCATAAGTTTATCTTGTCAGAAAAGCAGCTGTATATTATTAATATGAAAAAGCCTCCCTGGTGTGAAGTATTGGCTCATGATTATATGATTTAAGCATCAAAGCAGTAAAAAGAATTTTAAAAGCAGAATACCATTAAAACTAGTAGATTAAAAGAAAGTGTTCCTGATACCCATCTATTTTCTCTAACAGGATTATTGAATATGATTTTGGTGACTGTCTCAGGCAGCAACAAACCAGACAGAGAAAAAGTGACATTAGGGCATACAGTTATAATTTTTACCATTACAAAAATTATGTAATTTTTGTCTGTGTAATATTTGCTTGGTTTTCCCGTTTTTCAACTGGGATCATATCCTGTTCTTTTAAAGATAGGGTCTTATCTAATCTAGGCTGGCCTTGAAATGGCTATGTGAGGGTGACTTTGAACTACTGCTTTGTGTCCTATGTGCTAATATTACAGGCATGTGCCATCTGCCAATGTCTCATTTTGGTCACATCTTAACATTTTCATACTACAAGATATCTGATATTTAGTAGCTTCTATCTATCTATCTATCTATCTATCTATCTATCTATCTATCCATCCATCCATCCATCCATCCATCTATCTATCTATCTATGATCTATCTTTCCATCTATCCATCCATCCGTCTATCATTTACCTATCTATCCCTGCCATAGGGTCTTGCTGTGCAGCTTCTAGTCGCATTGACCTCATGCTCTTTCCAAGGCTCCAGTGCTAACCTTACAGCATGCCTCACCACACCTTGCTAGTATCAGTTTCCTGCTGAATAAAACAGATGAGTGAATCAGAAATCCAATGAGCACAGGGATGACAACTACTCCTTAAGGCCACCTTTGTCCATGTTTCTCATTAATAGGCACTAAACTACGTGCGTCAATGACGAGTGTCTAATTAAGACCAGCAGCATTTCCTGTGTCCCTACTGATGTCAGAACTGTTTTAAATTATCCACGTGTCCCTTTTCTTAGAGCACGACAACTTACCAATATGCTAGGGGAGGCTTAGGGACTACAACTCAACAACTATTCTTTCAGGACAACTATAGGTTTTTAACTGGGTTTTGGAATATGGGAGCTCTTCCAAGTGGCCAACCTGAGCCAGAATATAGCTTTGATTGACAGAGGGAAGGGCCCACTGTGAAGTTCAGCTCACAGTGGAAATACAGCCATCTTCCTAAAGAATAGTTCTCCTTTTATCTTTCTCTCTCTCTCTCTCTCTCTCTTTCTCTCTCTCTCTCTCTCTCTCTCTCTCTCTCTCTCTCTCTCTCTCTCTCTGTGTGTGTGTGTGTGTGTGTGTGTATGTGTTTTAATTTTATTTATGGAGCTTCTTCCAAGGTTGTGCTTGGGAAATGATCCATCACTGACAAAGCTTGAGGTCTGTGTTCACATTGCTGAAACATATTAAATAGAAAGCTTTGTTCTTTGAAGTCCATAAGAAGACAGGAAACCTCTGATACTCTAGTTAATGTTTGAGCCACCAAAGTGAGATACATTAATATTTGTGCTGCTTTCCTGAATGATTTTGGGAGTGAAAGATTGGCAGCTTTGTTTTAGGCCACGTACAAAGCTGCTGTAGACAGGGAGCAGGCAGATTTACTTCCTCTCCAAGTTAATAAATTTCTTTCCCTTCTCTAATTGGAGACAGTCCAGGGTTATAAAGATAGTATCTCTCTCTGAGTCAGATACAGACAGGCTTTCCAATTAGGGTAATAAAGGCGATGTTCCTATTGGGCTGAGTGGAGAGGTTTAGCAGTAGCTCCTTTAAAAAGAGTGAGCCTTTCAGGGTGCAGCTCCTACTTTAGTTACATCTGTTTCTCTGCTACAGGCATTGTGTGAGCACAGTGCTCTTGTGGTCAGCTCTGCCATGCATAATAAACCATACTGATGAATATGACCTCACTGTCTTCCTCCTGGTTGAATCTATGGAAACCTGGCAAACTGACTGACTTGTCTGGTATCATGCTGGCTGGTGTTTGGGATCTGTCTGGTCATCTCTGAAAACCGCTGACAAGGAAAACATCATGGAAGATGAGTTTCTACTGGGATCTGTGCCTTTAGTTTTTATAACAGAGTCCACACAGTTCCATAGGCATTAGTGAAAGTGTTCATAATGGGGTTTGGATGAATGTCTAGGAGTATCTTGAAACCATTACTGCTAATATTTCTCTTCCTGCTACTGAATCAATAATCTCATTCTCCCCATCTATACAGCAAAGTAAGTATTTTGATTAGGAAGTTCTCCTCAACTTCTAAAACGTTTGTCTAAATTTTATTGCACACAAGAAGCACCTGGGAGCTTGGAAGAAGCAGGTTTGCCATGTCCTGCCCTCCAGGGACTTATTCAGTGAGTCTGGTAGGCCAGATCGAAATAGCTTTTGAAAGGAAATCCAGAGAAATTTGACTTTGATGGGGCATGTCATGGTTTAAATTAGAAAAGATCAAAGAGCAAATGCCTCCTTTAAGTAAAACTATAAGTAGGTGAGAGGCATAAAATTATTCCGTGTCTTTCCTTTTCAAGATGTAGGTGTGACTGGAGAGGCAAACGGGGATATTTGATGTGTCCCCATCCAGAAGCATTTTCTTGGAAGTCAGTTTCTCAGCACTGAGGTCGTCCTTGCTAAGGGCCAGGCTGTTTTCCCCACAAGGACAGGTGGAGTTGGTGACACAACTGATCCAGACAGTATTCTTTGTGTTATTTGTGTAACATTTCAGGGATATTCTTCCCTGCAATGGCTTGCATAGTAAGTCAGTTTTTTTAGTATGTGCCTTCCAAGAGAGCAGTGCCAGTTTGAAGTCAGCACAAGCCTGGCCACTGTTCAAAGAGGCCAAGAATTCCTGAGAAGCTCTCTAGTTTCTTACCTAATAGGCCTTTGCTTGCACGTTATCAATTTCCTGCTGAGATACACTAACTCCTTTTAATTTGAGCTGGTGTCATATGGATTATCCTTGCTTTATTGCTAGCACTGAAACCTAGTTGGTGGTGTCCTATGAGTTGAATTTCTCAACATTTATAAAGGGCTGCTCTTTTATACTTGATTGTACCAGAGATTTCTCTTTCTTCTTTTACTATTTAAAAATAATTGAAAACTTACTATTTGACAACTTTGCAGTATTGCAGTATATTTTGATCATATATAATACTCATTTCAAGATTTTGTCTCCTTCCAATGATCTCTAGGACTTTTCCTCCTAATTTTATGGTCTCAAAGAGAATGATCCGACGGAGTTGAATTAGGGTTGCTTGAATAGTAACCATGAGTGGGGTGTTATTTCCCAGATCACAGGCAACTTAAAGAGGAGTGACTCCCTGTAGCTCCATAGCTTGGTGTGGAGCCTTTTGTGCCTCTTTCTTATCCAGTTTGGAGAGTTGATTGGCTCCATCTCGTGTAGATCATATACAGGTTACCACAGTTTTTGTGAGCTCCTGAGTGCAGGGGCATTATGTCCAGAAGACATGCACTCTATTTCTGGCCAGCAACCCATAAGAAGGTATTCCACATTTGGTGTTGGGATTTATATTAAATGACCCACAGCTTCTGGGACCTGCATTATTCACCCTTGCAGGGTTCATTTGTCGTAATAACCCTTTAAAAGTTGTATTTCTAGAACTGGTTTATGAAGCAGTGGGTTTTCCTACTGCTTTCTATACATCTTTAGTGTTGGTTAGCCTTTCCATATCTTCTCAATGTCACGTATCTTCTCCATCACAAACATCCCTATCCTCATTCAAACCCATGGAGCTCAGTATTCCCCACTCACCTTTTCTGTCACCTGGGTTCTTCTATTCCCTTACCACTTAAAGCCTCCTCTCCTCACCTTTCTCATGGGTCTCCTTAGCTTCCTGACCTCTACAAACACTCCAAGGTCAACACAATTCAAATCATTCGAAACCAGAATCTACATATATGAGAGAAATTGGGTCTTTGTCTTTCTCTACCTGAGCGAGCTCCCTTAGAATAGTATCTTCCAGAAAATATGCTTCCAATGGTTTAGTGGTAAATAAAATACTATTGTGTATATGTAATAAATATGAAGTGGCCAATGATCCATTTCATTTCTCATTTGTCACTTGATGGACATCTAGACTGAGTGTCTCTCCCAGCTTCTGTCAGTAGCGTAGCAATAAGCCTGGATGTGCAGGTATCTGTGCGGTAGAATATAGAGTCCTTAGGGTGTATGCTGGGATTGGTGAAGTTTGGTCATGTGGTATACTAACTTTAGCCTTTGAGGGATTTTTACTTATTACCATATTGAGCTGCATCAATTCACGCTCTCACCAACCATGACTGTGGACACCCATTTCCTCCAGACCTTCAACACCATTCGGTGCCTTTTTCCTGGTGGCTGTAGAACACTTAAAAAAATTCCCATCAGTCATTTTTATTTCTTCTTTTGAAGACTCTCTATTTTATAGTCTTGTGTTGACTGGATCACCTGGTTATTATTATTTTTTTGATACTTACTTTTTCGTGTATTTCGTGTTTATTTGTTTTGTTTTTTCATGTATGTAGCTGGCAAAGATTCTCTCCCATTCTGAAATTTTCTACACCATTCAGGTGACAGTTTTCCTTGCTGCACTTGGCTGTATGAATGCTCTTTAATTGCATGAGATCTTAATTTCTTAAGCGATTGGAAATATTCAGAAAGTCTTTACCTCTGCCTATATTTTGAAGTGTGCTCCCTATTTTCTTTCTCTGGAAGTTTCATGCTTTACGTCGCTCTTGATCCACTTGGTGTTTAGGTTTGTGCTAGGCGGAAAGAGATCTAGTTCCGTTCTTTTACTTATAGATACCAGTTTCCCCATTTATTGACAACTCCGTCTTTTCTCCAACACAAATTTCTGCATCCCTGTACAGACCATGTTGCTTTACTTGTCTGGGCTTTTATTTGAGTCCTATTTTCTATTCCATCGATCTCTGACTATGTCTGTTTCTGTTTCAGTACCATGCTGTTTTAATCCTATGGCTATGAGGTATAACTTGAAGTCAGGTCTTTCTATCTTTTGGTGATTATCTCAGTCTCTTTCTCCAGTGTTTGAACATTTGTAATAGAGAGGGCTCTGACCTCCTTGACTAGGTTTATTCTACAAACTATTTTTAGGCCATTGTAAATGTGATTGCTTTCCTATTTTTTTCTTCAGTGTGTTTGTATTTGATATATAGAAAGGGTACTGATTATTCTATGTAAATTTTGTATGCTCCTGTTTTGTGGAAAGTATTTATTAGTTCAAAAAGTTTTCTGGTGGAGTCTTGGGGGTAGTTTATATAGAAAAGCATATACTCAGCAACTAATGATATTTGGATGTTTCCTTTTCTATTGACATCACTTTTATTTCCTTCTATTGTTCTATTGCTGTATTTAATTTTTTTTTTTTTGCTCTTTGTTTAGTTTGAATTTGGAATCATCTCCCACTTTCAGGGCCCTAAAGTTTATCATTAAGTTATTTATCTGGGGTCCCAGGGTCTGGAACATCTTTCTTACATGTTATTTACTCTAACAAAGCCACACTTTCTAATTGTGCTACTCCCTATGGGCCAATCATTCAAGCACAGGAGTGTATGGGGGCCATACTTATTCAAACCACCACACCTAGTAGACTAGGTTGTCACATGTACTAATAGTTCTAACCTTAACTGAGCAATATATAAACAAGTTGAAATATCACACACACACACACACACACACACACACACACACACACACACATACATACACACATATACATGTACATATATATGTATACACACACACACACACACACACACACTTGTAGAGATTAAGAGAAAATAAGAATTGAAAAGAACATGAATAGAGCAAATTGTTAGTACAGCAGCACCATGTTGAATGCTGAGATTGTTCCTCTGCCTCCAGAAGGACACACTTGGTGCTGGTAGGGGAGGTGGGAGTGAGAGCCTTTGATGTCTGCTGTCTCCAGATTCCCTGAGGACTTGGCATGTCAGAGAGTGACAACATCCTTTCCTGCTAGTCCTCTCAGATGTCAGCACTTCAGATCCTACCTGAAGAATATGTATGAAGAGAAGAACTTCTCTGGGGCAGCTCAATAAAGTGATTTACATTCAAGAAAACTTGAATTTGGGCTTCAGGTCTCATTGCTCCAACCAGCTTCCCTGCATACATATCTGGAGTATAGGTTGTGGATTATACCTTAGGCGCTACCAACTTATATTGAGATTATCATTTTATTTAATAATTCATCTTGGATAATACCTATCCTAGACTTGGAAAACAGAATTATTAGCTAATTTCAATTGATGTTTTTCTTTAATGAAGGGTTCTTCTTATACATAGCCTAGATCTAATTATTTAGTAAGTCCTTTTTGGCTGTCTACCATCTGACCATTTTGATTTTTTTTTCATGGTCTAGATGTTGGGGAAATAGCAATTTGAATTCAGACTTCAGAGCCATGTGCTGTTTACATTTAATGTGTGTTGGTGCACTTAGAGTTAAAAATACACCCAAGCAAATCCATCATTTGCCATATCGAATAGAAATAAGGGATAGGGGAAAGAAGATAGATTATTTGGAGCACAGGAAAGTGAACAGCAATTTTACAAAAGGTGTCAGAAGAATCCTCTTTCAAGGTGGCTTCACGTAGAGTCTGAGTGGGTATAGGGTGTGTTGATGCAGACACACACTCTCCAGATGGTTCTTCAAGGAAAGATTTTTCTGCCGTAGATGCTGGAGAGCAGCCACAAGCCTGTGAGAATCTTCATGGATTGGCTCAGCTACAAAAAGCCTGTCAGCGATATGCCAAACTCACAGACTCTTCCTTGTGAGAAGTTAAACTTGGGGAGGTAGGAGGCAGTCAAAAAAAAAAAAAAAAAAAAATAGGAGACAGAAATGGAAGCGGTTTTGATTTGAGTTAAAATGTAACTCTAAGAAGCAAGTTTGGGATTTCTAGGGCTCTGAAGCCTGCGGATTTCCCCACTGATGAAGTGTCAAGATGCTGCCCAGTCTAGATGGGAGAAGTTTTTAAAGCGACTTCCCAGCTGTCTTCCCTCTTCTGATCGCAGGTGCCCTTTTCACTGGGCTACACTGTGACATTCATAGTTCTGACAGGGAAAGGAAACAGCTTTGTCTGGCTCTGACAGCAATGGCCCTATTAGGTCCAACTGTATACTGGCTACAAGAAACTATGGATGCTAATGATCCATAATAAGCAATATTTCTTTAACCACAACCCACAAAGTAACGGAGGGAAGGGCAATGCTTGAAACAGGACAAGGAGAAAACAATTAGTACTCTACAGAGGGAAATGAATGTCAAGGTCAAGATTTCATTTTCTAAGCCACAGCAGTGAAAGTGTGTGGAAGAATTTGACACAACCTGACTCTTGTGACTGAAAGACCCCATATTGTGCATTCTGACTTTCAGATCATTATTTATTTCCTTTCAACCACATCTGGATCCAGGTGTGGGGTCCAGAGCAGTCTTAGATATGAGGACTGTTTGCATCTGGAGAGCTAACTTTTACAGACAAGTACAACACTGTTTACTAAGACACTGGGTATGAGCGGCATCCCTTAGTAAGGAAGTGATCATCTTGAAAGTAAAGGACAAAGAGTCCAAAGGTTCTGATCGAACCATTAGAGTTTACAATTCTTGAACTATAATTACTGCTATTTGAAGATGGTAAAAGATGCAGATTTCACAGCTGATCAAAAATAGATAATAAGGAAAAGCCATTTCTATGTTATCTGGGGTTGTGTAAAGGAGGGTGTGGAAGAAATAATATTGAGAAAAAGGTCCCCCTAAACTATGACTCTCACATGGATATGGTTTTGCACACTTCTTCATCTACAGTGACGAAAGAGGCTTTCTGGCACATGGTGTGTATTCAATCTTTATTTGACCTTGTATTATATTTGGCCTTATACTTATATGATTATGGTTATAGAGGCAATTCAAAGTGTACAAGAGTATATTGTATAGGTTATATGAAGATGGTGCATCATTTTACATAGACATTGAGATTTGATGATCCACAGATTTTGGTGTCTGAAGAAGTTAGTTGTTCTGGGACTAGTGTCCTGTGATTGACGGAAAACTGCATCTCTGTTAAGGCAAGCATGGTACTATGAATAATAAATGATGGTGTTCTAGGCATCGGTTACCTCCTTTCCTTTGCCTAAGAACACTTAAGTTTTCCCTGTACTAGAGTCCTGCATTTGTACATTGAAAACCATTGTGTTGGTTTGAATGAAAATGGCTCTCAGGGTTGGTGAGATGTCTCAACAGTTAGGAACATGGACTGCTCTTTCAGAGGGCTTGAGTTCAGTTCCCAGCAACCACATGGTGGCTCACAACCATCTGTAATGGGATCTGATGCCCTCTTCTGGTGTGTCTGAAGACAGTGACAATGTATTCACATACATGAAATAAATAAATTGTTAAAAAAGAAAAGAAAAGAAAATGGCTCCTAGGGAGAGGCACTATTAGGAGGTGTGGCCTTGTTGGAGTAGATGTGGCCTTGTTGGAGGAAGTGTGTCACTGGGCACAGCCTTTGAGGTTTCAGCTCAAGCCAGGCCCATGGTCCCTGCCTCTTCATTCCTTCCTTTGGATCTAGAAGCAGAACTCTCAGTTACTTCTCCAGCACCATGTCAGCCTATGTTCCCCTGTGATTCCTGCCATGATGATAATGGACTAAACCTCTGAAACTGTAAGCCAGCCTCAGTTAAGTATTCTCCTTAGTAAGAGTTGCTGTGGTCATGATGTGTCTTCACAGTTATGGAAATCCTAACTTAGAAGTTGGTACCAAGGACTAAGTATTGTGATAGGATGGCCCATGTTTTTGTTTGGAGGAGTGTGGACTTTGGAACTTTGAATTAGAAAAATCAGCTGAATGCTTTCAGCAGAATTCAATGGATCATAATGGTAGAAGCATGAAAGACAGTAGTGCTGAGGGTAATTTGAACTATGGGGGCATGGCTCAAGAGGTTTCAGAAAAATATTAGTATATGGTGTAGGCATTGTTCTTGTGATATTTCAGTGAAGAGTATGGCTGCTTCTCCCTCCCAATCTCCTTTTAAAAAATATGCCTGAGGCTAAATTGAAAACTTAAGGATAAATGCCTTAGTAGAGGACATTTCAGAACAACCTGGTATTGATTATGCAGGTCTATAATGAAGGAAGAAAGCTGAGCAAGGAAAAATAGAAAATACACAGTTGGAGAAGAAAAGGGGCACCAGGATGTGCAAACAAAGGAAAGTCTGGTGTCAAGTGGAGTAAAGGGAGTGGTGACCTCAGAGCAAGACCCCAGCTAAGCTCCCAACCTGTGAAAAGGAATCAAAGACAAGTAAAAATGAATTAAAGAAGAGCTTAGGGCCAGGCATAGTAGTGCTTTAATCTCAGAGGATGGCAGATTTCTGAGTTCAAGGTCTGCCTGGTCTACAGAGTGAGTTTTAGAACAGTCAAGCTTAGGCAGTGAGAGAAACAATTGAAAACAGAAAGCCAATAAATGTTTAATTAAACTAGAGGACGATGTTTCAGTCCCTGTAAGTGGCAAAACATGGAAGCTTTGGAAACATGTTTTGGATTTAGATACAAGAAGGAGGTAATGGAATCTCTATCTTTGACTAAGAAAAGAAAGTGAGGCCAGGTATGTGTCAGGAGTGCCCCTGAATGGAGGTCTGGAGAGGTCATTGTGTGATGAAACTGTAAAGGTGAAGTCTGGGTTGTCTTGAAGAGCCTAAGATGTTGGAGATGCTAGAGCTGTGGGATCCTCCGAGGAGAGCTGCTATTAGGAAATAGAACCAGCCAAGAGAAAGACATGTGTTGCAATAAACAAAGCTGAAAGGAGCTAGTTCTCCAGTACTATGCCTGCCTGCATCCTGCCATCATGACAATAGACCAAACCTCTAAATTATGAGCCAGGCGCCAGTTAAATGTTGTCCTTTATAAGAGTTGCTATGGTCATGGTATCTTTTCACAGTAACAGAAACCTTATCTAAGACAATAGTGGAGCACCAGGATGGATCATAAATAATTTAAACTAGTCCTTGCAGACCCGTTTTGATAGATGAGACATTTAAATTAGCATTTCCTTCACACACAGGGATTGGTCAGGAGTAGACTCCAGTCAGTTTTGTGAGGCACAAGGAGACAGATGCTATGAATTTTGGGAAAATGCATTTCTTAGGTTTTTTGTTTTTTTTTTTTTTGAGTGTTAATGGAAGGCATGTTCTTGTCAGACCGTTTTATGTGGGTCTAAAAGCCCCACAGCACAGCCACTATGCTTTTTAACAGAGGCTGTTAGCTGGTGAATAACCTCACAAAAGGTAAAGCTAACAAAGCATAGATGAGGTCATTGGAAAACTAAGTCTTCGTTGTTCATTCAAGGTTTCATTTAACCTTTGTAGCTTCATTTGAAGATTGAAATGAAATTCTTGCCTATTTTCGCAGGACGAGGCAGAGTAGAGGTGAATAATCATCTACCTGGAGGTGGGGCAGCCGAGGGTGGAGCAGCGGTGAATGAGCGTCTCCATGGTTCAGATAAGCCTCATATGGTGCTGCTGAAACAGCACTTCAGATCTGCATTTTATTTTTGTCTCTTTGGTCCACAGAATAGTTCTTTCCTCCTTAGCGTGCCCACTGTGATAGTTGAGTAGTTGATAGTATAGCTCAACTGGTTAGGATGGACGGTTGAAACCCATCATTAGAATAAGAACAGGTAAGCATCCCAATAAGTACGATGGGGTAACAGTATCTGAGTTTCATCATTCCCCAAAGAAACCTTGACTCATTGATACTTTGCACTGTGCCTCCCAGTCTCTCTCTGTCCCCATTTTCCTGTTGCTCTAGATTCTCCTATTATCTCTCACATATTATAAACCTCTATGCAGCCTGATTGATTACTAGCATTTTAAGTTCCTCTTTTTGCTCTAAATGGTACTTTTAGCTTAACTTAAATGACAAGTAGCTTATAATTTAAGTAGGTTCAGTTCCATGAACTCCCTACATCAAGAAGACCCAGAAAGCATCATATGTATGTTTCCCCTTTCTTTTTTCTTTAGTATCAACCCAGGTCGGGGTTATAGGATAGTAAAGAGGGATTAAGAATTCAAGGAGTAGGAGGAGGAGGAAGAAGAGGGAGAAAAAAAGGAGAAGGGATAGAGGAGAAAGAGACCATGGTACTGCCATAAAGGAAGGACCAAAGAAACGGCCACTGAATGGTTCTGCAAAGATCAGTTTCTCACTTCAGCAGACACAAAGGGACAAAAAGACAGAACTAGTTACTACAGGATGCAAAGCATTTCTTGGGCTTCATAAAGTAGGGCAGGAAATACACCATCATGGTGTATTTCAAAAAACCACTTTATTTTCCGGGTTAACCTCAATTTCTCCAACAAAGCCTCTGGTTTGGAGTAATGCCTCATTAGCAATGAGAAAAGGAAATACAGCCATTTAATCATTTTGGGAGAAAAAGAAGAGCATCTCTGTAAAGTATAAGAGACCAGAAACACCTTTTCAAACAAGAACAAAGGAAGCATTAGATGGGTTCCTACTAAACAGAGGCAATTTGAGATCAGCTAGGAACAGTAACATAAAACCAACTACACCAGCACAGCATGTACTGAGGGAGCCTGCTGCTGGTCCTGATTTTCAGGTTTAGAAAACACGGCTTTGTATTCTTCATGATGGATTAGCTGACATCCTATATACTAAAGTTTAACTAAAAGGTAATATTTCTATTACACACTATGGGTGAGAAATTCTCTTCTGACACTTAAAGCTGCACACATAGAGGACATCACATAAATGAAGAAATGAATAAATCAAACATGTGTTGTCATACCCCTAGGCTTGACTGCTAGGCAAGAGTAATGAAAAGCATTAGCTGCCGACTAAGGGATATGTATTTCAGAATGTCTATTTGGACCAGTGACATAAGGAAGACTCTGGGTGACTATACAGGATTTCCAAGGCCCTTGGAAGGTTTCCTCTTTGATGTAGTCAATCAATTGAGTTCTTTGACACCCTTTGCAGAGACAGCTAGAGCCCATATTCCATTGAAGCTGGCCAGATTTTGACCAATAGCGTCCATGAATAAAGTTTAGCACCAGGGGCACTCAGAGCCTTTCAGGGGGCAGTCAGAAGCTTCAAAGCTTCTAGTTTCTTGGGATGCTTGCACTCTGGGCTTTCCCTTTTGAGATAACCACGCTGTGAGACCAGGCAGCCGTATCGGCAGTGTGCCCCACCCGGACAAAGCCAGCCAGGCAGTGCCAGTAAAGTCTACAGCCATCCAGAGAGCTTACCAAGGTGCCCAAACGCTCCTAATACCTCACATGTAAGCAGAACAGAATGGCTGTGTCAACACTGAATGCATGGCTCGTCCTTACACTTCAGATTTAGTCTGCCTTTGATCAGTCTATTCCAGCAACCCTGTCACAGCAGGCTTTGCCTGCTGACGCTGTGGACCTGCAAGGACTGGAGAAACCCATCTGAAGATTTGCAATAAACAAGTGGTGTAATTATGGGTAGCGCTATGACATCAAGGTGAACTGTAAATGATTTTGTTGCTTAGTGAAGAATCTTCTTAAGCTTCTGTTTTATGTCTTCATCACATCTGGCAGAACAGAAGTTACATAACATTCCTTTATCTGCACCCTGCACTTGATCTGAGTTATGTCAGACTGAAAGGGCTGGCATGCTACTACTCGGACTTTCCTACCCACTCACTGCCCTTTCCCCCTTCCTGGGAAAGTCTGCTGCGATTACAACATTCCTCAGATTTCAGCAGCCTCTGCCCTTGCTTTGTTCCGGAGCAGTCTGTTCTGAGCATGTCCTGCTGGTATCGAAACTCGAGTGTGTCAAAATCCTGTTATTTGTTTTAAACTTAGTTTCAATTACTTCATTCTAATTTAGCATACAAAAAAAAAAAAAAAAAAAAAAAAAAAAAAAAAAAAAGAAAACCCAAATTGGTTATTGAGTTCTGTGCTTAAAATTTTTCTGACTCTTTGCTCTCCTTGGGGGTATTCAACTACCATTAGTCCATATGCTAGAAATGGGTTTCTGAGCTTTCAGCTTGCACACAAACATGTAACACACACTCATGCAAAAGTAATAAATAAACATAGATACAGAAGAGACACAACTTTTAAGATTTTTTTCTGTTGGTTTAAATTTTTATTTCTTAAGTTATTTTATTTATTTACTTTCCAGTCATTGCTTTTTTTCCTGTTTTTAATTAACTTTTAAATG
The DNA here is from genome assembly GCF_963924665.1 of Micromys minutus. Classification (NCBI taxonomy): domain Eukaryota; kingdom Metazoa; phylum Chordata; class Mammalia; order Rodentia; family Muridae; genus Micromys; species Micromys minutus. The sequence goes on from NC_137974.1 coordinate 74,122,737, forward strand.
AAAAAATATTTACTTTTGAGCATACAATATTATTATATTACCTTCCTCTTCCCTTTCTCCCCCTAGGCCCTTCCACTTTCTATTTTTCATCAGTTGTTGCCACACATGTGTATATCTGTGTACTCATGAACACATATCTTGAATATCCTTAATATCCTTCTCTGGCTGTCTGATATTGCTGGCATGTGTGTCCTCACAGCTCACCATTTGGTATGGGACAAGTGACTGGTGTGCTCTCCCCGGGGAGGCTATCTCTCCCACTTCTATCATTCTTCGCTTCTTTGTTTAGCTCCTTGTTCGCAACCTTTCTCTGTCTGCTTTGCCATATCCATTGGTGTTATCCTTGACCCTCTCACACTCAGGCTGTCATGCCGGTGAATTATCAGTGTCGTTTCTGACTTTACCAGGAGATACAGTCCTATAGCAAACTCCCTGATTCCTGGCCCTTACAATCTTTCTACTCTGTCTTCTGCAGCGTCCCCTGAGCATTAGGTGGGAAAGTTATTTTGTTGACAGACCAGTTAGGACAGCTCTGTATAACTTACACATTTGCTCACAAAACTGACAAGGAGGTTAATGGTTAGGAATCAGGAAGTTTCTACTCAAAGTCCACAGTGTGACAAAATTTGGCTCAACTTTACACTCTGACATGACACCTAGTTACAGCTAAGTTGTATCTTCTCTTGATGAGTGCAGCCTAGTAATGACTACCTTCTCTTTCTCCCCAGATGGCAAACCAAGTATAGTAGACACTTATGCATTCATCATTTATTTTTTCTGTCTCTTCTCTTCTCTCTCCTTCCCCTCTCCTTTCTTTCTCCCCTCTCCCTCTCTTCCTTTGTCCCTCCCTCCCTTTCTTTTCTTTTTGAAATATTGTTTCCCTATGTAATCTTGGCTACCCCATCTAAGAAAACACTTATACACATAAAATCAAATAAATGAATGTAATTAAAAAATTACACAAGTGTCTTTGGGCAATTAAAAGTAGTCTTACCACAAACAACCAAAAGGCAGAGTTGTGGACTCCAGTTCCAGTGTATACACTCCTTTGGAGGTCAGAAGTGGGTATCAGATTCATTGGAACTAGTTATGGGCAGTTGCTAGCTGCCTGATGGGGGTTTTGAGAACCAAACTTAGGTACTATGGAAGAGCAGTCATTCTCCTAATGACTAAACAATCTCTCTGCCCACTACAGTCTTTACAATATTTCAAAGCTAACTTGGATTGCACCCAATTTATTGGGGGCTGAAGAGACTTCACTTGAAAAAGTGAGTTAGATGTAGGTCTACAGTTGAGTCCTTTACTGGAATTCACAGCCTCTGAGGCACTCACAGCACAATCTGTTGAAACATGAAGGTCCCTTGGCCCAGCATACCTCAGCACTAGGGGGTGAAGCACCATAAAATCAGTCAGTTTTGCACTGAGGGTACTTGGGGTCTGATAACATTCTCCTTGCCCCATAACTCACCTTTTCTTTCAAACAAACTCTCAACTAACATAAACCCCAGCCTACTTCAGTCAAGTGCAGGTTGAAAGGGTGGAGCTTGGGCTGGAAAGACCTTGGATCGAGAACTAAAATAGGCCCATTCAGGGAACACTAGAGACATCCCATGACATGTGTGTGCACCATCTAAAGTTGCAAGAGGACGTAAAGATTCAAAATGCAAGGGTCTATCTAAACCAGAAAGGTTGCTGTATCTGTGGCTGCAGAGACAAGAAGGAAGCCCAAAGATTGAGAAGTCCTCACCCAAGTTAGAGTTTGAGGGAATAACCAGAGTCCAACCCTAGATCTGATCCGAGTGCTCATTCTGTTGAGGGCTCTTTTCCCATTGGTGCATGGCCAGTTTTTTCCCTTGTCTTCACATGGCAGAGAAAGAACACACTTTTGCTGTTACTTGCCTGTATAAGGACACTAATCTCACCATGAAGGTGTCAGCTCTCACGAATTTAGTTAAGCCTAATTACCTCCCTTAGGTCTTGTTTCTAAGCGTGCCCACAATAGGGACTGGAGTTTCTATGTGGGGATTTGGTGCTTTAGTTCAGTTGCTAACAGGTAGTAGAGTGCTCACAGTGTTTTATTTGACTAAAGCTGTTTTAGTGGTACTCAGTTGAGTACTGTCCTCCCTGGCTGAGTTCTTTGGCAGCCTCTTCAAGGCACGTTCTTTGTTGTTCATCTTGTTCACAGGGTTGAGCACGTATGTAGTTCACAGTGGTGCACTCCTGCATGCTCCCCTCCCAAGAAATGGACAAGCCCTTCAAGGTTTACAATTTATTGCTTATCAGAGCGAGGAAACGGATGTGGGTGAACAGGTCTGGTAAACCGTGGAAGTTCATGCTTCTAGAACTTTTACACATTAATTAATTAAAAATTAATTAATTAATTAATTTTCATGGCAAAATGAAAATGTTTACTGTGTATCTACCAGTATCAGAGAGTGTCACTGAGTCTTGGCAGGGGATGGGTCTCAGTGGTCCAGCTCTTGCCTACCATGCACGAGGCTGAGCACTGTAACAGAGAATCATATTTTCAGTAGTTCATTGGAAGAAAATAACTTGTGTCTCATGCCATCTTGAGTATTGGCTGTCTTCTTCCTGACATTTGACCTTTACCTTCATTGTTAGCAGTGATCTAGTGTTGTCTCCACAGTCTGACCTGGTTCTTACTAAGGACCATTTACAACACTTCTCTTGATGCTCATCACCAGAGCCTTAGAATGTAACTCGTGCAGGATAATGGCAGCTTTTCTTTCCCGCAGAGAACATTTGGATTTCTGAAGGCAGCAGCCAAGGTTGTCCTAGCTCCAGCCTCTATGATCAGTGATCAGTTCTGGAACATTCTCTCTTGACACATCTTTTCGTTAACAATGCTGGTGAGCATAATAACCCCTGTTGACAAAGACCTGGTGTGGCACTTCTAGTAATAAGCCCACTTGAGAATAGGCTTTAGAACATTTTCAAAAGTAAAACCTGAACCACCAGCTGTTGCACATGGAATATTATTTCCTCAAATACACGTTTGGAGTTACTAACTTCTACTGTGAGTTTATTTATAGACAGAACCTTTAAAGGGAAATTAGATATAAAAGGAGATCATAAGGATGCAGCCCTTCTTCAGGAGAGTCCAGAAATCAGAGGAGAAATCAGGCATGTGTGTACAGAGACAAAGTCATCTGGGGACAGAGGGAGAGTGATCATCTGTCAGCCAAGAGTGGCCTCAGGACAACACAAACATAGGGCAGCTTGATCCTGGATTTCCAGCCTATGGAATTCTGAAACAACATATTTCTGTTGTCTCAATGACCAAGTCCAGGATATTTTATCATCACAGTCCTGTCAACTAAGACATGAGTTATATTTTCATTTTGCTCTGAACTCTAGGAACCAAAGAACCAAATGTGAAATCTCTACTAATCCCACACACTTACCATGTTCCCCTAATTCTTCCATTTTGATCTTCCTTTTGTGAGTCACTTCTTTCTATTTCAATTTTATTAGGTTGTTATTTGTTTTTATTGTTTACTGCTTCAAAGCCTTTGCAGGAAAAAAGCAGGGCACAAAGAAATAAATAACAACCCACAGGAATGTTTTATAGTTGCAGGTTCTCTTATTTTAGGTAGACCTTTCCAGTCGGCTGTAATGGTTCTTTTCATTTCTTAGACTCTTTAATGTTGGAGTGCTGCAGGGCTTGTGAATTAATTTTTTTCTATGTCAGCTCAATTCTTGTTTGATCTCAGGCAGACTTGGGGCTTTATACATCAGCTGTGCAGTGAGTGTATTGTGTATGTGGCTATCTGCTGAATATCCGTCCGTCCATCCATCTGTCTGTCCATCCATCCACCCATCACGTATTATTTAAAAGCTTTCTTCTCAGTCTTTTTATCCAGTACTGTTTAGATGTTTAATAGGCATCTCATGTTTCACACATCTGAAAGACAACCCAAAGCCCCAAGATCTTCTCTGATCTTCCCAGTCTTGGTAAACAGAATTCTGGTCTTCTCCAACTCAGAATACAGAATCCAAATACAGAAGTCAACTTTTTATTTATGGGCACTTGGGCCTAAAGCTATTTTTGATCTTTAATTTACAATTTGTTAGAAGATATACTGACTTTTCCATCAAAACATATCTAAAAGTCAATCATTCTTTTAAACATCTTGCCACAGCAGTGGCAAACATCTTCACTTATCCCTTGGTCTACAAAGTAATCCTTCTTCCATGTTTCCTCCTGTAGACCCTTTCCCACAGCATCCAGAACATGACACAAAAAGGCAAGTTAGATTAGGTTACCTCTCTGTTCAACCTGTGGGGGTTTCTCTCACATTAAAAGGTTTTTGAAGCATAGGATAGTCCAATTTTGTTTATTCCTTTGACCCCACAGAGTTTTCTTTGGCTAACTTCCTTCCAGTTGCAATGGTTCATCTTTCCTTTTTCTTCTACTTATGACAGGACACACTCTCTTCCAGGATATTAACAAGGCTCATTCTTGTCTTCAAGTCTCTATGATTTTATTAATCAAGATGTCCTTATTAAAGAAATTTACCTTGCGGGTTCTGGCACAACTTCAACATCTGGCTCTCTCTAAAACATACATATACTTGAATGTATTATAAAAAACTCTAAAAGTTGGTTCATCATTTTTTACCATGTCGATCATCTAACTGGTTGCTGCCTTTACTGAATTTCTTGGTGTAAATGTTCCCTCCATGGCCACACATTAAAATGTCACTGAAAGAGAAATGAGGCATAGTCATGCAATGACAGAAAACCACTGTGCAGCGTTTTCACCATGGGATCATGTGCCACATGAAACCACAAGAGTATAGATACATCCCTTTGTCTCTTTTCTTTGGCTTTTGCCCATATTCAGGCGAGAATTCTGTTTTGCCAGTGGTCTCAAGCTGTAGGGTCAACTGACCATAAACTGAAGCTACTGAAATTATGAGGCAAACAAGCCTCTCATAATTATAACAATAATTTTAGGTAGCTTGTTACAGGAACAGAAATATGACTAACTCAGGGATGAATATTTATATAGTTCATGTGGCAGATCAATGGGATTAGATGTTAAGAGCACTCATGGCTCTTTTAGAGGACCAAGTTTGGTTCTCAGCTTTTGTACCAGATAATACATAATCGCCTGTGATTCCAGGAGATATGAAACTCTCTTCTGGCCTTCTTGATGTAGAATAGTTGTGCAACTTCAGTTCCATACATATATATATATATATATATATATATATATATATATATATATATCATATATATTATAATACACACACATATATGTTGACACACATATCCTCCCATATATATGTGTATACAAAGATAAAATATATTTTTAAAGTACATGAAATTCAGTTTTTAGTGATAACCATGTACAACACTGGCCACTTCTTTGATAATTCTGCATAAAACAGCAGTTCATTATACATTGCTTTTACTTGCTATATGTACTTCATTGATATCTAATCTATATATATTTTATAATACATAATATCTATCCATCTCTCAAACATTTTATATATTATATTTTATATATTATATTACATATATTTATAAACATATATAATATGTAAATATATAATATACAGAACATCTTTCATGTCAAATTCTAAGCACTGATTACTTAGTGGCAAAGAAAATAACCATATGATTTTTACTCACTGAATGTATAAACCTACAAAATATATGTATACGTGTATAATACTTCTCTACCATAATTTGAGCTCAACAAGGCTTGGGATTGACTATTTTGTTTGCTGTCAAACCACTTGGAATTAAGATGTGGCTTGTACATCATTCACATGTTTACTTATTGAAAAAATGAATGAGTTTACTAACATTTTGCACCAAGAGTCATAAGCTTGGCTTATGGCGAAGGCAAACACTGGAACAATATCTCTGTCAAAGGTACATGCTGTACTTACAAGAGGCAAGCAAGCTTATCTCATTTCGGTCACTTGCTTGTAAAGGAGGACTGACTTACTTTTGCTCCCGTTCTACATACTGGGAACTGGGCAGAGGCCTTCCCAGTGAATGACACACAGTAGACAAGGAGCAAAGGTAGGGCTTCTATTACTCCATTTGGTTCCAGAACTTCTCTTTAAATAAACACCCAGCTCTCAGAAAGTTTTGAAAATTTCTATATGGTGTAAAATGGACACAGGAAAATGAACTTTGGTTATCTGTTATCCACCTTCAATCATTATCAATCCTGAATGATTTCTTTTCATCTCTACTCAACCTTCCAGTTAAGCCAAGTTGCCGCAGAACTAAACCTCTGTCTGTCTCTAAAGATACAGATGAAAGAACTTCTTTCAGTCTTTTTTTTTTTTTTTCTATTATTTTTGGCTCAGTGGCCAACAATTTGGTGTTTCTGAAACAAACCTTTCTCATCAACAGAGTAGTGATAGCAAGTTTTAATTAGAGACAGTACAGATGAAACACTTTGCTAAAGCTGTTTATAAAGCCTGAGTTTTCAAGTTCTATGTCAAGTTCTATGTCAGTACCTACCTTCTACTACTGACTCAATTAAAGGTCCCTATATTAATGTCTACTTTGGCCGAGTCCAAGCAAGCATGGTTGTTTTCACCAGCAACATGCTTCATGTATATGTCAGAGGCCTGAGAGTCAGCTGTAGAATGTCTAAGTGTTTGCAAGATTGTCAAGTCTCAAGAGTGAACAATGAAAGTATTATAAAGTTTAAAACAGAATGTTTTTCATAGTAAGGGGGAATATTAGCTGGGCATGGTGGCATACACCTATAATCCTAATATTAAAGAAGCAGAGGCAGGAGGTAATTTCCACAAGTTTGAGGCTAGCCCAATCTGCATCATAGTTAGCTGTAGGCGAGACTCCATCTCAAAGCAAAAACAATGAGCATCAAATATGAGTTTATAAAAATTCATCACAACTTGGCCTGGTCCTTACAAATAGGAGCATTCTAGGTTTATGGAGCCTTATACAAGAGGAGAGTTTGAATTAGATGAAGGACTTAGACCCCATGACACACAGTAAAGGGATCCTCTACTTTGATATTAAGCACAAAACATTCTCCCAAACAATGATGATGGGACCATCGGCATGTACTTATATTGTATCTAATATATAGATATCTCTGCCACTTGAAAGCAAACAGTAACTGTAACAGTTGCTTTCCAAATACCCAGACCCTCAAATACTTCCTTCATATTTCCATTTTTTGAAAGAATATCCACAATGATTCAGCGATGTCTATATTTTTTCCTAAGGTACACCTGAACATAAATCTATACCTACTAAATTAAGAAATGTATTTATGTTCACTAAGTACCATTGAGTATATCCATGGACACGTTGAATTATGGTTCAGACTAGAAAAAACAGAACTAAATAATTAAGATTTGAAACTCTGCAGAGTTAAGTAGCAAGGTCAAAGGCTGAGCCAACTCCAGAGCAGGAAACAGGTCAGAAACAGGAAATATCAGGTCAGGTCTAGACGGGTGGTCAGGTGAACAGTCAGACAGTTGGTCATGTAGGCTGTGTGAAAAGCAAGACACTGGGTCAAGTCTGGAAGTTTACAACTATGACTGGGATGACATGTACCAGGTATCCGACAATAGGCTATACAATTACAGTGTTAGGTGTTCATCTTTTATGGGTTTTAAGTGAGTTTGCTGGCTACTTTTATGTCAACTTGATACAAGCTAGAGTAACTTATCTAAAAAGAGAAAACGTCAATTGAAAAAATGCCTCTATTAGATATATGTATAAGACATTTTCTTGATTACTGATGGAAGAGGAGGTCCCATTGCATTGTTTGTGGTGCTATCCCAGGGCTGGCTGTCCTGGGTTCTATAAAAAAGCAGGTTGATTGAGCCATGGGGCTAGCCAGTAAGCTGCATCCCTCTATGGCCTCTGCATCAGCTTCTGCCTCCAGGTTCCTGGCTCCTTTGAGTTACTGTCTTGACTTCATTCTAATGGAATACAATGTGGAAGTACATGCTAAATAAACACTTTCCTCCCAACTTGATTTTGGTCATGGTGTCTCAGTAAAGCAATAGTAACTCTAACTAGGACAGTGAGGTAGTTACATCATATGTTCATGTGTCTGAAGCTTCAATTCTCCCTCTTAAACTTATAATGTGCTTCCCTTTATAATCAATCCCAGGAGCAAGCCATTTGTCTGTTTGGATAGGTAGTACTTAACAGATGGTACAGTGTCTTGGTCCATCCAGGGGCTACACTAATCTTTCTCCCTCAAAATGGAGAAAAAAAGCCACTTAAATATTGGAGCTGCCTAGGCAATGTTCAGCCAGAAAACAAAACAGAACAAAATAAAAACTAAAAACCAAAACCACTGTTTCATACAATATGGTATAACTTAGACCAGGACATAGCCTCATCTTATTATTAGACAAAAGTTTGAAGTGAACTACTTAGGCATTGAGGTTTTGAAAATAAAAACAAAATCTAGGGCTATATCTCTGAAAAAATTCCCAGGAGTTATTTTCTGACACTGGGTGCACAACCTGAAGAGATGAGATCCTTGGTTTTAAGTGCCCAGCTCACTGGGCAGTATAGGTATGCAGATACTCTAAATCAAAGCAAAGGGACTGGGAAGTTTACCAAGTGTTGCATTTTTCAGAGTCAGAGAAGTCTCTGTCCCAAAGTATCAGAGCAGGTGTGGTTAATTTGAAAAGATCAGGAAAAGAGAATAGGAGGGAGAGAGAGGGCAGAAAAGAGAGAGAAAAGTAGGGAGGAAGGGAACAAGGTGAGATATATTATAAAGGAAAGAATATGAAATACCTAATAGTACTCAACTATATAGAGAAAAAAATCCATAAATTTATTAATATTATTTTAATATTATCTACATAAATTATATATGTATAATCCCCACCCCCTGCCTCAATAGCTAAAGCTTCCTTGAATATAACCTAACCTTCTTTTGTAAAAGAGTTGACCTTAGGGCCAGAACTGTGTTTATTCTAGGATTCAGACAGGTCTGGGCATGTCTGGTAAAGTGACTTGTAGTCATGAAGACTCTAGTATCCTGGTCCTGAGGAGAGTGACACAGAAGTCAGATCTCAAGATGGGAGTTCTGGAGACCAAAGCTCATTAGTTCTTTGTGCTTCAGTTTTGCAAACATATCTTCAGTAGCAATGTGTGTGTGTGTGTGTGTCTGTGTGTGTCTGTGTGTGTCTGTGTCCTTAGATCATGTTTATGCCCAGCTCTAAGTTACTCCATACTATGTAAAAAGACTGCACCTTTCCTGGAAAGCCTGTATTTTGCAGTCAGCTACTGACTTCATTTTGAGGGAGAAGGATGGTTTGGCTCCTAGATGAAGATGTAAACAACATCATATGTTTGATATCACCCAGACAGCAAAACTAATAAATAACTTCTTTTTGGGATTATAAAGAGAACTGCTCTATGAATTTGTATGGGGCACATAGGTACATTAAAATCTCATCAGGGAAATTAGGCCCAAGAACTTAGAGGACATGCCAGACTGGGGAAAGGTATAGCGTTCTCGCCTGATAAGGGCACAACCTCATCTCAGTCTATCATCGGATGGACAGTATGTTACCAAGGGCTGAGAGACCTAGAATTGTCAACTGTTTCTGAGGCTTCAGCTCACCTTGGTCCCCTATGCTTGTGTGGCCTTGTAGTATTAGATATTAATAAAGGATAAGACAACATGCTATGTCATCACCGGCAATCTGGCCCCAGCAGTGGCTGCCCTACCATGGCTCTCTGCTGTGGACTCTGTTCACATTCCCAGAAACCTGGTAAAATCAAAACTTTAGAGGCTTGTAATTTATCAATCAGATTAAATCAGTAAATTCTCACCCCACAAAACGTCTACACAATAAACTCAGAGTCAATTGATATTGATAGAAACTGCCCACCTAGGTAAGACAAATTGTCCTATAATAATATAGCCCTTATAAGATATTCATAGCTACCTGTGGCCATTTAAAGCCATGTGGGGATGGGTCATTCTTCTTCTCCTCCATCTTGGTTTCTTCTCCTCTCTTCTATCTCTCCTGCCTCTCAAAAAAAAAAAAAAAAAAAAAAAAAAAAAAAAAAAAAACCTCTGCGCTCACCTTTCTTTTTCACTGCCCAACCACAGGCCTTGCCTTATCTTGTGTCTGCCCTCACCTGCATATAGACATCAATCCACATGGACTATTTGCTTTGCTGTCTGTTAGTTCACTTGGACCTGGACTCAACCATTTCTTACTCTAGTCAGGTTCTGCCTTGTCATCTCTTCAGCTCCAGAACACGACTCTCCCATGTCTGGTTTTAAGCATCAGCTTCTTGGCAGGACTGGCTTTGTTGTCCTTATCAGTGCAGACTCTACTTACATTCTCTCAGCTCCGTTTGGAAAGCTCTCAAACCCTGTTGTATTCATTCTGCAAACCACTTATACACACACAGATACATTTGCTCTGTGTTACACAATAGTGTTAATATTGGTAATTAAGTTTGAACTGGAAGAACCTGCATTTGTCCTACCCAGATTACCTGAACGGAAGGGATTTCCTGGAAATTGCTGCTCTTGAAATTGCTGCACCTTGTGGTGAATACATTCTGACATTATGGAAAATATGTTCCTCTATATTTCTGGCAAAGCATACTCATGACAGTATGTGTGTGTATACATATGTGTGAATGTATGTGTAGACACAAGTGATATACCTAGTGTCTTCCTTAATCACTTTCTGCTTTAGTTTTGAAAGAATATCTCTCACTAAACCCAGAGTGCGTTCGTTGGCTAGATGGGTTAACCAGTGTGCATGTGGGATCCAACTGTTTCCCTAGTGCAGAGATCACAAGGCACATGCTACAATACCAGACTTTTTATGTGGGATCTGGGGCTCTGAACTAAGGTCCACATGTTTACCTAGAAAAATTTTTACTCACTGAGTCCCTCTCTGTAACCCTGGTATCAAGAATTTTTGAATGTTACGTATTTACTTTATGAATAAAATATTGACTTTCTGTTCTTCAAAAAAATTTAATAGAAACTACATTTTTTACAAGATATTTAACATAATTTATCATTTTTCATCGAGGCCATATTAGTATGGCCAATTTTATGCAACTATAAATCCATTTTAGCAATATGGTTCAAAGGTGTGGTCTATCACAGAGGGTATGTCAGAGCAGCAGGAACTAAGACAGCTGGTCACATTCCATTCACAATAACGGAGCTGAGAGAGATGAATACTCTCTCCTTTTCTACAGTCCAGGATCCTAGTCCAGCAAATGGTGACATCCATAGTAGGCAGATAGATCTTCTTATCTTAATTAACCTAATCAAGATAATCCTCAACAGGTATGACCAGAGGCCTATCTCCCAGGTGCAGGACCCTACTGAGAAACATTCTAATACTCTTTCTAAAACGTTAGTAAAATAATAAAAAGATTAGGCCAAAAGATAACGCCTCATCAGACACAACAGCAAATAAAGAACTCCTTACGTATCATTTCATGAATTATAACTTCAGTTATGTTAAATAAGAGTTCAAAATCAACTTGGAAACATTTTTGTCCCATTTTAATGTTTTGTCACTGGCACAAAATAATTGGATACATTTATGGGGTATAGTGTGATAATTTATATTCAAACAAGGTACAATGATTAAATATGGATAATTAACATTTCTATCTACTTTGTAGATAGAACAGTTCTTTGCATGGAGAAACTTCAAACTCCTCTCTCCTAGTTCTTTTAAATGTACATAATCATATAATCAATTATTGTTATTACTATCCTCATATCATCATCATCAGCAGCAGCAGCATCATCACACTACAGTGGTTTCAGGCATTAGAAGTTCTCTATTTTCTATCGCTTCTCGGCCTTTTGGCTAAGATCAAGTGTAGAAGTTCTCTATTTTCTAACTGTCTCTTCTATTCTTGTGGTGCATGTGATGGTTATTGTCAACTGATGATTTGATGCTATCTGGAAGCACAGGTTCTGATGGTAGCCACTGTCTAGGGATGCTCTAAGACAGACAGGGAAAGCACCTGGAATTCTGGGAAAGAGTTTTCACTGTCTCAGTAGACAGGGATGGGGTAGAGGAATCCCCTTAGTGGGAAAGAAGAATCACAACAACTACCCTTTAGAATGAAGAGGTGTAGAGGTTGTCATGTGGTGACCAAATCCCAGGTAAAGTCCCCGAAGTGTTCATTTGAACACAGTGATAGAGATTTTTCTTTAATTTCTCAATGCATCATTTTAGGAGCAACACATGTGGAGTGTTGGCAAGGAAGGAACGAAAGCATATTTTCTTTCGGTCAGAAAACCGTGGTGTCTTTGCTCAGTGACAATGGAGCTGAATTTGAGTAAGTGAAGCTCCCCAGTTGGAGGATTAAGTAGAATTTAGAGAAGGGAAAGCTGTCACTGAGAAGCAGAATTCAAGATTTGGATGTGGAAAAGGCCTGGAAGGAGGTAGGGTCAAACATTATTGCACAGTGAAGGGTGTGAACTCGGGGAATTTGGTCATCAAATCCCAGAATTCCAGCACTATTACACAATTACTAAATTGCTCCCCAATTATTTTAAAATAAATAAAGGGAAGGTTTCCTTTATAAAACAAGATAGCCTGTCATGGTGGCACACGCCTGTGGTGCCAGAAGGAAACTGCAGGAAGGCCAGGATTTCAAGGTTATCCTCATAGTTGGAGGTCAACATGGTCTACTTGAGGTCAGTCTAAAAGGGGAGAGACACATATCTATGGAATTTGTTCGGTATGAACAAGTAAATCTAGTGTAACTTTGAATTGTGATTGTCAATTCATTATGTAATTTGCTAAACATTTGGGCAGCTGGAGTAGTTTCTCACGTTTTCCATCTTAACACTCACAGAACAACAAACAGACACCTCTGGTGGCAGTAAAGGTTTGTTTCTTATCTTTTGGGAAGACTGAGATGAGTTGACACCTTCCTGTCTTGTAGGAGGACAGGGGCTGGATTATAGAGGGTGAGCCCCTATTTCTGGCTTCCATTTTAGGTCAGCCTCAAATGTGGTGTGTATAATTATCAGAAACACTGTTGACGTTTGAATTATAATTGTTATCACCTGGAACACCAGCCTCTGAGAGCAACCTGATTACTAATTCTTGATGCTTTATTGCATCCTGTGAGTAAGCAAAGGTACTCACACAGTGCTAATGTCCTACTGTGAGCTTTACATAATAGTAACAGGAAAGTGAGCCTAATTAGTCTCTTCCAGTCAAAGTATTTGAAAAATTTTCCATTGCCCAATACTGTCCCATAATGGAAAATACGCCTTGGGAAGGATGTGTAAATATTTGAGTTGTGCTTAACTGATTTCAGTGTCATACACAACCTATTAATCATTAACACTTCAAAACATATACCTGACTCGAGGCTGCCAAGGCACATTCTCTCTCTGAAGACTTTTCAGACTCTCATCAGAGTTCAACAGGTCCCTGGTGAGGTGAGCACCTAGCCTAATCTTCTATTGTCACAGGTGAGAAAACAGAGACTAGGAATGCCTGGGGGACTTTAAGTCCCAGTGCCCCAGCCGGTTCTAAACATTGAGCCTTCAGGTTCTAAAGTTCAGCTTCTTCTAAGACCTTATGCATAGTTACTTACTGTTCACTGCCTGTTTTGCAAGAAATGTATCAGAATACATGAATGGTGTCAGAGTTGTAGAAATGGGACAGAAACAGTTTAGAAAACCACAGGCACAGATATTGTTTCTAAGGCTACTTTATGCAGTCCTATGACTGTAGCTCCCACTGGAAAGTAGAATAAAGGAAGAAAGTGACTAAGTTCAATATAGTCAATAAAGGCTATAGATAGATCTCAGAATCCAAATCTTGTCCCAAAATCTAAAGCCAATGCTGAGCACCTTGGCTCATGCCTACAATCCTAGCACTTGGGAGGCTAAGGTGTGAGAATTACTTTGAGTTGGAGGGCAGCCTGAGCTATGCAGTTAATTTTACGTAAGCCTAGACTATATAGCAAGACCTTTATTGAAATAGATTATATATATATATATATATATATATATATATATATATATACATACACACATACATACATACATACAGAGAGAGACAGAGAGAAATGGAGAGAGACAGAGACAAAGATATATATATATATATATGGAGAGAGAGAGAGAGAGAGAGAGAGAGAGAGAGAGAGAGAGAGAGAGAGAAACTCCCAACATTATCCAACACACAACCAAAACTAAGCCAAAGGCTGCAATCTTTCTTGCCTCTCGAGAAAGGAACATGGAAACATTAGATGGTGTTACACTACTATAACATTAAATAAGGTTCCCACACTAGTGGGTGGCCTGTGACATATGGAACCAATCACTGCAGTCTGAGATTGAGAAATTCCTAAAACCCGAGATAGGAAACAGCCTGGGTTATTCAATTTCTGGACTATATTTTTTTCTTTAGAAAACAAATACACATTTATTAAATGATGGATTTAGTTTAAATGAACTCAGTCAACCCAACATGGGGCCAAAGCAACAACCTTTAGGCATGTGTAACATCATGGATTCTGGCTGAGTGGTGGAGAGAGGAGAAAGTCAAGGTGCGAGCGGTACTCACTTGTCGAGGGAGGGTGTGGCTTTGGACTAAACACTTGCACTGATGGATGCTTTGTCTGTGTTTACGTAGAACAGCTATAATGGTGACCTAAGTAGAAATTTAGGAACTCCATATGCTTTTGTTAGAGATTGTGGCTCAGGGTTAGGTCAACAGAGAGTATCATTACCCGGTTCCAAGACGCTCGCTGCACTGTGCTGGAGCTCCAGCTAATGGGAATGGAGTGACCTTTCTCCCTCTCTGTTTCAACAATTCAAACTCCTCGCTTTTTTAGCCAGTGTTATGGTTGAGGACTCATCATGTTTTCCATCTCTGAGGATCAGGGACAATGTGGGGCAATAGTCCACAGCCCACAGAGCAGGGATCTTTCAATGGAATGGAAGATTGTACTAAATCAGACCAGTGAGCATGTTCAGAGGGTGCTGTTCCCAGTCTTGCTCTCCTCTGTGACATAAACAATCCCTGGGCTCTGCTCATGCTATTGGTAGAGGTGTTGTGGCTTGCTCCCTTAAAATGTAAAGCTTCCAGCTCAGAGCTTGGCTTGATGCTTGGTATTTGCCAATATCTAAATTATTAAGTAAGTTAAATGGAAACCGAGAGGCAGACAACAGAAACACAAATGTGGTTCAAATAGGCATTTATAGAGAGGTGGTAAGGGATTGTGTTTTACCCCTTCTTTCCCTTTCTTTTTCTTAAGAGAAAAAAAAATCATTGAAGTTAAAACCATTTCAATCAATATTTCAATTTTTCTCATGTAACTTTTTAAGGCCTTGGGCTATGGATATGGCTTAATTATATAAAATCACCAGCCATGCAGGTATAAATATCTGAATTTATATTCTTAGAATCCATGTAAAAGTCAGCTGAAAAGTATTGGAGCCTATGATGCTCGAGGGATGCCAAGACAGAAGGATCCAGGGAAGCCCATAGGCTAGCAACCTTGGTATATTAAAAAGAAAATTAACAGAAAGGTCTTGTCTCAAACAAGGTGGAAGGCAACAACATACATACATGCAAGGCTTTTCTCTTTCTTCTATACATACACTGTAGCATGCACACACCACACACACATGTACACATACTGCACGTATGTATACGTTTTCTGTAAAGTCTTATTGGGTTGTGTGGGGGTAATGGTGAGAAATACACATCACTTTTTTTTGGTATTTTATTTGGTAAATAATAGAAATCAGCATTGGGAAATATTAAAATTATGTAGCAGGAAGTAGATTGGGATAAGACTTAGAGCTTTGAAAGCAGCTCATGGAGGAGGAAAGCACCAGGCAGAGCAAAGGGGCTATGTTTTCTCACATGGTAATTGCGGCTAATAATAGGACCTCGTTCCTAGAGCTGATTTGAGGATTAAGCACAGTGACATATGCTGGCAATAACAGAAATCAGTTGTGATGCAGAGGCTTTAAAAATCTGACACGGTTATAGTTTTACTCACATCAGCAGAGAGATCAATTACCAGGGAGAAAGAAAGGCTTTATACATCTACAAAGATTTAAATTAATATGGAAAAACCTAGCAACCCCCAATGTATACATACCTAAAAAAACAGATCTTACAAATGTCCAAAGAAAACACGGGAAGGAGGAATATGAAGATCTCCAGCCTGCTTTCTTAGTAATGTACAGGTAGGCAGAGCATCAGTAAGAATCCAACATAAAACCACATCACAGTACAAAAGGTAACCTCCCCACTGATTGGGGCATAGTTCAGTGGTTCTCATCTGATATGCAGAGGAAGACAACAACAGTAATAAAAACCCAACACAACCTAGTCTCGGAGAGCTTCATTAAAGACACCTGAATATAGAAATAGTATGACGTCGTCCTTGAAACAAATCTCAGTGAGAGTTACCAGACAGAAACAAATCACATGAAGCATTCTGTCTGGCCGAAATTAATAAATAAATAAAAATAAAAAACAGAGATGTGTAAGAATCTCCAAATGCTTGGATCAAAGAAGATAGCATAACTGAAAAATTTAAATTACTTTATATCGATTGAAATAGAAGCAACACATGACACGCGTACTCCTCATTACTAGCAAGAAACTGATGTCATCAAATGCATATGTTAGGAAAGGAGAGAGCTCACATTAACTATTCAAGGTTCAGTATTAAAAACTAGAACACAAGAGCCCAAAGTAAACATACAGAAGGAAAATAAACATAACAATAAAACAACAAACAAACAAACAAAAAAAACAAGAGAAGAAACCAATAAAGTAGATAGCAGAAATTATATCCCAGGCTTCAGCCATTACTTCTTTGCAAAGATCAATAAATTTGCTAAGATTGGAGATTAAAAGATGGAAATGGGGTAGAGCTAGGGAAGAAAAGGTCATAGGAATGTTAGTGATGAGATAAGGGATACTGAGTCAAATGACATTTTTTACGAAGTGGATTAGTAAGTGACAAGAGAGATGGCTTCGAAGGTAAAAAACTTGCTGTGCATGTGTAAGGACCAGAGTTGGGATCCCCAGTACTCACATAAAGCTAGGCGCAGCAGGATGATTTTAGCATTGAGGTCCGGGGGCAAAGACAAGTCCTTCTTGGGGACTCCCTGTCAAGCCAGTCTAGCGGAAACAGTGAGCTCCAGTTTTGAGACATCCTCTCTCTAAACAAACGAATAACTAAGTAACAATAGCTATGCCAAAGACTACATAAGACCGTTTACCTCTCTTTCTTTCTCTCTCCCCCTCTCTCCATTTCAATCTCTCTCACACATGTACATTCACACTAAGGAAATGCTTTGTATCATTTTATCTCAATAAATGTAAAGGTTAGAGGAGCTACTAAAATGTCTTTGAAGTCACAAGCTACAAAGGTTTGCCCAAGAAGAGACAGGTAACATGACTAGACCATGAACACCTGTGAGTCAGTAGACTTTCTCTCTCCCTCTCTCTCCCTCTCCCCATTCCTCTCCTCTCCCCCTCTCCCTTCCCCTTTTCTTCCCCCTTCCCCTCTCCTCCTCTCCCTCTCTCCCCTCTCTTCATTGCCCTCCCTCATTCTCACCATCTCCCTCTCCCCTAAACCACCACCACTAAAAAAAAAAAAAAAAAAAAAAAAAAAAATACCCTAACTTGGACGGCTTCCCTTGGGAGGCCACAAGAAATGTGATCTGAGGAGAAAGGCCACCTCCACATGAACTCCAGAACATCAAAGCGGGAATGTGTGTGAATTCATTTGGATAAACAATGACAAGGACAACCTCTAACGCCAACAGTACTCCTGACCATTTATGCAAAAGTCCTTAACAAGACAGAAAATAAACACACAACTAGCCACAAGTTTATCCCTTGAATTCAAGGTTAGTTTAAGGGTTGTAAATCTATCACAACTATGTATATTGATATATGACTGTCTCAGCAGATGGGTTACATACATGTGCACATTTCTGAATGTTACCTTTTCTATTTGTCCTTTAAAAAACATATCTATATTTATCTTCAAATTATTTATCTGTATGGGTGTTTTGCTTGAATGTATTTCTGTGTAGCACTTGGGTATCTGGTGCTCATAGAGGTCAGATGAGTGTGTTGGATCTCCTGGAACTGGACTTTCAGATGTTTGTGAGTTGCCAGGTGGGTCCTGGGAATCAATCCCAGAACCTCCACAAGAGCAACAAGTGCTGCAAATCACTGACCCATTTCTCCAGCCCCTATTTACCTTTATTTTTTTCCCTGAATGTGCTAGTATATGCCTTTAACCCAAGCACTTGGGAGGCAGTAGAAGGCAGATCTCTGTGAGTCTAAGGTTACGTAGTAAGTTCCAAGCTACTCAGAATAATACAATGAGATCCTGTCTAAACAACACCAAACCATAACAGGTCAAAATAAGACAAACATATAAATTGTGAATATATTTCAATCAATGTTATCAGACTTATACAAAAGGGCTGTAAGATGGGAGGAGGAAGACAAACCTCCTGGAGACGGCCATACCAGCTAAAGACTGGCTGTCCTGAGTACCTTACAGGCAGGCCATTCATATTAGTTGAAGAGGATGTCACTCAGGGGCCATACAATATAAAAGAATGTAGTGGACAGATAGGAAAGAAAAAGAATTCAAGCAGCTTGAAGATTACGAAACTGGAACCTAAAACTCAAGTGTTGAGAGGAGTAGCCTGTTGTTAGTGGCCAACTCTGCCACTTGGGGCTGAGATGAAGTTCCAGACTGAGCTGTCACTATGGGCCATGTCTGGGTCTGGGTCTACTCAGTAACAGGGCTCTTATTACTCATAGAGAACAATGGAACATCCCTGGTAGTGACAGCTGCTGGGGAACATTTGGCTGCCCAAGGAAGGAGCAGAACTGGCCCGGCCCGCACTGCCTGCTATGCTCTAGAGAGCTGTCCCACTCTCTCACCAGCAACTGGGAGACCAGACCCTGTGCCTCGCCTACACAGCACAGTGGAGACAGCCCTGGTGGCAGGCACTGTGGGCGAGCCAGACCCCAGTGTTTGAATGTGGGAGAACTTCCCCCGTTACTGTGGTGTGGCAGGGGTGATGTCTCTGCCCCTTGCCACCTCTGGCATTCGGAAAAGCTCCCTGAAGGGTCATGAGCTCCAGAGAACTAGTCCTGCCCCTTTGTAGCTGCAGCAAGCAGTCAGGACAGTGGGCCATGCACCTTGCCTGGAGACAGCGGCAGAGCGGATGCTGATGTGGGCACAGGTGAACCAGCCCCCAGGGTGGGAGCACGGTGTAAGCTGCAGCACTTGGCAGAGAGGGCGTCCACTTTGGCTGGGTAGTACAGTGGAGCTGGCCTGGGAGGTGTGTGCAGAGCCATCCCCAAGGGCATGAAAGCAGAAGGACTCACACTGTCTCATGCATGCACTGGGTAGCCTAGCCTAAGCAGTGCCAGAGAGCTGGCCCTGACTGTGGAGTTAAGGGAGAACCAGCACTCTGACCGGCTCAGCTCCCACCCAGTCCCACAGAAGGTTACTGAGCTGGTTCACCCCAAAATCCATATCATCTGTGAACAGTTAGGATGCATGAAAGAACCGGTTGGACACAGGGCAACAACAGGATAACCGAGAAGAGGCCCAGTGAGAATCCAATATTGATGCCGTCACAAGAGCCAGAGATCTGAACCAGACCAATGAATCATAAGCAATGAACATTTGTAAGTGGAGAGGTATGGACTGAATCATACACTGTGGGGCACACTGTGGTATTCCACTGCTTGTATGCTGAAATGTATTCTATTCTCTCTCTCTCTGTGTGTGTGTGTGTGTGTGTGTGTGTTTATTTTTTTTATTTTTGTCCAATTGTGTATTTGTTTTAGGAGAGAGGTTGCAAGGATGAAGTGCAGATATAAGGGACAGTGGACTGGGGTCCATGATATGAAACTCCCAATGAGTGAATAAAATGTTAAAAAAAAAAAAAAAAAAAAAAAAGGCTGTAAGTCAGGGACCTAACCCTTTTGATTTTATGGACACTTAGTTCTTCTTTTTTTTTATTTCTTTTTTAACATCTTTATTTTACAAAACAAAGATAAATACAGATTTCAAGCATTTTTTTGCATAAAATTATACAATACATTTTTGTCAGTACTTTTTTTCAGATTTTAAAATAATTTTTACATAAATCTATATGAATAGTCAGTACTTGATCTTTTTAAAGGTTTGACTGTATGCATCGAAAACCCAATAGTTACAATGAGCACAAAGTACATGCAAAACAAAATGTAACATGGAAATAGTCAAAGTTTTCTTGTTGTGTAAAGATTTTTTTGTTTTGTTTTGTTTTCTTTATTTCTTTGACTTCCTACAGTCTGTGAGTTGTTTCTGGGGCAGTGCGAGCCTCTGGGGGTTAGCATCCCACTATCAGTGACTGCATATTATGTCTGTTCTTTTGTGACTGAGTTATCTCACTCAGAATGATATTCTCTAGATGCATCCATTTTCTTAAGAATTTGGTCAAGTCATTGTTTCTGGTGGCTGAGTAGTATTCCATTGTGTAAATGTACCACAATTTTTGTATCCATTCATCTTCTGAAGGACATCTGGGTTCTTTCCAGCTTCTGGCTATTATAAATAGAGCTGCTATGAACATTGTGGTGCATATAACTTTGTTTTGTACTAAGGTGTCTCTGGGGTATATGCCCAGAAGTGGAATAGCTGGGTCTTCAGGTAGTACTATGTCCAATTTTCTAAGGTATCGCCAGACTGATTTCCAGAGTGGTTGTATTAGTTTGCAACCCCACCAACAGTGAAGAAGTGTTCCTCTTTCTCCGTAACCTCGCCAGCATCTGTTGTCATCTGAGTTTTGGATCTTGGCCAGTCTGACTGGTGTGAGGTGGAATCTCAGGGTTGTTTTGATTTGCATTTCCCTGATGGCTAAGGATGTCGAGCACTTCCTCAGATATTTCTAAGCCATTCGATAGTCCTCAACTGAGAATGTTTTGTTTAGTTCTGTACCCCATTTTTTAATAGGGTTATTTGATTCTCTGGTGTCTACCTTTTTGAGTTCTTTGTATACCTTAGATATTAGGCCTCTATCTGATGTGGAGTTAGTAAATATCTTTTTCGATTCTGTTGGCTGCTGTTTTGTTTTCTTGACAATGTCCTTAGCCTTACAGAGACTTTGCAATCTCATTAAGTCCCATTTGTTAATCTTTGACCTTAGAGCTTGAGCCACTGGTGTTTTGTTCAGAAAATTTTCTCCTGTGCCTATATGTTCTAAAGTTTTTCCTACTTTCTCATATAATAGTTTCAGTGTATCTGGTTTAATGTGGAGATCTTTGATTCACTTACACTTGAGCTTTGTACAAGGAGATAAGAAAGGGTCTATTTTCATTCTTTTGCATGCTGAGTGCCAGTTGGACCAGCACCATTTGTTGAATAGGCTGTCTTTTTTCCATTGAATGTTTACTGCTTCTTTGTCGAAAATCAGGTGACCATATACATGAGGGCTCATTTCTGGATCTTCTATTCTATTCCATTTATGCACATGCCTATTTCTGAACTAGTACCATGCAGTTTTCAGCACAATTGCCTTGTAATATAGCTTGAGGTCAGGGATAGTGATTCCCGCAGATGTTTTCTTGTTGTTGAGGATGGATTTCACTATTCTGGGTCTTTTGTTGTTCCATATGAAATTGCACATTGATCTTTCCAATTCCATGAAGAACTGGGTTGGAATTTTGATGGGGATTGCATTGAATCTGTATATTGCTTTTGGTAGGATGGCCATTTTTAAAATGTTGATCTTTCCAATCCATGAGCAAGGGAGATCTTTCCATTTTCTGAGATCCTCCTCAATTTCCTTCTTTAGAGGTTTGAAGTTCTTGTCGCACAGGTCCTTCACTTGCTTAGTTAGAGTCACACCAAGGTATTTCATAGTTTTTGTGATGATTGTGAAGGGTACCTTTTCTCTAATTTCTTTCTCCACATGTTTGTCCTTTGAGTATAAGAAGGCTACTGATTTGTTTTAGTTAATTTTGTATCCAGCCACTTTGTTGAACTTGTTTATCAGCTGTAGGAGTTCTCTGGTGGAATTTTTGGGGTCACTTATGTACACTATCATGTCATCGGCAAAGTGTGATGTTTTTATCTCTTCCTTTCCGATTTGTATCCCCTTGATCTTCTTTTGCTGTCTAATTGCTCCAGCCAGGACTTCCAGTACTATGTTGAATAGGTAGGGGGAGAGTGGGCAGCCTTGTCAAGTCCCTGATTTAAGTGGGATTGCTTCAAGTTTCCCAGCATTAAGTTTGATGTTGGCTGTTGGTTTGCTGTATATTGCTTTTATTATGTTTAAGTATGGACTTTGGATTCTAGTTCTTTCCAGGACTTTTAACATGAAGGGGTGTTGAATTTTGTCAAATGCTTTCTCAGAATCTAGTGAGATGACCATGTGATTTTGTTCTTTGAGTTTGTTTATATGGTGGATTACATTGATGGATTTCCTTATATTAAACCATCCTTGCATCCCAGGGATGAAGCCTACTTGGTCATGATGAATGATCGTTTTGATGTGTTCTTGGATTCGGTTTGCAAAAATTTTGTTGAGTATTTTTGCATCGATGTTCATAAGTGAGATTGGTCTGAAGTTCTCTTTCCTTGCAGGGTCTTTGTGTGGTTTAGGTACGAGGGTTATTGTAGCCTCAAAAAATGAGTTGGGTAATATTCCATCTGATTCTATCTTTTGGAATAGTTTGGCGAGTATTGGTGTTATATCCTCAATAAAAGTCTGATAAAATTCTGCACTGAACGCCTCTGGACCTGGGCTTTTTTTGGTTGGGAGGCTATTGATGACTTCTTCTATTTCTTTAGGTGTTATAGGGTTATTTAGATGGTTTACTTGGTCCTGGTTTAACTTTGGGACCTTGTATCTGTCTAGGAATTCATCCATTTCCTCCAGATTTTCCAATTTTGTGGAGTATAAGTTTTTGTAGTATGATCTGATGATTTCCTGAATTTCCTCAGTTTCAGTTGTTATGTCGCCACTTTCCTTTCTGATTTTGTTAATTTGGATACTTTCTCTTTGCCCTCTAGTTAGTCTGGCTAGGGGTTTATCAATCTTGTTGATTTTCTCAAAGAACCAACTCTTGGTTTTGTTGATTTTTTTCAATGGTTCTTTTTGATTCTATTTGGTCTATTTCTGCCCTAATTTTGATTATTTCTTGCCGTCTACTCTTCTTGGGTATATCTGCTTTCTTTTGTTCTAGGGCTTTTAGCTGTGCTGTCAAGTTGCTGATGTATGCTCTCTCCAGTTTCTTTTTGGAAGCACTTAGGGCTATGAGTTTTCCTCTCAATACTGCTTTCATTGAATCCCATAGGTTTGGGTATGTTGTGTTTTCGTTTTCGTTGATGTCTAGAAAATCCTTAATTTCTTTCTTTATTTCTTCTTTGACCCAGCTATCGTTTAACAGAGTGTTGTTTAGTTTCCATGTGTATGTGGGCTTTTTGTTGTCTTTGTTGTTGTTAAAGACCAGCCGTAGACCATGGTGATCTGAGAGGATGCATGGGAGTATTTCATTCTTCTTATATCGATTGAGGCTCGTTTTGTGTCCCATTATGTGGTCAATTTTCGAGAAGGTGCCATGGGGTGGTGAGAAGAAGGTGTATTCTTTTACTTTAGGGTGATATGTTCTGTATATATCTATTAATTCTGGTTGTTTCAAAGACTCTGCTAGATTTGCAGTGTCCTTGTTCAGTTTCTGTTTCCCTGATCTGTCCATTGGTGAGAGTGGGGTATTAAAGTCTCCCACTATTATTGTGTGGGGTGAAATGTATTTTTTGAGCTTTAGTAGTATTTCTTTTATGAATGTGGGTGCTTTTTTATTTGGAGCATATATGTTAAGGATTGAGAGTTCCTCCTGACAGATTTCCCCGGTAATGAGTAAAAAGTGTCCTTCCTTATATTTTTTGCTAACTTTTGGTTGGAAATTTACTTTATTCAATATTAGAATATCCACTCTAGCGTGTTTCTTGCGGCTATTTGCTTGGAAGTTTGTTTCCCACCCTTTTACTCTGAGCTAGTGTCTGTCTTTGTCTCTGAGATGAGTTTCGTGTATGCAGCAAAAGGCTGGAATTTGTTTATGTATCCAGTCTGATAGCCTATGTCTCTTTATTGCGGAGTTGAGTCCATTTATGTTAATAGATATCAAGGAATAGTTGTTTCTGTTTCCTGCCATTATTGCTTTTGTGGGTTGAGTTGTGTCTGTCTTTTTCTTCTTTTAGTTTTCTTGTTTAGGAGTTTTCTTGTTTTTACTAGGCTGTATTTTCCCTCATTGTATTGGGTTTTCCACCTATAATTCGTTGTAGTGCTGGGTTTGTGGTCAGATATTGTGTAAAGTTTGATTTGTCTTAAAATATCTTCATCTCTCCATCGATGGTGATTGATAGTTTTGCTGGGTATAGCAGCTTGGGCTGGCACTTGTGCTCTCTTAGGGTGTGCATGATGTCTGTCCAGGCTCTACTAGTTTTCATAGTATCTGTTGAGAAATCGGGTGTGATTCTGATTGGCCTGCCTCTATATGTTACCTGACCTTTTTCCCTTACTGCTTTTAGTATTCTTTCTTTGCTTTGGGCACTTTTTGTTTTGAATATTATGTGTCGGGAGGTATTTCTTTTCTGGTCCAACCTATTTGGAGTTCTGAAGGCTTCTTTTATGCTTGTGGTCATCTCATTCTTGAGGGTAGGGAAGTTTTCTTCTACAATTTTGTTGAAGATATTTACTGTGCCTCTTAGTTGATCCTCTTCTCCCTCTTCTATTCCTATTATCCTTAGGTTCGGTATTCTCATTGTGTCATGGACTTTCTGGACGTTTTGGGTTAGGAGCTTTTTTTTTTTGCATCTTCTCTGGCTGTTTTGTCTATGTTTACAATGTTATCTTCTGCCCCCGAGATTCTCTCTTCCTTCTCTTGTAATCTATTGGAAATGCTTGCTTCTGTGACTCCTGATTTTTTTTTTTTAGGTGTTCTACCTCTAGGGTTATCTTTTTTAGTGATTTCTTTATCGTGTCAATTTCTGTTTTAAATTCCCTCTTCCATTCCTTTGTCTCTTTGGTTGTGGTTTCCACTAGTTCTTTGAGTTCTTTGAGTGTTTTTCTTGCTTCCTCTTTAAAAGCTTCTGAATCTTTTTGCTTTTCCTCCCGTTCTTGTTTAATTATCTCTATCAGCATCTTGATGTGTGATTTCAGGTCTGCATCTTCTTTTTCTGGAGTGTTTGGCATTCCTATGTTTGCTGTTGTGGGAGAGCTGGGTTCTGGAGTTACCAGATTGTCTTGGAATATACTCTTTCGCTTTCCTCTTGCCATTTTGTTGTCAGTGACATGTTCTCGCCTTTCCCTTGTATCTGGTCTGTGTCCCTGTGTCTTCACTGGTCTAGGTGGCAGATGGGCTGAGCCCTGTTCTATGCCTCAGAGTCGCCGGGTGGAAACAGAAGTTCCAAAGTTCTGTTCCTGGTCCCTGGATCAGGCACTGAAGTCGCCCCAGTCTTTAAAGCTTTAAAGGCAGCTGATCCGTGTGGTGGATGGGCTGCGCCCTGTTCTGCGCACTGAAGTTGCTGCGGGGTCGAAACAGAAGTTCCAAAGTTCTGTCTCTGGTCCCTGGATCAGGCAGGGCTGGGGATGCGCTTACAGTGCGTACTCCGCAGAGATCCCTCTGCTCCCTGGTCGCCAAGGTCTCCCACTCACCAGTCTTTAAAGCTTTAAAGGCTGCTGATTCGTGTGGTGGATGGGCCACGCCCTGTTCTGCGCACTGAAGTCACCACTGGGTGGAAACAGAAGTTCCAATGGTCTGTTCCTGGTCCCTGGATCGGGCAGGGCTGGGGGGACACTTAGTTCTTAAGAGAGCAGCCAACTCTTAGCTAGTTCTGTTACACACCTTCACACACAGATGATGCACTTCTTAGGGTTTTGTGATGCAGTTTTTAGGTTGCATTATCAGTTTCTCAGGGAGGCTTCCATCTCTTCCCACTGTCCTGATGCCCATTAGGAGAATGTGTGCCCACACACCTCACAGCCTCTGCAAATGTAATGTCACTGTGAGTTCAGCCTGTGCTGCACACCCCTCTTTTAGCCTCCTCCTCTTCTCAGAGTTAATGCTTTGTTCCTGTGGCTCTCTATGAATCAACTACCAATTCCTTTTCAAACATTTCCTGTCGACTGAGAGTTTCAGGCACAAGGAAGCTCAGACGTCAGGGAGTTTGTCTTCCTGATGAAGACTGGACAGTTCGTTTCTAGGAACTGTGTACAGCTGCCATCTTGGATTTCTAAGATGATAACCTCAGATGTTGCCTTCTATTTTGTTTTTGTTTTATGTCTCTCTTCCTCTCAGGTGGGATCTCCTGTTCTCAGTTTTTCTTGTTGGATTTTCTACTTAAAAATTCACAGTTGTCACTTTAAGGGTATCTGAAGTTTCAAGCCCATAGAAAAATAAGGACTTCCATCTACCAGTGTTGAGTAATTATGCTAATTTTTCAAATTCGACCACTGAGTTCTTTAGCTTTATGACAGTTGAACACAACCCACTTGGGAACAGGGATTCTCAGCTGAGAAAATGTCTTTATAAGATCCAGCTATAGGTAAGCCTATGGGCATTTTCTTTCCCTTTCTTTTTTCTTTTTCTTTCTTTCTTTCTTTCTTTTTTTTTTGAGCATATGTTGCAAGGCCTTTATTTCTTCTTTTTTATTATTTTTGAATTATTTTTGATGGGATATTCTCTGTATTTACAATTCAGGTGTTATCCCCTTTCCACCAATCCCTCCCTCTCCCACCGCCCCATTGCCTCCATAAAGGTGCTTCCTCTTCCAAACTCCCTCTCCCACCTCAGCAGCATTCCCCTACACTGGGAAAATGACCCTTTGCTGGAACAAAGTCCTTTCCTCTCATTGATGCCAGAGAATGCTATCCTCTGCTGCATATGTATTCGGAGCCATGGGTCTCTCCATAACAACTAACTCATTGGTGTTTTAGTCTCTTGGAGCTGTGGTAGATCTGGGTAGTCGATAATTTTGTTCTTCCCATGGGGTTGCAAACCCTTTCAGCTCCTTCAGTCTTTTCCCTAGCTCCTTCACTGGTGTCCCCATGTTCAGTCTGATTGTTAGTTGCAAGCCTCCTCCTCTGTATTAATATGGCTCTCGCAGAGCCTTATCATCCTGAATGAGGTAAATCAGTCACAAAATAACACTCATGGTATGTACTCACTGATAAGTGGGTACTAGCTCCCCAAAAGCTCAGAATACCCAAGAAACAATTCACAGAAATTATGAAGCTCAAAGAGAAGGAAGGCCAGAAAGAGGATGCCTCAGTCCTTAAAAGGGAGAACGAAGCACTCATGGGAGGAAATAATGGGACAAATAGAGGAGCAGGGATTGGAGAAAGTTCATCCAAAGACAGCCATTTTCTTTCTTTCTTTCTTTCTTTCTTTCTTTCTTTCTTTCTTTCTTTTGAGTAAAACAATATTTAAGTGAAGGGCTATTGAGAAAAAAAATTAATGAATGGAGGAACAGGTAATGTACATGTCCTCTGTACAAGTATTAATGCATGAAAGTTGGATAATAATGTAAATTAAATGCAAAAATCTGTACAAAAAAAAAAAAAAAACAAAATGATTCCACAATGCAAAGAATGGCCTTTTTCCAATTATCTTTTTCTTTGCACTAGGTATATTTTATTGAGAGAAGCAATGAATTATATAATATTATGCATAATTTTAAAAGTAGTTAAGGTTCATTTATCATCATTGCTATTTATTCTTGAACATTTTACTCTTTTGTTTCTTTTCTTTTCTTTAATAAACTGAAATTTATTTTAAAAAACAAAGATAAATGTACAGATTTTAAGCATTTTTGCATAAAAGTATATGAATACATTTTTGTCAGTACTTGATTTTTTTTAAAGGTTTGATACTGTGCATTAAGATCTTACTAGTTACAATGAGCATAACGTACATGTAAAACAAGATGTAACCTGGAAATAGTCAAAGTTTTCTTGGTGTGTGAAGATTAAGTATAATGGTTTTTCATTTTATTTTTTCTTTTTTTGGCCTTTGTTTTTTCTTGAATTTCATATAGTCTGTGAGTTGTTTCTGGGGTGTTCAGAGCTCTCTGGGGTTAGTATCCAATTATCAGTGACTGCATATTATGTCTGTTCTTTTGTGACTGGGTTATCTCACTCAGGATTATATTCTCTAGATGCATTCATTTTCTTACAAATTTCATAAAGTCATTGTTTCTGGTGGCTGAGTAGTACTCCATTGTGTAAATGTACCACAATTTTTGTATCCATTCATCTACTGAAGGACATCTGGGTTCTTTCCAGCTTCTGGCTATTATAAATAGGGCTGCTATGAACATTGTGGTGCATGTGTCTTTGTTATATGTTGAAGCTTCTCTGTGGTGTATGCCCAGAAGTGGAATAACTGGGTCTATAGGTAGTACTATGTCCAATTTTCTGAGGAACTGCCAGACTGATTTCCAGAGTGGTTGTACCAGTTTACAACCCCACCAACAGTGGAGAAGTGTTCCTTTTTCTCTGCATTCTCGCCAGCATCTGCTGTCATATGAATTTTTGATCTTAGCCATCTGGTTGGTGTGAGGTGGAATCTCAGAGTTGTTTTGATTTGCATTGATAAACCCTTAGCCAGACTAACTGGAGGGTATTTTCTTAATCAGTGATTGATGGAGAAGGACCTGCCCCATTTTGGGTGTTGCTATCCCTGGGCTGATTCTCCTGGGTGGTGTAAGAAACTCTGTTGAGTCAGCCAGTAAGCAGCACTCTTCCATAGTCTCTGCATCAGCTTTTTCCCCCAGGTTCCTGCCCTGTTTGTGTTCCTACCTTAGCTTCTCTCAATGACCCAGGATATGTCAGCAAATAAATCATTTCCTCCTTAAACTACTTTTGGTCATGGTATTTTTATCACACCAATAGAAACCTATCTAAAACAATAACAGTTAATATACATGAATTGAAGTTGCCTAGAAAGTTGTTCCTGTGGCTAATGCTTAAAATAATTGAAAACTGTGTCACCACCTCCATGTAATCTTTTATAAATCAGGATGAAAGCCAGGGAGGCTTAGGTACAAGCTAACTATTTTTCAAAAAGTCTGCGGAACTTATTCTCTGATTCAGGAATTTAAGACTTCCAGTCTTTCTCCTTGTATACAGTGAGCCTTCTAAGGGTTATTTTTCTTGGTAGAGCAAAATTATTTAGGACACCGTGAAATAACAGAGAGATAGTGATCATCTAATTGGCACAGTGTCTTCTTTGTGGAAAGTCTGTGATGTGCTTAGCAAGTTGAAGAGACTGCTGTTCATTTGTAAAATGTCTGTCTAGAGAGTGACTTTACCTTCCGAGGTAATATTTTAATGAAAATGGCCCTTCTTAGTGAACTGAAAAAGATTCTCGGACTGTGGCTTGCTAGAGTCTTTCTTGTAGATTGGCATCTAAATTTGACTGGACAGCCAAGGTGAATTTCCTGTCTTGCCTTATGGATATAAGCCATCACTGAACTATATATAGCGAGAGCTTCACACTTGAGTCAGCCAGCATTTGTAACGTGATTCTAGGAGTTCCTTGAAGACTTCCAAAAGGTTAAAGTTATAAATAAATAAACAAATAGAATTTGATATAAAATTAACTTGAATGTTTATAGTTTTTAACTGGACTAAAAATATGCCACCAAATGACAACACCAGGAGTCCCCAAGGCTATTAACACAACGAACAGAGAAATAAGCTTAAGAATAATATGAATATTTCATTTAACCAGATAGTACGTTTTATTCGATGTAACTTCCCATCTCTATGACGACATTTAAGATAATTTTACATGTATTTCTGACTTTCAGAATTACCAAACAACCCAAGAACATTAGGCCAGGTAAGGCTGCAAAGGCATCTGCCCTATTTTCTAGGCTACCATTTTAGTTCTAAACACAGTGGCACTGTTTCCTTGGCACTCACAGTTCTGGCTACTCAGCCCAAACCCACAGCTCAGACCAGAACATAAACAGAGAGCCTCTCTGGGTGTTCACAGCCCATGTGAGAAAGCCAGCCTTCACGCCCAGCACAAATGTTTATAATAATAGAAAGGTGGCTTTCTTAGGTCTGCTTGGAGTGGAGAAGTGAACCCTGCCGAGCATCATTTTCTTCAGTATGCCGAGTTTTTCTTGGGTCAAATAAAACCTATCACAGCGTTTTAAAATTCAGCATTGATTGAGAAGCCTCAAAGTATGTTAGAACTGGGTCAGAACTAGTAGAGTGGATAATGACTTTCATCACAAAAGCGAGTCATTCACTGAACAAACATTTTATAAGGTCTGTTCTATGCACTCCAAGCTTTCTAAAGAGGATGGAGCAGTGGACAAATCCTTGTCTTTGTGGGAATGACAGTGTGTCCCAGTAGAATGAAGCAGGAAATAAACATAGGGTGTGAGTTGGTGTAATATCAGAAACCAGGGCATAGCAGTAGGAAACACGAGGGCAGAGAAACATAGGAGCAGCCCTGGGGTAAGCGTGTGTGTGCTGTTCCAGAGCAAGGGGCCGTTGCGGGCTCGAGTGTGGGACAGCCACAGCCGAGCGCCGACGGTGTGCCTGCTGTGGACCATCGCCAGGACTCCTGCTTTCACGTGGAGTGTGAAGACCAGGCTGTGGCAGATTTTGAGATAATGTACTAAGAAGCTTCAGTGTGGACATTGTGTGAAGAACAGAAGACACACAGAATAGCGTTTAGAAATCACAGTCAGCAGACCACTGTGTAAGTGCAAGTGAGAGTTTAGGAAGCTCCTTCATACGGCAAGAACCTTACTAAAATATAGTTCTCTCCATCTGTTCTCTTTTGAGTCCATGAATATGGGGCTTGTGTGTGTGTGTGTGTGTGTGTGTGTGTGTGTGTGTGTTTGGGTGTGCATGGCTTTGTGCGCACAGAGGCCAGAGAAGAGCACTGGGCACCCTCTCCTAGCATTTTCTGATTTATCCTATGAGGCAAGGTCTCTTCCCAAACCCAGAGCTCACTTTTCTACTAGGTTAGCAGCCAGTGAGCGGCAATGCTTCTGCTAGCCCCGCCCCATAGTGTCAGACTTTGCCCTGGTTGCTATGTGGGTTCTACGGCCAGACTGAAGGTCCTCATGGTTACTGATGCAAATATTCTTAACTACAGAGCCATTTCTCCAGCCCTCCCCCACATCTATTCTTATATATAATATAATACTATGAGTTGGCGCTGTAGTGTTCCCCTGGAAAAGCCATTAGGAGTTAGAGTCTACTGTGAAGAAACAAGTGACAAGGGACATACCTTTAAAGGGTATATTTTTGTCTCTGGACTCCCCTCCATTCTTATCTTGCTCTTCTTCTTCCCCTTCTTCTGCCCAAAGCCATAAAGGTGGCCAGTCTGGGTAGCTTTCTCTGAAACCAAGAGCCAACAGAGCCCCTTTCCCCTTTGAGTTTCTTTCACTCAGGGGCTTGTCATAGCAACAGAAAGCAGGCTAGCAGAGGAAATCAGCACATGGTCTTAATTCTCACATAAAGCATGTCCATGACATCGTCGGCACTGCACAAGGGCACTTCTCCAGGGAAGCTACTCATGCCCAGACCTTGAATGAGCTCAGCTGGTTTGGACAAAGGGACTGTGTTCTCTCCCAGTATCCATCCTTCCTATGTTGTCTAGACAGGAAACCGGGCAGCTACAGACAGCACACTGATCCTCCACGAGTGGATCCGGGAACCAAACGCTTTATCCAAATGGCTTTGAGGTAGTTCAACATGATATTATCCTCCAGAATGAAAGTGAGAAGATGATGGTCAGTAAAGTAGGGAAGGGACAAAGGGTAGTGGGAGGCTCAGTAAAAAGTCAGGAATCTTTGTCCCCCCACCCACAACCCCAGGTTCAGGGAAGCTTTGGATAGTCACAACTAGCTTCTTACATGACGAGAAAATTGATAAGTCTTCATTTCTTACTGTCTTAACCAGTGTTTTATTGCGTTGACTCTGGCAAGTCTTAGAAAAGAGATCATGTAATTGGAACTTGCTTATAGTTTCAGAGGTTTAGTCCATTATCCGCATGGCAGGGAGCATGGTTGTACTTAGACAAGTTGCTTGAGAGTTCTACTTCCAGATCAGCAGGGAACAGGAAGGAAAAGCCATTGAAACCCTGAAGTCCACCCCCAGTGATGCACCTCCTTTGACAAAGTTACGCCTACTCCAACAAGGCCACAGTCTTAATACCTCTCAGGCAGCGCCATTTCTTGATGACATTCAAATATATGAGCCATAGGAACCATTCTTACTGAAACTGCCACAAGGTTTAGAATCTAAAACATACAAACGAGGACAAGAGATTACATGCCTTTATTATTTTCTGTCTATGCCTTTAAGTATAATACATCGGGGAGATATCATGTTTTAACTGCGTAAGGGACATGAGCCCAGATCTCTGAGCTAGTCTGCCTGACCTGGTGATTCCCCCACAAATGATCTACCTTAGCTTTGAGATTCCAGACCTATTTGGAGTTATTGAAAAGAGGAGAAGGTGAACAGGATTCTCAGACAGAGCTGGACCTGGTATCCTAGGGCAGCAGCACCAGATACATAGAAAACTACAGAAGAAGGGTTACAGGTCAAGGCCTGCTGGGGCTGCAGAGTGAGTTCAGGACAAGCCTGGGTAACATAGAAAGAGCATGCCTTAAAATTAATTATAAAAAGAGAGCTAGAGATACAGCTCAGTGCTTGTCAAGCATGCATGGTGCTGCTCAGTTCTTACTTACTGAAAAGAAGAAAGGGAAAAAAAACTGAAGAAAAGAAAGTAAACACTCCATAGAACTTGCTAGAAACTCTGTAGGCACTGTTGATCAAACAAACCAATATTCCCTGGTGATAAAAACTTCTGTATGGGACTCTTACCAGTTAATCACAATTAGTTAAAATGATGGCATCCATAACTACTTAGAGTCCTTTTCAATAGGAAATTTCTATACCTCACTTGGGGATTATAAAAAGATCTGGGCAGTACCTGAACATTGAATGGAAAGAGCTTTTGTAAACAAAACACAAAAAAGACTTCCTGCCCCACATTTTGCCCTCTATCCCACAAGCATTAAATGAGCAACAAGTTTCATCTTCTTCCCCAGTGAGAAAACTTCATCTTTGTTTTATGTTTCAGTCTTGCATTGTAGCCAAGTAGCTTTTGCTTAAGGCATCGAGATAGCCAGTAAATTGCTACATACATTCTTACAATAGTTACATTTTTGTTTGATTAAGCAATGTATCAATACGTCTACTGGCTGGTTTTGCATCCACTTGTCCCAAGCTGGCCTCAGCAGAGAGAAAGGAGCCTCTGTTGAGGAAATGTCTCCATGAGATCCAGCTGTGAGGCATTTCCTCAATTAGTGCTCACTGGGGGAGGGCTCATCCAGATGTGTGGTATCATCCCTGAGCAGCTGCTCCTGGGTTCTGTAAAAAACAAATGAAGGAAGCCTTTCTAAGCAGGTCAGCAATACCCCTCCATAGCCTCTGCATCAGCTCCTGCCTCCAGGTCCCTGCCCTGTTTCAGTTCCTGTCCTGACTTCTCAGATAATGAACTGTGATGTCTAAGTGCAAACTGAATAAACCCTTTCCTCCCTGACTTCCATTTTGGTGATGACATGTTGTGGCAATAGAAATCCTAACCGAAACAACATACTGTGATCTTATTTACTGTTTTACGTCTTCTTATTATGGTCACTATAGTTTGCATTTATATTTGTCTAAATTATCTTTCTCCACATTTTTTATGTGTGCACGAGTGTGTACCAAGCATGCTTGTGTGAATGTTTGCAAGCACGTGGGTACATTTGTGCATGTAATGTATGTAGGGGCTAAAGTTTGGCACTGGGAATTTTTCTTGATGGCTCTCCACTTCATTTTTTTTTTTGAGACAGGGTCTCTCACTGAACCCAAAGCCCACTCATTTGGTTTGCCCAACTGGTCAACTTGCTTTGGGCATCTCTTGCCTCAGCCTTCCAACTGGTGGGATTGTAGGCATGCATCACTACATTTAGCTGAAAATAGTTATTTTACTTTCCTCTTCTTTTACTAAGATTAGAATTATATCTTCTGTTTTCCCAAAATGCAGGATGAGTAATTTTCTTCTTAAAAATGAAATTTATGAGATAGATATATAGGAATTATACACATTGCCATACAATATAATGAGCTGATAAATGTATCCAGTGTGTAATCATAAAATAGTTACAATTGGCATCTATATAGTTTCAAACACTCGTTGCTTTGTATTAGGAAATTTCTGACATCTCTTTCTAGTGATTTTGAAATATATAATACATTTTTGCAATCTATGGTCATTCCACTATGCTATACAGCAGCAGAAACTATTCTTACCTCAATTCCACACTCCTTAACCAGCCTCCTCTGTCTCACCTCCCTCTACCCTCTCTAGTTCCTAAGGTTAGTGCTACTTCTTCCATAAGATCAAGTTTTTTTGGGTTTTCATAGATAAAAGAGAACACACAGTACAAATGCTCTGGGGCTGCCATTTTGTTAGTTCTGTCCATGTTTCTAAACAAACAAACAAACAAACAAACACTAACAACAACAAGCAACAAAACAGGCTGAATAATGTTCCATTGTGTATACAAACATTTTGCATAAGAATTCACCTGTCAGAAGGACACCTTTATTGAGTCTATTTCTTGGCTACTAGTGCTACAGTAAACATAAAAAGATGCACATTCCCAGACACTCCAATCAGTTTCTTTGACTGTGTATCCAGCAATGGGGTCACTGGGTTAAAGTCTTGATGAACATCCGGCCACCAGGTGACATATGTTCCTCTTTCTCTGTATCTTCTCCAATTTAAAAAATAAATCATTTTAACAACAGCAATCTGTGTAAACCAGACCTTCTTACTATGACAGATACCTAAGACAAGCAGGTTAAAGGGAGAAAGGTTACCTTTGGTCCAGGGCATCCATTTGGTGTTGTCTGGACCCATTGTTCTGGCTAAAAGCCATACCTTCAACACAGGAGTCTTTGGGGACTTCTCATGTTTAGACCATAGAAATACCTTTGGGTCAGATGACATTTTAGTTTTGATTTTTGTTTTTGACTTTGTGACCATTTGAATATCTTTTCGTTTTGAAATGTCTATTCAGATGATCAACTTATTTTCAATAATTTTGTTTTTGCTGAATAAAGTTTGGATATGAGTGCTTCATTGGCTGAATCTTTTCTGAATATTTTCTCCGGCTGTGCAGAAGGTCTTTTCTACTTTGTCTTTTCCTTCACTTCATTAAAGCTTCTCATTGGACATGGTCCTACTTGACTGATTTTGCTTTTATTGTCTTACTTGTCCAAGGAAAAAATTGCTCATGCCAATGTCTTGAAGCATTTTTCTTGTGTTCTCTCCTAATAGTTTCCTAGAAAAACACTTCAAGACATTGACATATTGATTTGCATGGGTTGAGTGTTTCTTGAATTTCTGGGGGGAAGACTTACTGTAGCAGAGGGCCAACTTTTTGATGTACTGCTAGATTTGGGTTGTGATATTTTATCGAGAAGTTTTGCATTCATATGCTTCAGAGATAATGTCTTGTAGCTTCTACTTACTTTCCTCCCTTCCTTTCTCTGACCCCTCCTGTTGTATGTCTGTGGGTTGGGTATTGGAGTAATGTTGGTTCTACCAAATGATTAACAATATTACTATTATTATTATTTCATAACACCAAAGACAATGTCTTCTAAGAATTAATTTAGCAATGGACCTGTTTTACAATGGCAGCAACACTTATCTGAAATTAATAGATCATTTTTAATTTTTAAAACATTTATTTTTGTGTGTATGCATGTCTGCTTGAGTCCATGCATACACATGTATGTGTCTGTGTACGAGGAGAGACCAGATGGGGTATCAGATCCTTTGAAATAGGAGCTAAAGGAATTTACAGAATGCCTGGCTTACGGTCTGTTGCATGCATGCTGTAATTCAAACCCTAGTCTTTATGAACGTAGAGCAAGTACATTAAGCAGAATCACCTTTCCATCTTCCTGAACCAAGTACATATTTTCTTTGAAACTTACTAGCTCTGTGACTCTTCCCCTTGTTCCCTCTCTTCTGGCCATCCTGACTTCTATTTATCTCAAACACTACAAGCATCCTCCTACTTTAGTCTTTTTGTTCTTGTTTCTGGGAGATGTTTTTCAGAGACCTTTGCAAAGTTGGTTCCTTTCCCCCACTCAGTCAGGGAATTGCTGCTCTGAGAGCCACTATTCACAGTCAGCTTTGTACGGTTTATTCAGTTAACTCTAGCCCTGCTCACTTGCATCTTCAGATGCTCCTTTGCTTCCTACGATTTTTGATTTTTTTTTTTGGCATGGGCTTATTAATACCTAACAAGATCTCCAAAAATTAGCTTATTTGCCTGTTGATGTATTTATAGCTCCTTTATTCCTAGAAACGATATATTGTTTATCTTCAGCATTTGATCTCAGTGTTTAATAGCTGTGATTGGCATTTAGTACAATGCTAATATTTTACACATAAATATTTATCAGATAGATAAGTAAATAAATGAATTCCTGTACTCCCTAATGGTTTCCTATGCTGGAAGTTTCTGGAATGGCTAACAAGTGTGCTTTGGCTCTGGTCCAGTCCTCTCTCTAACTCTGCTAATCCTGAGCCTTGCTATTTGAGAAATGGTTGTCCCTGTTTTCTTTCTTTTGGAAACAGAGCCTTGGGAGAGTTAATCCTGGGAAAGTGGGCTGGAAAACCTGAGCCAGACCACTTGTACATGAAGTGGGCCAATTTATTTGTCTTGAAGACATTGGTTTTGATGTACTGCCTTGCTAATAAACCAATATAAAGTAGCTACTTTGAAAAAATAGAAACATCCTCCTTTTCTCTCTTAAATTTTGCAATGAATTGCATATACTATAATATCAACTATAATCTGGATAATATTAAAATTGTCCATAATTTCATTAAAACACTTAATTAGCTTTCTAAAGTAAAAAAAATGTTGGGAATATGATTGGATTTGTGGCTAAAGCAGACTTTAATGTAGGTGGAGAGTTCTGATATATCCCCACCAGCCTTGAACTCACTGTTTGGTGAAGGCAGTATGTATGACCTTGAACCCCTGATCCTTCTGTCTCTATTTCCCAAGGTTAACATTTTATGTGTGAGCCACTATGCCTGAATGAGTGTAAGAATTATTAAGTCACAGCATCTTAAACATCTAAAGGTTTACATAGATTATAGGGAAGGCTTTGCCAACAATAGC
Source organism: Micromys minutus (assembly GCF_963924665.1). Taxonomy (NCBI): domain Eukaryota; kingdom Metazoa; phylum Chordata; class Mammalia; order Rodentia; family Muridae; genus Micromys; species Micromys minutus. Next base: position 74,160,054 of record NC_137974.1, read on the forward strand.
CTTTAAAGTGAGACTTTATGGTGGTCAGTCTTGCCTTAGGAATTCTTTCAAACCTTTGTCAAGGCAAGGCAAGACAGGTACACATAAACTCTCCTAAACTCTTCTCTTTATGAGTGGATCAGCTGGTTGCGCCTCACCTGTGGGGTGTGTGTGTGTGTGTGTGTGTGTGTGTGTGTGTGTGTGTGTTTGCAATCAAAATGGTGCTCTAGGATAAAACCAAATAGTACTGGTCTAAAAAGAGAAAAAAATGTACTGATAAAAGGACTACCAATGATATTCTGCTATACACATAGATCAGTGCTTTGTTCAACCATCATTAGAGAAGTTTCTTTCTGCAGCAGATGAAAACAAATACAGAGACACACTGCCGGAGAATACGGGAAGTGAGAGAGCTTGTAATACTCAGCCCCACTCCAGGATCTGTTAAGACTCTTACTTAAACACACTGTATGCTAAAGTCCACAGCACTGTTCTAGCCACCCGTTCCTTCATCCTTAACCTATCCATCCCACCCACTAAGAGCAGCCATGTTTTTAACCCCATGTCAATCACTTTTCTTGGTCTGCAGACATAGCAGTGAGTCCAATGAAGCATATGTTCCCATTGAGTCATTGAGTTTACATTCTAATGGGGAGGGGCAGCCAGGAAAACAGAAAAACAAAAAAGTATGAGACCATTTGCTTGATAAAAGCTTTGAAGAAAAATAATTCAGGGTAAAGGCCAAGGGAGTGACGATGGTGTCTCCTGTATTGCATGGCCAAGGGCGTCCTGTCTGGGAATGTGACATTTGAACTTGAGGAAATTGATATGTAACCTTTTGGGACATCTGGGGATAGATTGTTTTGTGTGTGTGTATTTCTGGGGGAAATGCCACTTGTCATGGTACAAGGACACAAGGTTAGCAGCTGACGAGGGCTGAGCCAGCCAAAGGACAGGGGTGACTGTGAATCAGAAAGGAGGGTGGAGGTTACAGAGAGTCTAAAAATGTTTTAAACAGTGACCCAATATAAGACATGTTTTTAAAATGATACACACATGTACATGTTTAACTGGAAAACACAAAACATTTGTCATTTTGATTTGTTATACACTGTAGGGTTTGCTTTTTTATGTGGCTATATATTAAACATTTTTTATAATGTAATTATAAAAAGATACTGGATATGATCTACTGAACAGGTTTTATGATAATGAAGTAAACTATGGTACACAGCTGGGGAAAATCCAATAGGTCTTTGTCATGTTTCTAAATCCTCAATTTTATTGTGGCGGAAGTGGGAAATCAGCAGAGGGGGAAAAAAAGAAAGAAATGAAAAACACCAAACAATAATAAAAATTTGTCATCTGACTTAAGTCTTAAAACAGTCACATTGACTTCTTTCTGTACAGAAGACTGTATGTGTGTGTGTGTGTGTGTGTGTGTGTGTGTGTGTACTACAAAGATGGAAGGTGGTTGTTGCCGTTAGTACTGTACATTTCTATATGTGTATTGTATTTCACACATCAACATTGCTTCATGAGCTTCCTTTGTCACACATGCTAATGATGGATAATGAGCAACTGGGCTTAGAGTGGAAATTTCAAACATGGTTTTTAACATAAACTTTAACAGAGACAGAGCTCTGTAAACTCCCCTTTTCTTTACCTTAAGAGCGTTCTAGCCAGCCAGGTCTTATCTGGACACAGTCCCATTCTCTGGGAAGCTAGTTGGCCTTGGTCTATGTTCCTCTGATGCCATCTTTATCTTACATAGTCTCCTCCAGTACAACCAGGATCCCGTGGACTGGCTTCAGCGGGTAGATCAGGTATTTTGGTCACAGGTCGAATGGCTCCACGTCTGCGATAACTTTGTAGCTGTTGATAGCAGAGTAAACATGAACTGAGTACATCTTGCTCCTCAAAACACAAAACTTATATATGAGGAAGCTTTTCTTTTAGAAACACAGTTTGCGGGAGGGGCCAAAAACAGTTAACAGAGACTATCTTCAAGTGACCCAAAAACATCCCCTTATGGATTAGCTTTTATAGTCCTAAGAAGGTACCCTATGAGCTTCCAAAGTGGGAAAACAAGCAATATTCTTACCCAGTTAGGATGTCTATAAACCACAATGACCATTATGGCATGATTACCTGAAGGCTGCCTCAGTGCCACACATACATGGGTGGTAACCAGCAGATCTGTAACTGGACACAACAAAAAACAAATCACGCCTCATTCTAGAAACAGCTAATAACCCAAGGCTAGTGAAGTCATGGACCTTGGTGGCTTACTTACAACCCCCAGTATACGAAATCAGGGAAAATTATGCATTAGGGACCATATATTATCTCTAATAATACCCTAGATATTTGTCCTTAGATTTACAGGTGTGGTTCCCACCCCTCACCAAAGAATCCTCTCTCTGAGACAGATGGTGATCTGTATAGAAAAGCAAAACTGATCAAAAATGCATATTTGTGAAACCCAGACCCAACTGACATATCTATACCACAACTCCTGCAACCAAGGCTCAAGTGCCATAGCAGAAGGGATAGCAGAATGTCTGTAGGAGCCCGAGGAACTGGGAGTTTACTGTGAGGTTGTGGTTTTTCTAGGAGTGTGAGAGGAGTTTCACTAGTAAGGTCTTATCAACACAGCTGCCTAAGCAAGAGCTGAAAAAGGGCCTTGCAGATAGACATGGCTAATTGAAAAAGCGGGAAAGCCCTTTTATAGCAGGCTTCACCATTTCTGTCTCCATTATGATTACTTCTTCTTCATTGTCCCGAGGCTGACATGTATGGAGAAACCACAGCCACCTCTGCCTGCTCTGGTGTCAGACATCTGTGGAACTGATCATGAAAATGGAAGAGGTTTTCAAGTTTATTCCTCAGGATTAACTTTTTCCCCCCTAGGTTTCAAGGAGTGATCCCAAATCCTTCTTGAAGGTCATCAACACTGAGGGCCAGTCCTGTGTGTGAGCTTGTACCTTGCTCCCTGGGTTCCAGAAGCCCTCTCTTTAGATACCATCAGATGATGATGGCTCTTAGTTATTCTCAGATGTAGGAGCTGTACCAGCCTTTGTTGGCTTCTCTTAACAGAGTGGGTTCTGTAGGCAAATGCTTTATTACACTCCTCTTTCCTGCCCTTTCTTTTCCTGTTACTCTCCTGAACACATAAACAGAGTTTCTTTACAGGCAGAGCTAAGTGGGAAAATTTAAATCTTTTGTATTGAAAGTGCTTAATGCTGTTTAAACATCAGAGGCAGTTTTGTCTCAGAGTAGGGCACCCCCAGGTTTAGTTTACTTCTTGCCATGAGGACTTGAACACTCATCACCTACAGGGAGCTAACTTGGACTAATCAATTTTGAGGAATGAGTGTTTTTATTGAACACTACATAGACATGTGTGTCATTATTTCAGGACCCATGATAACTAGGTAGAAAGACACTTCACTTATGCAGTTCTCTCAGTTGGAGGAGGCGGTACTTGGAGGTGATTAAATAAGAGATTTATAATTGTGGACAGTTTCTGTGAGGATTGCAGACATTTGGAGAAAAGGTCACTGGCTAGAGTCAGTGTGCAATAGGACTTGGAGTACAGTTTCCTGTTCAAGTTTTCCATTTGTCATTTACTAATTGGATAACTTTGGGTAAGTGACTTCACATCTCTAGGCTTCAGTGCTCCCACCTGACAAAATGGAACTTTCTGGCTGTTAGGACCTCACTGCTGAAGATACCTTATACTTAAGTGTCAGGACATGGAGGGATTTCTATGTCACTGATCTGAGAACTTCCTTTCTGCTGGCTAGTGTTCATAGTGCCAGTAAGTTCTATGTGGTTCACTGGCAGAACATATTGGGTACCTTTCCATAGCTGTGATAAATTTCTGCCTCAGTCACTGTTCTATTCCTGTGAAGAGACGCCATGACCACAGCAAGTCATGTAAAAGAACACTTTTAATTGCTAGTATGTTTTTAGTTTCTGAGTCCATTATCATCAAAGTTAGAAGGAACATAGTAGCAGGAAGAATTGGGGTAAGCTGAGAGCTATACCCCAATTGGCAAACATATCAGATTGAACATGGGGACCCCAATGAAGGTGCTAAAGGAAGGACTAAAGGAGCTGAAACGGGTTGCAACCTCATGGGAAGAACAACATTATCAACCAACCAAACCCTGCACAACTCCCAGGGACTAAAACACCAACCATTGAGCACATATGGAGAGACCCATGGCTTCAGTTGCATATGTAGCAGAAGATGATGTGAGAAGAGTTCTTTGGTCCAGTGAGGGCCTGCTTTTCCAGTGTAGGGGAATACCAAGGCACTGATGTGAAGAGGGTGATTGGGAGAGGGTGCACCTTCGTGGAGACAAGTGGATGGGTGCTGGGTGGCAGAAGGGGATAACAATTAAAATGTAAATACAGAGTATCTAATTAGAGTGACAGAGAGAGAGAGGGAGAGGAGAGGAAGAGGGAGAGGGAGAGGGAGTGAGGAGAGAGAGAGAGAGAGAGAGAGAGAGAGAGAGAGAAGACATGGGGGTGCTTGGCATTGTATGGGTTTTTAAAATCTCAAAGTAAATCTCCAGTGACACACTTCCTTCAACAAGGCCAAACCTTCTAATTCTTCTAATACTTTCAAATAGTTTCACTTCTTCGTGACGAAACATTCAAATACATGAGCTTATGGAAGCAGTTCCTATTCAAAACACCACAAATACTATGACCAAAGCAAATTAAAGGAGGGTTTATCTTGGCTTATTGTCCTAGAGGATTAAAATCCATAATGACAGAGAAGGCATGGCAGCAAATGGCAGGAAGTCAAGGGGTGGCATCTTAACTGCACGGACAAAAAGTGAAGAGATGGAACAAGCAGTGTAGAGAGGTTGTAAAGTCTCAGCACCCACTCTTTGAGATGTACTTCCTCCAGAAAGACTTCACATCTTCAGAGTTTCATAGTTCACCCAACAGTGTCCCTGATGGGGAACAAAATGTTCAGATACACAACTGTCTAGGGAACATTTCTCCCTCAAACTACTACAGAGAGAGGATGACCAAGGAGTAAACTACATACAGTAGAATACAGCCTGCCAGGCAAGATGTGTCCCTCGTGTAACAGTGGCATGAAGACCATGGAGGTGTCTGATCACTGTCTGATTGGATTTGAGACCATTTTCACAGGAGTGAATCAATGCCTGGTAGTATAAATCTGGTCTAATGCCCTTGGTATGTGTGTGTGTGTGTGTGTATCATTGTTTTACTAAATGGATATGTTGTCAAAACTACCTTTTAAATATTTATGTTTTTATCCATAGACAAGTTCTGCCCTCAACCTAAGCTAGAGACGCTTCTCTCTGTAGTGGCCAGAGGTTAATGCAGCATCTATAAATGGTTGTAGTTCTAAGAATAAGTGATGGTTGAATACTCCGTCATAAATGGGACAACTTTAACACCCTCCAACATACATACATACATACATATATATGATATCATAAATTAATAAAAGATATTCTATCAGTAAAAATATGGTAGTTGTAGAAAGTATGTTCAGTGGTTTGAATAGATATGCCCCTATAGATTCATGTGCTTGAATGCTTGATCATAGGGAATAACATTTTTAGGAAGTGTGGCCTTGTTAGAATAGGTATGGCCTTGTTGAAGGAAGTATGCTATTGGAGGTGGGCTTTGAGGTTATATATAATCTAAAGCTCCACCCACTGCAGAATCTATTCTCCTTCTGCCTTTGGATCAAGATGTAGAACTCCACCCCCAGCACCATGTCTATCTGTACACTGTCATGTTTCCTAACATTGTGATAAGGGACTGAACCTCTGAAACTGTAAGCCAGCCTCTGTTAAATTTTTTTTTTAGAAGAGTCCTCATGGTCCTTGTGTCTCTTTACAGCAATGGAAACTCTGTAGACAATGTCCTATTGTGGGAAATAAACTAGCTATCATTTGATTGCTCTATATTCTCTATCATCCCGAAAGAAGAGAAAACGTTTCTGGAGAGGTCTTGTGCTTAAAGCTTGCACTGGTAACCCCATTGCTGTCTTCCCTCCCAGTCATCTGTCTTCTGTGGTGGTTGTTCTCAGCCTGTGCTCCGAGAGCCTCTGGAGAGCACACACACCTTTCACAGGGGTCGAGTATCAGATATCCAGCATATCAGATACTCACATTTTGATTCATAACAGTAGCAAAACTAAAGTTATGAAGTAGCAACAAGGTAATTTTATGATTGGGGGACACAACAGTGTGATGCATCATATTAAAGATATATTTAATTATCGTGGCACTAGGAGCCACTGCTCTAGAGTGATGTAATGAAGCTACACATGTGTGTGGTTGAGGAGAGGGGAAGACGGTCCTGCAGGTGAGGAATCCCATAGATGATGAATCTGGAACTCTTTTAGGAAAGACATATTTCTTTATATTTCGAGAAAGGGAGAGACAAAGAGGAAAATAAAATTCCCTTGGATAAAGAAAGAGACTTCATTCAAGAGACAGCAAGTGGCTCCAGAGAAAGACAAGGCAAATGTGGATAGTTAACACCTCACATTGTATCTAGGACTTGAGGCCTTCAGGTAAATAAAGTGTTTTTTTATTTTTAAACGACCTGCTCAATAATGTTTTGAATTTGTGCCTGTAAGTTTATTCTTTAAAACACAATAGAAATTTTGCTGGATACCTGTCTTAGATAGGGTCATTTAGATTTACTTATTTAATGTTTATGAGTACACTGTAGCAGATCTCATTAGAGATGGTTGTGAGCCACCATTTGGGTGTTGGACATTGAACTCAGGATCTCTTAAAGAGCAGTCGACACTCATAACCATTGAGCAATCTCACAAGGCAACTTTTATAAAGACGACATTTTATTGGGGCTGGCTTACAAGTTCAGAGGTTCAGTTAATTATCATCAAGGAGAGAACATGGTAACATCCAGGAAGACATGGTGTAGGAGGAGCTGAGAGTTCGACGTCTTCATCTGAAGGTTGCTAGCAGAATTCCGGCTTCCTGGCAGCTAGCATAAGGGTCTTAAGGCCCACACCCACAGTGACACACCTACTCCAACAAGGCCACACCTACTCCAACAGGGCCACACCTTCTAATAGTGCCACTCTCTAGGCTGAGCATATGCAAACCATCACAACACCCTAACACTGCAGAAGTATTAAAAATTTACTTCTTGGCCCCTGAAACATGTCAAATACATGAAAACCTGAGCTCTCAAGGACGTGTAAAGGGCCAGAAGCTTGGTAACTGCATGGCTGAAAGCTGACTGACATGGCTCTGTAGCTTATTCATGCTGACTCTTAATGAAGTTTGAAACCTCTATAGGCTTCTGACAGAATTCAAAATCATTTACAGTCACAATATCACAGATGTGACATGCCACATTCATAATGATGAAATTAACTGTTTACCATGAGCCATCTTGTTTAATCCTCATGCCAACATTAAAAGAAGGACATTAATCTCTCTTTCCATTTTCTAGGTATCTCTGGTCTCTATGAATATGTGCATATGTGGTACACATATGTGTGGAGGTTGACAATTGGAGTCTTGCCCCATCAAGCTTGACCTTATTCACTGAGGCAGGGTCTCTCAGTTGAACCCAGAGCTTGCCAGTATAGTTAGTTTGGTTAGCCAGTTTCTCCCAGGATGCCCTGTGCCTATCTTCTGAGCATGGAATTCCAGGGGGGCTGGCCCATCAATCTACAATTGACCGAGTTTAGGCTATCAGAAGTGTGTTCCTCACAGCTGCTGTTTGTGTAGCAAGTGTGTATGTGTGAGTGAGTGAGAGTGTGTGTGTGTATACACGTTTGCATGAGTGTGCAAGTCCATGTGTACATGGGAGCTGGAGGTCAGTGTTGGGGGTGTTGATCACCCTCTTGCTGACCTCCAAGCTTTCATAATATTGGTCTGCCACAGAAGTTTGTCCCAGGGATCCTGTGTCTAATTCTTGAGTTTGGGAATTGAAAGAAGCTGTTCATCCTATTTCAGTGATGCTTGAAGTCAGAAAACTTGACTTGGTTCTTGCATTCAGTGATAGCGTTACTCAAAGCCAGGTGGGTGGCTGTCCTCTCTGAACTTGGGACTATTCATCTGTGAGGTGAGATGAGATGCTTTTGATGTCTGACTCATAGGGATCTTTGCAAGGACAGGACGGGATGATGTACGTGCAGGCACTTTGTGTGCTGCAAGGCTTTTCGTCAAGAGCGAGGTATTATTATTTCCTCGTTAGCATGCATTTATTTGGCCAGAAACCCAGTCGAGAGCAATAAAAACAAGTAAGACAAGATCATTCAAGTTGCTTTAGATACTCATTGACTCATAAATTAAGTAGACAAGGATAGGACCTACCAAATAGATTTTGTTTTCAATTTCCTTTCTTCTCCTTACCTGTCTTCTCCCTTTTTTTCTTCTTCACCTCCTATGGCCTACAGGCTCTAACTTTGTAGTCCAAGCTAGATGGGAACTTGTGACAATCCTTCTGCCTCATCCCCCACAGACATGGACCTTTATGCCTGGCCTCTGTATTTCTTTTAATGCTATCTTTAATTTATGCATAATAGCACAGACCTAAGCTAAGATTTGTAGTTTGTCCAAATTTGCATGCTCAAGTCACACCTCATTTTAGTCAGTAGAACATAGAAGAAAGTGCTCCTTCTGGGCATTTCTGAGATGATTTTTACTTTCTTTGTGCTGCTGTTGTTGATGGTAGCATTTGGTGTGTGTGTGTATGTGTGTGTGTGTGTGTGTGTGTGTGTGTGTGTGTATGTGTGTGTGCATGCACATGCACACACATGCATGTATGTGTTTTCTGATAATGTATCTCACCATATAGACCAGGCTACCTTTAAACTCATGATCTTATTACCAAGACCTTCCAAGTGCTCGGATTAAAGGTGTGAGGCACCACTTCTGTCAATTTCTGACTTCATTAATAAAAGTGTTCAGCTATGAACAACATTCATCATAGTCTTTATTCTATTCCTTCCATATCATAAATACATAGTGGTTAGGTACTGAAACCATCAGGCAATAAGAGGCCGAAAGCCAACATGCTGAGGATATTGGGGTAGAATGGTAGGAGCCTGGGCTCCTGTTGTCCTTCCTGAACACCTACCTTAGCTTTCTGAGCTGCTGCCTCCAGACTCCTCTCTGCTTTGTACAGCTCTTCAGCATTTGCTGGTCAGCTCTTCTACCTCCTCCGTGTTATTAGCAACACCCCTGTCCTAGGGATTATTTACAGTTGCTGAAAAGATACAAAAGCTGACTTTAAGAAACAGCTGGAAGGGGCCTTCAGATGGCTCAGCAGGTAGAAAGACTTGGTGTGTAAGCCCAATAATCTGAGTTCAAAACCTGGATTCCACAGTGAAAAGACAGAACCAACTCTTAAAAGTTGTGCTCTGATTCCATGCATGTACTGTGGGACATTTATGCCTATATGAATGCGTATGCATGTAGGCATGTGTGTATATGTGCATGTGCATGCACATATACACAGATACTATTAATGATAAAGCTCAAAATAGTAGTGTTCAAAGGTCTTCATGATTTCATGATTGAAGAAGTGACTATATGGTAGCTCGATTCACAGAGTCCCAAAATTTTACGAAAGGAGCCATATCTAAAGAACATTTTACCACTTCTTTCACCTGTTATTCCTTTTTAAAAAAATGAGAGTCTTAAAGAAAAGAATTATTTATTTTATTTATATGGACACACTGAAGGTATCTTCAGACCCACCAGAAGAGGACATCAGATCCCATTACAGATGGTTGCGAGCCACCATGTGGTGGCTGGAAATTGAACTCAGGACCTCTGGAAGAAAAGTCAGTGCTCAGAACTGCTGAGCTATCTCTCTAGTCCCCATCCACATTTCTTGCTTTTTAGTTTGTTTTTATGAAATTTCTTCTTCATTTTATGATGCGTGCACTTGTGTGTGTGTGTGTGTGAGTGTGTGTGTTTTTTCTTATGTGTGCACCTGTCCATGGAGGCCTGAGAATGACCTTGTGCATTATTTCGCTGGCACTGTCCACCATTTTGAAAAACAGTTGGGAGGCATGGTTTTCAGAGTCCATGAGACCTCCAGGGTCTCTTATAAAAGATCTTCCAAGGCTTTTGAAAAGCTTCATGGAAGCAAATGTGGCCTCTTGCTTGCTAGGTAAGCACTCTATTGAATGAGTGATTTCCCCAGACCATGTTTATGTTTCTTGAGCAGGTCTCATGTAGCTCAAGTTGACCTAAAATCTGCTGGTGGTCTTATACTCCTCGTCTTCCTGCCTTCATTTTCCAAGTGTTGGAAATGTAGGCATGGGCCATCATGCCAGACTTAATTCCTGCATATAATTATCTTCATGCTACAGGCTCAGTGCTGTTGAAAAAAATTCTTTCTTGATTACTATTTAATTCTTGAGGCTTCATATGATTTCTACCAAGGAGTAGCATCCCAATCACTTCTAAAAATTTATTTTATTTTACTATTTTATGTACATATATATATATATATATATATATATATATATATATATATATATATATGTATGTATATTTGTGCCCCTATGTTTCTAGAGCCCATGGAAGCTGGAAGAGGATGATGTGAGATTCCCTGGACTTGGGGTTGCTGATAGTTGTGAGCCACCATGTAACTGCAAGAAATTGAACCCAGGTCTTCTCCCTGGAAAAGCAATCAATGAGCTTAGCCTCTGAACCTTCTCTCCAGCCATTCTTTCTGACTTGACACAAAATGGTCCCAAACCACTGAAGTGAATCAGGTCTTTTGATGATGTCAGTTAAAGCTTTGCTGAAAAGTACCCTCAAGCAGAGCCCCTCAGACAAAACATTTCCATCCGATGGGGACAGAAGCATTCCTCAGTGGCTGATTTCTCCATAGGAGTGGACGTTATGGGAGGGTCTCCTCACTGAGGCTGTATAAACAACAGCAGCAATGTGCAGATCCTCTGGGTCAGAAGATTGTGAATCTAGAAGTGGTTGCTTATGCTATTGTGGGTATTCTATTTAAAAAAAACTATGCCTCTCTATTTACTCATTTGTCCACTTCTGCAGATGAATACTAAAAACAGATGTCCTTATTACAAAGGGATTTTAACCAAACAGAAGCAGGGTTCACTGGAGCAAGATGGTGGGTGGGGGCCAGCTTTATTTTGCAAGTGTTTTATTTTGGTGCAAGAGGTCTTATTAATAGCAGTTCTTGGTTTAAAACCAAACAAATACCTAATGCAGTGGAGTGCTGCTCTCTGTTCAAGAAGAAGCCCTGAGACAGCCACGCTATTTTTAACAACTTGTTTACCTCTCTTATGAAACCACAGTCTGAACATTATAACTCAGGCCTGTCATATGTCTCCATCACATATTGAATTAAAAAGGACCATGCCAGGCATTTGTTATCTTATTGTCTTTACGGCTGAGATATATAGATAAATAGGAGCCAGATCTTATTTCTTACCAATATCTTGAAGAAAATAGATCACCAGTATCAATTGTAATTTTATTTGAAGTGATTAACTTAAATTTCATCTATTCATTATGTCTAGGTTGGGTTTTTTTTTAGATGTGAGCTGAGATTTGGCTATTTGATTATGATAACAGTTCTCTATAATGTGGTCACAGGAAGACTGTCTCTTTTTGTAACCTTATTTTAACTAAGCCACACACAAGGAGAAAAACACATCTATAATAATTTGGGGACCAAATTCTTTTATATTACTAGTTTAAGGATTAGAGAATGCAATGTCAAAGAGACTTGATTTAGGCCAGCCAACTACTGCAAACTTATATTTGACTTCCAAACAATTCAAATTGATACATTCAAAATGGGAGAATCTGGGAAAGCAAGTTGACTCAATGGGTACAGATACTTGCTACCTGAACCTGACAATCAAAGTTTAATTTCCACTTATAGTGGAAAAAGAGAACCATATCCAAAAAGTTGTTCTCTGACCTCCACAGCTATACCACAGCACAAGGTTGGCCCTGTAGAAACACATGCACGCACACACACACACACACACACACACACACACACACACACACGTGTAAAAGGAAAACAAAATAATTCGAATTGTGAAGATGTATTGAGGCCCTTTAATAGAAAAGCATACCAGAAATAGCCCTATTCCCCATTTCTTTGTAATTAGCTTTTGATTAAAATTTAGACTTTTTATTGCAAGCCACCCCCCCCCCCCGTGTGTGTGTGTGTGTGTGTGTGTGTGTGTGTGTTTATCAAAATTATGTTCATGGTATCTCTTATTGTAGAAGTACAGAAAGGAAAAAAGCAAACTGTGAGATGAAGAGGGGAACAGGTCTGTGAGTTCTCACTGCTAGGTAATTATTTTATGACCTGGAATCCTATGGAAGCATGAAAGGGTACAATAATAGTCAAATCCCACACTGTCAGCAATGGGAGACAAGATATCCCCAGTTCCCGAGCCATTTCACACTGTAGTGTTTAGATTGTTAGGACAGTGGTTTGTTCTTGATTTACACTTATTGAAAGAGAATTTAAAATTAATGCCTTTACATAGTCCTTGATTATTTGGGGCACAGTACTGCCACATTCAACTGGTACATCATATACACACATATACATACACACATACATACATATATACATATACACATACACAAGTAATAGATAGAATGTGTATGTATAAGTGGTGCATGTATGCATATGTGCATGTACATGTATGTGTATGAGAGGGTATAGCTGGTATATTTGTATGTATAAACAGTGTGTATTTGTGTTTGTATGTTGGCTAGAAGGGGTGCTACCAGAATTGAGTACTCACTGTGGGTGGGCATTCTGGGGTTGGGATGCAGTGGTTTCTGTGTTGTTTGGTTAAGTGTGACAGCTGTAACCTTCTTGTCTTGGTATGACACCACATCTTGGTTCTTTGACTGGAACTCATTGGATTTGCAAAGTTGGTGGCTTCTGCAGCTCCAGGCTCATGACACATGAAACTAAAACAAGCCAACCAGGGACCTTTACACTGGCATGACCCTTATCCTAAGTTGTCTAGCCAGGCTGCTCTTTCTAACTCTCACCAATTTTGTGCTCATTTGTTTGTTTGCTTGTTTTTCTTTTACATATAATATTGGTGCAATTAGGTTGTAATTAAAGTAAAATATAGGAAAAAGTGTGTATTCTATTATCCATAAAGGAAGGGACTTATTCTGCATTTTAAAAATAACAATAAAAACAAATAATTTTGAGGCAGAATTTCACGTTAGCCCAGGCTGTCCTTAACCTCCTGGTGACTGTCCTACCTCAGACCCTTCACCTTTGCACCATTTCAGTTTCTTCCTAGAGAGAGGACACCATGATCCTGGTTATTTTATTCATTATTTTATTCTTCTATTACATGACACAGTTACTTTGCAGATGTGATCTTTAAACACTGTCATTTAAGATTGCGTGATGAAATCATCTTATTTGTCCATTGTCCATACTGTCAATGCTGCTGCTATGTGTTATCAAACCCAAGTCACCTATGCCAATTTTAATTTGGTTCCCACTGCCACCTTCTTGTTCTCATTCTGAATGAATAGCTGGGTACTGTTGGTACTCCCTTTTCTTCTAACACATCTTCCTCTCCCCATCCGAAAACACCCACTGGCTACATCCTCCTTTAAACTCTCTTCTGCCCAGCACTGTATACGTTGGTTGTAAATCATACTGTGTTATACACAGACATTCCTTCCTGGATCAGACAAAACTGGGTGCGTGTTGGGTGGTACGGCTGTAGATAGACATTTCTATATATTACCAGTTGAGTGCATTCCTCCCGGTACCTCCCCAAATCAGTCCTCTTTATCACCCCTGACAGTTTCATTTCTTCTTTTATGTCAAATATGCATTATTAATTTTATATAAAGCTATAAACTTGAGAGCAACGTTAGCAAGAAAACATATGCTTTCTTCCTGAAATCAAATTCACTTAACATGATTACCCACAGATGCACCTTTTCTCATGCAAATGACATAACTTTGTTCTTAAAGGCAGACAAAACTCCTTGTGTACATGTACTGCATTTTCTTTACCCATTCTTTCATAGTTGGACTCTTAAGCTGATGTCATCACCTAAGGATTGTAGACACTGATGTGCATGTGTCTTTGGGATATGTTGACTTGGAGCCCTTTGAGTAAATACCCAGGAGTGAGACCCTGGGAATATGATAGATCTATATTTAGCCTTTTGAGGAACTTGGTTTCCAATTTTCATAGTGACTAGACTAGTTTACATTCCCACTGTTCATGTCATAATCAACATTTGTTTCTTTAGTGACAGCTGTCCCAACTGAGGTGCAATGGAATGCCAATGTAGTATTAATTTGTATTGAATTGCATCTCTCATGTGATTCTAATAGTCTTATTTTACATATCACTGTGTCTGGAGAGATGACTCAACAATTATGAGTGTATATAATGTCCTTCAAGAGGACCTACATTTGGTTCTCAGCAACATCACTGGGCAGCTTATCACCACCTGTAACTGCAGCTTCAGGGATACAAAGCCCTCCTTGGGCCTCCACTGACACTTGCATACACATGCACATACCTACTCTCCATGTATTTCCTATGGTTACTATTGCTATGATGAAACATAAAAACCAAAGAAACTTAAGGGGGCATTATTCAGTTTATCTTTACACATCACAGTTCATCAAGACAGAAAGTCAAGCTAGGAACTCAAGCAGGTAAAGACCTAGAGAGGCAGGAGCTGATGCAAAAGCAATGGAAGGGTGTTGCTTACTGGATTGCTCCTTAAAGCTTGCTCAGTCATATTTCTTTTAGAACTCAGGACTACCATCCTGGGGATGGCATCTTCCATAATGAGCTGAATCCTTATCTGTAAACCAGAAATTAAGAAAGTATCCTAAAGGTTTGCCTACAGTCAGATTTTATGGAGCCATTTTCTCAATTGAGGTTCCCTCCTTTCTGATGACTCTAATTTATGTCAAGTTGACTAGCCAATACACCCCATATACACATTAATAAAAATAAAATGAATCTTATAAATGTGTGCACTCATTCCTGTTTGCCATGCCCCTCCCAGTATTCTCTTGTATGTACCTATGACCACTGCCTCCTGACCTCTTCTCTACAGATGGTGAACACTTTCCTGCACAAAGACTCCTGCCAGTGTTGTCAGAATATGCTCTGTCTTAGCTTTTAAGTCCATGGTAATAAATCACATTGCTTTTTAGTAATATTTCTGCAGAGAAGAAGCACAGAGCCAAGGCTGAGCTAGACACGCTGCCATTTATTTTCTCCCATCATATTACATGCCTTTGTATGTGAAAGGAAAGATGGAATTTGAGATGGGAGGAAGGTATGGGTTTTTTTTTTTTTGGCATTTTTTTCTTCTCAGTGGTTGGGAAAATGAAAGAGAATAAGGAGAAGACTTTGTTTTATAGTAGATTGGTTTTTATCAGATCAAATGCCTCATCCCAGTGCCTGCATTTCCCATATGATCAATGAGTTTAGATGAAAGAACAACAGATGCACATGTGCCTTTACAAACAGAAAGCTCACATAGCACAGCCTATATATTAGCTACGTGAGCATGAAATAAGACATGTAAAGTGAAATCTATGAGTAACTTGAAATTCCATGAAGATGTAGGGGCCTTGCATGTTGGAAAATCCCTTTTTGCCTCTGGCTACATGAAGTCATTCAGACTCTTCCAAGAAATTGTGGGATTTTTAATTTTACTTAGAAAAAATTCATCTATTAAAAACTGATTTAGTGAGTGATAATAAATATGTAAAATACATAAAGTAAAACTGAATTCTTTATATGCACATATTTATGATTTGTGCAAGTAGAAGCATTCCTGATAGCATAACCACCACAATCACCAGCATCTCTAAATGTTTTTTTTTTTTTTTTTGTTTTTTTTGTTTTTTTGGATTCCATTGAAGAATACTTGGAATCTATGTTCCTAACATTTTTGTTTATTTATTTGTTTGATTGGTTTATAGTTCAACATAGAGTTTCTCTGGGTAGCCCTGGCTGTCCTGGAACTCACTCTGTAGTATAGGCTAGCCTTATACTTAGAGACATGCCTGCCCGTGTTTTGTGAGCCATTTTGTCTGCTTCTCTGAAAGTCTGTCTGTCAGGAAGAGTCAAGTCAGGCCAGAGTCTACTGGCAAATTTCTTGGCCTGCTGGCACATGAAACCATAAGAAGGGATACACTTGAAGTTCAAGGCAAGGGATTGAATGCTCTGTTAATCTTGAAGGAAGAAACAGGAGTAAGGAAGGCCTCTAGATGGGTATAGATATTGCATGTGTGTCAGCCATTGTCTCTGCTGGCTGTAACTTTGTTTTCCATGATACTGTAAAGTACATAAAACCTAAAAGAATTAAACTTGGGGCTGCTGCAGTACTGACTGGACAGTCCTCCCAATTTCTAAGCTTTTTTCTTTTATATAATTTTTATTCTCCTTCCCACAAGACTTCTAGACTTCATACTGGCTGGAATGGTACACCTCTCCCTCCCAAGCATTAGATCTACAGGCATGCCTCACCATTCCTGGCTGCTCCTAACCATTTTTGAAGTACACAGTATGATACTTATTAAGTTGTGTAGCTCTATAGAATTTTTTTTGTTGGTACATAGTAGTTTGAGTCTGAATACTCGAGAAACATAGAAGTTAATTGTATACATAACTCAGGACCCTGAAAGGAAAGCCAAGATGTTACAACTTGAGTAGACAGGCAGATGCCAAACTCCTTTGGCTCTATTTTGCTGTTATCCAGCCACCTATTGGAAAGAGCCATCACTTGGTCAACTAGATCAAGTTTCAGTTGCAGCTCTAACCATTCTAACCTAACCAACAAACACAGAGTTATTTATTCCAAGGCCAGTCAAGTTGATATAAACAATTAACCACTGTAGAAACTGAACTTGCATTTTACTAATAGAGCTGTAAGTATAAAGCCACTCTGAAGATGTTGTTAAATGGCAGACATTAATGTGATTACAAAAGTTTTACACAGTAATTAGAGAGCACAATGTTTCTTTTATTTAACAACTTTATTTTAAAAAAGAGATAAATGTATAGATTTTAAAAGTATTTTTGCATAAAAGTATATGAATATATTTTTGTCAGTACTTGATTTTTTTAAAGGTTTGATAGTATGCTTTGAAATCGTACTAGTTACAATGAGCATAAAGTAAGTGTAAAACAAGTTGTAACCTGAAAATAGTCAAAGTTCTCTTGGTGTGTAAAGATTAAACATAATGATTTTTCATTGTTTTTTGACCTTTGTTTTTTTTGAACTTCATATAGTCTGTAAGTTGTTTTCTGGGGTGTTCAGAGCTTTCTGGGGTTAGTATTCAATTATCCATGACTGCATATTATGTCTGTTCTTTTGTGACTGGGTTACCTCACTCAGGATGATATTCTCTAGATGCATTCATTTTCTTAAGAATTTCGTTAAGTCATTGTTTCTGATAGCTGAGTAGTACTCCATCATGTAAATATATCACAATTTTTGTATCCATTCATCTACTGAAGGACATCTGGGTTCTTTCCAGCTTCTAGCTATTATAAATAGGGTTGCTATGAACACAGTGGTGCATGTATCTTTGTTGTATATTGGAATGTCTCTGGGGTATATCACCAGAAGTGGAATAGCTGGGTCTTCAGGTAGGACTATTTCCAATTTTCTGAGGAACAGCCAGACTGACTTCCAGAGTGGTTATACCAGTTTACAACCCCACCAACAGTGGAGAAGTGTTCCACTTTATCTGCATCAGTGCCAGCATCTGCTGTCATCTGAATTTTTGATCTTAGCCATTCTGACTGGTGTGAGGTGGAATCTCAGTGTTGTTTTGATTTTCATTTCCCTGATGACTAAGGATGTCGAGTACTTCCTTAGATGCTTCTCAGCCATTTGATATTCCTCAATTGAGAACTTTTTGTTTAGCTCTGTATTCCATTTTTTAATAGGATTGTTTTGTTCTCTGGTATTTAGCTTTTTGAGTTCATTGTATACCTTGGATATTAGGCCTCTATCTGATGTGGGGTTGGTAAAGATCTTTTCCCATTCTGTTGGCTGCCATTTTGTTTTTTTGACACTGTCCTTAGCCTTACAGAAACTTTGCAATCTCATTAAGTTCCATTTGTCAATATTTGACATTAGAGCAGGAGCCATTGGTGTTCTGTTCAGGAAAATTTCTCCTTTGCCTCTGTGTTCTAAGGTTTTCCCTACTTTCTCATCTAATAGTTTCAGTGTATCTGGTTTAATGTGGAGATCTTTGATCCACTTGCACTTGAGCTTTGTATGAGGAGATAAAAAAGGGTCTATTTTCATTTTTCTGCATGCTGAGTGCCAGTTGGACCAACACTATTTGTTGAAGAGGCTGTCCTCTTTCCATTGAATGTTTACAGCTCCTTTGTCAAAAATCATGTGACCATATATGTGAGGGCTCATTTCTGGATCTTCTATTCTATTCCATTGTTCCACGAGCCTATCTCTGTACCAGTACCATGCAGTTTTTAAAACAATTGACTTGTAATATAGCTTGAGGTCAGGGATAGTGATTCCCGCAGATGTTTTCTTGTTATTGAGGATGCATTTTGCTATTCTAGGTTTTTTGTTATTCCAGATGAAATTGCATATTGCTCTTTCCAACTCTATGAAAAATTGGGTTGGAATTTTATGGGGATTGCATTGAATCTGTAGATTGCTTTTGGGAAGATTACAATATTGATCCTTCCAATCTATGTGTATGGGAGATCTTATCATTTTCTGAGATCTTCCTCAATTTCCTTTTTCAGAGATTTGAATTTCTTGTCATACAGGTCCTTCACTTGCTTAGTTAGAGTCACACCAAGGTATTTCATATAGTTTGTGATTGTTGTGCAGGGTATCTATTCCCTGATTTCTTTTTCCGCATGTTTGTCTTTTGAGTAGAGGAAGGCTACTGATTTGGTTGAGTTAATTTTGTATCCATCCACTTTGCTGAACTTGTTTATCAGTTGTAGAAGTTCTCTGATATTTTTGGGGTCACTTATGTATGCTATCATGTCATCTGCAAACATTGATGTTTTTACTTTTTCCTTTCCAACTTGTATCCCATTAATTTCCTTTTGCTGTCGAATTGCTCCAGCCAGGACTTCCAGTACTATGTTGAATAGGTAGGGGGAGAGTGGGCAGCCTTGTCGAGTCCCTGATTTTAGTGGGATCACTTCAAGTTTCTCACCATTAAGTTTGATGCTGGCAATTGGTTTGCTGTATATTGCTTTTATTATGTTTAGGTATGGGCCTTGGATTCCTTCCAGTTCTTTCTTTAACATGAAGGGGTGTTGAATTTTGTCAAATGCTTTCCCAGCATCTAGTGAGATGACCATGTGGTTTTTTTTTTTTTTTTGAGTTTGTTTATATGGTGGATTACATTGATGGATTTCCGTATATAAACCATCCCTGCATCCCAGTGATGAAAGCTACTTGATCATGGTGAATGATCGTTTTAATGTGTTCTTGGATTTGGTTTGCAAAGATTTTCTTCAGTATTTTTGCACCAATGTTCATAAGTTAGATTGGTTTGAAGTTCTCTTTCTTTTTAGGGTCTTTGTGTGGTTTAGGTACGAGGGTTATTGTGGCCTCGAAAAATGAGTTAGGTAGTGTTCCATCTGACTGTATTTTGTGCAATAGTTTGGAGAGTATTGATATTAGGTTGTCAACAAATATCTGATAGAATTCTGTACTTAACCCATCTGGACCTGGGCTTTTTTTGGTTGGGAGGCTTTTGATGACTGCCTCTATTTCTTTAGGTGTTATGAAATTATTTAGATAGTTTGCCTGGTCCTGGTTTAACTTTAGTATCTGGTATCTGTCTAGGAATTCATCCATTTCCTCCAGATTTTCCAGCTTTGTTGAGTATAGGCTTCTTTAGTAGGATCTGATGATTTCTTGAATTTCCTCAGTTTCAGTAGTTGTTTCTCCACTTTCCTTTCTGATTTTGTTAATTTGTATACTCTCTCTTTGCCCTCTAGTTAGTCTGGCTCAGGGTTTATCAATCTTGTTAATTTTCTCAAAGAACCAGCTCTTGGTTTTGTTGATTATTTCAATGGTCCTTTTTGTTTCTATTTGGTCAATTTCTGCTCTGAGTTTGATTATTTCTTGGGGTCTACTCCTCTTGGGCGTATCTGCTTCCTTTTGTTCTAGAGCTTTCAACTGTGGTGTCAAGTTGCTAGTGTATGCTCTCTCCAGTTTCTTTTTGGAAGCACTCAGAGCTATGAGTTTTCCTCTCAGTACTGCTTTCACTGCATCCCATAGGTTTGGTTATGTTGTGTTTTCGTTTTCACTAAATTCTAGAAAATCCTTAATTTCTTTCTTTATTTCTTCTTTGACTATGCTATCGTTTAATAGACCATTCCACGTGTATATGGACTCTTCGTTGTCTTTGTTGTTATTAAAGATCAGCCTTATACCATGGTGATCTGATAGGATGCATGGGAGTATTTCAATCTTCTTATATCTATTGAGGCTTGTTTTGTGACCGATTATATGGCCAATTTTGGAGAAGGTGCCTTGAGGTGCTGAGAAGAAGGTGCATTCTTTTGATTTAGGATGAAATGTTCTGTAGATGTCTCTTAATTCCAATTGTTTTATAACCTCTTCTAGTTTCACTGCATCCTTGTTCAGTTTCTGTTCCTGTGATCTGTCCATTGATGAGAGTGTGGCGTTGGGGACTCCCACTATTATTGTGTGGGGTGCAATGCATTTTTTGAGCTTTAGTAGGGTTTCTTTTATGAATATGGGTGTTCTTTTATTTGGAACATATATGTTAAGGATTGAGAGTTTCTCTTGACAAAATTTCCCTGTAATGAGTAAAAAGTGTCCTTCCTTATTTTTTTTTTGATAAGTTTTTGTTGAAAATCTACTTTATTTGATATTAGAATGGGTACTCCAACTTGTTTCTTGGGGCTGTTTGCTTAGAAGGTTTTTTTCCCAATCTTTTTCTCTGAGATAGTGTCTGTCTTTGTCTCTGAGTTGAGTGTCCTGTATGGAGCAAAATGCTGGATTCTGTTTATGTATCCAGTTTGATTGGCTATATCTTTTTATTGGTGAATTGAGTCCATTTATGTTAACAGATGTTAAGTAATAGTGGTTGCTGTTTCCTGCTATTTTTGCTTTTCAAGGTAGAATTGTGCCTGTGTATCTTTCTTCTTTTGGTTTTCTTGCTTAGGTGTTTTCTTGTTTTTACTAGGATGTAGTTTCCCTCCTTGCATTGGGTTTTCCACTTCTAATTTGTTGTAGTGCTGTGTTTGTGGTAATATATTGTGTAAATTTAGTTTTGTCCTGGAATATCTTGGTCTCTTTATTCATGGTGATTGAGAGTTTTGCTGGGTATAACAGCTCGGGCTGACACTTGTGCTCTCTTAATGTTTGCATAATGTCTGTCCGGGATCTCCTAGCTTTCATAGTCTCTATTGAGAAGTCAGGTGTGATTCTGATTGGTCTGCCTTTATATGTTACATGACCTTTTCCCCTTACTGCTTTTAGTATTCGTTTTTGCTTTGAGCACTTGGCATTTTGACTATTATGTATCATGAGGAATTTATTTTCTGGTCCACTCTATTTGGAGTTCTGTAGGCTTCTTTTTTGCTCATCATCATCTCATTTTTAAGATTAGGGAAGTTTTCTTTACGATTTTATTGAAAATATTTACTGTGCCTCTTAGTTGACATTCTTTGTCCTCTTCTATTCCTATTATCCTTAGATTTGGTCTTCTCATTGTGTCCTAGATTTCCTGGACATTTTGGGTTAGGAGCTTTTTTGGCTTTTGCATCTTCTCTTACTGTTTTGTCTATGTTTTCCATGTTGTTTTTGGCCCCTGAGATTCTCTCTTTCAACCTTTATAGTCTGTTGGTGATGTTTGCATCTGTGACTCCTGATTTCTTTTTTAGATTTTCTTCCTCCAGTGTTGTCTCTTTTAGTGTTTTCTTTACTGTTTCCATTTTCGTTTTAAATTCCTTCTTGAATTACTTCATCTCTTTGGTTCTGTTTTCCTCCATTTATTTGATTTCTTTGAGTGTTTTTCGTGTTTTCTTTTTAAAAGTTTCTATTTCTTTATGGTTTTCCTCCCGTTCCTGTTTAAAGATCTCCGTGAGATATGATTTCAGGTCTGAGTCTTCTTTTTCTAGAGTGTTTGGCATTTCACTGTTTGCTCTAATGGGAGAGCTGGATTCTGATATTGCCAGGTTGTCTTGGTTTCAATTGCGTAAGTTTTTTTGCTTTCCTCTTGCTATCTTGTTGTCTGTAATTATACATAGTCTTGTTGTCAGTGATTCGTTCTTGTCTCTCCAGTTTACCTCGCCTGTGTTTCTGGATCTCTGCTGTTTTAGGTGGCAAATGACTTGAGTGTTTTGTCTGCATGCAAGGGCTTTCCGGGTGAAAACCAAGTCCCTATGGAAGAGTTCCTGTTCCCCTGAACCAATTGGGGGGGCATGCTTTCAGCACACCATGCCTAGTCCTCTCTGCTCGGCTACTCACAGCACAGTCTTACCCGGCCTGCGTCCCTGGATATCTGCTGTTTCCTGTAGCAAATGGCCTGAGCCTTTAGTCCGTACACAAGGGCCTTTCAGTACTCTATAGAATTTTTTTTTGTAGCAATTACTTCTAAAAATTAACCTTCATTTTAGAAAGAATCCTATTAAGATGCAGAATGTTCTAAAGGGAAGGGAAACTTGATCCTGTGCAGAAGCAATTTAAGCTCAGGAAGTAAGCAGCTCAAAAGCTTCAGGAAGTCCATGAAACTGACCAGCTTCACTATTTCTCTCCCATCCCAAAAATATAGAAGTGGTAAAGACTGCTGAGAGACACTCCGAGAAGAAGCTCTGCCTAGCTCAGCTGGTTGCAAATGACAGAGGCTACCAGAGCTACCTGGAAGAGATGGAGATCACCTGAGGTGCCTCAAGAGATGGGGATCAGTCGACTTTCCTAGATGAGGTTCATCCCTTCTGTACTCTACAGTGTGCTCAGCTGCCTGCAAGTTGAGCAGTATGTTCCATGTTCTCAGCTGTTATCCATGCTGAGGTAGGCTTTTGGTCATGGTAACTGTGTCCTGTAAGAAACCCATCATGCATATTCCTATAAATAACCCCAATAAAACTCATTGGTTCACCAAAGTTTGACTTTGATGGTATCCTTCCTTTGGTTTCTGCTAGATTCTCTCTCTGGGGATCAATAGATATTTGTACATATCTTCCCAGGAATAATGTCACACAATTTTTAACAAAACTGAAAATTTATACCTATTGAACAACAACAACAAAAAATACTCAAGGAAAAAGGAGGAGGGTTACTTGAAAAGAAGTGTGCAGTAAGCAAAAGATAATGAATATTGAAAGATTTCTGTGACAACATACGTAAGGCAGGTT